>NC_044303.2:134801869-135458404 GCF_007474595.2 Lynx canadensis | reverse complement strand
TGCAACACGGGGCTCACACTTGGGAACAACGAGATCATGACCTGAGTCGAAGTCAGACGCTCAACCAACTGAGCCACCCAGGTGCCCCATTCCACATCTTCTTTATCCATTCATCAGTGGAAGGGCATTTGGGCTCTTTCCATACTTTGGCTATTGTTGATAGCCCTGCTGTATACAATGGGGTGCATGTGCCCCTTTGATCCTTTACCTTTTAAATAACCTACCTAGGAAACAGATTCTGTGTTTTATTGAAATAATTTCCAGGGCTTTAATACGTCCTTGATTATTTTAGAAGCCCAAGTCTCTTTTTCTTCCCCCTCAAAAAACTGACCTGTGATCTTGTTTAATCAGATGTTCGAACCTTTGACATTTTGGACAACTTCCTAAAATCAAATTCTAAATGAAGTCTCCTTGACCTCAAATTGACAATGAGACTTTTCAGAGAGTCTCTGGAAAATCTCAAAGGATTTTTCCTCTTACCTTATTAAAAGAGATATAAACTAACTTCCTAGAAAGCTGTTAATGCCCTCCATATCCATGATATGTCTTGATATAATGTTATGAGCCATAATTCCAGTCATTATCCTGAAAATTTGTATGTCACATAAACAACCAAATTTCTTTGTCAACTGCACTATTTTTTTACAATGAACTTTTGTCAAACTTTAACAATGGTCATTTAAATTTTTTTGTCATTCACAGATAGTTACTGTTGTATTCTGGTGCTTTCCTAAGACTCTTACAGTTAGTTACAAGCTAGAATACTTTGTGTTCAACAAAAGGGATATCTCAGAGAACCATAGAAAGGTCTGTAACAGGTACTCTGGGATACAGGCTTCTCATGGCATTGCTTAAATAACTTAGAGAACATAGCTCTAGAATAAGTGAGGATTTCCAGAACTCTAGGGGACAAGCTGATGAGTTCATCAAATTTCTAACCCAAGATCAAGCAGAACAAGAATTAATTACATGGGACTGAATGAACAGATGAAGAATGGTTATAATTTTTATAGTTTTGTTTGGAACCACTGCTGATTCTTTAATGTTTTATTTTCTGGCTATAATTTCTCTTTTCTATTTTCTAGATGTTTTCTCTTTTCTCATAAGCCATTTGTAATTCATAATTTAGTAGGTTGTATCTTTGTAAATTAAAGTGAAACATTTATCTTTTTCTCCCTACAGAATTCAGAAACTCTTATTGCATATTCTTATTTTCATTGCAATATAATTTTTTGAAAGTTCAATAAGAATTTGTTCTCCTTATAACAGGACATAATTGAGAAAATTGGTTTTATCACCAAGGCTTTGGCTGAAATGTCATATTTGTGAATAGTATGATAGAATCAGATATGACTAGACAATATTAAGGAATTACGATTGGTTTTATGGAGTCAATGTTTACAAAGTTCTCTTGAAAAAACTGGCCTGTTACCTGGTTTATAGTTTTCCTAGTCTTATAGATGAGTACAGAATGTCACTCTTTGGCAGGCCCAGGAACTTTAGAATATTTGGGGGATCTCAAGAAAAGAGGAAATCATCCAAATATATAGGTACTGCAAATGAAGTCTCGTAAGTTCTTGGCTTGGCTTATAAGCATTAAGAGGGATTTAAAAGTCTAATCTGAGGTTCCTTACAATAGTTCCAATAAAGCAAACATAAAAAGGCCTATGTGGTCAATTACCACTCACCCTTGCTGCATTTATGTAAATGATCAGGCCAACTTTGATGAGTCTAGGCTTATTTTGTCAACATGACTAATCTTACTTTGATTATCTTTGATTAAGATAGGGGAATCTTACTTTGATTATCTTTGATTAAGATGGTAGAGAAACATTTTACGTTTCAATGAAAAATAGTAACCCACCTTTCTGTGTTATCAGGTTTGGGTCTTGTTCATTGTTTTTGAGATGTTTTTCACCTCTTTGCAAACTGTACCCTGCTGTCTTGCTTATTTTGTTGGTGATTAATGATTGCAATTTTTCCCCCCGTTCTGACTTGGTATCACTGGGAATTAAAACTGCCTTTTTTCCTGAAGCCCTCCCTGCAAGCTGAAGCTGGACACCTTGATATAACTTGTAAGCATTTATCACCCCAACAACGGAGGCTGCTCGTAAACACCAGGACACCTACATCTTGCATGCTTTGCTCCAGGAAGTAACCATGACAATGACATTATCATCCTCACTAAAGATGCTTTGAACCCAACACCTAGAAATCTTGACTGGCTCCCCTCTTGACTCAGAACCTGCGTTCATAGTCTGCTCCAACCATTATTCTGTGTTTGTTTTTCTTTCCCTCTGTATACCTTGCCTGGAATCTTTAATTAGAATCTTTCTCCACAGCAATCAACCTAGCTACTGCTGCTGCTGCTTTTTCTTCTTCTTCTTCTTCTTCTTCTTCTTCTTCTTCTTCTTCTCTTCTTCTTCTTCTTCTTCTTCTTCTTCTTCTTCTCCTTTATGAAACTTCTAGGGAAGTTTCAGATGGGGAGAATGTGGGGAGCCATTCAGACTTCCAGAGGTGATTTTAAAGTGAAAACCTTTGAGCTAAAAAAGATACAGAAATAAATCTTATTTTAACTCCTCTTATCTGACTGAAGCAGAGCCTCCACAGTATACACCTGCCATTAACCCCCCTCTAATGGGAGTTTGCTGTGAATTCAGCTGCCTTAGAGACAGACTGCCCATTCCCACTGGCATCAAAAAGTCCCCTCCCCCCCGCCCAAAGCCTCTTCTTATCCTCGGCTGTTGAGTGAGTTACCCATCACTGCGTTACCCATCACTGAGTAGTACCGCGCGTAGACATAAGCAAACCTTGTCTCTTCTCCTGTTAATCTATCTGTGGTCATTAATTTGCAGTTTCCAATCACTGGACCCAAGTTAAAAGAAAAAAAAAACCATTTCCTCCCAACAGTCTTCTCCTTGCTATTTACAATAGACTGCTCCCTGATGAAAGCAGCACTGCCCTCACTACAGAATTATCTATTCTGGTACATTTGTGTGCACATGGGCAGGTGTGTATTTACAGACCTGGCAGCTCAGCCAGGTGACTGAGTGTCCTTAGGAATTTCCTTTGAGAGTCAAAGCTTATTAAAGCAGAAACACTTCCCAGAAGATCAGAAATCTGTCTGCAAACCAAGCTCATTCCCTTCCTTGTTGCATCATCAGGCCAGGCAGCTTAAAATAAATCATCTATTAAAAGTCAACCAATTACCAAACTCACCTTCCAACACTTCCAGTATTAGTTTTGGGAAACGTACTGGAAGGACTCCTTCAATGGTAACTTGACCATGCTCTCCCTGATGACATTGTCTTGGAATGTTGGTAAACTTCTTTCGGCGTATGCTTCGGGGAGAAGACAGTTGTCTAAGTTAATGACAGTCCTTAATTGGAGGCAGTTATGAGCCTTGGTGTCTGGTAGACTGGGCTCATCTCCCAACACAACCACTTGTTAGTTTTGCAACCTTGAGCAATGCTTTCACTTCTGTGAGGCTGCCTCGGTTTCCTTATTGGCAAAACGGGGGAAATAACACTTAACTTGAAAGATTTGGGGAGAGGATAAAATGAGAGAAATGTATTCACAAGTGCTTACTTTTCTCCCTGGCTTCTTTAAGGTGCTTTCAAGATCACATGGGACATAGGATTATCACTCTGTAGGCAGCAGTGGCACAGCTCTTCTCTATATTGTAACATGTCCCCTACTCCAGTTGCTTACTTTTCCACGTCTATTTTACTCTTTCCATTATTCCTGGAAAAAGATCACACAAGCTTTATATGGCCAGAAAACATATTCAGGTTTTCCTATGAAAACCAAATCAAAATATTTAAAGAGGAGAATATTTTTGGTCATTTTCTAAATAATAATAATTAAAAAAAAAAAAAAAACCTTTTCCTGTTTAGTTTCATGAAGTTTTCTAGATTTTCCTCTAGCTTGGGTCTGGTGGGCACAGGCTGATATGGAGTCTGGATCACCTTCTCTTTTCCTTTTCTTTAGTGTATAAATCTCATTAGAGCTGGCTCTGCCCACCATGACCTGGCTCTACTCACCATGACGAGCCGCCTTGAGTCTGGACTGACTGCATTGGGCAATAAACAGGCCAAGATCTTTCTGGTCAGGGCTTGGCAGCATGAATTAAAGAAGATGCCAACATTGTTGCCAAATGAATGGCTTATATTTTCCATCTTGGTCTTTGTGGATGGCAACCATGCTTCCCGTAGTGCCCAGTTGTGCAACAGATGCCAGAGGCACTGAGCCAGAGCAAGGGCCTCGGACGAGGTTAGGTCTTCCTGATGTGCATGGGCCTCGGTTGGGCTAGCAGACATATATGTGTTCAGCTTGAATAATCCACTATGGCAGCTTAGACTAAGACTTGCTAGACTAAAGCTGATAAAATCAGAAACAGAGGCTAAGAGTGGCCCTTGGCATAGCAAGAAGGAGTCGGTCTGAAGGAGGAACTTGAGCTGGTGTTGATGTAGAGATGGGGTGTAGTCATCAGATCAGGCTCAAATGAGGGAAGATGAGTAGTCACGTAAGGCCATAGCTTGGACACAACTGAAGACCATAACCAAGATCATTCCGTTTGCTTCCAAAGGGGCATGTGATGCTGATGGAGGCTTCGCATTTACCAATATGTGGCTTAGAGTTTCTCTTGCCATCTCCACTATAGGGCAATCAATCTGTTTCTCTCTAAAAACCAGTTCAAGGTGGACCAAGACAGGGAAAGGAGGATTTTGATTCCACTGGGACAAAAGCTGAATATTCTTTGGGCCAGGGCCACTGCATCTTTTCAGATAAGCAGTTCTGTTCCCTGAGCTGAAATATGATGCAAAGACTAGGATTTTCTCTGTGTTCATAGGGCATGGATAAAATGGAGAAATGTATATGCTTTAGGCAAAGTGTTTTTTAACTTCTATCTGTGTCTATGTAAGAGTGATATCTTTGGTGACTTTCAAGAAATACATCATTTGGCTAGTTCTCCCGTCAAGGAAACCCATCTATTGCGTGAATGCTTACCTGACTGTAAGCATTTCTATTTATGATACCCCAGAAATGACACAAATTTTGGTTAACAAAAGTAGGTATCACTGCCACAGATTATAAATAATTGTAAAACCCCTTGAGATGCCTTAAATAATTTGTCAGCCCAGACCTGGGGTGTTTTTGTTTTTGTTTTTGTTTTTGTTTTTGGTTTTTGACCTGTGCTTGGTCCCTCAACCCGGTCAGGAGCTTATAAAACCCTAGGGATTGGCATACAGTGGGGTAGGGATAGGAGAGGAGGTGAATGATGAGGAGCTACTCCCATGAGATCTCTGGTTCTCTTTTGCTGGGGTATCTGTCTCTCAGGGCTTTCTATACCTTTCAGAACTTTTTCCAGAACTCCTGCAAGTGTCCTACATCTTCTAGTGAAATATCCCTGGGCTAGACAGCCAGTGAGGTCCTGCCTTGCTGTAGAAATATGAAATCAAGAAACTTTTATTACCTCTTTGGTAGTGATGTTCACACACAAAATGAGCACTGTGGGTCTGCAGGAATCAGGATCCCTCTGCCCTGGAAGAGTGCCATATCTTTCCTGAGAGCTTTCGTCTATCCCTACCCTACGGCAGCCATTACTGACCCAACACTCTGTGACCCAGCCTCGTTTTAACCAGGTGCCTTTCCAGAGGGAGAGACAGCCTTCCCAAATGACCACACCCTATTTCTCTAAGGCTGCCATGCCACTTGGATTTTCCCTGATTAACTTTCGTGAGACTCTAGAACACATTATATACATAAGTACAGAAATTCAAAGTCTGCCTATGATAGTGTCTTCATTGGCAAATGAAGCCTCAGTCCTAGATATAGGAACACTACCCCTGAAAGAAAGAAAGAAAGAAAGAAAAAACTAAAATAAACAAAACTCCTTGGCTTCTTCAGGTTCACATATAAATACAGAGACCTTGAATTTTCAAGAGAAATGTCTTGGTACACATCAAAGCAAGGTAAAGTGCTTGAAGCTTGTAATGAATCCTGGAGTGTCTTCAGAATCTGAGGTAACATGCAGTGTAGGGTGAGGGGAAATTTTCACGTATCTCTAGCCCATGTGAAAATGATCTCATCTATCTGGATCCCGTCCACCTACAAAGCACTCCTTAGATTGAATTATCCAGGTGGTTGCTCTATCTCTCCAACATAGTATCCGTGCATATAAATTAACACCAAGCATGATGCCGTTTTTAAAAATTGAACTTGAGCTTTTATAGTGTTTTGAAAATCTGCAGTTTGACTTCTATTTCCTGGAATTTTTCATTTTTGTAACATTGTTTTTTAAAAAAAATCTCTCAGTCGATTTGTGCGGCTAAGCTCCCCCGGGAATAGGCTGACCTCCAGCAACATCTCACTCCACCCCCAGTAGGAGCTTGAATAATGACTGAGTGACAAAGTGTCTCATTCAGTTATTATTCAACTATATTAAATTGCTAAAGTTGGTAATTGGAGCATATCTTATTACAAAGGCAAAAGTTCAACATTTTTCCCCAGGCACAATAGGCTTGCACATTTAAAAACTTCTGGTCTGGTAAGGAATAGATGTTAGGACATGGAGCATGCACAGATTAAATAGGGAAAGATATATTAACCAAACCTGGGCAAAATTACCAGGCATTACCTTGAACATAGTTAGCATTCTCAAGCCTCATATCAAGGGGTGAGAGAGGGAACGTAGAGGGGAATCTTGAAAATACATCAGTATTCCCAAGCTCTGTTAGGCTTACAAAACTGAAAAGCTATCATTTAAAATAGTAGAGACTGAGGGGCGCCTGGGTGGCTCAGTCGGTTGAGCTTCCAACTCTTGATTTCAGCTCAGGTCATGATCCCAGGGTCGTGGGATTGAGCCTCATGTTGGGCTCTGTGCTGAGGGTGGTTATTTACTGGAAGTAGTAGTGTCTGGGGTCTGGCTGATAGGTCTAATTTGCGCTAAAATGGTCCTCCAGTGAAGGAGCCATTTCCGTAAGACAGTAAGAGCTCGGATGTGGTCACCCCAAGTCTCTGCTTCAAAGGACAAAAAGTAAGTGTTGGGGACATGACAGAATTCATAGTATATGATAGTATTCCTCAAGGGTGCCTCATCAGAAGATTCATTTGGGGCACCTATTTAAGAATCTAGATTCCCAGAAGCCTTCTCTGGAAATCATGAATACTAGGTCTGGGGTAGGCCTAGGAATCAGTATTTTTATTTTTTTTTTAATTTTTTTTTTTTACATTTATTTATTTTTGAGACAGAGAGAGACAGAGCATGAACAGGGGAGGGGCAGAGGGGGGGGGGACACAGAATCGGAAGCAGGCTCCAGGCTCTGAGCCATCAGCCCAGAACCGGACGCGGGGCTCGAACTCACGGACGGCGAGATCATGACCTGAGCTGAAGTCGGACACTTAACCGACTGAGCCACCCAGGCGCCCCGGAATCAGTATTTTTAATGAGTATCCCCATAATTCTTCTGGCAAGGCAAATGTGAGAGACACTATTCAACCAGTGATACTTATTCAAGATATATTTTTTCTTTTATTCAGTTATTTAGCACTTGCTATGTTATTTCTGAGAGCACTATCCTAGATCCCCTACATCCAAATCATCTGGAGTGTTTGATTAGAATCCAGATATTGGGTCCCATCCCAAGCCTACTAGATCAGAATCTCCAGGGATAGGACCTAGAAATCTGCATTTGAAATGGGCATTCCAGGGACACCTGGGTGGCTCAGTCGGTTAAGAGTCCGACTTCAGCTCAGGTCATGATCTCGTGGTCCGTGAGTTTGAGTCCCACATCAGGCTCTGTACTGACAGCTCAGAGCCTAGAGCTTGCTTTGTATCTGTGTCTCCCTCTCTGACTCTTCCCTGCTCACACTCTGTCTCTCTCTCTCAAAAATAAACGTTAAAAAAAAAGAAGAAGAACATTCCAAGTGATTGTTATGTAATACAATTTGAGAATATGTACTGTGTGTCAGGCACATAGCCTGTCTCTTCAAGTTACCTAAGTCATCTATTCCCAGGTAAGAGGTATCGAATGCAAAATTAAAGATTTACTTAGACAGGGTTCAGTAAACAATGGATGTAGGAGCAGTGGAAAGGGTGAGGGGAGACAGGCAGCTCTTCCTGCTTTAAATTACAGGTGTGCAAGTCCTGTAGGAGCAAGAAGGGAAACTGCCCTACAGACGGAGTGGCCAGGTTTTGGGGAACATGGGAAATGTAAGGGAGGCCCAGGCCCCTCCAGCCTCTGGAGCCTGTGGGCTAACCACATGCCTGGTTGAAGTTGACCGTGCAAAGGTTCCACAATCCCAAGGTCAACTGGTAGAGCACTGACGAGAACTCTCACTTGGAATTTCCTGCCAAAGCTCCAGCCCTGCAGGACATAAATATACTTTACTTTTCTCCTTTCTTCTCCCATTTCCTTGGTTTTGTTTGTGCAACAGTAATGGAACTTGCCCAGGCATTGTTTCATTTTGACAGCATATCAAGGTCTGTTCTGAATTCACTTTCTCCACCAGAAGTCTATGGAGTGTTCATTGTTCCTATGGACTTTTACTGATGCACAATTGTTTTAAAAATAACTTGTCCAAAGCGTATCTGGAGAATAATAAATAAACTTATTTTAAGTGAATTTTGGCCGATGATACCAATTCTGATTTCTCTGCTTGCTCGTGAGCATGAAAGTTCAGGCAAATGCCCTTCTGATTTTGAAGGGTAAGAGTCATAAAAAAGAACACTAATAATGAAGTCCTCAGGAGTCTTGTGTAACTATAGCTCCAGCACAGAATTTGAAGTAAAAAAAATCTGAATGAACCTCATTTTCCTCATTTATGAAATGGGAATCATGAGACCTGCCTGCTTTAGCTACCTCACGAGGTTTGCTTAAAGTCCCATGACTTTTAGCTTTGCAACTTGGTAAACTATAAAACTTTATACCAACGTTGATTGTTGGTTTTAATAAATTTTTTTTCTTGTCACTGTGCCCTCCTCTAGCTTCAGATATTATTGAAACATTTTTAGATAGTATGGATCAGCCTAAAATAAAGCACTAAAAAGACATAGGAGTTTGGGGAAAGGGTGCTTGCCGTTGAAATTGTCTTTATTACAGGCACAATTATTTGGACCAAAGTATTATATTTGCTAAGGTCTGGGAAGGAGGAAGTATAATCCAAATAGCAAAGGTCCCAGGGACAAATGAAAGGTACTTGGAAACTATGGTGCATTGTTTTGTTCTTCTGGAAGGCAAAACATTGCCAGGGTGAAGACAGAGCCCTTCCAAGTGCGTGATGAAATTTACTTTATTGACATTATCAATAAGGATGTATTTATGGGAAACAAACATGAAATACAGCTCACACTTACAGACTTGGCAGGTAAACACAGGGAAGTGGGGTGTGTGATCATGAGGCTTAAACCTTTGGGCTTATTTGGCATGGGTCTCATGCCTGATTAGCTGTGTGATTTTTAGGTAATTATCTTCCCTCATAGGTCCTCAACTTTCTCATGCATAAAATGGGCATAAAACTGTCCATTAAACATACGAGCATAGAGTATGTTTTTTACTGGAAGTAAAACAGTGTACGCAGTTAATTACCAGATAACGAACATTACTTCTTACATGTGGGTTGAAATCAAGAAAGATCTATGACAGAGTTTGCTAACCATAGAGTTGCACACAGGCCTCTGTTTAATATTTTGACTTGTGTGATACGAATATCTTACTTTTGATTTTCTGGGCTTTTTCCTCTTTCAAATACGGTAGATATATATCTACCCTGTTGTCAGATCATCAGAAGTTAAAATATGCCCCCCGCCCCCCCCCCCCCCCCCCCGTTCGGGACAGCAGATGGAAATGGAGCTTCATCATTCCGTATCACCTCCTCCTCACACTTCCTAGAATCTTGTGAGAAGAAAAGAGGAGTTCTGGTACATGTGATGCAAGTTCATAAAATTAATGGTCATGCCCTAAATTCATGCGTCTTACAAGCTGATGAATCATTACTGGTGCCTGCAGAAGTTTTGTAACTGAGAAAAAAGATTAGTATATTGATTGTTAAAGTTGCCAAGTTGACAAATCCAGATGACGACGAACTTTCCTTTTAGGATTACTTAGGAGTCCTAGTGTGTTTGAAACCAGAAGGAACCTTCGAAACCAGCACCTGATGGATGAGATAGCTGGTGCACAGAGGTAAGTTGTAGCAGCAGTAATAAGAAATGTTTATTGAGTGTTTGTACTCAATGCGTACCAGACATGATATGCATGTATTGTTTCATTTCATGCCCAAAACAATCCTCAGAAGTGGATGCTACTATTAATGCCATGGTAGAGAGGTTATGGGTCGTTTATACCACAATGAAATGAAACTGAGGTTTGGAGAAATTAAGCCATGTGCTCAAGACTACCCAGCTTGTTGTCTGTCCTGAGCTGCCTTGCTGTCTTAGTTCAAGCTGCTCTAACAGAATGCCATAGACTGGATGGCTTAACCAACAGAAATTTATTTCTCACGGTTCCAGAGGTTGGGAAATCTGAAATCAAAGTGCCGGCCAATTTGGTGTCCAGTGAGAGGCCTCTTCCTGGTTCGCAGACAGATGCCTTCTTGCTATCACTTCACATGGTGAAGAAAGATTTTTTTTTTTTTTTCAACGTTTATTTATTTTTGGGACAGAGAGAGACAGAGCATGAACGGGGGACGGACAGAGAGAGAGGGAGACACAGAATCGGAAACAGGCTCCAGGCTCTGAGCCATCAGCCCAGAGCCCGACGCGGGGCTCGAACTCACGGACCGTGAGATCGTGACCTGGCTGAAGTCGGACGCTTAACCTACTGCGCCACCCAGGCGCCCCAGAAAGATCTTTTCTTAAAAGGATATTCATCCCATTGCTGAAGGCTCCACCTTCATGACTTAATTGTCTCCCGGAGGCCTCACCTGTAAATACCATCACACTGGGGATGAGGCTTCAACATACAAATTTTGTGGGGAACACAAACATTCGGTTCATAGCACATGGTGAGAAAAAATTTTGATTAACATTTATGGAGTACACGTTATGTGCCAAACGCTGTACGTGGCCCTGGGAACACAAAGGTAAAATAACGAGATATGGCCCATCTTTGTGGTACATACAGAGCAGTAGGGGACACAGGCACGAATTAACGGTCACACGAACACATAATTATAAAGTAGGAAACGTGGTTTTGGAGGGAAAGAGTAGGAGTTGGGAAAACAGAAAATTTTGTCTAGTCTGAGGAATCACGCTGGCTTCTCAGAGGATAGAACCACTGAGCTGCGCTTTGAAGGGTGAGCAAGAATTCACTAGAACAGTTGGGGGAATGTAAGAGTGTTTCAGACTCGGAAAGTGCAAGTGTAAAGACCTTTGGCTGGAGCACAAAGAGCTGGGGTGAGGGTGGGAGGTGATGCAGAGACATGAGAAGTTGGCAGGGGCCAGATTGCCCAGGGCCTTGAGATGTTTGGTCTTTATCATGAGAACAATGGCTTCTGGAATTCTCCTCAATAAAGGTCACCAGTGTCGTGGTAGTCACCTAGTTTTACAGCCTTTCGCCAGGTTCCTTCCTCCCCAAATGTATGGAGCACCTGAGAGTAGTAGACTTAGGTCCCATGGTCTTCTAGTTTTTGGTCCTCCAGGAACCTCTGGGATCTTTCTCTGCTCTACTCCTTTTCCATCCCCTTAATGTAAGACTGCATAGTAAACTCTTTAAACAAATTTTTTTAATGTTTATTTATTTTTGAGACAGAGAGAGACAGAGCTTGAATGGGGAATGGTCAGAGAGAGGGAGACACAGAATCCAAAGCAGGCTCCAGGCTCCGAGCTGTCAGCACAGAGCCCGACCCGGGGCTCGAACTCACAGACTGTGAGATCATGACCTGAGCCGAAGTCGGAAGCTCAATCGACTGAGCCACCCAGGCGTCCCTATATAGTAAAGTCTTTAAAAATGTGTGTGGGGAGCAGGTTCTCAGTATGTATTCTTGCTAATTTTTCCAAAACCCAAATGTCACATACTGTATTGACTACATTTAGTGAGGCCACTTACATTTTTGGAACACAACTATATTTTTAAACCTGGACTTGTCAAATATTTTGTTTTCTTCCACGTACATTAGTAGCTCCAAAACTTCTGTGCTATTAAGATCTCACTTGGGTTGAGGAGGCATTCCTCTATTGCTGCTACGCTTATTGGCAAAAATCATTTTTCGCCCATGGTCTGGCTGCTGAGTTTCCCATTAGGGCTTATTTCTTTAGACTAAAACGTTACGCAGTATGTTAAAATAAGTGAATAATCTGAAAACATGTAACACTTAGATTATCAGTCATGTACACCGTAATGAAAATGACTTTCCAGATCTTTTCCGTTGGGCAAGTTTCCACGGGGAGAAATGGAGGGAAAGTGCAGAAGGGGGTTGAGTTCCTGGGTAAGGTGGGAAGAGGAGCTAAGAAGGGTCTGGAGGACGGAGGGGTAGAGATTCTGTTCTTGGAAGTTGGCAACTTTGAACAATGTCAACTCTTCTTTCTTCCCCCTTCATAAATGCTATTTATTTATTCTTTGGTAATTATCCAATACAGTGAGTAAATTTCTGGTTAAAATGTTTACTGCGGTTTCCTTTAGGCTGTAATTATTTGAGAACTTTTGATTAAAAATAGTAACGTGAAATACAAACATTTAACCCTGGCTATATAGCCAATTGTCCAAATAGACTTAACATTTTTCCACATCTATTTTCTACTCAAATACGGTAGAGCATTTTAAAGGAACACTGTGCCTGAAGGCATCATTTGGCTTAATGGGAGACGCTACTTTGAAAAGCACATTAGCTAAATTCGACAGCAGCATGATTCAAGATGATTGACACTTGAGAGTCAGCATCCAAGTTTCTTTCATGAAGAGTAGGGGGAATTCGGCTTCAACCGAACATTTACTTAACAGTGTTTGTGCTACTGGTTTCCAGGCAGTGTATAAATTACTGCTTGCTTGCATGTGGTACAGAGAATCAAGGCAAATCCATCTTTTAGGAGGCAGCCGGGCTCTACCTGATTTATTAGTTATGGTACCATTAGGCCGACTAATGGGAGGACTCAAATGGAGACATGACAAAATGGCAGCTTTGTGCTAAGTCAGGAAGTCTCTGGAATTCCGCTGTACCGTGGGCTTATTGCTTGGCTGGAAGGAAATATGCTGAGGTGGTTAGAGCGACCCGGTCTTTCTGTTCGAAACGTGTATCTCCAGTGGCTCTGAGGTAGTTTCTCAAGTTTTCTATTTCGGGTTGGGCAGCATCATCCCAGGTGTTGAGCCAGAGGTAACTGCTTTGTGGAGTTTCCTTCAAAGTCTGTTCGAGGACTTTGAACAGTAAAAAGTGTCTGATGTTTGGGGATCGCTTGCATTGTTATGGATACAAAGTGATTCATCCCTCTCCCTGCCACAACAGCCACTTCTGAACAGACAGAGGTAAAATGGGTCACTATGTCACAGATAGCTTAGGGACAGAGAAAAACTCAGGGCAGAACTAGCCAGATGGAGGGCAGCTGGAACACAATGGTGGTCAGAAACTCACTGGAGCTCCGCTTGGTGGGTGCACAGGGCATCTAACGGAAAGTGGATAAGAGTCATGGGCACATGCAGGACGACCGGTGGAAACATGCAACACGGATGCTTTTTTCTTAAATGGGAAATGGTAACTACGAGGGAAGAGCGTGTCCTTCCTTTCTGCGGGAAGCTGACCAGTTGTCATATGTCTCGTGGAATGCAGAAGGGCAGCACCTAGCTTGTGTGGTGCAGGGTAAGGTAGAGGAGGAATTGAGAGTAATTTCATGAGATAGTTATTTGGAAAGAAAGGTCACTTGGTTTATTTGATCAGATTGTAATGATGCCATTTCGAAATCATCTTGCTGTTTCCCCCGCTTATCAGCCTCCTTTTTCTCAACCCAAACCATATGATTCAACCAGAAATTCTACTCCACAAGCATTTGAAGAGGCCAGAGGTGAATGCCAGGGGAATGGTCTGAGGGCCCTCGGAGCCATCACTGCCCCTCTCCCTCTGCACTTTAAAAAGCACAAAGTCCTCGGAGGGAAATCAGACTCCCATAAATCACCAACAACTTTTCTGAATTTGTTATACATACCGCTGTTTTCCAAGTACATCGTGTGTTTGCGGTGAGGGGAAGTCCAGCACTGGCGGGGGCCAGTGGGGTGGGGAGGGCAGCCCACTGGGCTGCACAGGGTACAGTCACAGGAAGTAAGACAACTTCCGGCCCCACTTGCTCTCTAAGTACCACACTATGTTATGCCTGGGTAGTACGATTTCCCTCATGACTCTCAGTATCATGGCTTTCCTGCGTTGACTTACCCCTCTTCCCTGGAAGAAGAAAAAGGAGATAAAATTTGGGGAAGAGGTGGAGGGAGATTCCCAGAAGTTCAGCGAAGCACCTCAGTAAAGAGGAGAGAGGGGGCAAGGTCAACATCAGGAGGGGCTTCCTGACTCCCTTCCCCCATGACCCTTAATGCTCTAGCTCAGTGTGCTCCAGCCTCCAAAGCTCCTTCTTCCTTCCTCTCTTACTTCCCCCTAGAGATTTCCTGTTGGCAGGAGCCAACTGTTAGATTTTACCCCGTTCTCATAATTTAAGGAGCCTGAATTCCTGCTTGGAATGAGACAGCTGAAGTTCAACCTCCCCTTCCTACTGTTAGGGAATTAGAAGTCTAGCCAACAGACAGAGCTGCCTTCAGATCAGTGTGGAAAGAAAGGCAACTGATTTGTCGTTTGAATATGCACAACGGAGCACATGCAGATAAGTAGCTCGCAAGACACCACAGCACATACGATTCGTGCAGCAAGGCAGAAGCAATAGCAATGGAATATCTGTCTCTTCAAGAGGCAGATAGGTGTATCTTGAGGTAGGCTCCCAGCTTAACTCCAGAGGCATGTGGTTACCCTTGAGGGATCACGAGGCCTCCGACCTTGAAGATATCTCTGCACTGTAAGACTGGAGACTGGGCTTATCTAGTCCCCCGAGAGACCCGTTTGCCTTCCAGAAGGTTAGAGCAAGGGTTCAGGCCCATTCCCTTTTCAAGGAGACCCTTACTACTACTAGTAACAGCACAAGGGCACTGACCCGCGGAGTAAACCTCTAATATGGCGCCTCTCATAATTAAAGATCATCCTCTTCTTTCCATACCTCCATCCCCGAGGCTGCATGCTGCCATTCATTGCTTTTCTCCTTCCACATCAACCTTTATCTGAGTGCTTTATGTGGGGAGTCGGGCCACAGAGTAGTTTTGTCAAGGGACACCACCCTTGGGCAGAAACAGTTCCCGTAGACATGAAGATGCCCGTTCTCTGGGGGCCAGGGGCAGGAAAGCCATCAGATTAAAGGACCCCATACTACACTGACTGACTTTAATCTGCTCACTAGAGCTTCCAACACGAAGAGGTAGGCAAAGATTCCCTTTTGTCCCTTAAACCAAATGTAAATCAGCTCCACAAACTTGGAGATCGAGAGCAAGAAGCAGGCGAGGCCTCTTTATCACTGCCAGCTTAAATTTAACTCCTAACACCTACCAGTGCATCTCAAACTTGAGTTGATGCTTGCAATGCCTATTTAAAGAGCACACTTCTGACCCATTTGTCTAATTCAGCTTTGGGGTGGATCCAAGGAAGCTACATTTTTATAAAGCACTCTGGATGATTCTGATGCCAATGGTACCCAGGAACACCGACTTCCATTGTGCTGGTAAAAGAAACACGCATAGAACTAACTATCTGCCCAGCCAGGGGGTCCTAGAAGGTAGGGTAACAAATGCCAACAGTGACCTAGGCTCTCAAAAATTGCGCACTTTGGAAATATTTACCAAGGTAATGGCTCTGGGAACCTTGTCTAATACTAGTAAGTATTAGAGGATATAACATGTCCCAGGTTAAACAGGTATTTTTACTGTAGGAATTCTTAAATCCTCTAATGTGTCAATATACTCTGACTCTCAAGGAGGAGCATAGAACATACAGAATGTTCCAAATTTATGACTATAGAATCCTCTGCTGAATTGGAACTCATATTAGGAAAATATGATCTAGGAGTCTTTTGAGATGCATCAGAGCAGTTTCCTTCGGTGTATGAATGGCTACTAAAGTACTTGATTTGGCTGTCAAACAGTAATGCTAGATATGCCAGTGTATGTGGGCTGTACCATGTAGACATCAAATAAATCATACACTGAGTGATACGCAGTCCTGGGTCCCTTCGTAACATACACTGTATGGTAGAGTCATATGTACTATTTCATTTAATCTCCATAATAATCCGGTGAGGTGGGTATTATTATTGATTCCTACTTGACAATGAAGAAACTGGGGTCAGGAGAACTTAAGGAACTTGTCCAAGATGTCATCTAATGATAGCATCGCTGAGATTCAAATGCAGGATTCAAACCCAAATGAATCTGACTCCAAACCCACGTTCTTTTCCTTATACCCTCTGCACATTCTAGCAACATAATAATTTCAGTGGAATCTCATCTTCTGTGGGATTAGGTTCTAAAGCCAAGAGCAATCAGAGGTAAATTAGACAAGTATTTAAACCTCCCATAAAGTACAGTTATACAAAGTTCTGGGCATATAACCCTGTCCCGTATTGTGTTGGTGTAAATATATAATGCATATGTGTAGGCAAAATATAATTTTACAGCATTTTTATTTTAAGTATGCAAGAGAAAACTTATATAATTGAATTAATGTAAATGCCTATGTGATAGGTCTCTGCATACACACACATCAAAATGTGTGCCAAACCAACAATGGAGACATCTTATAGAATCATACAACTTAAGAACCAGAAAGGAATTCTATGATCAACTCATTTGTTTTAGAATTGACAGAACTGAGGCCCCAGG
The DNA here is from genome assembly GCF_007474595.2 of Lynx canadensis. NCBI lineage: Eukaryota > Metazoa > Chordata > Mammalia > Carnivora > Felidae > Lynx > Lynx canadensis. The sequence goes on along the minus strand of NC_044303.2, from coordinate 135,441,512 downwards.
AGGCTGTCCTTTCCCAGCCTCACCATCTACCTTGGCTTCCCACATGCTTTGTGACCCTGAGTGTCTGCCCCCTGGGTGTCAGCTAAGAGGAAAGTAGCAGGGACGTGCCTTTCTTACAGGTGCCCGTTGTGGCCCTGCTGACTTGATGAACGGAATGCAGGGAGCTGCCAGGTGGTTTGAGGTGGCTGAGACCTGGCCTTCCCATCTGACGGGGAGGCAGCTCCTATCACAGGGCAAATGGCTGGAGCTTTGGCTCCGCCTTGGTATCATCTCCCCATAAGAGACAGTTTCCTGGTCTCTGCCTCTTGTCTGTGCAGTTCCTAGGATGGTCCAAACTGGTGGACCCATGAAAGGGCCTAGGGGGCGTATAAAGGGAAGAAGTCTGTAATACACCTCCCGCATACATGTACACACACACACACACCATACACTTGCCTCACTTCTTTGAAAAAGGAAGAAGCCAGAACATGTGATGCGGTCAACTGTTTGGACTCTTTTTTTTTTTTTTTTTTTTTAATTTTTTTTTAACGTTTTATTTATTCTTGAGACAGAGAGAGACAGAGCACGAATGGGGGAGGGGCAGAGAGAGAGGGAGACACAGAATCGGAAGCAGGCTCCAGGCTCTGAGCCATCAGCCCAGAGCCCGACGCGGGGCTCGAACTCACGGACCGCGAGATCGTGACCTGGCTGAAGTCGGACGCTTAACCGACTGAGCCACCCAGGCGCCCCTGGACTCTTAATTAGAGTATTGAATCTAAGGAATGGGGCAATCTGGAGAGAGGGAGCTCGTGGTTTTTGGTGGGGAGGATAGGGATAGTTCCACCTGTAATCATATGGATGAAGGGAGTGAACAAAACTGGCCTTTGTCATGGGAGAGCACACATACCCCCTTGAGGTGGCCTGTCTGGTCTCATTCACCCTCTCCCATCCCATTGTCCATCTGATCCTTCCTTACCTGCCTTCATTCTCTCAGCTAACTGCCAGGGTATGTAAGCAATCCCTACCAAGATGGCAGATGACAAAGGGAGTAAGGCGTTCCTTCTCAGGCACTTTCATGTGGGTGATCTTACAGTTCCCAATGCTTCCAGAAGCAAAGGGAAACCATATATGGATAACGTGTCAGGCAGGTTGGAGAGAAATTTCTGGGCCACATGCCTTCATGATGTTTTTCATATCACAGCCCAGGTCAAGCCTGTTACTTCTGTAAGCAGGAGGGAGGCTGGGTGGGAAATTAAAGGAACACTTCCCCCTCTACCCTGAAAACCCCCCATTTCTGAACTTGGATGTAGAAGCCACCCTCTGAGGCATAAATCCTTATAGGCCCTCTTTTTCCAGATACTTGTTTTTATACCTGAAAATCTTTAGTTTTGCAGCACCATTGGGAAACGGCTCACCACAGCCCCCCCCCCAAAATGTAGCCCAGATCACTCATACTTCCATATTCTTTTCCTGTGATTTTTCTTCAAAGCAACTGATGGCATCACAGGTTGTTGCCCCACCCCCACTCCCTCTAAGAACACTCACCTGCACTGGTTGTGAGCAAAGCATTTCAGTTCTGTTTCAAAAATAAAATATCCTAGAAAGATACGGTATTTAGCCAAGACACCAAAGCTGTTGGCTCTCGTTTGACAGGGAAACTTTGAGTGTCCACTTTGCGTGTTCTCTTTAACTGGGAAGACGACCTACATCGTGTGGCATGTAAGGCCTGAAGTGATGTTTCATGAAGAATAGTGTTAAGAGCTACTTACATCAAAACAGCCTAGGGAAATTGCTAGCATGCCAATTCCTGGGCTGCGAGTTTGATTTTAAGGGCACTGGTGCTTCAGAACTTTTGGACTAAAGGTTGCTGTCTCTCTTGAGGGCAACACCTCCAATGACAGGCTATCCTATCTGTCATTTCCTGGAGAGTTCTGTAGAAATGCCCTGCATAGCTGGAAGGTCCACCACGTTCAGGGCATTGAGGGAACAGAGCAGGTCTGTGTTCATCAAGTCCGTGTTCATCAAGAGGGCCCCTTGCCCTGTGCTGCCTGGGGACTTCCACCCAGACCTGCTACTCAGCCAGGGACACTTTAACCACATCCTACCCTGAGGGTGGGCCTTGGGACAGCCTGCCCTAGATGGATGGAGCCAATGTCTAAGAATTCAAGAGTCCACCATTTCCTGTTCACCCAACGGCCACATTAGGCTGACCAAGAGACTCCTGAGAACACAGCCTCAAAAGACATCCTCACTCCCCAAGACTTAAGTCGCCATCATCATCATCATCATGGTCAGGACTGAACAAAATCATACCAGGAGGGGGCAGGGCCTGTGTTCAAATTCCAAACATGACACAAATAGCTGTATGTGGTGAGAGCAGATTGATCTACCCCTCTGTGCTTCCGTTTCCCCATCCACAAAACAAAGATACTAAAAGAATCTGCCTCTTAGGATTGTTGTAAAAATGAATTGTGACGATGTGCACCAGATTCTTAACACAGAGTTTGCCATATAGCCAGGGCTCAGCGAACAGACCACAGCTAGCCAGTAGGAGGTCTTTGTGTTACAAACAAAAAACAAAAAACAAAAAACTGTCTTCCTTTGGGTAGACACATTGAGAACATATGCCTCTTCCTCTGGCCTGGCTCAGGCTGGTGCCTGGGTTCTTATCTTGGGGAGCAGAGTGTCTCCCTCAGCTGGCCACCACGCTTTGGCAGGTCACAGCCCATAAAACTGACTGGGGAAGCTGTCACCAGATGTCAGCTCTAGTGATCACAAGGGGGGGGGGGCGGGGGGATGATGTTGGCGGTGGGAGCTAGGCTGAACCAGGGTTCTCCCTCCCTGCAGGCCCTGCAGACGTTTGACTGCGGGGACCCAGGAACAGGGGACGGCTGCATCTGGCTTCTCAGAATCGCCAGCGCTACGCTCAGCAGAGGCGCATCTTGATAAATTTCAGCGAGAACAAAGGCATGAAGTCGCGCTGAATTTTCCTTTTCTGAGCTTGGTTCCAGCTGATCATGCTTCCTGTCTCTCTAAGAGCCTCCCTGACACAGGCGACTTGCTTCTTTCACATTTGGTCATCGCCCTCTTGCTTTCCTTTGTGAGTCAGCGTGGCTGCCCTTGTGCAGGAGTCAGTGCTCCCGGCCCCAGTGCCTGACCTCCCCAGGTGATCCCCGCCCCCCTCCCAGGGTGAGCGTCCCCGCCCACTCCATGCCGCTTAGGAGACGTGCGCTGGGGACGTGAGTCACAGCCCCATCCTCCCCAGCTGAAACTATTCGGGGAATGCCTCTGCACGCAGTGCACGCTCGCTTCCTAGAGCTCACAGTCCTGTGCTCAGGGATCAGCCGCTCATACTCCTCTGCCAGAGGTTCCACTTGGGTGATCACAAGGTGGTTGCGTCAAGTCAGGAAGCTTCCAAGAAAGGTGTGTTTAGGTCAGGCCTCACGCATCCTAGGCTGAGCATCAACCGCGTGCACCTGGGGGGGGGGGGGGTTTCAACCTGGAAGGAAGGAGGCAAAAGACTAAAAGAAGAGCCAGGGAGATGTACAGTTCCTGTGTCACTGTAACAGATGAGGACAGCGAGAGGGAGGAAGGTGAAGTCCTGAGCTCATGGTCTGTAGCCAGAAGACAGTGAAGTACATACCCAAGCCGGCTGCCTCGTTAGCATTAACTTCTGTGGCTGAGAGTCGATTTGATTTCTTATTTTTCAGGAGGATATTAGAAGGAAAGGGAGATGAATTTAGTTCATTGATCCTTTGTGACGTCCTGATGTAGATCTCGCCTCGTATAGGCTAGATCTTGACTTATGCCCATCTGGCAGGGATCTCAGGAAAGTTCTGGTGCTGGGTGCAGGTTGGATAAGCTTGCAGACAAAGCATGGGTCTTGAGTTCAGGAGTTCTAATTCCATGTTGGTGTGGCACTGGCTGAGTTCCAGAGAGAGGGAGAGAGAGCAGTTGACTTCCTGATGTTCCTTATTTGACAAAAACATGAGACCTTGAGCGTGACAAAATAAAAAACCTTTTGCTAGAGAATTTTCACATTCTGAGAAATAGAAACAGAAAGGAAAAAAGCAGCTCCAGGGACAACATGGCAGAGGATCCTGGAAGAGGTTTTGGGTGGGTTGTGTCAGAGATGCCTTGGCAGCAGGCGTACAAAACGAGAACAAGAGAGAGATGAGAAATCCCGTCTCAAGTTGCAAACACACATAGCATCCCAAGATGCCTGGCAGATCCCTGTCACTTCCTTCCCCTGATGACAAGGGGTGGGAAGGGGGCCTGTGACTCCCTTTACGTGGCAAGATTGGGCTGGTACAGGATGCTTCCATAAATAATGGCCAATTAATCTTATTCTGTTTCTAGATGCCAATCTTTTTTTTTTATTAATGTTTATCTATTTATGTTGAGAGAAAAAGCACCCAAGTAGGGAAAGGGCAGAGAGAGAGAGAGACAGAGAATCCCAAGCAGGCTCCACACTGTCAGTGCAGAGCCTGATGCAGGGCTTGAACCCATGAACCATGAGATCATGACCTGAGCTGAAACCGAGTCCGAAGCTTAACCAACTGAGGCAGCCAGGGGCGCTTCTTGGTGCAAATCTTATCCCGAGTCTCTGACCTTCCCCATGAATGGCGACCTTATCAAAGTGAAAAGCCTGCTTTTTGTGTGCTGCTTTAATGCAGCTATTTGAATTAACATGGAGGAGGAGGCTTACGTTTTCCCCTCACACTTTGGGCCAGTATGGAGCTTGGGATAGGCAGAGAAGTGGAACATCGTTTTATTCCTTGATCTGAAAGGGAAAGCTTATCCTTTTCCAGTGAGGTCAAACCGAGGGAAACTGGAAGATACCCTGAAGGGTAGGTAACCATAAACTGGGTGACTGAATGCTGTCCCTGCCTCCTCTCAGAGTTGTCCAAGGAAGCACATCTCAGCATCTTCACGTATCCTCAACCTTAGTCCAGCAAGATCTTGGTCCAAAGAATGAAAGATGCCTGTCTGAATTTAGAACAGTCACATCAGATAGTTTTTGAGCACCTAATAAGGGCTTTCCTGGAATCTTCTCATTATAGTTCTCTCAGCCTCCTTTGAGAGAGCTCTTGTTACTATCCCCATTTTTTTTAGATGAGGAAACTGAGGCATAGAGAAGCCTTTGAAATCCATTCGATTTAAAATCTACTTTAACAGGCTTCTAAATGAATATACATCTTAAGTGATTACATGAAATAATTTTAACAAAAATGAGGCAATTCAGTTAATGACAATATCCAAACAACCAGCTCTAGTGGGGTGAAGACTAAAAGGAAAGGGAAGTTTCCCAGTAGGAGTGAGTGTGTGTGTGTGTGTTGAGGAAAGGCAAGAACCAAAGAGAAATACTGAACTGAGCGGGGGGGGGGGGGGGGGGAAGACATTTAAAACCACCAGCAACACTAAAAGAACTCAAAATTATCACACTTTTTTGCCAAGGTAATATCACCAGATAACTGTGCTAAAAAAATGACCATTTGGTCAAAGGTAGGGACACCCTGAAACAGAATCTCCTGTTTGCACATCTTTTCATTCTGCTCTTCAGGTTATCTGTCTCCAAGTTACGGAAGAAGTTTTGCTCACATATACTGGGGTATTTCAAACTTTTCGATGTGAACACCCTGGAATATTCCCTCACCAATCCCCCCAAAATAGAGAACCAGAAACTGCTTCGGCCATATCAGTATGAAGTTTAGTTCACATCAGGTCAGAGGCCTTCAGAGAATGAAATGCTGTCATTTGGGCATAAAAACCATTGTAAAAAAAAATGATTTAGAAAACTAAAAAAAAAAAAAAAAAGGATCTGCAATTTTTCAATACAAAGTGGACTGATAAACATTTCAGCTCATCTTGTTTAAATAATGTAAGAAGACCTTTGTTTAGTATTTTTCATAAAAAAATTCTAGCATTCCTGAGGTTTTTTTCTTTTTTTCTTTTGTTTTGCTTTTCTAAGACCTCCTTTATACTCTGAATATTTGTAGACCTTTTCAGGGCCTCAATAAAAAAGCACCATGAAAAAAAAATCCTTGACATGAACCCCAAATAAAACTGGGCAGCAATATTTTTAACTGAATTTTGAAACAAATCACAATAGGTCTCTCCCCATAAAACTACCAGTACATTGTGCACAGTCAGAGCTGAAACTATATTTTTTCCCTAAATTGTTGAATTTGTTGAATTAGAATAAATGAGAACATCAATATATTTCCTAAATTCATATTCTTGTTACTTCAAGTTTTTAAGTTTTTCTCCATTTCACATTAAACATGAAAAGTTTTCATTAGTTGGTAGCAAGAGTTTTGACATTTATACATCTGCTAAAGGACACAAGGCAAGGAAGATGATGAAATTGTACAGAGATGTCCCACCCAGTGTCCTACCCCATGAATGCTGTAGCTTATCATTTCAGACAAAAGAAAGGTGACCTGTGTGTTGGATTCTGCCCACACACTTTTGGTCAGCTACATGTGAGAAAAGGAACGATAGTTTTTGTGATTATGGGCTTCTACAAATCCTGGAAGGAGAAGCAGCATTTGAGCACAGCCGGACAAGGGTCAAATTGTTTTGAGAAGAGTTTTAACCCTGAGCTGACCTCTCTTTCCCCTTCCTTCAACTTTCACCCAACTTTCAATCCAGGAACAGGTGAGCAGAGAAGGTAAAACAGGTGATCTTTCTTTCAGAAAGATCATCCATATTTTAAACAGTGCTGTGGATACAAGTTTAAGAATCAGAAGCCTTGGAAGTCTTCACTCACCATTCATTCGTTCATTCATTCATTCATTCATTTTAGAGAGAGAGTGTACAAGTTGGGCAGAAGGAGAGAGAAAGAGAGAATCTTAAGCAGTCTCCATGCTTAGTGCAGAGTCCTATGTGGAGCTCAGTCCCATGACCTTGGGAATATGACCTGAGCTGAAAGCAAGAGTCAGACAGATACTCAACCAAATGCAGGTGCCCCTTCATTCACCCTTTAAATTGCCTTGACAGTTTGGGCAATTCAATTGTCTCACTAAGTCAGTATTCACGTCTGTAACATGGCAATAATTGACATGTAGCCTATCCATACAGAGCTCTACAAGGAACAAAAGGAGAGACGGCACAGTGAGAGATTGTGATTATTTGGACATAGCAGTCACCCCTCCAAATCTGGCACCACCTACTTCAGGGCACAGGAGACCATATTAAATTGTATTTACTATTTCCTAAATTAATCTCTCATTCAGTTATGTAAAATAAATTAGTCTTGCTCCTCCCTTCATTATTGTTGTTACGCCTTTAAACTCCAAACAAACTGTAATGCATCTATTTAGGAGTTAGATTTGGCTGTGCTGCGGTATGAATATTAATAGAAAGTCCATATGTTTCATGTCTCTCTGTAAAATACGAAGAAAAGTCCTCTTAGCATTCTGTGTAAAGCTGTATTGTTAAATATATGTGTGCTAGCATTTAAAAAATGGGTGCAGAGATGAAAGACAGAGAGGGCATTTAAAGCAAGCACCACCCCCACTCCCAGTGGGACAGGGCTGACTCAAGAGAGAAATGAGAAAGACAAGTTGGGGTGGGGGAAGGGAGAGCGGCTGTAGTTTAAGCTCAGTTATATTTGGAAAGGTGAGCAGAGACATTTTCAGGATTTCAGAGGGCAGGATGGAGAAATGGGTAAACCACCAGAGTCAGACCTTTTGTTGTGTGCGTCTCCATGATTCAGGACATGCACATTCCAACTCAAGAAATGATATTCTAGAGGCGCCTGGGTGGCTCCTTCTGTTAAGTGTCGGACTCTTGGTTTCGGCTCAGGTTATGATCTCACAGTTTGTGAGTTTCAGCCCTGTGTCAGGCTCTACGCTGTCAGCGTGGAGCCTGCTTGGGATATTCTCTCTCTCCCCATCTCTGTGCCCCTCCCCTGCTCGTTCTCTCCCTCTCTCTCTGTCTCTCTCTCTGTGTCTCTTCTCTCAAAATAAATAAACTTAAAAAAAAGAAAAGCATGATATTCTAAGGTGAAAAAATTTAGATCTGGGGGTTTTCCAATCTTCTGGATTTTTCAGGTCTCTGCTGGTCTCAGTCATTCCTGATAATGAGGAGGTCATGGGATCAGAGGAGGTCAGAGCAGTAAGGAGACCCTCCAGCCCAGCCTTTTCATTTCACTTATGAAGGGCTGAGGCCCAGAGACTTGGGAGAAGGGCCTAGATTAGGGAACGTAGACTTTGGAAAATCTAAAAGGAATGTCTTCCCTGTAAATGACTGATAGGTAGGCTTGAAACCTGCTTGTCACTATCCTTTCCCCACCCCCCCCCTCAAGTCTCAGTAAGGGTAACTATTCTGTACCTTAGGGCAGAACCCCTAGAAGCTACTGCCCCAGAGCAGATATCCCCCCCTTCCCTGCCTACAGACTGGAAGGGAGCCTGGAGGTGAACTGTCAGCACCTTTGGAGGGAGCTGGGCTGTTGCTTCCTAGCCATAGTGAGTCCAGAGTTTGCTCGTATAAAAAGCACCAGAGATTGATGGGCCATGTAGCTCTAGTTTTTGCATTTGGGGAAGAAAAATGTCTTGGTGAAAACAATACGAACAGGAGCTTGAAATGAAAGGAACAAACGGCCTCTAGTCAGTGGCGAGGTTCCCTTCCAGCCCCCAAGCCACACACACAACCCTGCACACATTTCTTGCTTCTCAGCACTTGCCTGACGCACTGCCTCCAGCGCTTATTTCGAAATAGGGACTAAGAAAGTTCCACAGGACTCTGTCAAGTAGGCAAGCACTCCCTTCTGAAGCTTGAGGGGAGCCAGAAAGAAACCATGTTAAATTAGACAAGAGGAGAGAGGAAGAGGCCCCCCCCAGGCCTTCACTCAGGCCCCTGAGGTATGCATCATGTCTGGCAGCCAGAAGCACAGGAATTGCCCCAAGGGAGGCCCTGGGCGGCCCACAGGCTTTCTGGGGTTCTCCTGCCCCATGAACAGTTTCTCCTTGCTCCTGCTGAAGCTGTCACAGGCTTCTGCAGCCTAGACATCTGGGTTCTGCACAATGTAGCTTCATGTTGGATTAAAAAGGAAGCTGGCCTCCTTCTCTCCTTCTTTTCTTCTGAGGCCTGTTTGGAGATAATCCTGGCACAGAAATGCACTACAGATCACAAGGGATGATTAAAAATCCTTTGACCCTTGCTCATTGCCTTAAGACCCACCGTCTTCTGTTTCCACACCCCCACATACTTTGTTTTTTGGTAAAGATTAGAAGGAAATTAATTTGTACTTATAACTAAGAGGATAGAGTACTTATAAGTGTGCTGTCCAATCTCTTTTTGTTTCTTCTTTACCTTCTATTTGATACCTTTGAGGATGATCTGAGTTTTGTTTTTGTATTATAGAAAGCACATATTTATGTGTCTCAGAATTTCTTGATAAGTAATTGTGAAGCAAAGTGTACATTTCCACTTGGATAGGTAAATGTAAGGGGCCAGCATTTAGTATAACAAACATTTATTAAGCACCTACTATTTGCTGGCATCTGTGCTCGAACTCTGAGGACACAGAGATGAAAAGGCATGCATAAGCTTAGATTATTCTTCCTTCCACTCTGTGAGAGAACACAAAGAATTGTCATCAGTGTTTAATTCCCAAACGACTTTTTAAAAAAATAATGCTTACTATTTATTTTTGAGAGAGACAGAGTGTGAGCAGGGGAGGGGCAGAGGGAGAGGGAGACACAGAATCAGAAACAGACTCCAGGCTCTGAGCTGTCAGCACAGAGCCCGATGTGGGGCTGGAACTCATGAACCGTTGAGATCATGACCTGAATTTAAGTCAGATGCTTAACCAACTGAGCCACCGAGGCGCCCCCCAAATGACTTTTTTTTTAATTAAAAAAAAATTTTTTTTTAATGTTTGTTTATTTTTGAGAGAGAGACAGAGTGTGAGTGGGGAAGGGGCAGAGAGAGGGAAACACAGAATCTGAAGCAGGCTCCAGGCTGTCGGCACAGAGCCTGATGCGGGGCTTGAACTCATGAACTGTGAGATCATGACCTGAGCCAAAGTCAGACGCTTAACCGACTGAGCCACCGGGTGCCCCTGACTTTTTTTTTTAAAGATGGATGAGAGTACCTGAGATCTACTTAAAAACAGAAGAAGAAGAATAAGAAAAACAACAACAAACCTACTATACCCCACTATAAATCTTAAGCTTTGGCAATGCTCAGCTTTGGTACATACTGGATATTTGGTACATACTGGATATTTGGTACATACTGTAAATTTATATATTTATTTCTTAGAATACCTACTGTGAAATGTGGAACAAAGCCAAGCTGTATTAGATATCTGATACATCTCAGCAAATAAAGAGGATAAAAGAAGAAGCCAGATCTTTTTTTTTTTTAATTTTTTTTCAACGTTTATTTATTTTTGGGACAGAGAGAGACAGAGCATGAACGGGGGAGGGGCAGAGAGAGAGGGAGACACAGAATCGGAAACAGGCTCCAGGCTCTGAGCCATCAGCCCAGAGCCCGACGCGGGGCTCGAACTCACGGACCGCGAGATCGTGACCTGGCTGAAGTCGGACGCTTAACCGACTGCGCCACCCAGGTGCCCCAAGAAGCCAGATCTTGAAGTCATCTTGCAGGTACGTAGAAGAGGCTTGGATAGGGAATTAATGAGGAAACTCTAGAAAGCCATGATGAGACTAAAATGGAAGAATGATCTTCAGAGTGAAGCGTGAAAACATAGCATAAGATCTCTGTTCATATTTTTATTTATTAAAACAAAAAAGACATTAAACTTAGCTAATATTTAACAAATAGATTGGAATGGAACATGCATGTATTATATTTGCATATATATGTACATATATCTGAATTACTTGCTCAAGCATTTATTATTAATAGGCTACATAAGCAAAAAGAGGCCACTGATGGATAAGAAGAAACAGGATGAAAGTTAAGGCTCAGAACAGCATGCTCCTAACTGTGAGGTAAGGATAGAATCTAAGAGAGTAAGAATCGAAGTTAGTAGTTAGGAGAATAGAATCAAGTCAGTGTGCAAGGATGGCCACCAATCAATTCCTTCCCTCTCTGTGCACACTTCCTGTACTCCCCTTCAAGAGGTACAGCCCATGTTTCCTCCTCTCCAATGCAACTTTCTCTGACCCATAAAATATGGCAGAAGTGACATTCTGGGATTTGTTCCCTGGCAGGTTCTGCTTTCTCCCTCTGGGAAACCAGCCACAATGTGTGAGGTCCAACTACCTGAGACCGAACTGTGGGTAAGTCTAGGTTAGCGCATGGACAGAGAGATGCCATATGGAGAGGCACCAAAGTACCAGACGTAAGTGAAGTCCTTTGGAAGTCTGCCAGCCACTTACTGAATGTAGCTGAGTGACTCCACTGACACCACGGAGAGCAGAACATCCCAGCCCTTCCCTGAATTCCATGCCCACACAACTGAAAAAAAGGTAACGATTGTTGAAGTCACTAAGTTTTAGCGTGCAGCTTGTTCCACAGCAATAGATAATAAAAGTCAGGAATTAGTCCTGGAAATAAACATATTTACCGAGATTCCTCTTTTTACAGTTACCACCTTAGACAGGAAAAACAAAATTCTGATGGCCAAGAGTATGTAGTCAGTGAAATCCTAGGGGAAGGACAACCCAGAAGACAATGGGACAGCCACAGCAAATGAACAAAATATTGTTTTAAAAGAAAAAGTTGGGGGTGCCTGGGTGGCTCATTCGGTTAAGCATCTGACTGTTGATTTCGAATCAGGTCATGATGTCATGTTCATGAGATCAAGCCCTTCACTGGGGTCAGCACAGAGTGTAGAGCCTGCTTGGGATTCTCTCTCTTCCTCTTTGCCCCTCCCCACTGCGTGAGGGCTTGCTTGCTCTCTCTCAAAATAAATAAATAAAAAATAAAAACTTAAAAAAAATTTTTTTTCACATTGCAGCTGGGTATACATACTTAAGGATTTGGGTATCTTACGATAATAAAATCATGATTTTTCCTTTTCCGTTGGCAAAAGCTTTCTGCTTTCAATTCTTTTGAGTTCTGTTTCTTTAACTGTATCTGCTGTGCACTTCCTTCTTATTGTTAGGGCTGGAAGCCTGGGAACTACATTTCCCAGTGTCCCTTATGGGTAGTTTTCAAGCCCTATGCTGATGACCAGAAGTATTGGCAGGAGATTTTGAAGGGAGAAGAGAGGTAGAAGCCACGTTATTACTCTTCAGTCAGGAGCGGGCAGGTGTGTGGGTGTCAGGAGATATCAGAGTTTGTATAGAATCCCATTCTCCTGTGAATCATCCTCCTCAGAGCTGGAAGCAGATGACATCACCAGCAGCAGTTTCCTTTAGTCCCTGAAACTTCCTGTCTCTTGAAGCTAGCCACATATTTGAAAGCTTGTGGCTTTCCCCACCCTTGCCTCTTCCAGCCCTCCCAGGAATTTTGTACGCATCCAATTCCTTGTATTAAATTTTTCCTCCCGCTTGAAATACCTAGAACAGCTTCTATTTTTCTTTACTAAATCCTATTATGTAAATCAGAACCTCATTTTGTAATGAAAGTTGAAATAAAGTAGAATTTCTCTTTACATAATTTTTTTTTCAATTTTTCCCCCAATAGCTACAGACTTCTTTCATAAAATTTTGAACACAAACCCACTTACATAACACAGCGTGGAGGGAGATGCCTATGGAAGATTGCAAAATGGCAAGAATGCAAGGTGTAGTTGGGATTCTAGGGCTGGAGGAACTAAGCCATTCTTTCCCCAATCAATGAAAGGAAGTTTTATAGGTAGGGTCACGGTCACCAGATTTAGCAAACAACAGGACACCTAGTTAAATTAGAATTTCAGATCAACGATGTGGTAGGCGGAGCAAAGTCTACCCCCAAAAAGGTACATCTCCTAATCCTTGGAACCTGTGAGTGTATTACATGGCAGAAAGACTCCCAGCTGTGATTAAGCTTAGGAGCCTGGAAAGAGGAGTCTTCTCCATCATGCAGCTGGGCCCAATTATTCAGAGTCTTTAAAAGTGGAGAGACTGCCAGCTGTAATCAGAGCGAGCTATGACTAAGGGAGGCCGGGGCTGCAATGTTGCTGCCTTTCAAGATGGAGGAAGAAGGCAGCTTGCCAAGGAATGTGGGTGGGCCTCAGTTGCTGGAAAAGGTAAGAAAATGGATTGTTCCCTAGAGCCTGCGGCAGGAATGTAGCCTTGCTGATAGAGATTTTAGCCCAGCGAGAACCATGTCAGACTGCTGACCTTTGTAACTGTAAGATAATAAATTTGTGTTGTTCTAATCCACTCACTGTGGTGATTTGCTACAGCAGCAGAAGATTGATGCCAACAATAGGTAGGTTGTTAGTGTAAGTATGGCCTTGCAATATTTAAGACATGCTTATATTTAAAAGTGGGTTTTTTTTTGAAATTAAAATTTAGCTGTGAGTCTTGTATCTTACCTGGCAAACCTGTTGATAAGAAAGTGGGTTCCAGATCTCTTCTGTAATACCAATGTTTGGCACTTCCAATGTGCCAGACGGTTAAAATAAGCGAGTTACCTACTCTCCTTCATTTGATTGTTGCAACTCTTTGGTGTAGGTGTAATTGTGGTATCTATTTATATGTTTATTATTTTTTTAATGTTTATTAGAGAGAGAGAGAGATTGAGACCGTGCAAATGGGGGAGGGACAGAGAGGGCGACACAGAATCCGAAGCAGGCTCCAGGCTCTGAGCCGTCAGCACAGAGCCCGGACACGGGGCTTGAACCCACGAACTGTGAGATCATGACCTGAGCCAAAGTTGGACGCTTGACTGACTGAGCCACTCAGGCGCCCCTATGTGTTTGTGTATTTTGGAGAGAGAGAGTGGGAGCAGCAGACAGAGGATCTGAAGCAGGCTCTGCACGGACAGGACGGAGCCCAAAGCAGGGCTTGAATCCACGAACCTCGAGGTCATGACCTGAGCTGAAGTCCGCCGCTCATCAGACTGAGCCACCCAGGTGCCCCTTGTGGCTACTTTTAAATGAGGTAACTGAGTCTACACAGAAGTAAACAATTTGCTTAATGCAGGTTTTAGGCAGTGGAGGAGCTGGGGTGGGGGTCGCCAGGTCTGTGTGACCCCAGAGTCCATTATGCAAAGTCACCTCCATCTGCTTTGCTAGGCTGTAACTCCATTTTTGGGCTTGCTGTCATTGCTAGAGCCCCCAAAGCCAGCCTCTACTGCCACTTGCACATCCTCTCACCCACTCCTTCCTGTAGCCCAGGAATCTGACGGCTGCTCCCACCTCTTCTATACCATTGAAACTGCCTTCTCAAAGGTCACTGATAGATAACCTTTAACCAGCCATCATTTCTTCGTCTTCCTTCTCTTTGCCGTCTGTGCACCACGTGATGATGATGTGTTCTCCACCTTCCAAGCATGCTTTGCTTCCTCTACCCTCACGCTACCCCACCACCACGCTTTTATGTTATAATCCGGAAGCTCCTTCTACCGCTCTGACTTTACCTTCTAGTGATGGCTAATTTTGTGTCAACTTGACTAAGAGATGCCTAGATACCCGGTAAACCATTATTTCGAGGTGTGCCTGGGAGGATATTTCTGGAAGAGGGGAGCGTTTGAATCCGAAAACTGAGTAAAGAAGGTAGCCGTCACTGATGCAGGCGGGCATCATCCAATCTGTTGGGGGGCCTGAGTGGAACAAAAATGAGAGAGGAGGGGTAAATTTCCTCTCTGCTTGGGCCAGGATCTCCATCATCTTCTGCTCTTGGACATGGGCTCCTCTGGTGCTCGGGCCTTTGGGTTTGGACTGGAGGCACACCACCAGCTTTCTGGGGCCTCCAGCTTGCAGACAGCCGGTCAGGGGACTTCTCAGCCTCCATAACTGTGTAAGCCAGTGCTTCGTAATAAATATTTCTGTGTGTGTATATATCCTATTAGTTCTACTGGTCTAGAGAACCTAATGAATACACTTCTGTCTCCTCACTCTTCCCACTCTTGACGATTGTATGGGAGAGGCATGGTTCTGTTCTTCCACACTCCCATTTTTTTCTTCTATTCAAAACTCCCTTGGATATGTCGCTGTTGAACCTTCAACTTCCACCTCTGCTGATCATTGCCAAATCTTGTCTCCAGCCCTGCTTTCTCCTCAGTTCTCACTGCACACTTGTATGAGTACCTGAGCACAAGCCCACCCCGGTCACAGCCTGCCTGCCCTTCTTCCCCAGACTCGGAAAGGCCTGGGTGCTCTGTGTACGTAGGTTCTAAAGCTGATACGTTTTTGATTCTTGCCTCTTTCCCTCCGTGTGGTAGCTGCATAGCCTATTAGATCCCAACTGTTTTGTTCTTCACGATATCTTGAGGATTTCTTTCTTTCTCGCTCCAGCATTGTTCCTGCTCCAGGTCTTGGATATTGCCTCCTATTGCCTCAGAGGCTCTCGACTTAGCAGCCCACCAGGGAGATGCTAGCAATGCCTGGACCACCCTCAGGTTCAGTGGCTCTGGAAAAAGGCCCAGATATCAAACTTGCATAAATTTTCCCCAGGTATATTCGTTTTCTATGACTGCTGTAACAAGCTTACCGCCAACTTAGTGGCTTAAAAGAACACAAGTTTATTTTCCTATAGTTCTGGATGCCAGAAGTCTAAAATGAGTCTCACTGGGCCAAACTTAAAACTGTCTCTCCCTCTGGAAGCACTAGGGGATAATTTGGTTCCTTGGCTTTTCCATCTTCTAGAAGCTGTTCGGTTGCTTCATAAGTGGTCCCATCATGTGGCCTTTTCTCCCCCTGCTTCAGATGTCACATCGCCTGCTTCTTGTTCTAGGTTGCATCTCACGTTTCTCCCGCAGGGATACTGGTGATCACATTTAGCCCCCGACGCTACCCCCCAGACAAGTTGGGATAATCTCCCCAGGTCAAGATCCTCAAGTAAGTCAGCAAAGTCTTTTGTGCCACACGAGGTACATGACAAGTTCCCAGAGTGATGCCACGGGTATCCGGGGGTGGGTCCATCAGTCAGGCAATTGCACCAGGTGATTCTAATTTGCAGTCAAGCTTAGGAACCACTCTTAGAACTGAGCAACCCTCTTCTAGGCTTCTTTTTCTAATCCTTCTTGCTCTCCTAACTCTCCTTGCTCTGCTAACACACCATTGCTATTAGGACATGACCCCCGATGAAATGCCACCAAACGTCTCCTCTGCCTTTAGAATAAATTCCAAATTCCTTAGTGTGGAACACAGACCTGAAGACTCCTTAACCTGACCAGCTGTGTTCTGCCACTCTCCTACGTGAACATTTTGCTTTAGGTAAATTGCTTATCTCAGACTATTCCTAGCGTTCTGATTGGCTTACTTCGTTTTTGCTGTTTCACTCACATGTAAGGCTTTCCTCATCCTCCTGTGCTTACCCAGAACTGACCCGTGTGTCAAGTGGTATTCTTTTCACTTGAAAAGACTTCCATAAGAGAGTTCTACAGCTCGGGTGGCTTAAAAAGCAATCTAGCAACTCACATCTCCAGAGGCTAGAAGTCCAAAATCGAGGTGGGAGCAGTGTTGCTTCCTTCTGAAGGCTGTGAGGGACATGTCTGTTTGAGGGCACTCTCTGTGGCTTGCAGATGGGCATCTTGTGTCTCTTCATATTGTCTTTTCTCTCTGAGCTTCTGTCTACAAATTTCCCTTTCTTTTTTTTTTTTTTTTAAATTTTTTTTTTTTCAACGTTTATTTATTTTTGGGACAGAGAGAGACAGAGCATGAACGGGGGAGGGGCAGAGAGAGAGGGAGACACAGAATCGGAAACAGGCTCCAGGCTCCGAGCCATCAGCCCAGAGCCTGACGCGGGGCTCGAACTCACGGACCGCGAGATCGTGACCTGGCTGAAGTCGGACGCTTAACCGACTGCGCCACCCAGGCGCCCCAAATTTCCCTTTCTTTTAAGAATACAAATCCTACTGGGGCGCCTGGGTGGCGCAGTCGGTTGGGCGTCCGACTTCAGCCAGGTCACGATCTCGCGGTCCGGGAGTTCGAGCCCCGCGTCAGGCTCTGGACTGATGGCTCGGAGCCTGGAGCCTGTTTCCGATTCTGTGTCTCCCTCTCTCTCTGCCCCTCCCCCGTTCATGCTCTCTCTGTCCCAAAAATAAATAAACGTTGAAAAAAAATTAAAAAAAAAAAAAAAAGAATACAAATCCTACTGATAAATTCAGGCCCATACTCATGACCTCATCTTAACTTAATTACCTCTTTAAAGACCTTGTCTCCAAATAAGGGCACATTCTGAGGGCCTCAGGTTAGGATTTCAATACAGGAATTTTGGGAGGGGGACACAATTTAACCTACGCCATATGCTATCACAGTCCTATTTGGTTCCTGAAGTCTTTAGCCTTCTTTGCAACTTGGGCTGAAGGTCCCTCCCTCATCTAAATAATACAACAGTTTTTGTCCATGCTTTTGGAAAAATAACAAATGAAACCTTGATGGTGTCTTCTCAATTGTTGTCTTTGAACAGCTACTTTGTGTGTGTGTGTGTGCGTGTGCGCGCGCACGTGTGTGTCCTCCCCAGATAGAACATGAGCTCCTCGAAGATAGCCATTGTATCTTCCTGATCTCATGATTACACTCAGGATACCGAGGAGAGGTACTCAATAAATATTTGCTGATTTCATTTCAGAAAATTTGAGAGTGTGCCGTTTGGGGTGGAGAGTGAGCAGATATTATTTCAGTAGGAAATGATCTAATACTCAAGGATCTTGTCAGTCTGTGGGTTGGAGAGAATCTAAGAGCATGCTTTCAGGTGGTGTGGTGCTTAAAAGCTCCAAAAGCTGGCCAAAGGGAAAGAGGGGAAGAGAGACAGAAGAAAAGCAAGTCTCTTGATACTCAAACTGATGAATCTAAAAACTGGGTGAGTCAAGGTTACCAGCATTTTGCATCATCAGCATCGTCCCTACCTCTCTCCCCACCCTGCAGTTCTCACTCTGCAACGATAGTATGGTGCTTTGGAGGACTTATCAAGCTGACACAGGCATCCTGAGTCGGGCACTTTGCCAATACTTTGCTGGGTGCCCTTGCACTTCCGTCTGCTTGTTCTAGTTACTATTCTGCCTACCAGGCAGAGAGAGACTCTGGTCACTTTCACAGAAGTGACGTACAAATTAATGGGAGACCGTCAGGTTGAGAAATGGAAAGGGCTGTCTCTGTAGGAGGTATTTACCTTCTTAGCCTGAGTGTCTAGAAAGCTACAAGAGGGGAAGTTTCCATATTCAAAGGAGGCCCTGGAGCACAGAAGTGTGTCTTCCCTTCAGAGAGGAATATGTCTGAGCTCTATTAAGAAAGTGATGAAGGGGCGCCTGGGTGGCGCAGTCGGTTAAGCGTCCGACTTCAGCCAGGTCACGATCTCGCGGTCCGTGAGTTCGAGCCCCGCGTCAGGCTCTGGGCTGATGGCTCGGAGCCTGGAGCCTGTTTCCGATTCTGTGTCTCCCTCTCTCTGCCCCTCCCCCGTTCATGCTCTGTCTCTCTCTCTCTGTCCCAAAAATAAATAAAAAACGTTGAAAAAAAAATTTAAAGAATGTGATGAAGCAGGGTCTTGAACCAACTGTTAAAAATGAACTCCTTTACCTTGAAATAGCGTGGAACTTAAAAACCTGCATCTTGGGGCACCTGGGCGGCTCAGTCAGTTGGTTAAGCATCTGTCTCTTGGTTTCTGCTCAGGTCATGATCTCTCAGTTTGTAGGATCAAGCCCTGCGTTGGGCTCTGTGGTGACGGTGCACAGCCTGCTTGGGATTCTCTCTCTCCTTCTGTCTCATTCTCTCCCTCTCCTCCCCGCTCCTTCCATCCCTCCCCCCGCCCCACTCATGCTCTCTCTCAAAATAAATAAGTAAACTGAAAAACAACAGCATCTTTCCTGGCTTATCTGGGCAATTCCCTCGTCTCTCCTGCCCCCGCCCCATTCTTAAAGAGGGACCCCGTGCCTTTCACATCTATTGGACGTTGCTGGGCTCCAGTTCCTGCAACTTTTGTTCTGGCTTGTTTCCTTGTTATCATGTCCAGGTCACAGCAGCTGTCCCTTCCTGGGGTTGACACTGGGGCAGACAGGAGCCTGTTCAGTTTCCCTCTGACTTCCCCACAGGTGGGGGCTTTCCGTGGACTTTTTTTTTTTTTTTTTTTTTTTTTAGCAGCTCTCTGTCCCTGACTTTGCATTCCCTCTCGAGGGGAGCCTGGGCACCCAGGAATGGCTACCTCCTCTGCTGCAATTCCTGTGTGCTTACCAAGTATTTGGGACTGCAAGCGTGATCTGGGTCTCCTTCTGGCTGCAGCTGCCACACTCGGAGAAGGAAGGGGAAGCTTCAGGCATCCGATGCTCGCTTGAGTGGGTTGCCCTTTGCTCTCAGCACTCCAGTGTGAAGTGTAAAGTCGGGCTGGTCCCCATGCCCTCCAGCACTACTGGAGCAGCTGGGGGTTATTTTTGCAGTGGGGGCATTAGAGGAACAAGAGTGCAGTTGCCCAGTCCTTTCCTCCATGTGGGGCTGTGCAGGGGTCAAAGGTTAGAGCAAGCAGCACCAGCTTCAAGGAACGGGAGCTGGGCTGGTATAAGCCTGGCCCACATATCTTCTCAAAGTCCCTTCCAGCCAGGCTTCCCTTCCAGCCTCTGAGCTTATTACCACAAGGCCATGGGTGGGCCTGGATTACCTCCTTTTAGCCCACCAGGCTTTTCAAACAGCTCTTGACATTTGATCCACCCTCGTCCTATCCTGTGTGGACTTGAGGCAGATCCTCTCTCTATGTTCCATCTAAATGGTCACCCTCGCCTTAACAGGCACCTGTTCAAAATTCTTTATTGTTCCTAGTAGATTTAGTGCCTCCTTGTGTATTTTTCTATATCTTTGTGGTCTGTCAGATGGGAACTTAGCAGTCTGCTTCATACCAAGTCACGTCCTATAACTTTAGGTGTGTGTACGAGCAACAGAAAAGTTGCGTGCCCAAGTTACAGAAACTCAAAAGAGCTCAAGAGACCTGCATGAATTTCTCTCATGGAAAAGGGTAGAATAAAATAGTGTGGGGCTGGTAGGGTGGCTCTGCTCCAGGAAATCCTTAGAAAACAGCTCACCGGGCTGTTTCCTGTGCAGCGTGACCTCGTGTTCATGCTCCAAGGTGGCATCTGTTCCCAGGCAGCAGGAGGGGTGAAGGGATGAGAAAAAAAGGCAAAGGGCATGTGTGAGCCGACTGTCTCGCAAGGTTCCGGGAGCTGCTCTCTGGCATTTTTGTTTACTTCTCATTGACCAGACCTTCCTCACAGGACCATGCTCAGCTGCAAGGGAGGCTGGGTAACAGGTCGTCTATTAGGGCAGCCATGTGCCTGTTAAAAATCGCATTGCTCAAACAGAAGGTGAGAACAGAGAGTAGAGAGCAACTAGCAGCCCCTGCCACAAGAATCTCTTCTTCAAACGGATTTTGGTAAAAAGAAAAATGCGTGTTTCTACAAAGTAAACCAAATGATTTGTTCCTGGAGTGCACATCCTTACCTATCCTGATACATATACAAACACGCCAAGTTATATAGGTCAATACTTCCATAATAGAGTTCTTCTTTAAGTCAAGTAGACACAGTTACATATTGGAAACATTTTTAAGCTATTACTGTAAATACCGGTGACTTGTTCTGGAATGTTTTCCCCAATATTGCAGTAATCCTCTGAGCTATTGTGTTGGTCTGTGCTCTTAGGCAACTCGGCCAGCCACTCAGATGGTGAAATCTCTGAAATCTCTCTGGGGTCACGGTTGCCAGAATTATTTCAACTTAGTGCCAGGAAACAATACCCCATGGCTATCACGTCTACATATTTTGTTACAGAGAAGTAGAAGACTGGGGGAGACGATGACACTTAAGCTACAGCAAGATGGGGGGACGGTGTGTATGTTTATGGGGTACTTGTATAGGCTAGACATTTGTGGGAAAATAAATGGAGCACCAGGTGAAATAAGGTGCTTAATAGAGAATTTTTATTGCCCTGGTGGACAAACACCCATCCCATGACAATTTGCATCTAACAGGACTGAAACTAGTCTTTTGGATTTTTAACTTTTTAAAGGGGACATAAAATATTTTTGCTTAGTTTTGTGATTTTCTTATTTCTCTGTGAAACAAAGGATTTTTCCCCTCAAGAGATGCTAAAATTCCACGAGGGAGCAGGCTTTGTCTTGATCAGAAATACATAAACTTGAAAATAGTCTTTGGATGTTGGTTCGCGGATACAAAGCATTTGAACTATTGTTTCTTACAGTAGCTACATTTTGAACTTTTTAGTTTTGTGTTATCTAAGGCAGAAAAGTAAATCGAAATCAGGAGCCCTTTTGAACAAGAAAATCTTTTTAACTTCAGTTAGCAGCTGCCTTTATATAACTCCTCCTTCCTCAGTCACACTGGATGAGTGAGTTCTCTGTATTACATTTCTAAATTTCAAAAACTTATTACCAGTGTTTAAATAGCAGATTTTTAGCAAGGCCAGGTAGTCCCAGGCAAAACAATAAACTAGGAAGTTGTTTTGCAAACATGGATGTGTTCTCTGAGCTATAGGATTTCTATGAAAATTGTTGCTCTGTGTGTTCACCCACGTTACTATAAACAATTCTGGATGTTGAACAGTTACTTTGTAATTGAGTGCTGCTAGTCAGTTTCCATGTCTGAAGTTGCATTTGTGTTTGCTAAAATTGAATACTCTGAGCAAATGGCAGCCAAGACAAGCCTAGGTCAACAAGGCCTGAGTCACAGCGGTCCACACCATGATTATTCTGCTAACAAGCCTGGCAGTGGGTGCCCATCTTTGTATTCATGCCCATGGAGCAGTTCATAGGCAGAATGGGGAGTTATAAAAATGCATGCAAATCTTTTTAACTAAATGAAATTTAGGGGTATCAGGCTGGCCCATTCCATTGTGTCTGACTCTTAAGTTCAGCTTAGGTCATGATCTCAGGGTCGTGGGATCGAGCCATACGTCAGGCTCTGTACTGAGCATGGAGCCTGCTTAAGATTCTCTCTTCCTCTGCCCCTCTCCCCTGCTTATGCGTTCTCTCTCTAAAAAGAAAAAGAAAAAAGAAATTTAATATTTCTCCCCAGTATTGCTTTTGGGTACACAGTTTTAAATGGCTCATCGACCTAATAAATTGATGACTAAAAATTAAATTTTGGGCGGCTCCTGTGTGGCTCAGTTTGTTAAGCGTCTGCCTCTTGATTTGGGCTCAGGGCATGATCTCACGCTTCATGAGATCAAGCCCTGCCTTGGGTTCCATGCTGAGTGCAGAGCCTGCTTGGGATTCTCTCTCTCTCCCTCCCCCTCCCCCACTCATGTGTTCTCTCTCTCTCTCTCTCTCTCTTCCAATAAATAAACATTTGTTAAATTGTTTAACAAAAATAAAAATAATGACTTGTTAGCTTTCGAAAGTGAAAGATTTAAGTCAGAGATATTGCCTGTAATTCTCTTTTTTAGTGGGGTTTTTGTCTGGTTTTGGAATCAAAGTAATGCTGGCCTTGTTGAATGACTTTAGAAGTTTTCTTTCCATTTCTATTTTTTGGAACAGTTTGAGAATAATAGGTATTAACTCTGTAAATGGTAGAATTCCCCTGGAAAGTCATCTGGCCCTGAACTTGAATTTTTGGGGAGATTTTTGGTGACTGATTCAATTTCTTTCTTTTTTTAATTAATGTTTATTTATTTTTGAAAAAGAGACAAAAAGAGTGTGAGTGCAGAAGGGGCAGAGAGAGAAAGAGAGAGAGAGAGAGAAAGACAGAATCAGAAGTGGTCTCCAGGCTCTAAGCTGTCAGCACAGAGCCCTATGTGGGGCTCAATCCCATGAACTGCAAGATAATGACCTGAGCTGAAGTCGGATGCTTAACCAACTGAGCTACCCAGGCATTCCACTGATTCAATTTCATTACTGGCTATGAGTCTGTTCAGATTTTCTGTTTGTTCCTGTTTCAGTTTTGGTAATTTATATGTTTCTAGGAATCTATCCATCTTCTTTCTAGGTTGCCCAATTTATCAGCATATAATTTTCATAATATTCTCTTATAATTATTTGTATGTCTGCAATGTTGATTACAATCTCTCTTTCATTTGTGATTTTATTTGGTTCCTTTCTCTTTTATTTTTGATAAGTCTGGCTAGGGGTTTGTTAATTTTATTCTTCCAAAGAACCAGCTCCTAGTTTCATTGCTCTTTTCTACTATTTTTTGTTGTTGTTTCTGTATCATTTATTTCTGCTCTAATCTTTATTCTCTTCTTCTGCTGGCTTTAGTCTTTATTTGCTGGTCATTTTCTAGCTCCTTTAGGTGTAAGATTCAGTTGTGTTCAAGACTTTTCTTGCTTCTTGAGGTAGACCTGTATTTCTCTGTACTTCCCTATTATGACAGCTTTTGCTGCATCACAAAAGTTTTAAGCTGTTGCATTTTCACTTGCTTCTATGTATTTTTTTTATTCTTTAATTTACCTGGCTCATTCATTCATTCTTCAGTAGGATGCTCTTTAATATCTATGTATTCATGGTCTGTCTAAATTTTTTTCTTGTGGTTGACTTCAAGTTTCATAGCATTGTGGTCTGAAAATATGTGTGGTATGATCTCAGTCTTTTTGTACCTGTTGAGGCCTTATTTGTGACCCAGTATGTGATCTATTCTGGAGAATATCCCTGATGAACATGGATGCAAAAATTCTTAACAAGATACTAGCAGAAT
Organism: Lynx canadensis; assembly: GCF_007474595.2. Classification (NCBI taxonomy): domain Eukaryota; kingdom Metazoa; phylum Chordata; class Mammalia; order Carnivora; family Felidae; genus Lynx; species Lynx canadensis. The sequence continues at coordinate 135,417,833 of NC_044303.2, read as the reverse complement.
GAATCCAACAACCGTACATTAAAAGAATTATTCACCACGATCAAGTGAGATTTATTCCTTGATCGGGTGGTTCAATATTCCTTGAAGGGTGGTTCAATATTCATAAATTAATCAATGTGATAAACTACATTCATAAAGAATAATAACTGTATGACCCTCTCAATACATGCAGAAACAGCCTTTCCCCACATACAGCATCCATTCTTGATTAAAACCTCAACAAAGCAGGGATAGACAGTGCATACCTCAACACCATAAAGGGCATGTATGAAATACTCACAGTTAAGGGGCAACTGGGTGGCTCAGACAGTTAAACGTCTGACTTTGGCTCAGGTTGTGATCTCACAGTTAGTGGGTTTGAGCCCCGCTTCAGGCTCTGTGCTGACAGCTCAGAGCCTGGAGCCTGCTTTGGATTCTATGTTTCCCTCTCTCTCTCTCTCTGCCCTTCCCCTGCTCGCACTCTGTCTCTCTCTCTCAAAAATAAAAAATAAACATTAAAAAAAACCCATAGTTAATATCATCCAATGGGAAAAACTGAGAGCTTTTCCATAACAGTCATAGAGGGAACATAGGAAGCAACCTTTTTGACCTTGGCCACAGCAACTTCTTACTCAACATGTCTCCAGAGGCAAGGGAAACAAAAGCAAAATTGAACTATTGAGACCTCATCAAGATAAAAATCTTCTGCACAGCAAAGGAAACAATCAACAAAACTAAAAGGCAACTGGCAGAATGGGAGAAGATATTTGCCAATGACATGTCAGATCAAGGGTTAGTGTCCAGAATCTATAAAGAATATATCAAACTCAACACCCAAAACACAAATCATCCAGTGAAGAAATCAGTAGAAGACATGAATAGACATTTCTCCAAAGAAGACATCCAGATGGCTAACAGACAGATGAAAAGATGCTCAACATCACTTCTCATCAGGGAAATGCAAATCAAAACCACAATCAGTTACCACCTCACACCTGTCAGAATGGCTAAAATTAACACAGGAAGCAACAAGTGTTGGCGTGGATGTGGAGAAAGGGGAGCCCTCTTACACTGTTGGTGGGAATGCAAACTGGTGCAGTCGCTCTGGAGAACAATATGGTGGTTCCCCCAAAAAGTTAAACACAGAACTGTTTTACAACTCAGCAATTGCACTACTAGCTATTTACCTGAAGGGTTGCAAAAACACTCGTTTGAAGAGATACATACCCCCTGATGTTGATAGCAACATTATAAACAATAGCCAAATTATGGAAAGAGCCCAAATGTCCATTGATTAATGGATAAAGAAGATGTGGTGTGTGTGTGTATATATGTACACACACACACACACACACACACACACACACTGGAATATTACTATATTACCCATCAAAAAGAAGGAAATGTTGCCATTTGTACTGACACGGAAGGAGCTAGAGTATATTAGGCTAAGTGAAATAAGTCAGAGAAAGACAAATACCATATTATTTCACCCATGTGAAATTTAGGAAACAAAATGGATGAACATAAGGGAAGGGAAAAAAAAAAGAGGTAAACCCTAAGAGATTAACTATGGAGAACAAACTGAGGGTTGATGGAGGGAAGTGGGTGGGGGATGGGCTAAAGGGGTGCAGGGCATTAAGGAGGGCACTTGTTAGGATGATCATTGGGTGTTACATGTAAGTAATGAATCACTGAATTCTACTCCTGAAACCAATATCACACTATATGTTAACTAACCAGAATTTAAATGAAGACTTAAAAAGTAAAAGATTCAAGTAAAAAAAAAATGAGTCATTAAGCATGCACTTGCTTCCTTGTATTAATAGATCCAACATGGATGATTTAGTTTCAGCAAAAATAAAATCTTCCATTTCATTAAATTATAAAAAGGTATAAATTCAAATTTGTAAAAATAAAATTCAATAATGCATTTTGGATTTTAGGATAGTATTAAAACAATATAAACATATAATTAAATATATACTTTATATAATTAAATAAAATAATAAAATATTTGTTACCACTAACAATTGTGAGAATTTTTTCCTTTAGCAAGACACCATACAACAAGTTAACAAGATATAAAACCAGGAGGCTAATTTCTGGTATTTGCCTTTCTCCACATTCCAGCACCATCTCTCCTCTGAATTTCCAGGGTCACTTGCCCTTTCCCTATTCATCACGAGCACCACAGTGGAACCCTCAGTTGAAGCACTCAGTTATCGTAGGAGGCTGACACACTCTTACCTTAATGAGTGTTAGTGAAATGCCAGAAGGTTAGTCTGATATGGTACAATAGGTGAAGAATATAAATTTATATTCAATACTAAAAAAGTAGAGATGGTAGGGTGGATTAGCTGGCAGAGGGCCAATCCTAGAGAGCTCTTAGTTAATTAATTGACTTAGAACTGTCACAGTAGGAAGTGAGATGTAAGGACGGTTCTTTTGAAAATTTGTGACAATCAAATTTAACGTGGCCCATCATAACTGAGTCCTTCCTAAGTTTCATAAATTGAATTTGTTATTCAGTTGGGTATATTGTTATATCATATGGCTTTTACTGTTCTTAGACTTACGCGAGTTCATCCCCCTCATTCTCTGGGTCCATCCATTCCTGCCTCCCTTGTCCCTAAAGCCCATTGCTCCCTGTGTGTATACCCAGATGCGCACGCATGCGCACACACCCACACACATACACGCACACACACGGAGTCCTTGGAAGAAGGAAAGGATTGATAGAGTAGATAAAATACTCAGAAACAATAACAGGAAGCAAAGTGAGAACCAGAGGCAGAATGAATGTGAGAAAAAAATGGAATACATCTTTTTTCCTTTGGGTATCGAGTAGAAATATTTAATTATTGCTGATTTTAGTTGATGAATTTGTACTTGCCCTTCTGAGTACGGATGTGATTACTGAGCAACATTCTGTTCTCTCTCAGCTTATTTCATCCTTACATAACATAACCTTCAGCCAGCCACTGGAATGCCTAACCTGTCTCTTTTGCTGGAGGAGATCTTGAGTCTTACAGGTTATACATTGCAGAGCCAACATGAAAGGACACTGGTTTTTTTTTTTTTTCAATCCCTCATGAAGTTGTTAGACTCTGGCATTGGGAGGCTGATTTATGTCTGTTCATTGGGGAGGGGATGCTTGGTGGACAAAGACAAGGAGAATAAACAGAATTTGGCCTGTGATTTGGTACTGAGTTTTGTAGTCAGGAAAACAGAATGTTCATTTGGGTACCTTCAAAGACATTCTCAAGACGTATCATCCCATAAATTTCCAAGTGAGTAATTTGTATTCTCCAAGGCCCTCTAAGGAGTGATCTACAGAGTACCCTTCAGGGATGTTCAGGCAACCAAGAACAGGCTGCATTCTTGAGAGGGCACATGGCTTCCAGTGTACTTAATCAAAGTCTGTCAGGAGATGGGCAAAACCTCCCCTGATAAGTCAGCCCTTCTGTGTAACTTGACTTTGTTTTTTCCTTTCAATGTTCTAAGGTTACCTTTGAAGCAAAAACAAGAAAGATTTATACAAGTTTTTGAAGCTTCATATATATATATTTATTTTTAGTCTGCTTAATTGGAGGTCAAATGGGAAAGTACATAAGTGAAATAGTAGAAAATCTAAAGCTTGTGGCTAAGGAGCTTGAACTAACATTTCCTGTAGTTGTAATTCAATAAGTCAACCTATTTTACTCTAGGAGAAGAAAGGTGACTCACTAAACTTCTGTAAGGATCAGCTGTAAAATGAAGTCTATATCAAAAGTCAAGACACCTGGGAATATGTAAGCAAATTACTTATTGCAGTGTTAGCACATATGTGCTAATGGGTATTATGAGTATAGGTTTAACAGGTAGTATGGCTTCTTTAGTTAAGAAAACAACCATTTATTTAGCTTAGTTAGGCTGGGCTCAGCTGGATAGTTCTTCTGGTTTTAGCTGGGCACCCTTACGAAGCTGGTGTGAGTGACAGATCATCTAGGTGTTTGTTTCTGGGATGTGGCTGGCTATTGATTGGGACAATGGAACCAGTGGTCTTCATGTATCTCATCCTCCAGAAAGGCAGACTGAGCTTATTCATGTGGCTGTCTCAAGGATCCAAGAGAAAAAAAAAAAAGCATTTAAGGCCTCAAGGCTTGAGTTCAGAACTGGCATACTCTCATTGCTGCTATATTCTCTTGGCTAAAGCAAGTCCCAAAACGAGCCCACATTTAAGGGATGGGAAAATAGATTCTACTGCCTCCTGGGAGGAGTTAAGAAGGCATTTGGCAAAGGCCATGATAAAAGGAGGCATGAAAATTTATGGGCTTTTTTGTTATCTACCACAATAAGTATATACTGTATAATTTATTATTTATACTTAGCTTAATTTCACAATGACTTTGAGGTGGCTTATATAAAAAATGAATAGAGTGATATAGTAACATATAAAAATAAAAGCTAGTCATAATATACGTGAAAACAGGCCAAATCCAGGATTTTTATAATTGAGAACATGCTGTTGGGAACAGTGAAGCTGTCCTCATAGACCATTCAAACCATTGAGGTGACAAGTTTGGGCCAAAAACCTATTAAATAAAATGGTGACGTAGCCATTATCTGTATAGCGTATATTAGGCTGATTCAAGAACTAAGAGATTGGTAGTATAATTGTCTGTGTCCCTCTCTTAATTGTATTGCTGTGATTCAAGGACCTCATGAGAAACTTGATGAGGCAGAAGAGAGGGCTTCAGAGCACGGAAGACTGTCCTAAGTGACGAACTGGGAGTTTAATCCAGTTCTGTGGGGCCTTTCTTGACAGTTTTCTCAAATTTGTGCTAATGATGCCTATGGGACAGATTCTGTGAAGTCATGTGAGAAAGATGTTGTAGATGTCAAAAATGTCACTTTGCTCTGATTCTTTATTTTATCTTGTTTCCCAGAAAACCTGCATAAGTACTTTTTGCCAGTGGTATTGTTTCTCCTTAGTCATCCTCAGGTACATCCAAGAATAGAGGATATTTATGGAAGGGAATTGGTGGACGTTCTGAATCTTGCCCTCATATAAAATTTCCAAAAATAGTTCCCCAAGCCAAAGCAAAGGCCCTTCCCAATAGATTGAGGGGAGTTTTCTGTGCCTTGAAACCTCTAATCTGTTCAGCTCTCCGGATTCTAAACCCTAATGGCACAGTAGCTCCATTCCAAGTGTTGGGTGTGCCTTTTGCTCAAGCCAGTCTGTGGTCTCCTGAAGCTACATCATTTGCTTCTTTATCTCAGAAAGGAGAGGGAATAATGTGGCTAGAAATATCTCTGTGTCTTGATTGAGTCATTTATTTGTATTTCTTATGCTCCTACTATGTGCTTTCTTGGGTCAGCGGAATGTGAATAAGAAAGACAAAGTTCCTGCTCTTATCCACGGATCTTATCCATCCATGGCTTCCATCTATGGAAACCAGGGGACAAAGAGATAATAAAGTACTAGATGATATCAGATAATGATAAATGGTATTTTTTAAAAAGTAAGATGTTGTGATAGGGCATCTAGGGGTAGGGACAGAGGTGGGCACTATTTCAATCTGGTGCCATGGATGACCTCACTGGTAAAGAAAATTTATCTGTACTGAGATACAAATAAAAAGGAGTCTGCCGGGAAGATCTTTCCATTCAGAGGTCCCATAAGTGCGAAGACTCTGAAGCAAGAATAAGCTTGATGTATTTAAGAAACAGCAAAGGCCATATGGCTGGAAGTCTAGGGAGAGGGAGTGAATGGAAGGAAATAAGCCAGAGAGATGGGCAGAAGTCAGACCTTGGGAGTCTATGTAGACCCTTATAGACTTAGTAAGAAGCTGAGATTTTCTTAATATATATAAAAAAATATATAAATTTCTTATTTTATGTAAATTTATGAATATATATATTTATAAAATTATATAATATACTCTATATAATAGAATCTTTATATAGATTATATGTAAAATTTAGATACAAATATGTATATAATTTTCTTATATAAATGTATATAATATAATAATATTTTCAAATACATAAATACAGTTTCAAATCTAAAGGTAGCTTTTTGAGTGTAGCGTCCATTGGTGACATACTCCTTGGTTCAAAGCCATAGACTATATGAAAATTTGGTCTGCTTGAATTACATTTCTAGTATGTATAGCCAACTCATCGATGCTGGAAACATTTTAAATAAAATATTCCTTGAAATATAATGAAACAGAGGACCAGAGGACCTAAGTGATAATAATGAGCAGCCCTGCCATGGACTAAATCCAGCATTAATGGTGAACTCTGAAGATCCATCTGTGCTTGGATGTGATCAGAGACTTCAGAAATGGTCCCTTTGCTATCAGCCTTCTTTCCCTTCCATTATTTATTAGGAAATAAATATTTTGTAGTTTAAGAATCCTGAGTGGGTAATTTCTGTTAGTGAGCTTGTGTGTACATATCTGTGTCATCTGTTAGACATTAGTTTGTAGATTTCTGAACTATTCATGATTCATTTGCTAATTTTCTACTCACACCAGTAAGCTCCTCTATAGAAAAACTGGTCTTCTGTGAAAATGTATACATGTAGGCCTTATGGGGAAAAAATCTATATAAAGTAATTGGTTTTTAATGAGCACCTACTATGAGCATTGTACTAAGTGTTGGGGATACAATAATAAACCAGAAATGCATAGCCTAATAAGAGAGACCAGAAAGGCTTCTTTCTCGCCCTCTTCTAAAAAAAAAAGTGACAGTAAAGTATAGTATGCAATGAACACTAAAACTCCCTCCTCAGAGATGACTGTTGGCCTTGTTTTCTGGAATTTCTTCTTTATATTTCCCAACATATCTCTTTGTATAAATGTTACTGAAGGCAAACTATTTCTTTTTTGTATTATTTTCACTTAATAGGTCTTGAACATCTTTATGTGGGAATACTCAGAAGTCAACTCATTTCAGTGGTCATGTGCTGGCGTTTCTAATACAGAAATAAGAAATAGGAAGAAGGGAGAGGAGGCTACGGCAGGGACATGTAGAAAGGCACTTCCCCCTGACCCTGGATATTAGGAATGAGTTCCCAACTTGCCTGGACAGAGATCTGTGAAGTAAAACATGCTGGATTGGGTGGAGGCTGGGCTAGTAGGGAGGGAGCCAGCATGCTGGAGGAAAGAGCGCTCCAAATAGAAGAGTCGTGGGCAAAGTTAGTGAACAGGTATGAGGATGGGCATAGAGAACAAGGAACTGAATGCAGTTCAAGTCTCTCAAAATTATCTATGTAATTCTTTTTTTTTTTTTTTTACTATTTCTTTTTCTTTTTTTTAAGTAACCTACACCCAACGTGGGGCTTGAACTGACAACCCAGAGATGGAGTCACATGTTCTACCTACTGAGCCAGTCAGGTGCCCCTAATTTTTAAATGTGGGATAAAATTTATATTTCAAATTTTTTAGTTTTTTTTTTTTTTAATGTTTATTTTTGAGACACAGTGCGAGTGAGGGAGGGGCAGAGAGAGAAGAGACACAGAATCCGAAACAGGCTCCAGGCTCCGAGCTGTCAGCACAGAACCCGATGCGGGGCTCGAACCCATGAACCACGAGACCGTGACCTGAGCCAAAGTTGGCTCAACCGACAGCCACCCAGGGCCCCATCAAATGTTTTTCTTTTTAAAACTTGGGCACAAAATGAAGAAATTTATAATATGTGTTATGCAAGGGGATTGAAACTGAGACCGTCACTTCTTAGCCCGTGTTGTCCCAAAGGGAGCACCAATTTGTTTTCCTTGAGCACTTGGAGAAGAAATGAGTGGTGGCCAGAAGCATCAAGGGCTCACTATTCAGGTGGAGCCAACAGTTTAGAGATCAAAGGCATTATCAAGTAGTGGGAGAGGCAAATGTTAATACTAATTTTTGTAGTATTTTATGGCTTAACAAATATTTCTACTTACTCTTCACAGCATTTGTGAGAATTGGAAAAAAATGTAAAGTCCTAATTTGCAGCATTTGCCAATTTCCATGGTATAAATACTCCTACTGTGGCCAATTTCAAGCTAATAACATTTTAACAGCTGGCTCACAAATTCCTGAATATTTAACAATCAGGTCTCCAGCACACAACTGTAAATAGTAGGGGGCACTCAGCTTCATTTTTCCCTCAGTCCAACTTTTACCTCCGAAGGCACCTCTGTCTTTGGTTTCTTGAATTCAATTTGGTCGCAAGATGAAGTCTGACAGTGGGTTCTGTCTATTGACTAGGCAGTTTCTTTAGCAAAGGGATTCAAAGATAGTCTGTGTCTCTTTCATCCTTCAATTACTTAACACTTATCTATTAAGCACATGGTAAGGGTTATAAATTACATCTCAAAAAACTTACAAGACAGCTACTATTATCCAGTTTTACAGATGGCAATAAAAACACAGAGACTGAGGGATTTGCCCAGTGTCACACAGGTGTTAAATGCAGGAGCTGGGATTCAAACTCGGGCATCTGGCTTGAGTCTGTTCACAGCGCTTCTTCCGTGCTCGTGTCTGAAATATGCCTACAGCACATTAATATCGCAGCCCACATCACCTAAAAAATGAGGCCTGAGTCAAAAACTTACATGTGTAGTAACACTTCGTTTAGAAGTGTAATCCTAAGGCGGCAGCAGTGGGGGGAAAAGTGAGGAAGTCAGGACAAAGGAAAAGCACATGGAAGGGGATGCCGCTCATGGTTTCCAGAACAGCTATGCTGTGGTCTCAGGGGTTGTCTACAGAGAAGCCACACAAAGCTACTGTACCTCTTGACAGTGCATTCCACAGATGGCAAGAGAAATTCATCCCAAGGGATGGTAACTCCCTCCCCTGTACTTTTGGGTTGTCCGTACGCGGGTGCCAAGTGGGTCCTGGGATGTCTCACGTCTCAGCAGCAGCAGAAAATCCTGGGATGTGAGGTCGGAGGGCTGTGGCGTAGGCTGTAGTAAGGTGCCCTTGGGTTGTGCCTGTGAGTGGTCTGGGGGTCAGAGTCAGCAGCCACCTAGTCAGCACACCCTTGAGTCAGTGGTTGTGGCCGAGGCAGCAGGGACCTGGTTGCCTCAGCACAGGTGTTGATCCTCTAAAAGCCAAATCGACATAAGTGGACAGATCTGGGACTGTGCCTCAGTTAGAAGCATGAGTTTGAATGGGAGGGTGTCAATATACCGTACATTGAAATATTGCAGCGCGGAGTAGACCGGCTGCCGACTCGTCCCGCAGTTCATAACAGTGCTGCTGTTAATGGAGGGTAAGGACTGCATTTCTCCTTCTCACAGAATCCCCATACATTTGCGACTTGTAGGGGATCAATGGTAAAGTGACACTGGAGACCCAGGCCTAAGCCTCCTGAAGAAGATAGAAATCAAGTTAGGTTGTAAACATCGAAGATGTCCCCTAAAGCTACTTGGCAATCCTAGGAGGTCATCCAGAAAAGGATTAATTCAATCTCCCACTATACTCTCATAATACTTTTGTTGTTCTTTATATGACGTATTTCACCCTAGATTAACATTATTGGACTCACAATCCTAGACTGTAAGTTCCTTGAAGGTGTGTATCTCATTTTTTGTCTTGATCACTCCTTTTATTGGGTCATGTAATCACCAACTCAATTTTTTGACCTGAATGTAATGTTTTATGATATATCATGTATATGTATCATACATGTATGATACATATATCATGAAGGGCTTTGTGCAAAATGAAAATGCAGGGTCTGTTTTCAAAAAAGAGAAAGTGCTGGGATGCCTGACTGGTTCAGTTGGAAGAGTGTGCGACTCTTGCTCTCAGGGCTGTGATTTCAAACCCCATGTTGGGTGTAGAGATTACTTAAATAAATAACTTAAAGGTGCCATTAAACCTACAAAAATAAAAGATTTAAAAAATTATTATAAAACATAATGTGGGTAATTTTGGAGTAACAACACAAACTTACAAATTATGAAAAAAATATTTCTGATGCTGTCATTTTATACAATAAATACAACAAACGTGATCTTCATCACAAATTATTTATTGCCTCATTTCTCTAAATTCATTTATTAGATCATTAAACACACTTTGAGCAATATTGAAATATTTTAAGCAATATTGAAAGTGAGGTCATTTTTTGAAAAATGTTTACTTTGGAGAGAGAGAGTACAAGAGGGGCAGGTGCAGAGAGAGATGGGGACAGAGGATCCCAAGCAGGCTCTGCACTGACAGCAGAGAACCAATGTGGGGCTCGAACCCACGAACTTTGAGATCATGACCTGAGCCGAATCAGTCATTCGTAAACTTAGGAATGAAAATATTTCTTGTAATTTTTACTGTGCTGGGGCACCTGGGTGGCTCAGTCGGTTAAGCTTCCGACTTCAGCTCAGGTCATGATCTTGTGGTCTGTGAGTTCGAGCCCCACGTCGGGCTCTGTGCTGACAGTTCAGAGCCTGCTTCAGATTCTGTGTCTCCCTCTCTCTTTGCCCTCCTCTACTCATGCTCTGTCTCTCTCACTGTCAAAAATAAACAAACATTACAAAAAAATTTTTTTGAAAGTATTTCTTGTAATTTTTAATTGTGAGGAAAATCTGAAATAGCTGTTAGTCTGGTTAGGAGTATTTTATACACCATGACAACATTAGGATAAATTTCTGATATCAAAATAGAAGTTTGTAGCACATCTAGAACTGATTCCTGTGGAACAATTTTTCTAAAAGGATTTAATTTTTCACACAAAGCCATTTTGAGTCGGTCTGAATTTAATTTTATGTGTAAATTTACACAGTGGCCTTTTAATGTTTCCTCTGACAATTCTTGTAAACCTGTAGAGGTTGTACAAGATGCTACAAGTGACTTGGTGATCTGCATATAAATCAAAACATGTTTATGCATAATATTGCCATGTATTCAGTTACAGTAAAATTTGAATTAAAAAAAATTGTTTTGTCATTAATCAGTTCGTCTCAAGCTTCATATGAAAATAGCGTGGGGGGAGTGTTTATTCAATGCTACGATATTTCCATTAACTTGTGTTGATAAGCCTGTGGGTATTTAATTTGCAGTATTGTAAGCGCTTTCCAAAGCTGGAGATTCTAAACTCCTTTAAGAATTCTAAGAACTCCCTAATGTTCTTTATTTCCGTGTCCCTGCATATGCTTTTGTTGTGTAATAACAGACTGACAAAGTTTAGTGCCCTAGCACAACAAAACGATCGCCTTCTAAATGGGTCTCACACCCAACAAGTTGACCCTGGCTGTATCTTAATTTTAGCAAGACATCCGTGGACTGTGGAAAAATAAGGCCTAGATCAATGGCACCAAAATGCTTTTGATTCCAAATGTAAAAAGAAGGACGTATGACATCATGGCTCAGATTACACACACATATCTCTATGTTCCTGAGACAGACGTTTTCTGCAAAAATACTTAAAATTAATAGGAGAGGCCCTCTGATCATTTCTGTCCAACTTTTAAGGACTAACAATCCACCCAGTTGATTTCACAACGTGTTATCAGTTGTAACCCTACAATTGGAAAAATGGTGGTCTGGATAGGGATACAAGTCAGTAGCTTGATGGGAGTGACAGTGTGCAATTCTATATTTTAAAACTTTGAAGTAAGGTATATTATCTAACTGGAAAATCTTGCTCAAAGGTAGCTCCTTAGAAGGAATGGTCAGAAATGGAGACAAATGTTTTGCAATGAAAGGCAAGGCTCAATACTCAACCCTGCTTGGTTGAGCATTTCCATCGGTGGCTTGGATAAAACGGGTTTTATTCCCATTCAGTGCAGCGTGCACAACTCTGGGGCTTAGTGCTGTGCTCTGGCTGGGGTTGCCTACCTCAAGTGAAGGACCCAAACACACGAATCAGTACAATAAGGTGAAGTCCTATGACAGAAGTCAGCACCTGGGGATTCAGGAGCACACAGAAAGAAAGGAGTCCTCGCCTAACAGTGCAGGCTGGTCAGGCCCAAGAATACCATCCCCAAGCTGTGAATTACAAATACAGTAAAAAAAATGGGGGGCAAACAGACCTCACATGCTTTTAGTCATCCCCAACACTTAAGGGCATTAATGCCCATCAAGTAAAACAATGTTCTAAAACAAGGGACAACTTTTTTTTTTTAATTTTTTTTTTTTTTTTTTTTTTGAGAGAGAGAGAGAGAGAGAGACAGACAGACAGAATGAGCAGGGGAGGGTCAGAGAGGAAGACACAGAATCTGAAGCAGGCTCCAGGCTCTGAGCTGTCAGCACAGAGCCTGACGTGGGGCTCGAACTTACAAACTGTAAGATCATGACCTGAGCTGAAGTGGGACGCTCAACTGACTGAGCTACCCAAGTACCTCAAGGGGCAACTTTTTGACAAATAATTCAAGAGGCTCAGAAAAGACTAAATTCTGAATCTCTCTTGATTTCTCCTTTTTCTCAACTGGGGTTTACATGGAATTATTTTTTCCTGTTAAGGCTAACGTTACTTGTCGACTGGGCCATGGGGGTGCTGGGATCTTTGGTGAAACGTTATTCTGGGTGTGTCTGTGAGAGCGTCTCTGGATGAGCTTAACATTTGACTCTGTAGATGGAGTTAAACTGATTGTCCTCCTTAACATGTGTGGGCCACATCCAATCATTTGAAGGCCTGAATAGAACAAAAAGGCTGCCTTCTAAGCAAGGGAGAATTTCTCCTGCCTAGTTAGGACATGTCTTGGGACATCCAATGTCCCAATTGGGGACCTCAGATTTTTTCTGCTTTCTGACTCAAACTGAAACAACTACTTTTCTTAAGTCTCAAGCAAACCAGCCTTTGGATGGAAACTACACCCTTGGTCCTTCTGGCTCTCAGATCTTCAGACTGGGACTGTAACTACACCCCTTGTCTCCTGGGTCGCTAGCTTAACCACTCACCCTGCAGACCTTGTGGCTGGTCAGCTTCCATAATCCATGAGCCAATTCTTTAAAATAAATGTCTTCACCTCCACACACACATCCTATTGGTTCATTGTGTTGGTTCTGTTCTCCGGAGAACCTTAATACATAGTTGTAACAAATTTTTTCAAGTTATTTTCAAGTTCTTTTTATTATAAAATCAATGGAACTTTAAGTGAAAAAATCAGATAAGCTGAAAAGAAGAGCAGGGAAAGGAGGGGAGGGAAAGAGAAGGGAGGGAAGTAAGGAACAAAATTCATAACCCTACCAATTTTAGTTAATCCCTGTTACAACCTTGGTATATATCCTTCCAGATCTGTGAGTGTTTATGCACATATATATTTAGTATAGTGAAAATGGGATTACATGCTTTTATAAACGGTTTGATTTTTTTCAGATGCTGACATATTTTCAACCTGTTTCCATGTCTAAATCTCCATCCTCTACATCTTCTATAGCCAAATAATATTCCAGAACTTACTACCCAAGGCTATGTTGTTATTTAGATTGTGTTCAATATTTTAATAAACATTATACACATCTTTGCATCTATTCTTAGCATATATCCATTATCATTTCCTCATGATAAATTCCTGAAGTGGAATTTCTGGGACAAAGAAATGTACATTTTAAAAGACTTTGACCTCCCTTTTTTGGTGGGGGAGGGGGAAGATAGGAATTTTCTTCCAGGAAATGTGTCCCAATTTGTACTTCTGCCAACATGGTCTCAGATGTGTAACATCAACAGAAAACATGAACTGAGAGACGTAATACATTAATTGGATAACAATTAAAATTCACAAAAATCTCAATGGTTTTCACTCTAAATAGCATGAGCATTTACAGAAATACATAAAAGGTCTTTAAGTTCATAAAAATATTTTTTGTGTATTACTGGCTGTGAAAAACTTGCATCGTTCTGATAATCTCTTGCTGCATAACAGACCACCTTAAAACTTGGAGGCTTACAGCAATGACATCATTTATTTTTTTGTAAATCTGAATCTGAGGTTTGGTCAGGGCTTGGTGGGGTCACCTCAGCTAGTGTTGATGCAGCCTGCTGCTGGGACTCCTGGTGGGTCTGTCACCCAGAATATCGGCATGTCTGTGCACTTCGCCTGGGTTTCTCACAGCAGGATGGCTGGGTGTTCAGGGCAAAGGTCCTCATGGGGTCCAGGTGGAAGTTCTATTGCCCTATGACTTAGCCTTAGAGATCCTGTAGTGTCACTTCCTCCCTTCCCAGACCCACCTGGATTCGAGGGAACGTGAATTTCCCACTTCTCTATAGAAGGTTGTCAATATTCTATCATCAGAGTAAGCGGAATGGGATATACTGGGGCAACCACCTCTGGAACATACAATCTACTACATATGTTCTGTGAAGATGGTGTTTTAGTTTCAAGAACAGTACAAATGAGGGTGCTTGTGTGGCTCAGTTGGTTAAGCAACCAACTTTGGCTCAGGTCATGATGTCACTGTGGGCTCTGTACTGACAGCTCAGAGCCTGGAGCCTGCTTCAGATTCTGTGTGTGTGTGTGTGTGTGTCTCCCTACCCTGCTTGCACTCTGTCTCTCTCTCAAAAATGAATAAATGTTTTAAAAAATTTTAAAAGAACGGTACAAGTCAGTTACATATCCTTCATGCCAAATAGAATCTTAAGTTTTATACTGTTAAGAACCTGGACATTAAAAAGCATTTTTCCCTATAATTATTCCCCAGGACTTAGGGACTGGCCTCATATTTGAGAATCCCCTGTAAAACTTTCACACAACTAAATACTATTGGCGTAAGATATGTAGCCTAAAACAAATTCAGTGTGTGTTTGTTTGGAGATAGTTTTAAAGGTCATATGATAAGATCTTTGAGAGAGAAGTGAAGAAATTTTAAAAAGTTTTAGTCATCATTCAGGGTATGTGACTTCACGGGTGAGTACTGTAGGTGACTAAAAATAATATTATTTTATAAATCACTTTAAAAAGTGAAAGAGTAAGTTGTAGATAGACCCACAGAACAAAGGGGTACAGCAATCAGTACCTGTGGCATGGGATAAAATTTCCTGTGTCAGCATTACACGTTTGTCTCAATTTGGACAGAGTTGAACATGATATTTTCCAGAAGCTGTATAAGATCATCAGGATTGGCTTGAATGATGACAAAGTCAGTGATGTCAAGAGTGGATATATAAAGTTTGAGCAAAATTATTTCATGAGATATGAGTAAGGAAAAACACTGTTTCTAAATTCAGATTATTTTATACAATTTGCAGTTGGAAAAGCTGTTACAAAATTCATAAATTCATAAACAGCTGACTGTATCATCTCCATTTTTCTATAAATATTTGCCTCATGTTTCAATAGTTTATGTTTTCATTTTATTTTTAGAACAGTGTTAAATGAATTTTTGAAGTATTCTCGTTTTTAGTTTATTAAGGTTATTTTTCTTGAGTGTGATCAATTAGTCAAGCGATTTAAAATGTTCCAAATGGCTTAATAGTAACCAAATCTGTGTTTCAACTAACCTGATCTGTGTGTTCCAGTGCCTGGGACATACTGGGCCCCCAGTGAACGTTCCTTGAAGTGAATGCATCTCTTAGATCCTCTCTGCCCTTTTATATGAGCCTGTAGGGCCAGGGGAGGAAGGAGAATAAGTCCTATCAGCTGGCTTGCGATTGCTTTTGCTCCAGAGGGACCCCCTGCCCTCTACCTGCCTACTCTCACACAAATATTTAAAATGCAGGAGGAGGGGGAACCCTGGGTGGCTCAGTCGGTTGAGCCACCGACTTTGGCTCAGGTCATGATCTCAAGGCTTGTGAGTTCGAGCCCCACGTGGGGCTCTGTGCTGACAGCTCAGAGCCTGGAGCCTGCTTCGGATTCTGTGTCTCTCTCTCTCTCTGCCCCTCCCCGCTCATGCTCTGTCTCTCTCTCTGTCAAAAATAAATGAAACATTTGAAAAATAAACAAAATAAAATAAAATGCAGGAGGAGGAAGAATTCCAAAGAAAGTCTCTCTTAACCATTTTGAATGTTACCTGCCATGGGAAAAAAGAGGACATAAAACATAAATATTATGACAACCTTTCGGGGCTTGGCCAAACTCTCTGCCAGGTCATCCCTTGCCTGGAGGAATATTCTGAGGGCCTAGGTCACACAGGCCAGTCCAAAGAACACATTTATGCTGCTTCCTGTATTGTGCTTTTTTTTTTTTTTTTAAGAGAGGGAGAGAGCCTCTGTGAGCAGGGAGAAGGGCGGAGGGAGGGAGGGAGAGAGGGAGAGGCAGAGAGAGAGAGAGAGAGAGAGAGGGAGAGAGAGAGAGAGAGAGAGAGAGAGAGAATCTTAAGCAGACTCCAAGCAGACTCAGCTTGGAGCCCAACGTGGGACTTGACACCACGACCCTGGGATCATGACCTGAGCCCAAGTCAGGAATCGGATGCTCAGTGCACTGAGCCTCCCAGGCACCCTCTGAATTGCGCTTTTTGAGTGACAGAATCTCAGTGCAGTAGGTGGTACCCACCTACCATGGGCAGTACACTGTGGGGTTAAGCTTCTGTTTGAATTACCCGAGTTAATAGAGTCTCATTTCTTAGACTTGGGGGGCTGCTGCAGGGGCCGTGGGCTAGCCCTGAACTGGAGGCGCTAACAAGTAATACTGACCAATGCTGAATGTGGCAGAGACCCCAGAGTCTGAAATATTATAAATCTTCCAGGATTGTCTTTTTTTCCACGCATGGAACCTCTTGGTTTCTCTTTAGGATCCAGTCCATCATCGTTCCCTCTCCCACAGTCTTTTTTCCTGCAAATTCCAGTTTTTAGAAACCCTCTTTATTATCTGGATATTGATGGGTTTGGGGACGTGTGAGCTTAGGAAAGTGAAAACTTTTTCTGAATGGCAGCGTAGATACTGATTTCTCTTACAGATTGGTCACCTGTAGGCATAGTAATTTAATGTACATATTAAGAAAGAGTGTTTCATAGAACATTTTCTGAGATGCTTCCTCTAGTTGGAAAAAAGTGCCTGGTAAAAGGAGAATAAATCTTCTATAAGGTTTTTGATGGGGAGAGAGTTCTCTGAGGTAGTTATGGATGCTTTGGCAATGGTATAACTACTGGGGTAGCTCCTACAGGTGTTAATTAGCACCTTATTCTTGAGATTATTTATCTATTGATTTTTTTCTTTTTTTAAATTTCAAAATATTTATTTTTGAGAGAGAGAGAGAGAGAGCCCGCAAGCACACATGCACAAGCAGGGGAGGGGCCAAGAGAGAGGAGAACATAAAATCTGAAACAGGCTCCAGGTTCTGAGCTGTCACCACAGAGCCTGACGTGGGGCTTGAACTCAAACCGTGAGATCATGACCTGAGCCGAAGTCAGATGCTCAACTGACTGAGCCACTCAGGCACCTCCCCACTACCACCACCCCCCCCCCGCCATTGATTGCTTTTTAAACTACAAAGCAATATACAACAAAATGTGTGCAAGGAGAAATTTAGTGATAATATTTGTGATACCTCCATACTACTTCACAAAGTAACCAATATTAACAGTATAGTGTGAATAATTCCATATAGGTCTATATGTTAATTAGTTTTTTTAACAAATTTTACCAAAACACGTTCAATCTGATTGGTCTCATTTAGCAGTATACCACGGTTATGGTCAATATTCTATGCCAATGCATAAAGCTTTAACTCATTCTTTTTATTATCCATATCTAGAGTATGCCTGTACTGCACCTGAGACCATTTTGTTGTCAACTTTTTAACCCTTTGAGTCATGTTTCCACAAATATTTTTGTAGCTACATCCTTATGTATGGTGTAGCACACTCAAAGGGTAAAAAACCTACTCCTGAAGGGGGAACCCTCTTATACTGTTGGTGGGAATGCAAAGTGGTACAGCCACTCTGGAAAATAGTATGGAGGTTCCTTAGAAAGTTAAAAATAAAGCTCCCCTATGACCTAGCAATTGTACTACTGAGTATTTACCCAAAGAATACAAAAATACTAAATCAAAGGGATACATGCACCCCGATGTTTATAGCAGCATTATCTATAATAGCCAAATTACGGAAAAAGCCCAAGTGTCCGTCTACTGATGAATGGATAAAAAAGATGAGGGGGCACCTGGTGGGCTCAGTTGCTTTAGCTTCTGACTCTTGATTTCAGCTCATGTCATGATCTCATGGTTTGTAAGTTTGAGCCCTGCGCTAACAATGTGGAGCCTGCTTGGGATTCTCTCTCTCCCACTCTCTTTGCCCCTCCCCTGCTCTCATGCACTCTCTTTCAAAATAAACTTTACTTTTTTTTTAAATCTTTTTTTTTAACGTTTATTTATTTTTGAGACAGAGACAGAGCATGAACGGGAGGGGCAGAGAGAGAGGGAGACACAGAATCAGAAGCAGGCTCCAGGCTCTGAGCCATCAGCCCAGAGCCCGACGCAGGGCTCGAACTCACGGACCGCGAGATTGTGACCTGGGCTGAAGTCGGACGTCTAACTGACTGAGTCACCCAGGCGCCCCTCAAAATAAACTTTAAAAAAGAATAATGAAGTCTTGCCATTTGCAGTGACATGGATGGAGCTAGAGAGTATAATGCTAAGTGAAATAAGTCAGAGAAAGACAAATACTATGTGATTTCCCTTATACGTGGAATCTAAGAAGCAAAACAACTGAAAAAGGGGCGGGGGGAGGGAGAGGCAAACCAAGAAACGGACTCTTAACTGTGGAGAACAAACCAGTGACTACTAGAGGTTAGGTTGGTGGGGGGTTGGGTGAAATAGGTGATGGGGATTAAGGAACGCACTTGTCCTGAGGAGCACTGGGTGATGTATGGAAGTGTTAAATCACTATATTGGACACCTGAAAGTAATATAATACTGTATG
Source organism: Lynx canadensis (assembly GCF_007474595.2). Taxonomy (NCBI): domain Eukaryota; kingdom Metazoa; phylum Chordata; class Mammalia; order Carnivora; family Felidae; genus Lynx; species Lynx canadensis. The sequence goes on along the minus strand of NC_044303.2, from coordinate 135,399,083 downwards.
TTAACTAACCAGACTTTAAATAATAATAAAAAAAAACCCTACTCCTTACCCCTATTGGATGTTATAGATTCACATCCACCATGTCCAATGCAGTAGCGATGAGCTACAGGTGGCAATTAAGCATATGAAACATGGCTCGTCTGAGTGAAGATGTGCTAGAAGTTTAAAATATACATCAGATTTCAAAGATTTAGTGAGGAAAAAAGGAAAATATCTCTTAAAATTTTTTACTGCTTACAGATGGAAATATTATATTGGATATAATAGGCTAAACAAAACTTATTACTGAATTGAATTATGTGTGTTTGGTTTTCCTTTTTTAAATGCGGCTCTCAAAAAACTTTTAATTACTTACATGGCTCCCATTTGTGGCTGGTATTCTATTTCTACGAAGACGAGTGTTACAGGTATTTAAAATTTTTTCCCAGATGACTCAAGCCATCGTAAATAGGTTTCCTACTTTGTTTTGATTTAAATTTTGAATAGGTAATATGTGTACACAGTGCAAAATGCAAAAGGGATAAAATGGTGTAAGAAGTGCTTATAATGGTCTTCTATGACTACTATAACAAATTAGCCCAAACTTCATGGCTTAAAACAACACAAATTTATTCTCTTACAGTTCTAGAGGTCAGAAGTCTTTTTTTTTTTTTAATTTTTTTTTTCAACGCTTATTTATTTTTGGGACAGAGAGAGACAGAGCGTGAACGGGGGAGGGGCAGAGAGAGAGGGAGACATAGAATCGGAAACAGGCTCCAGGTTCCGAGCCATCAGCCCAGAGGCTGATGCGGGGCTCGAACTCGCGGAGCGCGAGATCGTGACCTGGCTGAAGTCGGATGCTTAACCGACTGCGCCACCCAGGCGCCCCGAGAGGTCAGAAGTCTTAACTGGGTCTCACTGGCCTAAAGCCAAGGTGTCTTTTTTGCTGGCTTGCCTTTTCCCACTCTTAGAGATTGCTTGCATTTCTTGGTTCGTGGTCCTGTACCATCTTCATGGCCATCAACGATGGGTCAAATCATCTGCTCTGACTCTGGCTCCCCTTCTGGTTGCCTTTTTCCCCTTTTTTTCAGGCAGCTTTGTTGAGATATAAATCACATAGCGTACAATTTACCCATTTAAATGTGTAACTCGGCGGATTTTAGTGTATTCGTAGACTTGGGCATCCGTGATGACAATCACTTTTAGAACATTTTCATCACCTCCAAAAAAACCCTGTAGCCATCAACTCCCCTCCAGTCACTCTAGCCCCTAGAAACCACTAATAGATTCCCCATCTGTCTAGATTTGCCTATTCTGGACTTTTCATATAAATAGAATCACAATACATAGTCCCTGGTGACTGGCCACTTTCACTTAGCATGATGCTTTCCAGATTCATCCATATTGTACTGTGTATCAGCACTTTCTTTTTATTGCCTAATAATATAGCATTGCATCCTCTTTTCCACCACTGAGGACTCTTGTGATTCCTGGACCTACCAGACAGTCTGGGATAATCTTCCTATCTAAATGCAACTGTTCAGCAACCTTTGTTCCACGTGCAATCTAAATTTCCTCCTGCTATTTAACATTTATATTCACATGTTCCAGGGATTAGGATGTGGAGGTCTTTGTTGGGGGGGGGGGGGCAGGCATCACTCTGCCTATCTGCATGCCCAGCTTCAGGAGGTACCTTTTACACCAGAACACAAGAAACTCTCTTCCCAGAGGCAGCACTGTTGCTAATGTCTTTTATATTCTTAAGTCATATTCTATGCATATGCAGACATAGAATGTTTTTCTCTCATGTCATAGTAACATCTACACTATACTACAAACTGTATATACTATCTTTAGCCTTGTTTTTTTGTTTTTGGTTTTCTAGTCTTAAATCTGTCTCGGAATTTGTATTCATTCCCTAGGAGTGCTGTAACAAATTACTACAAATCGGGTGACTTAAAACAACAGAAATGTCTTCTTTTACAGCTCTGGAGGGCAGAAGTCCCTCCAGAGGGAAGAATCTGTTCCTTGCTTCTTCCACCTTCTTGTGCATCCAGACATTACTTGTCTTATGGCTACATCATTCTCATCTCTGCCTCTGTCTTCACATAGCTTTCTGTCCTTCTCTCTTGGTGTGTTCACCCATCTCTTAGAAAGATACTTGTCATTGGATTTAGGGCCCACCCAGATTGTCTAGGGTGATCTCATTTGAAATCCTAACTTAATTACATCAATAAAGGCCTTTTCCCAATTAAGGTCCCATTCACAGATTCTGGGGATTAGGACATGGGCATACCTTTTGGCACATCAACATTCAACCTACTAGAGCCATCATTCCACATAACGTGTAGCGTAGCCTTACTCGCTAAGCAATTGCATAGTATTTCATGGTGAGATTTTGCTTAGACAAGTGTCCTATGGTGACCCCTATGTTGTTCTATTTGTGGCTTTTCTTTTAAATTAGCGGTCACAATATTCTGAAACGGCCTGTAAATTTACATAAAGGGGCGCATCTTAAGAAAAAGAATGGCTGATTTAGACTGTCTTGTGGAATCGTGCTGGGAGTGGAATTAAGCAAAGGCACTTAAAAGAGGGTATCAGGTGTGCCCATTGCTGTTGAATTTGGAGGTTCTTTCACACTGGAGATACAGAAATCCAGTTGAAATATTTCAGGCTTGTGAAGGGACCTGAGGTCATTCTGACCAGGGAGTAGGGTAGAGCCCTTGTTGGCTCTTTCCCGGTACTCCTTACCCTCCCAGGGAGCTGTGAGCTTGCTTCAACAGTGAGCTCATATTTACCGACTGCCTGAGGATCCTTGGAGAGAGACGTGCAAGCAGACAGCTCTGCCAGGTTCGGGAGCAGCCTCTTCTCCTCTGGGAAGAAGGAACGTCCCAGAGCCTGTTTACTGGTTAACCAAGTGCTTGCCAGAATGGCAGCTGTCCTGCCCAAACCCCATACGGTCTCTAACTTGTGTGGCAGCATCTGGTTAAGTCGCCCTCCCCATATGATCTCAAAAGCTGCATTTTGTGCCCACAACTTCATTTCCCACAAACTTTGCAAGTGAGAATTTCAAGTTTGACTTGTAGTTTTGTTCTTCTGCTCACTTCCCTTCCCCCTCAACACACACACACACACACACACACACACACACACACACACACACCTTCAAAAGAAATCACATCAGGTAAACTCGGGTTATTGTGTTTCTTAGGTAAGGCTTTTAGATAAAACCTGAGGTGCGGCACTGCTGGCTTCCAGTGGCTTCCAGCCCAGAAGCAGTTTGCATAGATTATATTACACAAAGGCACGATTCAGGGAGGGCTCCAAACAAGGGCGTATTGTATCACTGTCGCTTTGTTGGGAGTCCTGTTAATGGTTTACATGCACTGTGTCCTCCAACTTAAACATATACGTCCTATATAACAGGAGCAACCTGAGGACTTCTATGATAACTTTTGCAGACTGACTGTATTTGAGGGACACCCTAAACCTGGGGTGCCAAGGACCTTCCTTCTCTCTCCTCTCCATCCTGCCAGTTCCCTCATTATGCCGCTCTCTGGCCCCTCCCTCTGGAGCCACTGCTGACTTATGACTCCAAACCCTCAGGGCCCTCTCTGGGACTCAGGTCTAGCAGGGGTGGGGGTGGGCAGTAGGCACCCCAAACTTGACAGAGCAGCGCCTTCTCCCGCCCCCAAAGGAAGTAACTGCTTCAATGCCTGGTAGGGGTGATTCTAGCTCTTTGTGAGCCAGGATGGATTGCTGTCTCCTCTCCACAGATTGCTCAATCAGACCATCAGATAATAACACAATGTCCAATTCTCCATGCTGCCCTTAGGAGGTTCCAAGCAATCTGTCTCCCTAAACAGAGGTAGGAGAAGCCCTCTCACCTCTCTGCACAACATGGATCTCTGATAAGGCTAATGCTAATATAATGCCAGCTGACATTCACTGAAGGCTCACTCTATGTCTGGCCCTTTTCAATTTTTTTTTAACGTTTTTATTTTTTATTTTTGAGACAGAGACAGAGCATGAACAGGGGAGGGGCAAAGAGAGAGGGAGACACAGAATCTGAAACAGGCTCCAGGCTCTGAGCGGTCAGCACAGAGCCAGACACGGGGCTTGAACTCACGGACCGCGAGATCATGACCTGAGCCGAAGTCGGACGCTTAACCGACCGAGCCACCCAGGCGCCCCCGTCTGGCCCTTTTCAAGATTATTCCTATCAGGGCTGCCTGGGTGGCTCAGATGGTTAAGCACTGGTTGAGCATCCAACTCTTGATATTGGCTCAGCTTGATCTTTCACTGTTGTGGGATCGAGTCCTGTGTCATGCTTCACGCTGAGCATGGAGCCTGTTTGGGATTCTCTCTATCTCAAAAAAAATAAACTTAAAAAAAAAAAAGATATTCCTATCAGTCATCACAAGAACCCCAGGAGGCAGGCACTATGACTGACACCATTTAAGCAGATGGGGAAACCCAAAGCACAGATAAGAGAAGTGACCAAGGTTACATCTTAAAGAGAATTTCAGGGCTGGTGCTCACTGGGGAGGCGAGCTCACCACAAGTACGGACAGGGTTCCCACTGGCCCAACCTGGTCCTGTTTGGGTTACACTGACAAGGGCCGGGGGGGGGGGGGCAAAAAACGTGGGTGTGAGTCCGGCATGAGTGGCCATTTCTCTGATTGTCTATAATGGAAGGATGACGTAATACCTGATTTCAGGCTCAGTTCTGCAAAAGAGATGAGGGATGGCTTATATTCTTTTTGTAAACATGCCATTTATATTAAGGATGGACTTACCTTCATCATAAACTTTCCCTCTACTAGAGATGAAAAAACAGTAAATGTCCTGTGTCAGTTTTCAGGAGGATCCAAGACCACCTTGTTTTGGAGCCTTGTTGCCCATGTTCTGTCACGTCAGTGCAATCAAAAGCATCTTCTTGTTCTAGGTTTGAGAGATATGGTGGTAACAAAAGCTGGTCAGTTCCTCTTTGCATGGAGACTCCTGGGTGCCCTTCCTGTAATCAATTATCTCCTTGGAATTTTATCCACTGTTTGTGGCATTGACTGACACCATTAATAGTCAGCCAAGTGCTTATCTAATCAATTCCTTGGGTCGGAAGGAGGGCAGCCACCTATGTGCAGAAGAGCCTACATCATGGGAGGGAGGGAGCGGGGGGACGTCCCCCATGCCTAAAGACTTTCTCTCTCCTTAGGAGTCCCGAGGCTCCTGGCATCTCACCATTAGATTCCATGCTTCCCTTAGACATCCCCCCACCGTGCCAGGCTTTTATGTCAGTTAAGACTGAGTTGATTTGCATGTAACAGGAACCGAGCTTGCATAGTTTAACCAAGTTGTTTATTTTTCTCACATAACAAGAAGTCTGGAGATAACTAATGCAGAGTGGTGCGTACCTGAGGAGGCCGCCCGGTGCTCACGCCCCTCACTGTGGCCTCCTGCTCAAGTGCCTTCCGTGTGTGTGGCTTTTGCCTTCACACTTGTAAGATGGCACCTGCTTTCCTCTGCTATCCCATCCCATTTGCATTCCAGGTGAGAAGAGGGAAAAGAACAAATGGAACAAAGCTCAGGGCCAGCTAAGTCTGCTCACTGTTATTAGGCAAGCAGTCTCCTTCCCAAACCTCCACCCGTAGACTTCCTAGTCCTTCTCAGATCCACCTCTATCTGGGAGGACATTTGAGGGGGGTCATTGTTTTTACTTGGGCACATTGCTTCCTTGGACAAAGTTGTGAGATCTTGAAGAAAAAAAAGGTGGACCCTTTGAAATAGGGTACATCTCTTGAACAGGAATATGTCTTGAACAGTCAGCATGTGAAGTCATTAACACTCTAATACAAATTAGGGTATTGTAGCCAGATACTGTCTTCCTGAAACTCAAGGAATCAACGGCCACACAGGGACACCAGGCTAAAAGATCAGGACCAAAGGACAACAACTTTGTCCCCTTCACACATCTGCTTGCTTGCTTGCCTGCTTCTCGGATGTGGTCAACTTCCCTCCAGTCCAGGGTTTCTGAACCTTGGTGCTACTGACATTTTGGACTGGGCAATTCTTGGATCTGAGAGCTGTCCCGCATGCTGTAGGATGTTTATCCTGGCCTCTACCCACTAGATGCCAGTAATGCTGGGCCTCACCCCCAGCTGTGATAACCAAAACAGTCTCCAGACACTGCCAGACTGCCCCTGGTTCGGAATCACTGATCTAGTCTGTTCCACTCCACAAAAAATTGCTGACAAAACCCCTCTTTTTCCTGGTTTTTGAAATGAGAGGTGTGGACTTGACCTCCTCCCCAGCAGTGGATCTCGGCCAAAGAGGACCTCCGGGCAAGATCTGTCCTGCACATCTGCACAGCAGCGGTAGTGGGCTGCTTCTGGCCCACGTGGCACCTGCAGGGTGGCCCCTTGTATTCAAAGCCCAGCACCCTGTGGGCAAAACTGAGGGCTGTCAGATGTAAATAAAAATGAAAACGTGGAATGCCCGGTAAAATTTCAATTTCAGATGAACAACAAAGAATTTTTTGATATGAGTGGATCCCATACAGCCCTAAATGGGAGCAACAGGTCTGTGTTTTCAGTCCGGATAATTCCTGAGATCCCCTTTTACTGCCACGTTTCATGACGGTGTGCACAGCCACTTCCTCTTACTAGTATACCTAGTATGCTGGCAGCCAAAGGCTCTGATAGAAAGGCATCACACATAGAGGCTGTGCCCTTACCCTGACCTTGAACCCCATGTGGTGCCAAGCAAAGTCACCAGGCACTCAAATGGCAGTTCTCATTTCTGCCCCTTCATATCTTGAGTGCATCAGGCCCATTCGTCTTCACCGAAGAAGGGATCCTCTGGCTCTGCTTCTCCCCTTGTTCTCCATAGCTAGGGGGCAGGGGGAGTGTTCCCTGGGCAAGGGACAGGACTGTGTTACCCAGGTCGGCCCCAGACTCTCCAGGAGTCTGCCAGCTGCCAGCCCTGGGAAAGTAGGACGCTTGCCTGCTTCACATGGGAGCCCTGAAGTTCCACCTGACACACTCAGAAGAGTGGTTCCCAGAGTGCGTCCCCAGGGTAGGCTCCCTGGCACGCTGCAGGAGGGAAGTGCCTGGGCACCTTGTGTACCCCAGAAAGCTGCCTTAGGGAGCCACGGGATACATTAGCAGGTTAAAATCTGGGGAGGTCCTGCATTAAGGAAGCCCGTTTGACTTTGTCTAACCCAAGGTTCCTTCAAATTATCTGACAGTCTTTTTCTTGCCCCGTACCTATTCCCAGAATGTACTTGGGCATTTACTGCCAAGGCAGATAACCTGTGCAACAGCAGACAATCGACAAATATTTATTATACATATATATATAGTGCTGGGCCGGGTGCTTGGGATCTAGAGGTTTGTCCTTCTCTTTGTAGTTCTTAAATCAGCTGTAAATATTTAATTAACTATAATTATTTGTTTAGTGTCTGACTCCCCCCATAAAAGTTTGATGAGGCAAGGATGATACCCCTCTTACTCACTATCATGTGGCCAGCCCCTAACAGGTCCTGGCCCATCATAGACGCTCAATAATTATTACTTGAATATGTAGAGAAAAATACAATCTTTGTCCTTTGAGAACTTCCTGTCTGATACAGTGGTTCTCATGGGACTGCAGAACCGAATCATGGCAGGAAGTTTTTTTTAAAATACAGGTGTCTGGTCCTCACCACTGGACATGGTGTTAAAAAGATGGGGAGATAGCATTCTATAGACAAAGCTGAGGTTTGAGACAATGCCTCTGATTCTTCAGGAAACGCATACATACCACACTTTGAATTAGTCTGCCTCGAGGACTTCTCTCTTTTGTCTCTCAAGGCCGGCAAGTCTGGGCCTAGCTTATGCTGCTAAGAGGCCCCAGGAGAAAAGCCTCTTGGAAGCTAAGTGCTCACCAGAGGGCAACAAACTTTTCTTTTCAAGGGACAAGCATGAAGCGTATTTAAAACAAAAACAAAACTCCTAGAAAATGTCGTGGCGGTGGCCATGGAGTAGACTGCTCACTCATTTCCAGAAGGCATTTAACTTTGCTTTTTGAGCCATAGCCTGTGCTCCAGCATTCAAGTCTGGCCCTAACCTCCCACTTCTGAGCTCCTGGCTGCTCACACATTCTCCTCGCATGAGGCTTTGAGATAATTTGTCAGAGTGCACTTTGAGTCCCTGGATTTCTTCAGGACAGAATAAGTCCCAGTTTTAGCCCCAGGTAGGTGTTTGCCTTCCCAAGTTTCACTTCCCATCACTGCCCCTCAGTTTAGTTGGGGTAAACCATCTTCCCAAGGAAGACTTTACACACACACACACACACACACACACACACACACACCACATAGAACTCCCATTTATATGGGGTTATTATAAAAGTCGACTTTTCCATTTCTGCACAATGCTTTAAACATTGATGGAGTCTAAATATAACTGTGTCTTATCAAGAATCTTGGATACAGAGGCACCTGGGTGGCTCAGTCACTTAAGCGTCCGACTTTGGCTTAGGTCATGATCTCCCAGTTCGTGAGTTTGAGCCCCGCATCAGGCTCTGTGCTGACAGCTCAGAGCCTGGCGCCTGCGTCGGATTCTATGTCTCCTCCTCTCTCTGTCCCTTCCCCGCTCATGCTCTGTGTCTCCTTCTCAAAAAATGAATAAACATTAAAAAAAATTTTTTTAAATCTTGGATGTAAGGAAATTTGAACTCCTTTCGTATACCAGGATCTGGTTTGCTATTACATATATGTGTACATACACACACATATATATATATTTATATAGTGTCTACCAACATGGTTTTTAGGGGTTTTAAGTGTCTTTTTTGTACTGAGTTTTGGTGGAGGTGTGTAACTTCTTTGTTTACTAATGTGTGTATTCCATTATGCAAGTATCCATTTACCATTCTTCTGAAACATAATGAATTATCATCTTAACTTGGCTTCTGAATCGTTATCCTCAGTAGCCCCTTCCTTAGAAATGGTTAATTCTTGTTCGTTATTTTTATCTCTTTCTTACATGAATGCCAAAAGAACAGAAACATTAAATAGATTTGAATCAGTTGCTAAAAAGCCAGCATTCACAAAATTCTCAAGCATAGGACTCTAGCAGTAGCTTCAGTGAATAATGCAATATGCTGCTTACAGAATTTGGAGCAGGCCTTTGATATAAACTGAAAGATTTTTCAGTTCACTATGTTTTATTCCAGTAATATTAAACATGAAAATAATCTCTGTTCTATGTGGATCCTTCTCCTCCTTCTTTTCATGCCGATGTATTGGCACGAATCTCAGAATTTAACTGTGCTGTCCTCTGGTCCAGCTGAGATGCTTCCTCAGCGCTCACAGTCTATGCTGGTGTCGATCGTAGCACACGGCTGTGTCATCGTGGCATTGTTTGCTGGTCTCCTGTGGTTGACTGTCAGCTCCTCGAGGATGGGCATATTTAGTTTAGGATTGTTGTGGTGGTCCTCTTCAGCTGTTCTGGCTAAGACCTGCACTGCCGGCTAACAGAGGTCAGTGCCAACCCCAGATGCTGACCTCCAAATTCTTCTTTCCTAGCTGACTTCAGGAGATCAGTTTCCTAGGAACCTATTGGCCCCTTTGAGAAAATTAGCTCTGAATTCTTCATGGTATTTTAGAATGGTAAGATCTATATAGCACAGTAAATGCTAAGATGGGGGAGGCACTCTTCTGTTGTTTTTCTACTTCAATTGTACTGATTGCTGTTCATTATTATTTCCGGCCATCTTTCCTGCTTTGGATTTAATTTGGTCTTCCTTTTCTGATTTCTTAAGGTAGAAGTTTTGATGACCACTTAGAAAACTTTCTCCTTTTCGAATATAAGTATTTACTGCCATAAATTTCCCTCTACGTACTACCTTAACTGTATTCCATACATTGTGTTATGTTTTTATTTCCATTCTGCTAAAATATTTTTAATTACTCTTGAGGATTTCTCTTGGAGCCCTGGGTAGTTTAGAAGCACATTGCTTAATTTGCAAATATTTGCAGATTTTCCAGATATCTTTCTGTTATTTATTTCTGGTTTAATTCTGGTTATGGCCAGAGAACATACTTTGCGTGATTTCCTAGTCTTTTTAATTTGTTCAGGTTTGTTCTATGGCCTGGAATATGGCCATGTCTTGGTGAATGGTCCATGTACACTTAGAAAGAATGTGTACTTTGCTCATTAATTGGAGGATTCTATAGACGTCAGTTGAGACAAGTTGGTTGATAATGTTTTTTAGGTTGTCTTTATTCTTTGTGTTGATAACAGAGAAGGAAGAGGGAAGCCTCCATGTATAATGCTCATTGTTTCCTTTTATTTCTGTCTCTTTCTGATTCAAGTATTTTTAATGCTCTTCTGTTAGGTGTTTTGGATGGTTGTCTTTCTGGATCGCTAACCCCATTATCATCATGCAGTGTTCTTCTTTATCCCTGAGGTGGAGGGGTCTTGCCACATCCGTGCTGCATTGGGCTGTGGGTGTTGGTTGCCTCCTCCCCGCTCCCCCCAGCAGTTTACAGCTTTTGTTCTGCAGAGGAGATGCAGGGAAGAATCTGGGCAAAATTTCAAGCCTCTCTGGCAGTGGCGGCCCTTCCCCTTTTCCCAAACTATACCCCCAGGATGCTTTCCTGTGACTCTTGCCTGTCCTTCCGTGAGTGCCCTCTGGGTCCATGCAGAAGGGCCTTCGTGACATTCCCATATGTCTGTGGTTCCTGGGATTCCCATGTCTTGTTTGCTTACATTTGGCCACTGCCAGCAAGTTCTCTCATAGTTTCAGCTGAGTCCTTCTTGTGAGGGCCTGTCAATCAGCCCCAGGTGAGGAAGTGCTCACATCCCATCCCTGCTCATGATCATCTGTCTAAAACTAATTAGTTTTGGTTGGTTGGTTGGTTGGTTGGTTGCCCTGTGACCTCAACTCTCTGATGTATTTATAAAAAGTTGCGAATATGCAAGTCTAGGTTTTTATTGTTTGAAGAGTAAGAATGAAGCTCTTTTCAGCTTTCTACCTCTCATGTGTAAACGGAAGGTATGGATTATTATTTTATCCAATACCCCCATCCTTTCTAAAAAGGAATTTGAAATGCCAATCTTGAGAATAACTTTCTGGACCCAGCCCAATTTGTGATCCGTTTCCTTGACCTTAAAACTGGAGCCAGACTTTCTGAAGGGAGGGAAGGAACAAAGGATAATATGGCTAGGAATAGAATTCCCTGCTTGGCCTTTTCTTTTGAATGAGATAGCATCACTATTGTTCTCTGACTCTCAAAACAATGGGTTTGGGCTAGGAAAGCTAGGTAATATCTGGAGGCCAGAGGAAAAAAAATAGAGGAAGTTTTTAGGTACTTCTCAATGAACTGAAATGAAGATTCTGTCAAAACTTCTCAAAGGAATGCAACCATTTGGGAGAGTAACTCATAGTACACATTTTTCTTCCTTCTACACCTCTCCCCCATCCCCCTGCCCACTGATAGTGGGAACCTCAGTTTGCTATACCCCTCTGGGAGAGGGCTGAGATGCTGGGCATGGGTGGAAGAGGAGGCCCTGTTTGCTCCTGCTATTCACGTCTGTTACATGGTGGCATCCACCCCTTGGTCATGTTTGCATCACAACACACCTCATCAGCTTGCTTTGACCCTGACACCATTTTATAGGCTTAATAATAATAAATCTATGTCCTGAAATAGTTTCGCAGATTATAGCAATCAATCAAAATTCAGGGAGCCCAAGACCATTAATGTCATCAGCAGTGATGCAGCACCCCGGGAATCCATCTAAATCAGCCATTATGACGGAAAATACACCTTAAGAGCCTGAAGATAGAGAGAGTAGACGGAGGCATAAATTGCAATTCTATTTTTATCAGCCATCAAGTGATAATTTTCTTGGGAGGCTTTGTTCCTGGTAGGAGATGAAACTAGGACTTGCTGTCCATGGCTGATTCCCACTCCAAATTAACAACTGGAAAGATTTTGCTGGTCCTGGGACTCAGAGGCCTGAAATGCAGTCTATAGTTGCCTGCAAGCCTAAGCCCTGGGCATTTTCTTTTGAAACTCCCCAGTGAGCCCAGTCAAGGCCCTGTACTTTGCCTTTCTTTGTAGATGGCTTCAATTGCTCACACATTCCCTTCGTCAAGACAAATCCTAAATGAACACTCAGCAGAGAAGGACTTGACATGCAGCCACATGGATATCCTAGATCCTCCACAAAGATGGCTTGTGGCTGATCATTAACTGAGGATGAGGGGTAGGGAGGAATGAGAAGTTGCCTTCTCAGGTCCTCTGTGGTCTATATCTTCCCATAACCTCTGTGAGACTTATTTCTTGTAAGACAATATGGTATGGCCAAAGTAACTAAGATTTAAGAGTGAGGAAAAACGGATTCCTGGCTCTTCAGCTAATTAAAGGACCTTGGGCAAGTAATCTCACCTTTATGGATCTTATTTCACCGTCTATCTGTAAAGTGAACGGGTCGCTCTAAATCGGGCATTCTAAACCAGTGACCCATGGATCAGTTCCAGATGTGGGTTTGTTTGGTTTTGCGCTGGTCTCTGTATGCGCTAAATAATAACTTAAACATCAGTAAAGTTCACATACTAACTACCGTTTCATCTTCTGAAAACTTGGAGGTGCTGGCTATACTGGGTCCTAGCCCCACATGGCAGCTGTATGGTATTGCTGGTTAGTGAAGACTGCTTATGGCAGGGCCTGTCTCCTTGTCCAGGACTCTAGAATCCCATCTAATGTCCTACCTGCCCCTACCCCCATGACTTATTCACATGGTCCAACTGTTAGAAGCACAGCTCCTGGATTATATGATCTATATGAAGAGTGATATCTAACTTTGTCTAATAAAGCAGAACTGAGGTTTAAGGCAGGGGTGCCTGAGCGGCCGGGTCGGTTAAGTGCCCAACTCTTGATCTTGGCTCAGGTCCTGATCTCACGGTTTGTGAGATCGAGCCCTGCTGTCAGCACAGAACCTGCTTGGGATTCTCTCTCTCCCTCTCTCTCTCTGCCCCTCTCCCACTCTCTCTCCCACTGTCTCTAAAAATCAATAAAATTTGAACAGTAAAAAGACTTTTGAGATAAAATCTTTAAAAAATATAATGGAAAGTGGAAGTCCCAAATAATGTGTTTGTCTGGATCTCACATTTTTCATTCTTCACTTCAAATAAGCAGTATGAGTACAAGCAGCCACAGATTAGTAACGCACTGCTGCCTTCTTAATTTGCAATAGAAAAACAAGAAATAGTTTATTTTTATAACCTCTTTCATTTTAAGCTCCTTTTACATGTACTAGAAGGCCTTCTCCTAGGCCTGAGGACACAGGCAAGAAAACTGGAACTTGGAACTTTTGCTGAGTATTAAGTTCTTGGGCCAGTAGTAGTGTGAAGTTAATCACGCTCTCATTCATCCTTCTCTTCTTCCTCCGCTGGTGGCATCTACTATTTAATATTAATCGGTCCATATCCTCAGGCCTCCTCTTGCTGTTTCATATGTCAAGTATAAACTCCTTGAGAGCAGGGATCAGATACAATGCTTTTATAACTTCTTTCTTTCCAAGTGCAGTGCCAAGCAGAGCCTAGACCCATCCCAAGTGGTCCCTAAGCAAAGATCTGCTTTTGTAGTCTTGACCTTGGTGAGAATGTTCCTTCCAAAGAATCAGCCAAGTCCAGAGCTCTTGTCATAAGCCCATCCAAACAAAGATGAAGGGGCCCTGATTGTGGACAAGTTCTGAGATCCCAGGGCCCACATTTAAGCACTCAATGCCAGAATATTGGAGATTAACTGTGGGGTTGACGATTGATGTTCCTGGACTCACTGTGTTATTTCACTGCCCTCTCTGGCTAAGCTGTTTTCACTAGATGAGTCCCTGTTTGCCTCATTCCCTGCTTTACCCTCACAGCCTCCCCCTCCTTGGTCTGCACAGTGGATTGATAATAGCAAGATGCATGGAAATTTTCAACTAAATGCCCATAAAGATAAATCATCTGACACTTTCCCTTCTTTGCCCTCTTAGCCATTGTCTCAAATGGAGCTTGTGACCCTTTATGTGTTTTCTAATAAGAGAAAGATTGATTCCATGGCAGGGAGTGGTGGCCTCAGCAAAGCCAAATAATTGAATATGCCACGAGGTGCCAGGCCTGTCCATTGGGTTCATTTGCAGTCATCACTGGTACTGTTTTCTCTGAACAATATGGCTGTTGAGTGGGACCGGAGTGGTGGTCGTCCATGCAGCAAGTTGCTGAAAGAGCCTTCCAATTTCATTGTTAATGGGAAAATAAAATCAGTTACTGTATCAGCCAAAGCTTTTCAGAGAAATCAGGTCACTCTATGGTCCACAGCTCTTTTATTATGATTGGAATCATGTGACTACCTACACACATAATAAAATGCTGCCTCGTTGGTCTGGGGAGACAGGCGAGAAAGTCAGGTTTTCAAAAGTTTGATTACATTTTACTTTCTTGAGACAACAGAACTGTGGGAACTTTGGGAAGAAAGTAGCCTCAGCTTGGCCAGGAAGCAAGTTGAAGCTGTGGTGGTCCCTTATGCGGAAAAAAGAGAAATGAATTTTTCTTGTGAATTTGCAGCCTACTCCCTTCATGGAGAGACCAGGCCATTGTACAGGACCCATCTCTGCCCCTTAAAATTACACTGGCCACCATCTCTTTACCCAGGCCTGAAATCAGGCACACTTGCTTTTACATGTGGGCTCTCCCACTTACGGGGTGATCTTGGGCAAGTTATTTAACCTTTGTTTCCTTGCTGTCTGAATTAAGTGAGATCGTGCTTAGAATGGACTCCTCGCTCTGAGCCAGGGGTTATTAAGTGGTAGTTGTATTCGTATCATTATTGCTATGGGGCTTGGCTGTTGGGTCCTTAATCACCTGTGGGCTCCACCCCATCAGTGTCTGTCTCCCAAAGGCCTTCTTTGTACCTGGGTTTCACTGCTGGATCAATGCCAGCTTCTCCCCCCAAAAGCACGGAGGGAATGGCGTCCTTTTCCTTTCTCTGGTTGGTAATGTGATAACCTCCAGGCACTTTCACATTCCTTGAAGCAGAGCTATAGTCTAACAATAGGCGCTCCCTGAACTATGGGCACCCAGAGCCTTGGGGCACAGCAGAGCCCAACCTGTCTGAGCTCTTTGGACCACCCAGGTAGGAAATTCTCTGAGCCTTCCACTGCAGGGAAAATAGTGGCAAAAGTAATCCTTTGTTTCTGCACAGAAATGTATTTCCAAGGTGCACACAGACTTCTTTATACTCCTTCCAAGCACCTGCCAGCATCCTTTGGACACAGGGCTCCAGACCACCCTAGTTTCATAGTAGTCTGCTAGTGTCCTGTCAGTGCTGCTCACAACGGGGGATGGGGTATCGTCTCCATCCCCACACGTTCTGTTGTTGTTGACTGTTGAATTGCCGGCACTAAAAATCAAAACTTTTTCACATTTAAGTTTGGATTTGGGGCTTTTCCTGATAAAAAAAAAATTAGAGGTTCTCGCAACACTGGATCAGCACACTTCACTTTAGAAGGGAAGAATAGTCATCCTATGTGTTTAATGGCAACAAAAAAGTGCTTAATGCACAAATGTTCTACTTCTTTATGTCAACTCCCTGGCCCACCAAGTACCTGAGTTTGAAAATCTGATCTAAGGAGGTTGAACTTTCATCACAAGTCCTAACCTCTTAAAACTGGGGGAGGCCCTAGGATTAAGTCATCCAGGAACTAGTCCCGGACAGATTAGAGATGTGTCTCAAGTTCACAGAAAACTTGTGGCCAAAGGGAAGCTGGGGTGCCTGGAGTCACTGTCCTTTCTCAGGGTAGCCTGCTTTCCCTACATTCAAAAGAAACACCGCGAGAACCTCTGGTTTAGGAGGCCTCTGTCAATCCTTTTCGAGTTCTGAGGGTGTGATCCAAGGGGCTAAGAGAACCACTCAATCCATGGTCTCTCTTCCATCACTCAGGACCAGAATTCCTACAGTTCGTATAGCACAGCATTCATCTATGAAGCAGTGCCTTCTACTGGGTTAAGACCCCAGAGTGGCAACATTTATTGAGAAAATGCATCAATTAAAATTTTTCCCAGAGTACTTTACCTCTGTCATGGCCAGCAGAAACAGGGAGTTCAGAGAATGAGTTCTGGATGATTTTGGGCCGAGACTGGGGCGGTAGAGTAGAGCCTGGTAAAGCAGAAAGGTCATAGTTGTGAGTCATGAACCCAGTGTAATTGATGGATCCCTTGTACTCAATTTCTACCCCTGGGAAGTGGGGGCATTTGGCATGATGGTGTTTGAGAGCCTCCCTAGGCCAGGTAGTCCATGATTTTACAAACAGAAATGTCTGGAGTGATGGTTGTCCCTGGTCTGAAAGAACAACATGAAGAAGGTCTTTTGGAAGCCAAACCCATGGGATTCCAGGACCCCAGGGCAAGAAGATGGCTTGCCAATACGAAGTTGGAAAAACTTTTTGTAAGGGGTGGAGAAAGTTAGGCTCATAAAGAAGTGACTAAGAAATGCAGTCTGATTTAGTAAGGAATGTAAGGAGGAAGTTCGAATTTTGAAAGTGCCGTGATGTGGAAGAAAGAACACTGGCCATTGAGTTGTAAGACTTGGGCTCCAAATACCTCCTCTGATGATGGAAAAGATATGACACATGAGATTCTCAGAGACTTTTAGAAGTATCTTTCACACTTAGAATCTAAGCAAGGTCAACCTGCTTCCTGTAGCAGATATCTTTTTGATGTCTACACCTATTGGAGGAAGTGTGCAGTCTTCAGAAGTAGCCACAAGAAAATTACAAGGCCACAGATAAACCTGACAGTTTCAAAGACAAGATTATTGTGGACAGACTCACTGTTTTGAAGTATGATACGAGTGGATATCAGTCATAACTGGTCAGGAAAGCTGCCTAAGTGTGTTGCAGCTGAAGCTGCTTAAGCTTAAGCTAAGTGTGGAGTCAGATTCTCAAGGACTCCACTGCTCATTCGACTGTGTGTATGTGTTTGCCAGGACAAGGAAGACAGCAAGGGGATGCTTGGGTGGCTCAGTCTATTAAGTATCCAGCTCTTGATTTTGGCTCAGATCATGATCTCATGGTTCATGAGATGGATCCCCTCAGTGGGCTCCATCTCTCTCTCTCTCTCTCTCTCTCTCTCTCTCTCTCTCTCTGGTCCCCACCCCTTGCTCATGTTTGTGCTTATTCTCCCTCTCTCTGTCTCTCTCAAATAAGTAAACTGAAAAAAAAAGGTGGGGGTGTGACAGAAGGGATGAGAGAAGAGGATAAAGGCAAACACTTGACTGTCGTGCCTTTGGACATGGCTTCTACCTTGGCTCACAGCTGAACAGTGTCACTTCTGCCATCACAACCCATAAAAACACTGGGTGGGGATCCTTCTGTGTGCTTGATCTTAGACCGTGGTTGTTGCCTACATTCCCTAGTGCAATCAGAGGCCCTATCCACAATCCTTTGGATAAGGACTGACCTTGAAGACAATTTTAGTCCCCTGTTAGAGTTGCCATCCTTTATTGGCCAATCAGGGCATCAGAGTCACCATAGTTTATCAAAGCTCACTCAATCAATTGGAGAGTGGGGCTCAAGCATTAGGTTTATTACATGCAAAAGCTCCATCTTTCAGAGAGACTTTGTTCTCCAGTGACAAAGGTCCTTTCAGGGGACTCTATCCCCAAACATCCTCCTCTGAACTCTATCTCCCACTGCCAGCGTCATGCTTTTTAACTTGCTACCACAAGTTAGAATTGACGTAAGAGATTATTACCACTGTCTGTTTTTAGAAACCTCCATCCAAATGTCCTTAGGCTCAGAAGAATCTTTTTTCATTTTAAGTACTTCCAGAGAAAGAAAGTTCTGCAGATGTCTTCATCAACCTGTTCTGGCACTGAGGAACCTTCACATCCACTTCCTCACTTTTTTATGCCCTTTGTGGGGTGGAAAACTGTTTGCCACAGTCTTAGTACTAATCTTTCATGTGCTCAGAGATGTTATTGTGGCTATTTCTGTGGTCTCCTCTAGTTTATGAAAACCTGTGACTACGTCAGTGACATTTGCAGGTTAGGACCCACTCTTTCCCATGAGCCAGCCAGAGATGTGGAAGACAAAAGTGGTGTTGTGATTCCTACCTTCCAGAAGCTTCAGGTTCTGCTGGGGCAGTGGTGCATGTATATATGCTTACATCAAGAACTGAAAGCTTGCAATACCCCCTTAATCCTAACCTGGAAGTGAAGAAACTCCAGAAGCCTTGACATGTAGCCTTTGTGGGGGTAAGAGACATTTGTAACAAATCACCATAGAGTTCACCTATTTCCTTTGTAAACTGTTTGAACTAGGGCAACACTCATGGCGTTCAATACATTGATGACATAGGCATTTATGCCCAATTTAAAGCACTGTGTATACAGTTATTGTACATCGACTATAATGCAAACCCCTGGAAGGCAGGGATTTTTGTGTCTTTGGTTTGCTGATTAGTTCAAGTGCCTACAACAGTGCCTGGCACAATAGAGGCATGCCAGAGTTACCAAAGGAAGAATTAGGGGGAGAGGGCTCAAGAGCAGATTTTTTACTCTATTACTCTATGAATAGTATGGTTCAATTTATTTTCCCTCTGGGAAAAATAATAATGAATAACCACCAAAGTTTTTGCCTCCTGATTAAATTATGTAAATATGAAAAGATCAAACCAGCCCTATGAGTAACCCCTTTCCAGCAAAGATGTTACCTCTTTTTACCCATTTTTGTTTCCTATTTGAGAAGCATTTTATCTTCACATTGAGCTATTTTACCCCCTACCATGATTTCTCGCCTGGGACAGTTGACTTTAATGTGCAACCTTATTGAATGCTTTTTGGAGTTTTAGGTGAATATAATCCTAGGCTTTGGTCTTTCTTTAGTCTCCTATTGCAGTAATTCCTCTAAAAAATATATAACTCAAACAAATCCAAGGGGTTCTTTCAAACCAGGCCCGCCATCAAAAATCCACACTGGCTGCATCTGACTGGGTTTTGGTACTGTGGGTTCTTTGCCCCTTGACAGCCCACTTCGCTTCTCTTGTTTTCTTGGCCAGTCTGATAGACATTCTCTTCTGATTGTAGCAATTTGGGAATAAAATGTGTTGGGCTTGGCCCTCATTCCTTTCCACCCTCTTTTGCGACTGGCTGGGGAGGTTCATTAGCTGAAACCCAGCCAAGGGAAGGACGTGTCTCTTGAATACAGAGATGAGCTTTACTCCAAGGACCAAGTTTTACTTTATTCCAAAGGCAAGAACCTATAACTGCTCTTTGGGCAGTGCGAGTCTGGGAATTGGGAGGTCCATCAAATACCGTTTGGAATTTATCAAGATCATTTCTATTTCTTTCTCTTTTTCTCAGCCTCTATTTGCTTTCTCCAGTCCTCTCCATTCTGGGGATACAATGATAACCCTCGGCCTGCTTGAGGTTAGATGGTGCTTTGGACTCAAGTAGATCTGGGTTTGAATTCTGACCTAGGGTGGTATACTTCACATCTTGTTACAGACTGCATGTGTCCTTCCAACATTCATATGTTGAAGTCTTAATCCCCAATCTGGTGATATCGGGAGGTGGGGCCTAGAGAGGTAATTACTTTTGATAAACCCTCATGATGGGGTTATTGCCCTTATAAGCAGAAGAGACCTGAGTTCTCTCCCTCCATCCCTCCCTCCCTCCCTCTCTCTCTCTACCTGTGAGGATACAGAAATAAGGCAGCCATCTGCAAACCAGAAAGAGGGCCCCAGCAAGAACTGAACTGGTTGGCACCTTCATCTTGGACTTCCTGGCCTCCAGAACTGTGTGAAAGAAGTATGTGTTTTTAAGCCACTCGGTCTGTGGTATTCTATTAGAACAACCCCAGGCAGACTAAGATACCTCTCTAAGCTTCAGTTTCCTCACCTGTGAAATGGAGTAATAATATCTTCTTGAAATTGTTGTTGTCAGGATTACATGAGGGAATGAATGTAAAAGGTTGGGCTTTTAGGAGACACAAAATGAAAGGTAGCTATTGTAGTATCCTCCCTCTGTTCAACTCCACAGACTTCATAAGTAACAATAATAGGAACAAAAACCACTAACGTTTATAAAGCCCTCATTACATATAAGCCACTGTTCCGAGTGCTTTTCGTGTATTAAGTCATTGAATGTCAATTGCTGTGTTCTACAGTTATCTCTCTCTCCCTGTTTACCCAGCCATCTTTGGGTTTGCCTCTTCGCCATTTTCTTCTAAAAAGTCTTTTCTCTAAACGTCTATGGAGATTTATGCATGGAATATAAACAACAATAAGATGCAATTCCTTGTATGTCAGGAGAATTTGCCCAGTGCCATATTTTTAGCCAGAACTCATGGCCACATCCTGGGGCACTATAGCTGTTCTCAGCTATGGCTGCCCTTTAGCAATGCCTGGGGAAACTTCTGAAAGCTCTTTACCCACGTCACAAACCCAGACCAATTAAATCCGAATCTCTGGGAATGGGACCAGGCACCACCTCTCAAAGTTTAATGCATATGAGTACGACCTGAAGATCTTGAGAAACTGCAGATTCTCCTTTTCTAACAAGCTCCCAAAGAGGCTGATGCTGCTGGTCAGCAGAGGCCCCTTGAAGTGGCAAGTCTAGATCAGACACCCCTCACTGCTCTTTGGGCTTCTTCTAACTTAGTCACAGACTATTTCTTGACTACTCCTCAGTCACCCTAGAGTAAACCCTAACTGGGCTTGAAGGTCACGTACCACAACAACAGTTGATAGGACCAGTGGCAGAGAAAGAAAGTGACTCACACACATAGGCAGACCAAATGTCTTTGCTTAGGAAATTCATCTGGAACCCAGGATTTGTAGATCAGGGATGAACCACTACCAAATGCCTTGGAACAGCTTAACATGGAAGCATTTCTCAATCTGTGCTCCTTTCTAAATCATGGGCCATTCTTGACAGGACCTTTATAAATAGGATATGAGAGTGTAGTGAATTATGATTTTGTGGCTTCGTCAGCTTCCTGCAGCAATCTTGGGCAAAATTCCCCTTATTCTGACCTTTTATCTGACCTCTCAACATTGACCACCCAGACCATCCTCTCTCTCACTCTGTGCCAAGTGCTGGTAGCTTCTTGAGCTATTTAAGTTACATGGAGGGAAGAGAAAGTAAACTCCCCTAAGAAAATGCTGGAAGGACATGATATCCCTTCTAGAACTCAGCTTCCTCATTCGTAGTGAATGGAAAGGTTCGAGTCAGGCAACCTCTGAGCTGTCTAACTCCTAATGCGTGTGTTTTTGAGTTGAGGTCAGAGCATCACCTACCTTTCAAAGGCTTAGATAAGCAGGCCTTTAAGGGTAATGATAATTCTCCAAATGCACATTGCCTGGTTCTCTCATTTCTTAAATAAGTTTTATCCTTAAAGATGACAAAGAGGTCTCATGAATTATAGTAGTGGTTCTCCTGCATCAGTCACCAACATTACATGGAAACTTAGTGAATGGTGAATTTAAGTTGGAGAAATAGACTCAGATTCCAGTCCTAATTCTGCTGTAGATATGTCCAAGGTGGAATTAAACCAAGTGTTTAACAAGTGAAGTTGTTTTTCTCTTCATTCAGAAGACAGGCATAGGCAATGTTTCCAGTCAAGTAAAATTAAAAAAAGAAAAAAAATCATGCTGCATGGTGACCATATTACCTATTGGCCCCTCAACTTGGGATAGTTTAAATAGACAGATAATAACTTCTTTCTTCTTTACTCTTCTGTTTACCAGGAGAGTAGCAGCTGCGAGTAACATTTGCTGTGGAATGAATCTAGACTGTCTTGAAGAGCTAAGATTTAAGTCCACTCTTTCCACATTTCCATAGTACCCAGTTTGGTTTCAGCTGTGTGCATGTTTGATCTTGTTTAAAGCCAAGCTCCTGGAATGAACCTGGAAAAGACGGGAAATGCTGGGAAACCTAACTCTTATTTATTTTGGAAGCAAAGGGCCACTGCATTCCAATTTTCATGGCAGGGAGGCAAATCTATATCATGTTGTAACACTGTAGTTGGAGCGTGGAGAAGGAAGGGCGATTGAATCCTGTCTCGCCTCCAATTGTTCCATAGGCCTGAGCTCTCTGATAGCGGCAGATATATTGGTTTCTTTTTGAGGATACACAATGGGAACTTAGTGAACTTGATTTTGAAACCTTGATACTAGGTGCAGCCACTTTTTACACCAAACCCTTCAAATTATCTTACAATAAGTACAGCATTTTTCCGACCACCCCAGTTTTTTGCAATTTTTAGCAGCCTTCCCCCCATTTCAGAATGCACCCTTCCCTCCTCCATCCCACCACAATAACATAATGAAAACACACACTGATGGTTTTGTCATTTGGGCATTATGGTTTCCCTTGGTACAGAGAAAATAGTTATCTGTAAGATTACCTTGAGTATTATTCATTCTTAGTAAAAGCACATTATTCAACAAAGAGAAGACTATAACCAAAGAAGATTCAGGGCATGGCAAGTTTTAAATGTCAGTTCTATTTTAGGTTTTTCTGCACTGCCAGAGATCAAATCCAGAGTCAATGTTGGAAAACTAGCAAAAACCGAACAAACAAGTAAACAAACAAAAATGGTTTAATTCAGCTTATATGTGGAGGAAAAAAAGAATGTTCATGCTTTTTAGGTTTGAGTTTCCCACTTCTCAAAGTGAAGGCAATACACTCTCTCAGCATGTTGTGTTGGTAAATGTGTTGCTTTCCTTCAGTTAAAAAATTTTTTTTACATAAATATATTTTAAGGTTAAACTTGTAGAATTCAGGCTTCTGGCTGAGGAGCTTGGAGGAATTCATGAGAGAGTCATTCCACCTATCTAGTGTGGATTGCATTATAACAGAATATAAAGAAAACTACCCGTCTGAAATATATATGCACTACCTAGAAAAATAAATGAAACCACCCCTCCCTGTCCTCATGGCCGTAAGAATCTTTATGTCTCAACTCCATGCACCCTGTTGTCACTCAAGTCCTTTCCTTAGAGCTGGGTCCTCTGAAGGAGGGAGTGACTGTGTTCTGTCCTTCAGACAATATACACTGAACTCTCTCTTCTTCTTCCTTCCTTAATTAAGGCTCTCTTCACAAAAGCCCTTCTCTTTTCTATACAATTACATCCCATTCCCATATTCCTTCCAGGTATGGCTCACTTCCAGAATCTTTCCTCACTTTTGCTATCTATTTCCCTGGCTCATCCTAGTTGGCTCTGTCTCACTATCTCTGTGGGGCCCAGATAGGAAGCACAATAAGCCAATAAAGGTTCCACTGACTGGGAATAGGGATGAGAAGTCCCTTGGGACTCTTACAGCCCTCTAAGTAGGCTGCTGGTGGAAGTGGGGGGGGGGGGAATGAAACGATCCCAAGAGACTTTTTCATTGCTTCTTGTTCATGGAAACTACAGAAATAAAATGTGAAAATCATACCATTCTCTGAAATGTTAATCTTCCACAAACATGCATGTACATGTACCAACAGCATGAAAGGAATGGAAACATCTGACCCATCCAAAATCAGAAAAGAAAAACCCCACACAGACCAGCCAGCAGCTCCCCCTGCTTCCCCTACCCCATTACCAAAGCAGACTTCTTGATTTGCATCTGCCACCACACCCCTGTCCCTGTGAATGCTATGTTGACTTGAACGTGCCATCAACAATGGTTCTCTTTCTTTTTAAAATTTCTCTGCCAAAGACAACAAATGCAAATGGTGAGATGGAATTGGGATTAAAGGAATCCAAATAAGGGCTAGCATAGCACTAAGGTTAGGCCTATAGGATAATCCCCAAATGATCAAGAGGGAGGCGAGTACAGCTGTGTGGGCCATAAATAAAGCTTTTCTGACTTAGCATGTAAAGTCTCCACCCTAAATGTTACATTAACATTGTTTCGTGTAATCAAAGGGAAAGAAGTCCCCTGTAAGGATTTTGCCCTTTTGTTGCTTCTACCTAAGGCGTATGGAACCATACTTTGACTTAAGGGTTTGAAAGTCCTTAGAATTGGGCAATTTCTTGGAATATTGGGGTAACTGCAAAATGGGGGGGAGGTGGTGACTATAGAGAGTGTGGTGGTCAGGCAAAGGGCCAAGAGAGAAGTTTCCCAGAAAGTGTTGGATCTATTCTCTACCCTGCCGGAAATACCATCTCTTTTCATTGAACTTGTCCATGATATGAGCTGTTGTTTTCCCCAAGTAAGGTTTTAAAAGCTTATAGACAGGGAATTACTTTAAAGCTGAGTTATCCATGGCTTCTTTTTAAAATATACAAATTAAAACAGGAATGAATACGTAGGGAAAGCAAAGTTGGCTCTTGGGCGTGAAGCTTCCTCCCACAGTCATAAAGATGCAGACAGGTAGATCTATCACTTTAATTTAAAAATGAAAATCCCTTTAGAAAATTGGCAGACAGTCAGCCCTGGCCAAATGGATTTGAAAGGATTGTGATTTCTCCTGCTGTCAACTGGCTCCAGGAGAATGGCTGCTGGCAAGCCCATTCATAGTAGGATTTGCAATGGAGCCTCCAATGTACCATCACCCTTGGCTTTGGGCTAAGTTGGGAGGAGGCTTAAAAATAACAGCATCTATATACTGAGTACTTGGTAAGTAACAGGCAGTGGAGGTTACCTGAACTGTCTAGGCAATCATTTTAAGATGGATACCATTATTAACTGGATTTCAGAGAGAATGCATTAGTTTTCTATTGCTGCTATAACACAGGACCCCATGTAGTACCTTAAAACAACTCAAATTTATTACCTTATGGTTCTGTAGAAGTCTGATGCAGGTTTCCCTGGAATAACATCAAGGTGTGTCCGAAGGGTTGCAGTCCTTTTTGAAGGCTGTAGGGAAGAGTCATTTTCTTGCCTTTTCCAGCTTCTACAGGTCACTCATATTCCTAGGCACATGGTACCCTCCCTCCATCTTCAAAGCCAGCAAAGACTGGCTGAGTTTTTTTAAATCACATCACACCCCTCTGACCTTTGCTGCCTTCTTGGTCCTTTGTGATTACTGTGGGCCCATGTGTATCACTGTGGATAGTCTTCCCATCTCAGGGTCAATTGACTGGCAACTTTAAGTCCATATGCAACCTTAATTTCTCTTTACCATATAACCTAACGTAGTCACAGTTTTCAGGGATTGGGAAGGGGCCATCTTTGGGGAGCCATTATTCTGCCTCCACAAATAGAAAAGTGGAGGATTAGAGACGTGAAGACATTTATGTTGGGTCACACAGCTACTTGGTAGTAGCAAAGACTACATTTGACCCAAAGCCTGAAATGGGAACAGAAGAGGAAGAAAGAAAGAAAGTAGAGAAGAAATTTTTCCACCATAGAGGACACTGACTTTTGTCAAAAAACGCACTATTGGTTATAAGTCAATTTAATAAGAGGAACGTGTGAGTAGACAATTTGCTTTTGTTAACCACCTCCTTTATTCCCCCATTTAACCTGTAAAGAGTTTCCATAAATCATAGTTCACCAAATTACATCAGCCTCACTCATAATACTGGTCTTTCTGGTGTCATAAAATCTACCAATGCATTGAGACCCACCCCACGATGGACCACACACAATTATAGGGATCTAGTATGAAGGTGTTAGTGTATGTACACACACATACATACACCACACGATGCATATTTAAGCAAGTTGATGCATATTTAAGCAAGTCGACTTGTTCCATATAATCCTCATAGAGAGGACTTGAATGAATAAGTGAAAGGTAGGGGGAGATAAGTCAAGATTAAGGTCCAGAAGACTTTCTCTAACAGGAAGAATGGTAAGCTACCCAACAGTAAGACTCTTTGCCTCGGGAATTATCAAGTCAATGCTAGAGGAGCCCTCGGACACAACCATTTTAGGCATTTTAGTGTGCTTTCTTATTTGGGACTCCTACCACTTGCTTCTCTAAAAGACACATGCAAGGAGGGAATAAAAGCAAGAAAGGGCAGAAGTTCTTTTGTGGTTTTTTACTGACAGCTATTTCCTACAGTTCCTCCTTCTCCAGTGGAATCACTGAATATTGCAGGAATATTTGAGATGTCTTTGTCCAACTCTCCATACACAGATGAGAAAAATGAGCATCAAAAAGATGAAATAATACCCTATAGAGATGATTCTGGTAGAATTGCATGAAACGTTGAGCATCGGTTCTAAAGTCCGATAAGCCTAGAAAAGTCACATGAAAGTTAGACTATCATCCCCTGCTGAAGACTGACGTGTGGTTTCTTGAAAAATCTAGCACAAACAACTTTTCATCCAATACTGCAATAGAAGAAAGACCCTTTCCTTGGTGCATTTCAGGA
This sequence comes from Lynx canadensis, assembly GCF_007474595.2. Classification (NCBI taxonomy): domain Eukaryota; kingdom Metazoa; phylum Chordata; class Mammalia; order Carnivora; family Felidae; genus Lynx; species Lynx canadensis. The sequence continues at coordinate 135,372,752 of NC_044303.2, read as the reverse complement.
GCCAGGTTAAATGAAAAACATATGCGAAAATATATGTGAAAAGCACACGTTGCATTGGAAGATGCTCACTCTGTCACAGGCACTGGGGCACCCAAAACTGAAGTGGGACTAGGAGATATGCATCCCCCACCTCACACCTATGGTAGGGCATCTACCATCCCTGAATAGAAGGCCACATTCTCAAAGGAATCTTAGTCACTGTAGGTTATTGTGTACATAGCCCCTGGGGTCAGGGAAAATGGAAGTTTGCCTTCTTGATTTTTGCTGCTGTGGGTTCTCAAACATTGTGCAGATAGGCCGATTTCTTATCTGGTCTCTGGGGCCCTAAGTGAAGAACTGGGTCTCTGGGGAACTGTTAGGTCTCACTCGTTTCGAAGGTGAACCAAAGTGGGAAGAAGGACATCTTTGAGCAGGCCAGGCACAAAATTCTCTGGTGGTGTAATAGAGTGTCAGGATCACCTCCTTTTTGCTTTTATCAGATTATATGGGCAGATGTGTAGTTTTCCAAGTGTCCCAAACCTTGACCAGTGCTCTGAAGCTTCTTGTATTGTGCATGGAGTTGTCAGCTCTGAGTATTTGCATTTGACTTCTTGTTCTGTCCCATTCTCAAGAACGTTAGTCATTATGAAATTCTCATTAATCTAGAGGATATAACCTTTTGTCATATAAAGATTAGTATTTTATATATCTCTAAGGTTCTCATTCTCTCACCTCCCCACCCCAGGGGTAGGTCTGTCTAATTCTCCTGATGGCAAAACTCACTGTTCTTTTTAAGAGGAGAATTCCCAGTCTTCTAGATGAGTATATTTAAGGGAAAAGGAAACCTCTCTCTAGGGACAATGATGGCATTACAAAAACTATGGCAGTAGAGGCAGAGATAGGTAGGGATCAATATTGGAAATCCGGGGAGCGGAGGGAAAGAATTTAATAGTATACTCCTGAAAATCTTGGTGTCATCAAATGCTAAGGTTATCATGTCATCTGGAGTGGGCTTTCAAATGTTGCAGGGTTCTCAGACACATGGATGGACTATTCTCTGGAAGAAGCAGAGATCGCTTGGGAATTTGGCAGGTGAGATGGTGCTGAGTGGGTGAATCCATCCTATGCTTGGGCCTCATACTATGATTCAGTTCTATGGCAGGATTGCTATACCCCTACTGAAGGTATCCTAGCCTTTTCTCTGTCCCTGTGAGGACAACAGCCTCCTGCTCCACGAAGGACTGCCAGGGGATGAGGCCTTCACCTTGTCAGGAGTTAGGTCAGTGGTCCAGGAGCTCTGGGGGAGTGGGGGGCGGGGGGAGCGGTACACCCAGCCCTGACTGATACTAAATGTAAGATGGTTCAGCTGCTAAGGAACACAGTGTGGCAGTTCATCAGAAAATCAAAAATGGAACTACCATATGACCCAGCAGTCCCATTTCTGGGAATCGAGCCAAAAAACTGAAGGCAGGATCTTGAAGAGATGTTTGCACCATCATGTTCATAGCAGCATTATTTATAAGGGCTAAGGGGTAGAATAACCCAAATATCCAGTCATGGATGAATGGATAAGCAAAATGTGGTATGGACATGCAATGGAATATCATTCAGCCTTAAAGAGGAAGGATATTTTGACACCTGCTACAACAGGGATGAACCTTGCAAATGTTAGGCTAAGGGAAATAAGCCGGACACAAAAAGATAAATACTGTATGCTTCCACTTATGTGAGATCTGAAGTTGTCAGATTCATAGAAACAGAAAGGAGAATGGTGGTTACTAGGGACCAGGGGAGGAGGAGATGGGGAGTTGTTGTTGAATGGGTATTACAGTTTCAATTCTGCAAGATGAAAAAGTTCTGGAGACCAGTTGCCCAATGATGGGAATGTATTTAACACTACCGAACGCTGCACTTAAAAATGGCTGAGGTAGTAAACCTTGTGTTAGGTGTTTTTTTACCGCATTTAAAAATAAAAATTACCAAACAGAAGACAAAATGTAGTTTAAAGAAAATGAGAGACTCAATAGTGATACCCAGCAACGAGCAAAAAACCCGCAGTATTAGCAACTTTCTGAGATGGACTTCCCTTAAATTTTCCTGGTACAGAAGACTTTTGCGGAGATCGGTACGTAAAGATTCCTTGGAGTGACTCCCCTGAAAGGTGGTGAGTTTATTCAGTCAGCTTATTCTGGAAACCAGCCAGCATATGAGAATTACAATAGTTTAAGCTATAAATGCTCTGTTATGCTTCCCTGGAAAAAAAAAATGAATGAATGAATGTCTAAATAAATAAAAGGTGATCCAAAACTCTCTGGCCTGTTGCCAGGATCCAGCTTGAGGAACTGCATTAAAGAGCCCACCCTGAGTGGTTCTCCACACCTACACGCTTCTCTGCCCCTGCTGGGCGATACCTCGGAGGCCTGGGAAACTCTGCATGGGATTGGACAGTAATGGATAAATGAATGGGTCCTTTGAGTTTGCTTTCATTGCAGCTCTACCTGCATCCCTACGAGGGCCCCTACCATGCTCCCCCTCTCGCGGTAAGCTAGACTCTGCTGCGGGTGCCTGTATCGTTCTGTGCATACTGGCCTCTGAGCGCTTCCTGTGCTGTATTAGCCACCTCTCGCTCACTGATGCGTCTGTGGGTTCCTCTGAAAGGACAAGATTTTCGACAAGTGGCACGATGCGAAGAATACTGTTGATGCTTCACGAATCAGTGCTGTAAGACGATGACATCAGCGATTGTTTTTGTGTTCTCAGGCCACGAGAATGTCCTTTTTGGTCAACTCCCCATGCGGATGGAACAACTGTGAGCGTATTCTGGCCCCAGCGTTGTGCTCCTGCTCAGAACTTCTTCGAGCTCCATCTTCAGCGACCTGACTTGCTTCATTTCATCCGTCTGTCACCTCCTCCCAAAATAAGCGTGTGTGGTTTCTGTTTGACTTGTTTGCGTTATACATGTCCTTATTAGTCATGTGTGGGTGTCCGTACACCTCATTATCTCCTGAACTTCTCAGGGACCCAGTAGCCAACTCATTGTCTGCATTGTCCCAAAGCATCGCACACAGGGATACCACATTTAAAAGCGGTGACTGCTGGAGAAGCATCTGACCTGTCAAAAGTCTTGATGGACACCCCCTCCTCCTTGTTCTGCCAGGATCTCCAAAGGTGACTTCATCATCTTTCGTCCATCAACCTGCTCGCTTTTCTGAATTCTTTGGGGGTGGTTGCTTCTATGTTTTTTGTTTGTTTCAAAAGAAACAAAAAAAAACCTTTTTAAAATTTTTTTTTAATGTTTTACTTATTTTTGAAAAAGGGAGACAGAGTACAAGCAGAGAAGGGGTAGACAGAGAGGGAGACACAGAATCCAAAGCAGGCTCCAGTTTCTAAGCTGTCAACACAGAGCCCGACACGGGGCTCAAACTCACAAACTGTGAGATCATGACCTGAGCTGAAGTCGGATGCTTAACTGACTGAGCCACCCAGGGACCCCAGAGACTGCTTTTCTTAATAGCACCAAATCTTCTCCCACTCTTAAGATTTGAACATTTACTGTGACCTTTGACCTGGCTGTCTTCATGCTTGCCCCCGCCCTAGTCAAAAATGTAGGCACTAACTATCATCACCCAGTACCTGCTGGCCCCCAAGACTTTATATGCCAGCTTCCATCTATTGGAATTGGAGCAGAGTTTTGAGACATGTTGATGCTTTGTCTGGGATCAGCAGAGGAGAATACAGTATTTTAATCAGTTAAAGTTCTCTGTTGTGAGTATAGCTGAGAGGATCTACGGCCCAAGTGGTGAGACTCTGTCATCTGTGGCCAAGACCAGCCCTTTCCCCCCGACTCCTCATCCAGTGCATCCTACACTCTGACCCAAAGTTGACTCTTTTAATTAGCACTGTGGCATCTTCCTAAAAAAATGATATCCCGTTGCCCACGCCATCTGCCAAGCGTTCCCAGCCACTCACAAGAGTCTCCACTGCCTATCACATACAGGCTCATTCATGCCCAGGAGCTGAGCTGGTCTAGATTAAGACAGGAAATGTATCAGCTGCCTCAGCCCCTCCAGATACGGGGCCTAGAGTTAATCGTGGCTGCCCACAAACCTGGTATCTGGTCCACCTCGCATAGGCCCTGGATGCCAAATTAGCCTCCAGGTCACAACACTTTTTTATCTTTTTTTCTACTTCCCCTTTCCCCACACCCTCAGACATACTGGCTTCTGGATGGTTCTGAGCCTCTGTCACAGGTTACCTGGCTGTTCTCAACAGCTTGCTTTGAACATAGCCTGCTTATTTCGGCTCCCAGGAATTTAAGACTTGCCAGGTTTCCTACTCCCAACCAGGCTGGCTTCTGGCCGTAGGTGAGCAGATTGTCCAGAATTTTGTGGTGGATTATGGGAATCTTCTACTACTGGGTCAAACCCATCCAACTACCCCCTTCCTACTATTAGCCCAGCGCAGTCCTTGGATGAGACTGCCGCATGCTCTGGATACTGCATAGGAGTACTTGGCCCCAACAAGCCAACAAATTCCCTACTCCCTCGTTTAGTGCTTTCCTTTTGCCAGCAGTCCCAGCGAGTCCTGTGCTTGACCAGAAGAATTATAATGATATCATTTATTGAGCACCTGCGAATAAGTTCTTTGTACACATTACCTCACTCCACTTTCATAAGGACCCTATGAAACAGGTACTGTTGGGGCACCTGGATGCCTCAGTCAGTTAAACATCCAACTTCTGCTCAGGCCATGATCTCATGGTTCGTGGGTTTGAGCCCCACATCAGGCTTTCTGCTAACGGTGTAGAGACTGCTGGGGGTTCTCTCTCTCCCCCTCTCTCAGCCCCTCCCCCACTCATACTTTTTCTCTCTCTCAAAAATAAATTAAAAAAAATAAATTTATGCTTTTTCCCTTTACTACAGATTGCAAACTAGTAGCTCATGGTAAAATGTTGACCATGGTTGTATTTGGTTACCACAGCTTTTTGGTTGCTTGTTTACTTAGGGCCAATGCTTTAAAAGGAGATGTCACATAAAAATTCAGATGTACGACTTCTCCTTACAAAATTGGAAGGCCTAGAAACCTAGGTTCCATGTTCTATAAAGCAAAGTCAGATACAGCTGAAAGAAGTCTATCCTTCACGTGGAGTGGGAGCTCATCAGTTTGCCTCTGACTCTGCCTTATGGCAGTGCCGTTCAGACATTACTATCCATCAGAACCATCTGGAGATTGCTGGGCCCCACCCCAGCGTTTGTGATTCGGTAAGTGGGGGTTGGGCCCAAGAACTTGTCTTATTACAACCCAGGTGTTGATTGCCACTTCTCATCTCATTGGTACTGTTCCTATTTTTACATTCCAGCCCACCCACCGGCTTCTTTTAGCTCAGTGCTCCCTATGGGCATTTGAGTTTGTATCCGAGGCGCTTTGTTACACCAACAGTAAGGAATCAGGGCCCTCTCCTCTGTTCCTAAACTCCCACTAATCTCCAACATGAATCTTAAACCTCATCTGGACGATTACTGTTCAACTTTTTCTTTCAACTCTTATAAAAACAGCACAACTTCTTTCTTTAATTTCACAAAGGCAGTAGAAGATTTAATAAATAGCATCCAAACACGCGTGTTGCACTACCTTCTTCCCCTGAGCTGGAAGGGACAAGCATAAAAAAGACATCTTACGTATATGAAAGATAAGAGCTTCTGCGAACATAATCCTTTGACAGCTCAGATTTAAAAGCTGTAGGATCCACAGAGAAGCAACCACTCCATCTATTCTGTTCTTCCAGGAGAACCTGGTTGATGGCCCCAGCAAGCTCTCTTCCCTGGTTATACAAAGTCTACTCCAGAAAAAATCTGTTCATACATTTATGCAGGAAACAGAGCTCATCAGTTCAAACAATGCTCATGAGGTTTTCACTGTGCCCGGAATGCCCTAATTATAATCTTCAAGACCTATCTTGGATGTCACTTAGTCCAAATGCCCTTCCTGATTAGCCTAGACTGAAAGAATCCCTTCTATCATGCCCATTTCCATGACACTCAGCCCATACTTCCCTGAAATATAAAATAACTCTGTTGTCACATATCTCCGTTATGAGATTATAAACTCTTTTAGAGGGTAAGATGAGACCACGTGACTTTGCGGCCTGAATTATGTTTGGTATGGTACTTTGCCTTTAGGTGACGCTAAGGTCAGACTTCTGAACATTTAGATGAATAGAGGGACTGAAACACAGTGTCGTGGAGAGGGCAGAGAGCAGAGCAGAGGTTCAGAGCCATTTGGGACCACCTGAAGTGCTCAGTTACTTAGGGCCTATTCACTTGGACACTACTGGAGACTGGAGCACCAAATGATGAGCCCTGCCATGATAAAACTGGCATAACCAACACACGCGACCAAACCTGAGAACACTTGACAGTGTGAGCACTGAACTACGTGAGAAAGAAGAGAAAATTGGATAAATAAAAAGTTGAGAAAAGAGCATAAGGAGAGCGAGCTAGAAAAATGGAGATGACTCTACACAGCAGAGCTCGCATATGCATCCGAGCCAGGTATTTATTTAAGCAGGGGTGGTTCAGTTTTCTTCTGCCAAGTTCATGAAGATTCTCTCATGTTACCTGCTAAAAGCTTTATTATTTTCCTTTTCGATCTAAAATGCATCTAGAATTGATTTTTGTGCATGATGTGTGGTGGAGGTCAAGGTTCGTGTCTTTCTGTATGGATATGAAATTGACAGGGTATCATTCATTGAAAAAAACCCTCCTTCCTTCTACTATAGTATCATGGCAACTTTACTATAAAAACAGATGTCAAGTATGTATACGTTTATTTCTGGACTCTCTTCCTTCATCTGTTTTTCTATTCTTGCCTCAATACACACCATTTTTGTTTGTTTTTATATTCTTTAAAGAACTGTTGCTTTGTAAGACCTTGATATTTAGTAGTTCGGATCCTCTAACTTGATATTTTTCACATTTGTCTTTTGCTGCTCTTGGGCCTTAATGTTTCCCTTTTACATTTTAGAATCTATGTGTCAGTTTCCGCAAAGAAGTTCCGGGATTTTGATTGGGATTTTATTGTATCTGAAGGTTAATTTAGGGGAAATTGGCAGTTTTACTGTATTCAGTAGTCCAATCCCAAACTGACCTATCTTTTCATTTACTTAGATCTTCCTTTATTTCTTTCATTCATGTTTTGTATTTTTCTCTGATGATGTTTTACATTTTTCTAAAATTTGATTTGTTCCTAGATACTTAAAAGTTTCTAATTCTATTTTTAGTTACATAATTTAAGAATTTTATTTTCAACTTGTATCTTGCTAAGGTATAGACATATAATTGAGCTTTTTTATGTTGATCTTGTATCCAGGGACCTTGCTAAATTCACTTACTCTAATATTTTAAACCTTGATTTTTCTACACGGACAATTATGTCATTGTGAAAAATGACAGTTTTACTTCTTCCTTTCCAATCTTTACATAGATCTTTTTTTTTTTTTAATTATTTCACTGTCTGCAACCTTATGGTTTGCATATACATACTAAAAGTGGTCATCTCGGCCTCATCCCTAATCTCAGGATTACTTTTTTTTAATGTTTATTTATTTTGAGACAGAGAGAGACAGAGAGAGAGAGAGAGAGAGAGAGAGAGAGAGAGCTGAGTGGGGGAGGTGCAGAGAGAGAGGGAGACACAGAATCTGAAGCAGGCTCCAGGCTCCGAGCTGTCAGCAGAGAGCCCGATGCGGGGCTTGAGCACATGAACTGTGGGATCATGACCTGAGCCGAAGTCAGATGCTTAACCAACTGAGCCACCCAGGTGCCCCAGGATTACTTTTTTAAAAACTAATTTTACTATTAAGTATGAAATTTCATGTAGGTTTTTTTAAAAAGATTTTATTTTTTAAGTAATCTCTATACCCAACATGGGGCTTGAACTCACAACCCTGAGATCTAGAGTGTCACACTCCACCAACTGAGCCAGCCAGGCGCCCCAGAAGTTTCATGTAGATTTGTAAAAATGTATACTTTATGAAGTTAAGGAAGTCTCTCTATTCTTGCCCAGAAAAAAAAATTAATAATAAGTGAGATTAAATCTTGTCAAATTCTGTTTTACATCTAGCAAAATAATTATGACTTTTCTCCTTTATCCCATTAACGTGGTTAATTTCATTGACTGATTTTCTAAGTTTTTCAAACTTAGAAAAATGTGTTGGTTTTTCTGTGTATTGTTCTCCTGAGTTTTTGGAATGAGGGTTTGGTGGTATCATTAAACTAGTTGGGGAGTGTCAACTGTTTTTCTGTTCTTTGGAAATGTTTATGTACGATTGGTATTATTCCTTAGATATTTGGAAGAATTCACTGTTGAAGCCATGTGGGTCTAGAGTTTTCTCTGTGGAAAAGTATTTTAATACAAAGATCTTTTCTTTAATAAAGGATTTTCTATTTCTTCTGGTGTCCTTTTAAATGTTATATTTTTTCAGTGAATTTTACCATTTATCTAAATTTTCACATGTATCAGCAAACACCTCTTCATAAATACTCTCCTCTTTGTACCATATGTACAATCTGTAGTGATGTTCCCTATTTTACTCTTTTTATTGATGTATGTGTTTTCTTTTTTCTTGCTAAACAAAGTCAATCAATTTTTTCAATATTTAAAAAAATTTTTGTTAACATTTATTTGTTTTTGAGAGACAGAGAGAGACAGAGCATGAGTGGGGGAGGGGCAGAGATGGAGGGAGACACAGCATCCAAAACAGGCTCCAGGCCCCCAGCTGTCAGCACAGAGCCAATGCAGGGCTCCAACACAAGAACCACAAGATCATGACCTGAGCTGAAGTCGGGCGCTTAACCAACCGAGCCACCCAGGCGCCCCAATTTTTTCAATATTTTTAAAGAAAAAACTTCAGGTCTGTTGAATTTCCCTATTGTATGTTTGTTTTCTGTACCATTGATTTTTACTTTTTATTGCCTTCTTTCTATGTTCTTTGGGTTTAATTTGCTGTTCCTTTTCCAGCTTCTTGAGATAAAAACTCAAATCATTCTTCTTTGCTAATGTATTTAAAGATACATTTTTTTTTTCTGAGCACTGCATAGGCTATGTAATAGATTGCAAAAATGACCACAATTTTTTCCTATCTCTGTCAGCATGACCTATTGTAATATAATTTAGAGTTTTTCCATGAAGAGGTATCTCCACCCTTGAGTCTAGGTTTGGCCATGTGACTTCCTTTAGTCAAGAGATGTTAGCAAATATAAAACAAACATAAGCTTGGAAAGCTTTTGAGCATTGGAGCTTGTCCTCGCTTGTTGTGCTTGGAAACTTGAGAACACCATGTGAATGAGAGCAAGCTAGTTTGCTGGAGGCTAAAAGGCCGCACAGGAAAGAACTAAGGCATACTGGCTGAAAGCCTACCAACTGCCAAATAATGTAAGGCTATTCTAGATCTTCCATACTCCCCAACCTCTGTCTGATAATAGATACAAGGCAGTCCAACAACATCAGTTGAGCCAGAACAGAAGAATTACCCAGCCAACCCATAGAATCTTGATATAAATAAAATGCTTCCCTGCAAGCTACTAAGTTTTGGAATGATTTGTTACACAGCAAAAGCTAGCTGAAACAGGCTCTAACCTGACACAAGAGTGTTAATATGAAGTATGTTTCCATTCTCACTTCATTCAAAACATTTTCTAATTTCCTTGGTGATTTCTTATTTAGATCCATGAAATATTTAGAAGTTTATTGTTTAATATTCAAGTTGGAGACTTTATTAGTGATTTTTTTGTGACTGACTTCTAGCTGAATTCCTCTAAGGTCAAAGAATATAATCTATAGTCTTTTCAGTCCTTTCAAATTTGTTGAGACTTGCATTATGGACTAACAAGTAGTCAGTCTTAACAAATGTTCTTTATTGGCTACTGGAGATTTGCTCAGAAAGATCAAGCTTAAGTGTCAGATTAGTCTGACACATGTTACTTTATAATTGCTGGAAGTCAAAGTCTCCTGTGTGTAACATTTAATATCTTTAAAAGAAAATACTCACGTAATTACTGTGAAGTTAAAAACATCTTATAAGCATGATTTGACCAGCCTCACTAAGGCAGATTTGGTTATTGTGTGGTAGTTGCCAAAGTATATTTTTAAAGACAGGGGCTCCTCGGTGGTTCAGTCAGTTAAGTGTCTGACTTTGGATCTGGTCGTGATCTCGTGGTTTGTGGGTTCGAGCCCTGCATCGGACTCTGTGCTGACAGCTCAGAGCCTGGAGCCTGCTTCGGATTCTGTGTCTCCCTCTCTCTCTGCCCCTCCTCCACTCACTCTCTGTCTCTCTCTCAAAAATAAACATTAAAGAAATCAAAAATAAATAGATACAGTATATGCCTGTATATATTTGCAGTGTTGATTCATAGTCCTTCCAAATAATATTGCCTTAATGTAAATGGATGAGACTACTAGCTCAAATGAAGCTTTTTTGATAACAAAACCCTTGTAATGCTTTCATTTTTAGAAGTTTTGGACCCATTAGACCCCACTGTATAAAATATGTCAAATCACAGTTACCTTGAGGCTGATGTTAGCCACAGATATCAACAGCAAGGAATGAACTTGAAATGATTTATTCATGAGAGCCTTAGGAAACTCCTTCTGTCAAGTTTCAATTTTTCGTATTTCTTTAAACCTCAAGCAAGAGATAGGCTGTTTATGACCATTAACTATCTGGTAATTTAATTATTTTTATGAAAATCTTTAATAATTCTAATACTCTAAACATTTTTTTTTAATACTTAGGCACTAAGGGACTAAGGTTGCAGGAACACAGGCCTTTTATGCATTTGTGAAGCTTTCGGCGAGTTATTTAAAATACAGATAGGAACCTTCAGAATTATATGCTTTAAATTTATAATTTTTATATAATTCTACTTCAGTGTAGTTATAATAATGAAACAATCATACATGCATAAACAGAGAGAAATCTCTTTTTTAGCCCAATATTAAAGAACTTACACAAAATAAAACATCCCACAACAGAGCATTGTATTTTAAAAGTGTCACATCGATGGGACTGAATTGTATGCCACCACTTAAAACTATTTTAGAGGAATATTTAGTGACATAGCAATTTGTAAAGTAGGGGAAAAATTCTTTTTATGTATTAATTTTTAAGTTTTATTTATTTATTTTGAGTGAGAGAGAACATGAGCAGGGGAAGGGGAGAGAGAGAGGGAGAGAGAGAATCCCAGGCAGGCTCTGCACTGTCAGCACGGAGCCCGACGTGGGACCCAGGAACTGTGAGATCATGACCTGGGCTGACGTTAAAGAGTCGAAGGCTTAACTGACTAAACCACCTAGGTGCCCCAAGAAATTCTTTTTAAAAAGCCACCAAGATAGGGGCGCCTGGGTGGCGCAGTCGGTTGAGCGTCCGACTTCAGCCAGGTCACGATCTCGCTGTCTGTGAGTTCGAGCCCCGCGTCAGGCTCTGGGCTGATGGCCCAGAGCCTGGAACCTGTTTCCGATTCTGTGTCTCCCTCTCTCTCTGCCCCTCCCCTGTTCATGCTCTGTCTCTCTCTGTCCCCAAAAAAATAAATAAACGTTGAAAAACAAAATTAAAAAAAAAAAAAAGGCACCAAGAGTTGAATGGCCAGTTCAAGGGAAAGGTCATATTCCTTTTGGAGTAAGACTTCACTATTAGTTTAGGAAGACACCTGAAGGGGCCTGCTTCACTTTGAAAGTTACGGCCTCCCCCCTGGACATAACCTAGATAGAAGACATTTAGACCAAAAAAAAGCAAAGGAATTTGGGAGTGGGCCTTTGGGAGCTCCTGAGTAAGCAGTAGGAAGGGGCTGAGATTAAAACAGGAGAGGGCAGTGGAACTGGTGTGGGGGGGTCCACTACATGGGAACAGGGGGAGTCCAGGGGGAGCCCAGGGGGAAGAAGTTGGCCACGCTCTATTTCCCTGTGGTAAGAGGTGGCCAAGCAACTTTGGGACACAAACGTTTATTACTAAATTTTAGGTCGTCTGCTGTGGTGGACTGAGAACCACATGCAATTTAGTCACTTGTCACCCGAAGGATCCCCACAAAACTACAAATGAAATAATATGCTTAGTTAACCCTCACTTCACCTCGTGGTTGGTGAGAACCCGTAGCAAGCAAACTATGTAAAGCTATCTCATACCTTGCCTGGTCTGCATCCTTTGTTTACCTATCTTTATCCTTTCTGGCCACGTGACATTTCCTTTCTCTCAGGCTTTGACACCAATTTCAGAGACATTTGTCTTTCTATCCACAGTTCAGTTTCCATACAATGTAGTTTTTGCCCCTGTATGGTATTTCCTTTACTACCCTGCCCCACCCCCCGCCACTTACTTGTGTTCATGTTCTAGCTGAGGGAACTACATCCTGTGCTTCGGCTTTTGGCTGGGAGGCTGGGAACAGCCTCCAAGTTAAATCCATCTGGAAAAAGACTCTTTCAGGAGCGACATACTCTATACTTCCGGCACAGCACGATCCAATATTCCCCTGGCTGCAGTCCTTCATGTTGGTCTCGTGAGCACAGGCCACGTTGTGATCCGACATGATTCCTGAATTAGCTATTAAAATCCAGAGTCTTACTGCTCTCCCTTCCTTTCCTCCTTGGCCTTCGCTGTGGCTGGTTGTATTTATGTCGCAGTCAATTCCTATGCTATTGCCTGTGCTCTGAAACCTTTCAGTGACTGCCTGGTCTGAGAGAGGATGCTGGCACCTGTCAATGATCAAGTCCACAGGTAGATACAAGAAGAGATGCAGAGAAGGAGTGTCACACATTTTTTTCTTTAATGGAAAAGGTGTTATTTGTATTATGTTTTTAGTTCGTTGGTTAATTAATTTTATTTGTTGACTTACAGTTGACTTTCAACATCACGTTGGTTTCTGGTGTACAACATAATGATTCGACAAGTTTATAGGTTATGCTGTGATCAACCCAAGGGCAGCTACCATCTGTCACCTTGCAATGCTATTGCACTATTCCCTATGCTGTGCCTTTCATGTTATATATAGTTTTTGATCACCCTTAGTTGTAAGACATTACAATCACCCTGTTCAGCACCACCTTGTTTCCAAACAAGAATGTTTTATTTAACATACACTGAGAGGTAATTCACTTTAGAAAAATCAATTGTTGTGTAAAGGGTAGTTCCCCCTAAGAACCTATTTTGAATGAGATCTGAATATTTGCTCCTCAAGATTTAATGGCATCACCTTGATAACTGCAGCACGCTGCCTTGGAAGAGTCTGTACCCAACACTTCGACCTGTTATTCCTTTGAGACTTTCAAAAGTGGAAGCTATTACTATCAGGCAAATGGAGAACTTGTAAATTGTTCCTGTTTGGGAGGAAATCTGCTGGTAGCTGGGATTTCATGTATCAAGTTCAGTTTTGAAGTCTCAGCTATAACCTTTAGGCTTAATAATTGCCTTTGTGCAGGTAATCTGACAAAAGAGGGTTTCAAATGCTTTGTGGACCGTGGTTTGAACATACTGCTAGCGAAGAGTTAGAGAGTGGATTACATTATTGATAATTCATTTTCTCCTAGTAGTAAATAAGCATCTATTATCTAGGTAAAGGGCTAGGCACTGGGGTCAGGACCAGCTACATAATTTGTGAAGCCCAGTGCAAAATGAAAATGAAAGGTTTCTTGCTTGAAAATTATCTAGAATTTAGCAATAATTATGAAGAATTTAATGTTCAGACAGCAGAACGTTCAACCAGGTGCGGGGCCGCTCGAAGCTCTGGGCTCTGTGGGACTGCACAGGTCACAAGCTGCTGAAGCAGCCCCCCACTGGGGTCAGTGAAATTGTACTATCTCTGATTTCAAGGGAACAAGTAAGTGAGAACCAGTCTAGTCCCTAGGTGGGATGCAAAATGCTCTAGATTTCATTTATGCATATTTAAAAAATTTTTTTTAAATGTTTTTATTTATTTTTGGAAGAGAGAAAGAGACAGAGCATGAGCAGGGGAGGGGCAGAGAGAGAGGAAGACACAGAATCCGAAGCAGGCTCCAGGCTCTGAGCTGTCAGCACAGAGCCCGACGCGGGGCTCAAACTCACGAACTGCGAGATCATGACCTGAGCTGAAGTCAAATGTTCAACCGACTAAGCCACCCAGGCGCCCCAATTTATACATATTTTTAAAACAGCTGCTTAACTGTGAAATTGACACTTTACAATTGAGGAAAAATCTAAATGCTGATGGGTATTACCTGAGTTTGTTTGTGTTTGTGTTTGTTTAGGGACCTGTTTAACAAAGGCCACAGGCCCAAAACTGCCAGAGGCACCATTTCCACTCTCAGTCTAATTAGCCTTTCTCACCCATCAGGCAATTCTTTCTATAAAATGGATTTAGTTTGAAAATCCTACCTGAAAGTCTGGAGGTCCGTCGCCTTTCTTCCCTTTCTTCAACCTCCAGGCCTTGGAAAGCTTAGGTGGCCTCTAAGAGGTTGGGGAAGAGCAAGGCTGTATTTCCTCCTCATCTAGAGACGAGGCGTGTCTTCTGATCTAGCCCTGACTTGGTGACAAATTGGATAAAGAAAGGGTGGGTGAAATGAAGCGTTGGGCACTATTTCTTTTTTTTTTTTTTAATTTTTTAATGTTTTTATTTATTTTTGAGAGATCGCAAGAGTGAGCACGAGTAGGAGAGGGGCAGAGAGCGAGGGAGACACAGAATCTGAGGCAGTTTCCAGGCTCTGAGCTGTCAGTGGGGCTCAAACTCACGAGCCGTGAGATCATGACCTGAACCAAAGTCAGACGCTTGACTGACGGAGCCACCCCGTCCCCCTCTCCCCCTGCCCCCCGATGGGGACTATTTCTGCCAGTGAAAGTCGTTCTCCAGTCTTGGCTTCTCCGGGGGATCCACCACGAGGTGCATGAGAATCACAGGGGAACGGGCAGAGGTTGAATGGACACTGTCTGAAAATCACAGGACCTGGCCTTGTTATGCAGTAAATGCTACCATTTACTGAGTGTTTTGTGTGGGCCAGGGGTGGTGCCCACCGATATCACTGCAGTTGCTCTTTACAAATATTCTTCTCCTATACTCTGGTTTCTCTTCAGATCGTATAAATCTTTACAGATACTCTTCTCCTATTCATTCGCACGGGGGTGGGGAAACGGGCAGCAAAGTGAGGCAGGCTTCCCCCGGCTGGCGTGTGCCTGGAGCTGGATGCAAGCCCAGGTGTTGGTGCCTCCAAGGCCCCTGCTCTCTGCCACCATACGGTTCCGTCTGCCATCCCTGTTGGAGAACCTGGAGTGCAGGGGCTGAATCTCACGCAGTGGAAAGGGGCCTCCAGCTCAGTTCCCAAAGAGGCAGGAAGGCGATTCCCAGGAACCCACTCTGTTGTTGCTTTTCCCAACACAGAACACGTTCCAGACAGGACACTGAAGAGGGAGGTGTTAGTTGCCTTCATCTGTGAAGTGGAGCCCCATGAAGGGTACAGACAGCTGGAAGGAGATCGGATGGCTCTGGCGGCACAGTCACCAACAGTTCCCAAGGAGCATCCTCAGTTGGGGAGATAAACTGGCTGGTTATCATGGCTAAAGGATGTGGAGATGGCAGGGTTCGGATGCCCAACAGGGAGACTCGGGATGTGCTCAGGGAAACAGAAAGCCTGGCCAGAGAGAGAGAGCAGAGAGAGAGAGAGAGAGAGACTGTGTTACTCAGTTTGGGTAAACTTACCTAGAATTTTGAAATCACGAAATGTAGAATGAATTTATTTCTGTTTCAGCCTTCACGTGGATACTGTGTTTCTAGTTTATGGTTTTATATAATGTTTAGTATGAATTATTTATGTGATGATTAGCATGAATATTTTATATCAGTGTGATGGGTATCAAAATCTCATCTGTGCTTAGAGCCTCCAACAGTCTTAATCTGGCCCTGAGCATCTGGCGGCTCTTCCTATCCTACCACCCGTCCGTCGTGTGCAAAACCCCTCCTCAGACTGTCCTTGTGCCCCACATCCCACAAATGCAGACCCCTCTTTGGAAGGGTAAGAACTTTTCCCAGTTCCTCTAGGATGATAATAGTGTGTCTTGAACCAGTTTAGGAGGTGATGGTAGACAACAATATTTTCAAGATACAGGCTAAGGACCTGGGGCCAGTAGGAGCTCAGGACGGAAAAAGTCTTAAAATAAGGCTGTAAATGACATTCCCCTCTCCCTAGTCCAGAGTTGAACTGTATACTTATTTAATCACTCCCATCCTCCAGTTTAAATGCCTTTTCCTTAATAATGTGAAATCCACCCAAGAACTCTCCCCTTACTTCCATGTAAAATGTAGACCCCAACCGAATGCACAGACTTCATTCTGTGTCTGGATCTGTGTTCTTGCACATCCACACACACCCCCAAGTAAGCCATCGAATACATATTAAAAGTTATCACTTCACGGAGACCTAGGAAAATCTCTTGTAAATGACGAGATAATGCTGAAGTGATAATAACAGTGTCCTTTACTTTTATATTAGCCTCTATTCATTAAGAACTTGACGTCCAGTAACTCATCGATTCTCACAAAAACTCTCTGAAGCGGGCACTCAGAGCCCCATGTACAGATAGGTAAGCTGAGCATCGGAGAGGTTAAATAATTCACCGGGCGTCACACAGTGCCATGGGCTGCCGGGTTCCTGGCCTGAGCTCTCTCCATCACTATTTCACTCTGCCCCTACATCCCCTATGGTGCTGTGGCTTTAAAACCTGTGTTCCTATTAATTATCTTATTAATTATTCACATAATCCCCCTGGGCATGAATTATTAATCCCATTCTACAGAAAAAGACACTGAGCCTCAGAGGTTTAAGGCTCACCCTTCTTTGTAAGGTGCATTTTAATTTGAGTTTCGCTGTAGAACATTCTTGATGAGAAATGAATGGGGAAAGGGCAGTTCATGAATTTGAAGAAGGAAGACCATGTGGGATGCTGAGAGATCTTAGAGGAATTGTTGCTTCCCTCCTTACCTCTATCCTTCAGCAAGGGGGAAATAAAACTTAATCATCTGTCGTGAAGAGCTGTTTGCAACTGAAGTGCGGAAAGGCTAGCCCCCTGGGAGCAGAGAACTCTCTTGTGGAATTTACCAAATTAATGAAAAGGTATTTAAATGAGACGATGGAGAGATAATGAGAAGGAAAATGCCATCACTTCGACCTTAAGCTCTGTACTTTGCCTCACAGAAAACCTACATACATATTTCTTGAATTGAATTGAATCCAATTCTTTGGTATGCATTTTCCTCTTGAGCAATCTACTGCCAATTCAAAAGTAAAAGAAACAGCCTGCTTTCTAAAACATTTAGGCTTTTGCAAGACTTAAGGTCCTTCAGACTCCTACAATTACCCTCACATGATTGCGCCACATCAATTTAATGTCCAGATTGAAAATGAAATAAATGTTTACCAGAAACCCATTTACTTGTCAACTTCAACAATGAGTCTGGAATGAGACACAAGATTCTCTGAGCTGAGGGGTGTAATTTCACCACTTGATGCCATTGTCAATGTTGCATCAATTGAAAATCAATAAAATTCAATCATTTCCCTAGGTCCAAGGACCTTAACCTTTGGATGGCAAAAGGGCCCTTCCTGTTCCAGAGACCTTCCGGTCTAGGATGGTTTTGCCTTTTTCATATAATCAGCAAAGCTCAGACTGTTTCCTGATTGAACAAAATTGCTCAGCAGCCCCTGGCAAATGATTGGAAAAAGTGTTTTCTAACAAGTTTCTAACAATGGCTTCAGAAGTGTATGCAGTTGGAGAAAGCCAGGCTCTTCGTATCTCTGCAAACCCCTGTGGTTCTTTTCTTTATTTTCCTGTTTTATTATTTTTATTTTTCCTGTGTTTGTTGCGGTGACCTGAAGTTAGCTGGGCTCCTATCTCCTTCTCTAAGGGCCAGGGTGACCCCCATTGGGAACCTGCTTTGGCAAAGACCTTGCATTACAGGCACAGATATTCCACTGCCCAGGCTTGCCCCTAGCTCCTGCTGTTCCAGGATGTTTTGAGATTCTGCTAGACTCTTGCACAGGGACAATTGGACTTTTCCTTGCACTGGGTAAGACTTGGGCTGGTTAGTTTTTCCATCTGTCTGCTCCTATTTATGCTGTTTTGCCAAATTCCTCCTAATTGCTTTCCTGTTAATAGCACTTTGCACTTTTTCAGATTAAAAGTTTGTTTTTTTAAAAAAAAAACATTCTGAAATATGTATTTGGTCTTTTCCATAAGAACTTAAGAAGCAAGGGAGTGGTTAAACGTGCATGCTTCATTCGCCATTTTAGAACGGAAGTCTTGACATCCTTTTCAAAAACAATTACTAATACAATTTATAGTCCTGTTTATGGTATAAGAGTAAAAGCCCATGAAACTACTCAGCACTGTAGGAAATGAATGGTTTATTAAACTGTTGACTGTGTTCTAATCCTGGCTTCAGAATGATTAACTAACAAATCTATCATCTGGGGGAAAGCTGGCTTGGCAGAGATTAATTCCTAAACTATTCTTATTTGGGGGCATTGTTTGGTTTTTATTTGGAAGAGCTTCCAAAATTGTTAAGAAACATTATATATGTTTGTTTTTAATTAAAACGGAAATAATCTGCATTTTACACATGGCTATAGAGGCACTCTATAGATTTTAACTGGTACCGAATTTTTTTAATGGTGCAAAAGATCAGAATTCCAGCAAGGAGCTCTAGAAGGTTTCATCAGTACCAAAAAGGAGGCAGGCATATCAGTTAAGGCTCAATTGATGGCAGGTACTAGAAATCAACTCCAGTTAACTAAAGATCAAAAGGAGAAATTATTATAAGGCTATGATTGGAAGGGGGGCCCTCCCAGAATCTGTAAGTACAGGTGAAACTAGAGAGGGTTATCAGTTCCCATGGATTCATCTGCCAATTACAGAAAACTAGACATAATGGACTTCTTCCTGACTCAGGTTAACTGGAAGTCCAAGGTAGGAGAGAAAGGCTCCCAGGCTGGCCAGTGATGTTATCAAATTTCTTTCAGCTCTCTGCCTGCTGCTCATGTTACTGGCTCTCTTTGGTGGGGATTTCTTCCAGCAGCTGCTCCAAAAAAAAGTAAGGAAGCCTCTCTCCTTGAATCCCTCAGGAATTACCTTCCTCTATGTCATTCCTGTATCCACTTGGTGTTCCTGTCCATCTCTGAACCAGCACCTTTACTCAGAGAATAGGATTCTGATAAACTTAGGCCACAGTCATTTAACTGTGGACTTAAACAGTTTCCAAGGGATGCTTGCAGTAGCTGTGGATATCAAAGTAAAAACTGAGTGGTTACCAAAAAAGGAAGAATAAATGTTGAGGAGATAACCGTAATGATCACTGCAAGAAAATTCTTGGAAACAGGAGCCAGAAAAGATAAGAAGACAGTTTCTCCCCCATATACATCTGTTTCATTTTTCTCATTCTAAAGGGAACTTCATGTCCAGGGCATAAAATATGGCATGAAAGTTTAATTGTTCCAAGTCTAGCCACACTCAGAGAGACTGAATCTTTTCTTTGTATCTGAATGACCCAGCTTGAGTCCCATATCTCTCTTGGACCAGTCCACCTGTCGCCTGGGAAATAGTTTACAATGGGCTCAATAGAAGCCCATTACCACAAGACAGCCATGTGGATGGGGGAAAGATGGTTACAGAAAAAAATAATATTCATAGAATTTCTTGATTGGAGCATTTTTAAGGTTAAATTAAACCGTGTATTTGCCTCCAGATTAGTATATTACATGATATCTCTGATCCTGTTCAAAGTTTCTTGGTGCTAACCAAATGTGGCCAATGCCATTAGCTCCTACTGGGCAATATTCTCTTTAGTTGCTATAACATCTCCTATTTCCATTTCATGGATGACAACAAGGCTTCCACTCCATTCCAGAAGATATTTAATTTCAAACTCTAGTTGTGGAAGTTTCACTACTTGGAAGATCCAGGAACTCGCTCTCAGCCAAAGTAGCCAATTCACTGTGTAATTATGGCCATTCCATCTTAAAAACATATTCCACTGGCGTTCAGTACACATTCAAGTACCATTTGCCAAGAAAGAGTTGATATACCACCGGACTAAAACCACCAACCAGAAACCCTCTGAGCCCTGTCATATTCATGTAGGAATAGTAGTCACATAAGCTAATAGGAAGGGACAAGAAATTCACAGTGGTCCATTAAAGACATGAAGTAGAAGTAAAAAATACTCTTGAGACTAATTTAAGAACAGAGAAGTAAACAATAAATGATGGCAAATGAATGAATAAACAAGCTTTGGCATATTGCTACAATGGAATAGTATTCGGCAATAAAAAGTAAAGAGCTATCAAGCTGCAAAAAGACAAGGGGGAACCTCAAGTGCATGTCACCAAGTGTAAGAAGCCAGTCTGAAAGGGCCGTCTACTGTATAATTCCATCTGCGACAGTCTGGAAAAGGCAAAACCACAGAGCTGGTAAAAAGACCAGTGGCCACCAGGGATTGGGGACAATAGAGGGATAAATACATGGAGCATGGGGACTTTTAGGGTAGTGAAACTATTCAGGACATAATGACAAAGGCATGACATTGTACAATTGTCAAAACCTGTAGAACTGTACAACACAAACAATGCACCCTAATGTAAATGATGGACTTCAGGTAATAGCGTATCAACATTGGTTCATCAGTTATAACAAGTGTACCACCCTAATGTAAGATGTTGATAATAGGAGAAACTGTGTGGGGAGAGGAGGAAAAAAGGAGCATATTGGAACTCTCATTCTTCTGGTCAGTTGTTCTCTAAGTCTAAAACCACCCTAAAAAATAAAGTTTATCAATGGAAGGAAGGAAGGAAAGAAAGAAGGAAGGAGGAGGGAGAGAGGGAGGGAGGGAGGGAGGGAAGGAAGGAAGGAAGGAAGGAAGGAAAAGGGAGGGACTTTCTGTGACTCTCTCCTCCTGGCGGCAGTTGGATTGTTCCAGGAGAGAATAGGTCACTCCAGTTGGGCCAGTTAGACTCAAAGGAGAGATTTATTCTTTGTGAAAGTAGATGGAGTTTTAATTTTATTAAAAAAAAAAAAAAAAAAAAAAAAAAAAAAAAGGCCCAGTCAACAACTGTGTTGGCAGAGAATAGATTCTGCTACCCTTTAAAGACCATAATTTATTTCCTTGGGGATTTTGCCCAATCTGGTCTCGTAATAAAGGAAAGATTTTCATTCAGATCTCCATAATATAAATTCCTTGAAGATGCAAATTCTGTCTGCACAGTCAGCCCTCCAAAAACATGTGTTGTCTGTGATATCAATGACAATTGTTGTTGATAATAATGATAGAGGAGGAAGTTATTCAGTAAATCTTACTGAAGATTAATCACCTGTACAACGGCATTTCCCCACTTTGTCTTTTCCTGGATGTCCTGAGGATGAACCAGGGCATGCTGGTCTACCCTCCTCAAAGCTGTGTGCTCTGTGAGCCCGAGCTACAGTCCCTGACGTGTGCCAGTGGTGGGAGGCCCTCGTTTCGTTGAGCACCACAGTCCCCCCAGCCTCGGTGGCTGTTCATGGTACAGGTAGGTTAGCAGGAAGAACGATGCACAAGCCCAGTCTTAATACGATGACCTTGCTCTGCTTCTTAGTATTTTTGCCCTTGTCTCCCAAGGGCTGTGAGGGCTTCTCTAGGCACAGGATCTATTCTGGGGCTTCCTGTGAAGTAGGCAGTTAGAAGAAATTGGGAAATTGTAGCACACGCGAACAATGGCAAGTCCTTCTCCATAGTGTCGCCTGGAGAGAGCTTGATGACATCAGCAGCAGGGTCTGTGCCCTCCCCCACACGGTGCCCCAGAGTTTCTGTGCATGGGTGAGCGAGTGTCTTATGAGCTGAATGATAATTAGGAAGACCATTGAGAAGATGGGAGAAGCATCCTGCAAATGAAAGAAAAGTTGAAATGTAAAAGGAAATGAAGTCCTCAGTTTTCTCAACAGAGAGGCAATGTCGCCTACCAACACGCTGACCCTTTTTCTCTTGACTTCTTCCCACCCATGCTCCCCTCTGTCTTTTCTCGTGCCCATTCAGAGTCTCTGAACTGAGTTGATTCTGCGTCAGACAGCTGGGTGGCTTCTGTCGATGTGTCATGAAAGCGACGACATGGCTTCAAGCATCTGACAACTTAGTCCAGGCTCTGCCTGCTGAGGGACCTGTCTCCTCTTGCTGCACAGAACCTGCCAGATGTCTGGGGTGCTCGGCACGTTCTGTTTGGGGAGTCATTAATGTGTGAGGGCCCTAACGAACACTGGCAGGTTGCCTGGGGGAGGGCTTTCTTTCCTGTGCTGTGGAACACTGGTGGGACAGTATTGGCCAGTCTATTCATTATAATGTCTACTCCTCTACCCTGGGTTTTTCCTCTGGGAGCTGTGTGGTCAGGCTCACCCAAGCCTCTGTGAGCAGTGGTTTAGCTTAGAGCTTCCCCAGTGTTAACATTCATACACATCAGCTGAGATCTTGTTAAAATGCAGATTCACAGGAGAGGGGGGGAGGAGGGCCTGGGTGGCTCCGTCGGTTGAGCATCCAACTCTTGATGTAGGCTCTGGGCGTGCTCCCAGGGTCATGGGACTGAGCCCTGTGTCAGGTTTCATGCTAAGCATGGAGCCTGCTTGGGATTCTCTCTCTTTCTTTATCTACCTCTGTCATAAATAAATAAATAAATACATACATACATACATACATACATACATACATACAGCTTCAGATTCAGTGGGTGTGGAGTAGGCTGATGATTCTGCATATCTCACCGACGCTGCTGTTCCACGGACCACACCTTGAAGAGCAAAAGCTTCACCAACCAAAGCGGGGTCCACCATTTTGTAAGAGCCCGCCTCCATGAATAGATGGGAAAACAGAACCACACGTGCCTTTGGAGTTTGCCACCCTCGTGACCTCCAGAAAGGGGAAAGGAAATGGAAGTATCAATAATGTGGCCCCTTTTCACGCCCTGGGCATGAAGCCAGGCAGCCAGCATTTAATTATATTATCTCAGTTGATGAGAATCTGAGCAACTGGAAAAAGAAAGTGCTGAAGTAAACCTTGTCTGGGGAGTCCCACCCCTTTTTGCCATTATGAGTAGCTAGTGTTGCCAAGGCGACTCGGCAGGCCCAGGATGCCAAATCTGAGCAGAGGGGACCTCAAAGGAGACCGCGTACTTAACGCGCACTACAGGAAACCCCAACTCCAAAAAGACCTGCCCAAAATAGAGGTGTGCTGATGCAAATGAGTTACCACTGCTATTCTCAGGGTATAAGAATAGGTTGGAAACCTCTCTGGTGACTCATCAGCCTCCACTGTTGCCAGGAGCTCTACCGCTAGTCAGACAGCCAGTCCCTGCCTGGCTGGCGGAAACCTCCCTGCAAGCTTTTTCTCGAGGATGTTCCACATCTGAGGCAGGAGCCGCTTGGACCCATCAGTCAGGAGGCAGGGAGGACTGTGCTGCACCCTCTGGGAGGGACGTTCTGAGGGCACGAGAACCAGATGAGTTTGCCAGAGGCCCCGACCCCCTTCTGGCCTAAGCCCCATGCCTGGAAGAGTGTGAGTGGTGGGGGGTGGGGCTCTCCAGAGCCAGCTGGAGATGCATTGCTCTGGGATGCTTGACGGTTTGGCCAAATGAATGAGGACCCATAGTCAGAAGAGCTAGTGCAGAAACCATTGGGCTGGCCTCGTGAAAGTGCCCCTAGCAGGCAAGTGTCCCCCCGCCCCCGTGACCCCGTGACTCACACTCCTTTGCGTTTCCCTGACCATTCTGACTCACCCGTTTTTTTCCAAGGCTCCTGGTGACTGAAGAAAGTAAAAGTCAACAATTAAGGATGGATTTTAATAATGTCAGGTCTTCTGAGATGTTTACTCCTCTGTAAAATACTCCTAAAACACCCAGCTCCTGGCCTAGGATGTAACAGAGCAGAAATGTTTCTTTGGCTTGTGGAAAGGAGAGAATTATCAGTGTTGGCTGGAAACCTATTCTGAGGATTTGCTATGGGTATGACACAGTGTTAGCAGCTGCGAGAAATAATAAAAGCTACCCCTCAAATTTTTATTATGTGATGTGGAAGAGGAGTGACGCATTTAAAAAAAAAAAAGCATGTATGGAACATTAGCGTTTATAGAGCACTTTCATAGAAATTGTATGGTACAACCAAGTTGCAAGGTAAAAAATTATCTTCTGCGTTGTGGAGATGAAAAAAAAATGAACCTCAGAGAGGTGGAGATAATTTTTCAAAATTAAATAGGAGTCTAGACGTGGATTTGAGATTAAACAGAAGTATTGGGTGTGTTTTCTCCTCATCACAGTGCCCAGAGTCAGTTCAACCCTTCTGGAGTTAGGAAGGAAAGGGAGAATGCCTCTTGTCAGAACCTTTACCCTTGGGGCACCTGGGTGGCTCAGTCAATTAAGCATCCGACTTCAACTCAGGCCATAATCTCACGTTTCATGAGTTTAAGCCCTGCATTGGGTTCTCTGCTGTCAGCACAGAGCCTGCTTCAGATCCTCTGTCCCTCTGTCTCTCTCTTCTCCTCCCTCACTCATCTGCTCTCTCTTTCAAAAATGAAAAACAAAACAAACAAACAAACAAACAACGTTTACCCTTGTTCTAGAAGAGCCCTGAGTGTATGCATCTGTGTGAGCAGGAGACATCCCTGTGCCCTTTCCTCTTCCTTCCATAGCCCTTCATTCTCCAAAAGGCACAGAGTCCTCTAGTGCAAAGCTCATGACTTTTAACAATGCATCCTTCCCCAAAACATACCCCTGATCCCCTAAGGACTTCATCTTGACTTAGCCACACTCGCTTCCCTTGCTAAAAGTATAAAGAAGCAAAGTTCCTGCAGGGAATGAGCCATACAAAACAGGGACTGCATGATACCTTGTACCAGAACCATTTTTAACCAGTCACAATTTTGTCATAACTATGCTCCCCTAAATTATTTCATTAAGGGCTACTAGTCTTGCCAATAAATCACCTGTCTGTAAGCATTCCAGATATGGATTGCATTTTATACTTCTTCGTTACTCCAGCTCCTAACAGAGCTTCTTAAACAATTGTAATTATTAGAATAACCCAGGGAGAAGCCTGGGTATTAAGGAAAAGCCTGAAAAACTCTTCTCTCTGTTATAATGCCTCTTCCAGGATTTTCTTTGGTGGGAGGGCGTACTTACAGAACATGGACTGTATCTTCTACCCTTGGGAATTCAGTAGAAGGGGTTCTTTGAGCTGGGAGGTGGAGAAGGCTCTCGGAAGAATGTTCAGCTATAGCACCTCCCTGGAGTCTCATTTCCTCCTCTTGCTCAGCCAAAACTTGGTTAATTCTTTCAGGCTCTGGGCCAAGAGAGGACCAAGGATGCAAATTCCCACCTCACCCCCACCTAAGAGGGGTCGGTTCTGTAGATCTAGATGGAGCCCGACCATGTACATTTTGAAAGGCACTCAGGGTGATCCTGACTCAAGTGGCCCCCACACCACAGTTTGAGAAAACACTATTAAACAGAGATCATATTTAGGGCAGTGGGTACCATTCCTTGGGGAACCTCAAGTCTGAGTCATGCCCAGTCTGGTCACGTCTTGGCAGGCAATCAAGGAAGCCATTTCTGGGTCATACCAGGACCATTCTTTTAAAAAAAAAAAGTTTTTTAATGTTTATTTATTTTGAGAGGGAGAGCATGTGCAAATGGGGGCAGGGGGAGTGGGGGGGAGAGAGAGAGAATCCCGAGCAGGCTCTGTGCTATCAGCCCAGAACCCAACACGAGGCTCAAACTCATGAACTGTAAGATTATGACCTGAGCCGAAATCAAGGGTCAGACGCTTAACTGACTGAGCCACCCAGGCATCTCCATACCAGGACTACTCTATGGGGATATGACGTTTTTGGTCCATCCATATGAGTCACAGTGTATGGGACACACCAGGCCTTCTCCAGTTTAGGTAAGAATTTACTCAACTTCTCCTTCACCCAACCAGGGTATTAAGTGTTTCTATGTGTCAGCCACTGTTTTGGCTTTCACATGGGTCAGCTAATCCTCACAGTGACTGTATGGGTTGTTCCCCTGTTAGAGATGATAAAACTGAAGTCCAGAGAGGCTGAGGCATTTGTCTCAACAACGTTAAAATGACTATTGGACTATGCATCCAAGCACAGACTATGGCCCACCAATCTTCTTTCCACTATGCTGTGCTCTCCCATCTAAAACAAACAGGTCTGGGATTACAGACCGAGGTGGCTCAGTGGGGATTATCTCCACCTGAAGATATTCCAGCCCCCACTGACATTGCATTTCCATCCTGTGGTCTAGCTGGAATCTTTCTCTACTGGGGACGTTTGTTTAAAAAACTAAAATAAAAGCTAAATAGGAAGTCCAGAAAGGTGAAGGGGAGTGGGAGCCTTTGTGTGCATGGCTGGATGAGCCTGCCTGTCTACCATGAAACTTGCCCTTTGCCCCACACACCAAGCTGACCTCGGGGAGCACATACAGCCCGTTGCCAGGGCCACCCAGGGCTAGGGTCAGTAGGTACACAAGCTCGGACCGCCTCATATCCTGGTCATGTCGTTTTGGGCAGGATCGGACTGTTTTATCTTATACAGAACATTCATCTGTGTATCTAAGTGTAAAAAGGGAGAGAGGAGGGATGAAGGGTTGGTAGCAAATTTAGCAGGAATTAGGAATTGGTGTGCACTCTTTAGGACAGACCCACAGGCTACCTCTTTGTTCCACGTAAATTAGTGGGTTTATAAATTAATAACATCGTGGTATTTCTTTCCTAAAAAATTCAAGGCACAGAACACAGAATTTGGATCAGACATCCCTGGATTGCCACCCTGCTTCCGTCACTTGAGCAAGTTACTTAACCTCTGGGTCTTAGTTTCTCGGGCTCTCATTGTGGACAGTAATATCTGCTTGAAAGAGTGAGCTGTGGCGATTAGAAATAATGCAGGGGAGGCTCTCAATAAATGCAGCTAACCTGATACTACTCTAGAACTCATTTCCAAAGTTAACGGTGTATCTGAAGATGAACCTAATTGTATGAAAGGTGTAGACTTCTGGTAGTTACAGTTTTGAAAATAATAATACAGAGTTTTAACTGGTATATTCCTGCTTCTGGGAGCTCAGAGCACTTTATAAGTAATTAGAAATTTGGCATTTATTTTTTCCATTCGATCCTCATAACAATCCTGTGATGTATTGTGGGTATCATTGTTATTTTACAAATGGCCATGTTGAAGATTAGCAAGATTAGATGGTTTACCTTAAAGGACACTGCAGTACATAGCAAGGATAACCCAAGGGGATGTGGATGGGCTCTGCTTCCTGCTCACTGTAGGACTCACACTTGGGCAATTTAACCTTATTAGACTGCATTCCCAAGTTCTAAATGGAGAAGAACAGCATCAGCTTCAGAGTGTTGCTGTGGTGATAAAATTAGATTATAGGGGCGCCTGGGTGGCTCAGGTGGTTGAGCGTCCGACTCCAGCTCAGGTCATGATCTCACGGTTTGTGAGTTCGAGCCCCGCGTCGGGCTCTGTGCTGACAGCTCGGAGCCTGGAGCCTGCTTCGGATTCTGTGTCTCCCTCTCTCTCTGCCCTTCCCCCACTCGTGTTCTGTCTGTCTGTCTCTCTCTCTCAAAAATAAATAAACATTAAAAAAAATTTTTTTAAAGATTATAGATGTGCACCTGGAAAAGAGATGCTCAATACACATGGGTTTCCTGTAATGCATGCATTCGGTTGGCAAACATCTACTTGGCAAAATCTGGTAATGAAAGTCCTGGCATCATGAAGCCTTCTCATGCCCACAAACCAGGTACAGTGGGTACTTGGCAGGGGTGGCCAACCATCTTGGCAGTTCTCAGCCTTAGCCATCCTGAAGCAGAGCTGTTCCTGGAAGGGGCATTGAAAATGCTTTGGCCTCTGTAAATACATTGATTCCCTCCCTTTGCTGCATAAGGGTAATTGCAAATGAGGGTGCTAATGCAATCCACATGTCAGAATGGTTTGCTTTGGAAGACTTAGATGTTGATAACTAAAAGATAGACAAGCACTCAAGTTCAAGCTTAATGTGAACATGTGCTTGCCTAAGAACCAGGCTGGGACCATTAGTTCATAGCACGAAGGTTACTGAGCCTCTCTGAAATGATCAGAGCACTCACTTGTTATTCCCATCAGAGCAATGGTGAGTCCTGACTCCCATTACCAACTGTTGAAGCCTCATTCTTCTGGCCCTGTTTGTGGTCTACCCGTGCACAGGGGCAATTCCCAAAGGTGGGAGGGGGAAATCCATTTGATTTGAAGGAGTTAAGTCTTTCCTGTGAGTCTTCATTCTTCTCAGCAGACAAAGTAATTGGGGAGACTAAAAGTTTTAGCTGTCTCTATCTCTATGTGTGTATACATGGGTGTTCATGAGCATGTGTACAAGTGCATCAGCTGACCATAAACCAATCTTGTTTTCATAATTGTCTCCTTCTATATGACCATGATATAGAACACACCATGAGGGTCAACTTATGTGAGGATTATGAACAAAGTCACTTTTCTAAAGGCAGGCTGTTATCAGTGACTGTCAACTTGGGCTCATTTACTACTAGATCTGTGGGTTTGGCCCTCGCTTCTTGACTTGTCATATCTGAATTCTTACAATTCTTCATGACCTCACCTTGTTGGGAAAATATCCAGTGGTTTGTGTTTTGGTTTGATTTTAGTAGGTTCTAATTTAATGGCAATATTTCAGGTGTCAGTGGCAGTCAAATAATGGCCAAACTCTAGACTGCTTTAACCCCAGGAAGGACCCAGTGGGCCAAGAAGAACCTTGTTCTCTGGTACCTTCCTTGGTTTTGGTCTGCTTCCCAATCACAGGAATCATAGCATCTGCCCTCTTGTCCAGCATATGGTCCCTTTCATCTCCCAAGGGCAGCCTGGGAGGTTTCCACCAATCTGCCCTGGTCCTGAGGGTCCAGTCATATCAAGACCCCTCTATTCTATGCACTTTCTGGATGGAAGCCAGTAAAAGCCCAGGCCATAATGTGGTAGTTTCCTATAACTACTGAGACGAACTTAATGGCTAAAAACCACACAAATTGATTATCTGTGTTATAGTTTTGGAGATTAGAAGTTCCACAGAGGTCTCACTGGACTAAAATCAATGTTGGGAAGAGTAACCTGCCTTCTGGAGGTGCTGGAGAAGAATCTGTCTCCTTGCTTTTTCAAGCTTCTAGAGGTTACCCACATTCTTTGTGTGATGCATGGTCCCTGTCCATCTTCAAAGAGAGGCAGGTCTTCTCACACTGCCATCTCTCTGGTTCTCTCTCTTTGGCCTCCCTTTTCCGCTTACAAGGCCTCCTGTGATTGCGCTGGGCCCAGCTGCACAGTCCAGGAGAATCTCCTCATCTCAAAGTCAGATGATCAGCAAACACAGTTCCATCTGCAACCTTCATTCCTCTTCGCCACACAACCAACATAGTCACAGTTCCTGGGGATTAGGTTGTGGACACCTTTGGGGGCTATTATTCTGCCTATCAAACACTTGTTTTTTTTCCCACAAGGTAGAGGATGCACAGGACCGTTGCCAAAAGCAGGCCTGATCAGGTACAGCCTCGCCCACTGAACCGCCTCTTCCTGTCCACTGGTAAGTGTTTGCGAGCAACCTCCCTTGGCAGCCTTCCCCAGCATGCGGTCTGAATCTACTATCAGGAATCCCAACATCATTTCCCTTTCACCTGACACAAGCTCTGTGTCCTCAGTCGTTACCCTGTGACTAGTTCACTAAACTCCACCTTGGATGGAAATTTCACTTTGGAGAAACGTGACTGAAGCTAAGCTTTCTAATGGCTCGGATCTGCTCCAGGCAGAGTGTCAACACTTGACCTTGGCCTGGGTCTGCTGGATCTCTGAAAACGTCCATGTTGAGCTTCCTCCACCAGCCCCTGGGATGGCATATGGCCCAGGCCTAGCACTGGGAGTATGTCATGCTCTGGCCACAGTCCTGGGCCAAGCCAGGCATGGTAGGAATGGTGAGAGTCATCAAACATTCTAAATTCTCCCTCATATTCCCAGTCACCATGTGGTTAGGCAGGGCCATGAGGGTAGTTTTAACCAAAAAGGAGAGGAAGTGTTATTGGTCACTTCTAGGCTGAAGCAGTGAAACACTTACGCCTAATTCTCTAGTTTTCTCTTTCCTCTGCTGCAGCAGTGAAGGAAATGTTAAGTTCCAGATGGTGCAGCTGCAAAATGGGGGAATGTCCAACATTTGGGTACCTGAGGATCAATGACACACATTGGACATGAGCAGGAACTTGGGTGTTGAGTCTCAAATTTGAGGTCAATCGTTACCACAGCAAAACCAGCCTATGCTGCTGGCTAACATACCAGCCCAGTAAGAGTACTCCCTGAGACTTCCCAGAGCTCTCAGAAAAGGCTCCACATCTCTCTTTCTCCGCACTATAAGCACATTTTGAGACATCTTCAGCTTGGAACTTCCAACAGCCATCTTGTCATCATGAAGTGAGGGTTTATCTGAAAAGAAAGCCACTCAGAAGCGAGAGATGAAGAAAAAGAATCTTGTCTACTTTGTGTGAATTCTTGGATACATTCAGGCACAAAGTCTACCTGACCCTTTGAATCAGGTCTGATTTGAATCTCTCCGCAATGTGAGAGAGACATTTCCATTTTTGCTTAAACTAATCTGAACTGTGTTTCTGCCCTTTGCAGTGGCAAGAATCCTCCCAATCCCTCTCATCTGACGGACTCATGTGGCAACATAGAATTATCCTTGCCACAGAAAGCAAGACCCCTGAATATCAGAGTGGGTCCCTCAACACAATTTGCTGCCACTAGAGACTATAATTCTGTATTCTATATGCATGTCCCCCATTGAAGTATAATTACATCCCTCTTTCCCATTTCCAGAGAAGGAAGGGTGTGTGACCGTTAGGAGCAGGGAGACAACATAATCATCCAATCACTAAAGGGAAGAATTTACAGTGATCAAAAATAAAACAAAGGGAAAGTGAATTATTGATGATTTCAACTATGAAACCAATGGAAAGAAAATGGTGCTGCCCCTTTTTTTTTTTTTTTTTACTATCATACTCTCTCTAGGCATTGATTTGCCTTCACATGTTTCCTGATAATTTGGGCCTTTGGGAAAGTGACTGGAG
The DNA here is from genome assembly GCF_007474595.2 of Lynx canadensis. NCBI lineage: Eukaryota > Metazoa > Chordata > Mammalia > Carnivora > Felidae > Lynx > Lynx canadensis. The sequence goes on along the minus strand of NC_044303.2, from coordinate 135,341,596 downwards.
GTTTTGAGGTTTTCCCCAGTAGAAATGATGAATATGCACAGACCCACCCACAGTCTCTCTTTTGTTCCCTGTACCAGCCAGGAAGGAGGCATGTGGGAGGCGACAGCTTGAAATGAGGTTACACTCTGTGGCCATGGGATCGAACCAAGCTATCAGGTCCCCTGAAGGGTCAAACCAACAGAACTGACCTCTGCTCCACACTTTAACCACCAGTGCCAAATCCTGACCAGCTCCCTAGGCTGGGCTGGACCACACTTTGATGTGACCTGAGCTGACCCTGGATCCACACAATCCAAACACATGATTCCTCAGAAAGCATCCTGAATTGACCAAATGAAACCTTCTAGCTTAGAAATGGCCAGGGGCCTGGAGGCAGCAGAGTCAGAATTACTTCAACCCTGACCACAGCTCTGAGTCAGTGGATGAAACTGAGTCTTCACCAAGTGTCCTTCTGGGACTAAACTTGGGAATTCAGCAAAATCTATAGGAAGGATAGCACTTTATTGAGAGCAGGAGGTCAGTTTCAAGTTTTCAAAAAACCCCACTGCTACCTGATAGCTTTCACTTAACAAGGGAACATAGTATGCACATTCCTATGTACACATGTGTATTACTGACCTACAGATTATCACTAGAAGATTGGAAAACTTGTTTTCTTAGTCATGATGGCCTCTGATGGAGAGTCTTCAAGCAGTTTTCCCCACAGCTGACTAAAGCCAGAATACATTAACACATATTTCAAAAGGATCTATTTGTCCATTGGAACTATTACTATCTTGGGGTCATCTCTAAATAGTATCTGACTTGGGTGAACAGAAGTTGGATGCTATTGACAATATTTCATTGAATTATCACTTCTCATTACTTCTTGATAATTATGTTAACATATTTATTTGTTGCCAAAGTATGAACTTTGATTTAGAGAACTTAGCATTTCATATGCGAAGGGATTATCTAGCCTACATGCTCAGATGTTCTCCACAACATTTCCTACTAACATCCCCCACTTCACCCTGGGATGCTTCTAGAAACAATCTGTAGTACATATTGCTGGAGCCCTATCATGTCACCCTGGCCCACCTGTGAATTCAACCACAGCCCAGACCAGACTCACTTTGAGCTGATGTTGTCTCACCTCTACTGGGTGCCCCACATGTTTCCACTTCCGTTCATGACCTTCTCTTAGGCCGCTTACTGTGCTAGCACAGCCAAGAAGTAGAGTGGCACTAAAGCTTTGGGGGTAACCTTCAATCAAGGTGTGGAGGGGGAGGGGCGGTGGGCTCTGGGTCATTGTTGCTGCCTGCCCTTCTTCGGGTGGATGATTCTGGGAGGCTTGCCACATGATTATCAGAGGTCTCTGGATAATGCTCTCTTATATTGGCTCCTCTGCCTTTCCTACCTCACTCCTCCAAGCCCTTCTCTCTTTTCCATTACCTGGGATCTTCTCACAAAGAAATGGCTTGCATTCAAGCCCTTGTGTCAGGCTCTAATGATGAGGGAAAATAAACTAAATTATAGCCTATTCCATTGTGATGGGTAAGAATATGGGCTTTGGAAATATACTGCCTGACACCAACTATGTGACCCTGGACTAGTTTTTTAACCTCTATGCCTTAGTTTATCTGTAAAATGGGGATAATAATATTACCTATATCCTACAATTATTTTGAGAATTAAATATTTTAAAAGCACTTACAAGAGTGTCCAGCTCATCATAAGTGCTGTCTAAGCTTTGTTTCTATATGTAGGTTTGTGTACACGTGAATATCAGTCATTGTTTAAGGACTTTCCCCTAGTCTGATGTGGAATCTGTCATCCTATAAATTTTATCCTTCAGACAAAAATGGCCAAGAGCTTCAGGTCACAGCAGCTCAGTTGGTTAGCAATGAGGGAAATGGGGAAGTGAGTTAAGTTTACTGGGGATTCCTAGATCACTTGTAAATCATTTTTCTGGAACTGGCTTTGTTCTAGGCTCCCAGGGAACTAAAAACAAAAAATCCTACAGTGATGAGACAACCAGATTATTTTAATAAGTATAAATGAATGGCAGTTAATTGTTACAAAAATACTAATGAAAATGCTATTTAATGCAATAATTTTCAATAATTTTAATTTCTTTTCTTTTTAAAAAATTTTTAACGTTTATTTATTTTTGAGAGACAGATCACATGAGCAGGGGAGGGGCAGAGAGAGAAGGAGGCACAGAATCCCAAGCAGGCTCCAGGCTCTGAGCCGTCAGCCCAGAGCCCGATGCAGGGCTCGAACTCATGAGCCGTGATATCATGACCTGAACCGAAGTCAGACACTTAACCATCTGAGGCACTCAAGTGTCCCACTGAATTCTTTTCTTTCTAAAAGCAGGGTCACAAATATCAGAATACAATATCTGGCTGTGTGACAATCTGAGTTTATTATTGCAAATGTTCTTCTACCAAGAACACCTGCCTCCCTTTGATACAGAGCCTAACACTATGTGGGGATTTAATGTACAAGTATAGAAAGAACATTTCAAGGAAGTGATAAAAATCAGAGATTGAGAGATGATAATGGGGATTTGCTGGGGTCACAAATTGGCAGACTGTGTGACAAGGAACACAGGGAAAAAGACTAATTGTAATTGCGGGCTCCTACTAGCCCTTTCCTCTTGCACTCTTTGCAAACATATCCACTCAGTTTCTAAAGCCTTTTTACTCCAACTATGGGCATAGACCGGCAGCATCAATTACATGCATCCAGAGAGCTTCTCCCCTTTGGAGTGGAAATATCACAAAGATACTGTTGTTAATCAGAATACTTTTAGAATTTCATTAAAACCCAAAGCACATTCTTTTGACTATCATCACAGAAGGGAAGTCCTTATCTTTTGGGGAAAGGCTTACTTCTGTAGGTAACCAAAGATCATCATGAGTCAAGTGTTGCAAGAAAAGAAATGATCAGCTGAGTAAGAACATTTTTGGTCAAACAATGACTAAAATTGATTTCCTGATGTGGCTCTAGAGCAAAGTGACCATCCATCCGAGTTGCCCAAGACTGGGTTTTTGCTGGTTATCCCAACTAAATTATTAATAGTACCCACTGTCACTCTCAAGGTGCCTCAGAGTGTGTGATGAATTATGATATTCTGTCCTGAAAGCAATTCCAAGTAATAAGTCACAAATGTGTAAGCAGTGTCAACATTTCAGGACTGAGAGCCCAACTTCCTAATATGACTTTTTAAAAAAAATTTAGAGTTAGAGAGCAAATGGGGAGAGGGTCAGGGGCAGAGGGAGAGAGAATCTTAAATGCTCAGTATGGAGCCAATGTGGGACTCGATCCCACAACCCTCGGATCATGACCCGAGCTGAAATCAAGAGTTGGTTGCTCAACAAACGGAGCCACCAGGTGCCCCCTAATATCACTACCTTTGAGAACACATTGATAGAAATGTATAAATTCTGATGCCTTTGCTTTAAAAACAAACACAGAAACAAATAAATCACCCTGAACATTTTTCTTGGCTTTTTTGGTAAAAAACGTGAGCATGCAAATAGCAGGCAAATAGAGCTGACGTGCGACAGTGATTGGCAGGAAGTCTCCCTCCTCCCCTCTCACATGCCATCAAGATGAGCTTGCACGACTTTTCCTCCTGCAGATTGCCCTTGATATTATTTACTGGAAGTAGAATTTCTCTCAGTAATAGCATTAAGAGAAAATGAAAGGGCTCATGTAGCGTAATGTCCTGGGTCCTGCAGTCCCACAGGAATGGCCTTGAAGGCATGAGTTTCTTTTCGGAGCCAGGATAAAACCAGGAGTGTGCTGATCCGTAACACTGTAATGCAGAAAGAGTAAGAGCCGTTGCTCTAGTGCGGGGGGCTTATTCCCATGCATCGCCAACAACTTAATTCCATACCCGCTCTCTCTTCCTTCCATTTGGGGGAGGGATACACTGGCATCCCTGGCATCCCTTCATAACTATGACCTTACTCATTACCGTAATACACTTTCCCGTAAGCTGGAGAGGGCAAAAAATAACTCGTGGAGACTTGTGATTATTGCTGTAACATCATAAAATTCCGTTAGAACCATGAAGACATAATACTGACACTTCAGACTATTTTGGGCTAAGGAATGTAAATAGACAATGTTTCAAATAGAAACATCCCCAACCTTCTGATATCAAAAATAACAACTTTGCAACAGGCTATCTATCTACGGGTTCTGGCAACGAAGAATTTCAGGGTGGAATCACAAACCATAGTGATGAAATGCAAGAATCAAAATAACACCATTTCATCTATTTTGGGAACACTTTTCTCCCAAGGAGGTCAACATCATCAAGATGTTTGATCGTTTTCCCAAGCTGGCTTTCTTTCGGAAGGTGGTGTAGGCGGGACTGGGTCAGAGGAGGGGTGGGAAAATCAACAATTAATTGATGAGCAAATATTTATTGAGTGACTGTAGTGTGCAGAGCACGGCACAGTGGTTAAGCACATAGGCATTACATCTGCCTCCACAACTTACCAACCTCCGGGGACCTGCCTTAGCTCTGTCTATCCTCGCTCTCCAACCTAATGTGGGGCTAACGACAGGACCTGCCTCACAAGTGTCTTGTGAAAATTAACAATTTTAGGCATTTTTAAATTGTAATTAGTCATTTATAAAGTAAGGGGCACAGAGCAAGCACTCAAACGTTATGTTTAGGGGCAATAAAACATCTGTAGGTAAAAAATACAAGCGCCAAACAAGGCAGCAATGCGATGGTAATTAACTACAGCCAATCAAGAGAGGGCAGATGTCCGTGTGTTCGGGTGCACGGATTCCTCGGGGAGGAAGTGGGGTTTTCCATAGCCCTGATGTTCTTTAGGAGAGGAGGTCGGTCATAGGGAGCACCACGTGCAGCATGGAGCAGGTGAGAAGGAGATGTGATCAACAGGGCATTCTGGCTGGAGTAGAGGGTTCATGCAGGAGACATGAGAGGAAAAGTGGTAGATGTGGTTTGGGGGTAGTTTGGGAGACTCTTGGATTTGAGCCCCAAAGGCTTTTCGGACAAGCTCTTGCTTGTGCAACTGATGCCCAGTTGCTTGGCGCAACTGATGCCATTGGAAACATCAGGTGGGGCTGGCTTGCCGACCGGGACGAAAGACAACCTATAGGATGCAGTACAGCGGGTCACGTGAGAGGGCCTGGCGTGGGGGAAGGCGGCCAACAGTATCAGTCTCCTGCGCATTCGGCCAGAGGCAGAGGCTTCTGCCTAACTGGAGCGAAACCGACCCCAGGGTTCTTGTGGTGCTCAGGGCAGGCCGCAGGTCACGCAGGTCAGCCTAGGTTGCTAGAAAGAGTGACTGGTGCTTGTACTTTCTTTTTGGTGTTGGACAAGAATATCCTCGGAGTAGCAGTTCTCTTTCATCACAAAACAATGTCGGGTAACATTCAGAAAAAACACAAAATGAGTTCTCTAAGAACGCTAAGGATCTCACAACCAGGGTAGGGAAGGGGAGAGGACGTGTGTGGGGAGAGGCATTTGTTCAGAAGAAGGCCAGACACATGGCTTCTGTGTGTTCCAGAATCGAGTCAGTAATGTGAGTAGAGTGTGCTCCTGAAGGGCAGAGGGGATTTCTTCAGCCACAGTGGTTATAGAAGGCTGATTTGATGGTTTATTTTATTATAAATCAAGATAGTTCTCATTTTCGAGAGGAAAAGACAATCTTATATTTGGTTAAAGTGGAGAGCAAATTAGGGAAATAAAGTAAAATTCAACAGTATCGCTTATCTCTTTGCTCTTATGAAGCATTCCATCTGGCTCCTAGACTTGAATGAGAAAAAAAGAGATTTAATAGTAATAGCTAACATTTATTGAATGGCTACTTGGTTCCGGGTGCTATGTGATGCCATTTATGTATCAGCTCATTTAATCCTTACAAACTTTACTAAATAGGTCCCCATTTTTTTAAAGATTTCATTTTATTTTTTAAATGTTTTTATTTATTTTTTTTTAGAAAGAGAGAGAGACAGAGCAAGTGGGAGAGGGGCAGAGAGTGAGAGGGAGACAAAGAATCTGCAGCCGGCTCCAGGCTCTGAGCTGTCAGCAGAGAGCCCCACGCGGGGCTCGAACTCACAAGCCGTGAGATCATGACCTGAGCTGAAGTCGAACGCTCAACCGACTGAACCACCCAGGCGCCGTAAGATTTTATTTTTTAAGTAATCTCTACACCCAGGGAGGGGCTCGAACTCACAACCCAGAGCTCGAGAGTCTCATGTTCCACCGACTGAGCCAGACAAGGACCCCACGTATGCTTTTATTATATGCCTTTTTCAAATGGGGAAGGGGCTGCGTGGAAAGAGTCTACTTTGTTCTCCAGAAGATTTGCTTCGCTGTCACATGACCCCCATGATTAGACTCTGACCTGTCCTGTCCTTTGTTTCAGCCACCGTTTCCACCGCTTTTATGAGACTAATAACCTTATGTTTGGGAAGCTTCAACTGCGGGGACCCTTAAGCTCTAGCCGAGGCAGATTTGTGGATTCCCTCTCAGTGTTGTCACCCCCTAACTGTCGTGGATCCAGGTGTGTTGTTTGGGCACTTGTAACGGTCTCTGCTGCCAGCGCCACCCTGCGGTGCTCCCAGGCCTGGTCACCTGTGTGCTGCCAGGGACACCCGCGTGCAGGTCAAGAAGCCAAGGGGTGGAAGTTGCTGAGGTCTGCGTGGGTCCTGTGCTTCTTCAGCTCTTGTGATCATTGTTGAAAATGTCGGCAGCACATCATATTTCAGTCACTTCCCGTTCTTCCACTTATTGGCTGTGTGATCTGGGCAAGGTATTCAACTAACCATCACTTTCCCTACCTTTCACATGAGGATGAAAATGGTACGTCCCTCGTAGCGTTGTGTGGTTAAGTACGTAACCGTAAAGCACTTAGAATAATGCTTGGCACGTAGCAAGTGCTCAGTCGGTGTTTGTTGATTACTACTTCCCGAGCTTCCTCAGTGTTTGTGGGGGATACTGGGTGGGTTCAGGCACTAGAATCAATTCATGACTTAGGAACTGTAGATAATTATATGCAAGAACAGGTTGTCGCGTGGTGACAGAGCAAGACTGCCAGGTAACTATTTTACGAGTAAAGTACCTTGGGCTGCAACTTAAGTTTCTTTATCAATCAGGAAGGAGAACAAAAGCGACGACAGACAGCACTGTAAGGAGAGCCTGGTACCTCTGATTTACGTGTGATGAAGGTTGTCATAGTGCTGATCAGAGTGAAGTCTCTTGCCTGGGTACTTCTAAAAAGGTCAACTCTTGGATCCTGCTGATTCAGAAGCCCTGGGAATTTCTTTCTTCTCTGCGTCTCTCTCTTGATGCCTCTGTCTGTCTGTCTATATCTTTCTCTCTCTTTTAAACAAGTACCCTGGCTGATTGTTAGGTGCTTGAAAGTTTGGTCGTCATTCGTCCAAGGATTAAGAAATGGCATCTCACCAGGTTCAAAGTAGTCATGCAGCTGGGCAAAAGCAAGCCTGAGCCTTGAAGTTTGACAAAACGATCCCAATTCCTGGGCCTTCAGGACATCAATTGACCAGAAAGATAATAACAAACTGGCCCTGTGGGACATTTATTGAGTAAAGAGCATTGATCATCTTATGATCCCACCTTGCCTGATACCAGCTCTGTAGGACACCCAATGATCAAGGGACATGGGGCTTAACAATAGCTGAGTAACAATGGCTTAATCTCCTCTCAAAACTCATCCCGTTAACAACAAGAATTACAGGCAACAGCAACACTGTCATCCACATTACTAGAGCCCAAATAAAACCCTGAAACGTGAGATACGGGGACAAAAAGAAGATGGAAACTTGGTAAATGACTTAGTAAAACAGTATAGGGTCGAAACTAAAGGTCTACAGAGGAAGAACTAAATCAAGTCAATTCACCTCTAGGACTCTGGAAAGCCATCAAAATTGGAGATACCAGGTATTATAAAAAATGGGAAAAGATTGGGTGGGAAAGGCTGAAAAAAGATGTGGGGGCTAATAACAAAATATTAGCAGAACAAACCTGTTTTTAAATAGATATATTAACCAGGAAGCTTCTTTCTCTCTCTCTCTCTCTCTCTCTCTCACACACACACACACACACACACACACACACACACACACACACATAGTTCTTTTTTCTCGCCCTCTCAGCTCACAGGAACCACAAGCCATGTGGCGTCCTTTTTGGGATCCCCTGGATTCCAAATAACTACCCTACCCACTTTTCCTGGAAACTATTAGAGGATGTACTGACCAAAAGAGGGTATAAACTAAGAAGGAGGAAGACAGGCTTTTAGGAAACAGGAGATCCACACAGGAAGGAGACGAAGGGAATTCCCTGGATGATAGCATGGGGAAGTCCCTGCACAACAGCTGTGCAACAAGAACAGAGAACAGCCAGCCCAAAGCGGAGCAGGAGAACAGAGGACTCTGGGAGGAATGTCTCCAGGGAGGGGTATTGAAACTTACAGTTATCTGAGGGGTTTGGGGATATGAGAAAAGGTATTGAAAGCCATGGTGCACAGCTACAGAGACACATGGAAAGATTTTGCCATTGATTAAAAAAAAAAAACTAAGCAAATAAAAAATTAGGTAATAATTAACTTCAGGAAACACAAAAAGTTATACAGTCTAGGGAATGTAAATAGTGTATATTATTTGGCTTAGAAGTGAATAGTCATCAAAAAATGAAAACACTGAGTATGAATTTAACCAACAATTATGATTATAATTATATTGAAAGAATATGAAGAGTGAAAATGCTCATTGTGAGAATTATGTAGATTTTCCAAAATTAAAAACCAAGAGATAGAATTATATGAATATCATTTAGAACTATAGTAGTAAATATCCAAAGACACACCCTCAGAGAGTTAAAAGTAGATGCTTGTGAGGAGTAGGACAATGAGGAGAAAGAGAGTGTGAGAGGGAGAGTTAGGAATCTGCTGCTTTTTTTTTCCAAGACTCTAAACTCTAAACTTTTATTATAAACTTTCTTGAAGCAGAATACCATAATATTAAATGTACTAATGCCAGAGAAAAACTGTTGAAGTTCAAATTCTAATGCCACTGCTAAGTAGCATGGTGACCTTGAGAAAGTTACTTATGATCTATGTGCCTCCGTTTTCACATCAGTACAATGGGACTGACATGACGCAGGGGGGTTGAGAATTAAGTAAGATAACGCTTGTAAAGTACCTAGTACAATTCTGGCATTCAACAACACACCCTATCCATTATCATTTCACTCTTTAAGTGACATTCATGTCTTACTTTGATAAGAAAAAAAAAATTTTTTACAAGCAGATAAGACACACAGAGATTCTTGACAAGGGAGTTTGGGAAAGTCTTTCTAGCCACCCCGACACTTCACCCCTACTGCATCCTGATTCACCATGCCAAAAAAGGAGAGTCCATGGGTTGTGCTTCCTGTGAGCTGACAGGGAAAAAGGAATGCCATGTTTGTGCACGTGCGTGTGTTTGTGGGTGAGAAAGAATGAAGCTTCCTGGTTAATGTGCCTGCTTCAAAACAGGTTTGTTTCACTAACGTGTTGTCATTAGCCTTCCTCTCCTAAGTCTTCACGTGTGTAGAAACATGCCCTCTCCTAGAGAGTAGGAAGGAGAACAGTCTGGCAACTCCCGATGAATTCACTCAGGCCCCGGCATAGTCCCGCCGTTCGCCTGTGGTGGGCATGTGCAATTCACAGGCCTGGGACAGTGGGGTTTCTGGTGGTGCTGTCTCTCCACTTGTCTAGCTGGGGAAAATGACAAGTGAAGATTGGAGATAGGCCGAGCTCGGGGTTGTTTTCCTGACTGCTGCTAAATCAAAACAGCTAATTGGTACCTTTTGCAGCTCACTCTAGGTGCAATTGGCTGAAAATCAACCATAATAGCTGATACAGCTGGAACTTCATTTTGTTTCTCCTGGAGAGGTCTGTCTGCAGGGCTCTTATTAGGAGCAAATAGCATCTGCTGACTCACTCTGCTCTGAAGTTTTTCAGGCCCGCACCCCCCCACCCCCTTAAGGCTGTCCTCCTGGGGACCCATCACACTGCAGGTGTCTGGAGAACAGCTTCTCTTACTCACTACGCCCTGCAAAGAGGTTCGTTGACGTCCATGAAATGCCACCTTTCACAAAACTCTTGTCAGCGCTGACCACTGGAACGGAGATAACTTCTCACTTCTTCCTGCCCAGGCTTGGAACTGTGGGCCCTCCTCCCTCCCCACCCCCAGCTCCTCAGCCTGGCTCCTCACCTTTCCTGAACTTATCCTTGATTTAAATGGGCCCATTCTTTTTTTTATCTCTTCAGCATTTCATGTTTAGGTTTAATATGTCCTAGCTTGTCCATGTCTTAGATTGTGAATGCCCAAGGGTCAAGGACTTGAATCTCTGCAATTCTCTCCTTTGGGCAGTTGACACGGCAGGAAGGTGCTTCTGTAGCTGCTTTTGTAAATGGGGAGAAGTGGAAAACTTTGAAGCTCAAAGAGTGTTTAGAAGAGTAAGACAAAGTACCTGACTTTTGGGTAAGAGAACATGAAGACCGAGGTCAGGGACCAAGTGGCATTGTGCATTTGGGCTCTTTGCAGTGCCTCCATGCATGTTGAGAAATTCTCATCAAATAAGGCATCAGGCCGGAGCTGCTGAACCCCTTGGGGGGACAGGTCAGGCTTGGCTACTTGCTGGCCTTCAGCAAGTCCCTCGTGTCTCTGTCCTTAGATATCCTTCCAAAAACGTTCCAAGACCAATGGCCAGCTGTAGAGGGTGAGATCAGCTTGAGGAGTGTTTCTGAGGGCCCCTGAGCATGGAGGGTTTAAACCTCAGCAGTGTCATGATTTGGCAAGTAGAAGAGAGAGGGGAAAGAAGTGGAGATTAACTCAAAGGTCGATAGAAGTGGGGTTGCATGTGTGGCTTCAGCCAGGGAAGCTGGGACACCAAGCCAGAGGAAGGCTGGATGGGGCATGGGAACTGAGGACTCCTCCTTTCTGCCATAGAAATCCAGAGCAGAAGTTCCTGATGCGCCATCGTATGTCCAGACGAGCAGTAGACACTCCCTTATAGCTCATCAACTGGAGGGGCACAAGGAGCAGCCTTCTGATCCCTGCTGTCTTCGTCTTTCCATAGCTGCTGTAACAAATGACAATAAAGGTAGTTATCTCACAGTTCCGGGGGTCAGATCACAAACAGCTCTACAGTCAAGGGAGAACTGCCTTCAGGAAAACCTGGTGGAGAACCCATTCCCTTGCCTTTTCCTGTAAAGCCATCCTGCCTCTTTGGCTTGGGACCCCGCCTGCCCATTTCTCTGACCTCTGCTTTGTCCTATCTTCTTTTTGACTGTGGTTCTTCTGACTCCCTCCCTCGTATGAGGACCCTTGTGACCACGTTGCGCCTCTCCCCCAAGTCATTCATGCTAACCTTCCTATCTCAGGAGCCTTAATTTAATCACACCTGGGAAGTCCCTTTTACCAAGGAAGGTAAGTATATTCAGAGGTCCTGGATGATGGAGTAGAAATCTCTATTATGTCACCACACTCCCCAGGGAAGCTCATTCCCTTCGTTAACTAATTTTTTTTTACAGTGGTAAAACCATGACCCTCTACCAATATAAAACAGACATGTCATAGATGTTATTTAACTCACTAATTAATTAAGGAGCTGGTCACATGACACAACTGTTGCAAAGATTAATTAAAAACCCATACAATAAGGACTCCTGAGTGGCTCACTTGGTTAAGCATCTGATGCTTGATTTCAGCTCAGGTCATGATCTCATGGTGCGTGAGGTCAAGACCCACACTAGGCTCTGTGCTGACAGTGCGGAGCCTGCTTGGGATTCTGTCTCTTCCTCTCTCTCTTAGTCCCTCCCTTGCTCTCTCTCTCTCTCAAAATAAATAAACTTAAAAAAAAACCACAGAATATACATAGGCCCTCAGGAATCCTGAAATGAATTTAATCAATTGATATAAAGTTGTCAATATAGAACAATAATTGAGTACATCTCCTCATAATCTGCCTGTACATTCTTTCTACGAAGAAAATGGTTTGTATCACTATTTGTATTCTACAATTGACAAGAGTTGTGGTTTCATTGAAAGGCAGAGATAACCCAGTGTACTATCCCAGATACCCAATCACCTTTTTTTTGCCCATTTCCATCTTTCCCACTGTTTCCTGACACCTCCTATGACTGAAAAATTCCCTGTAATCCTCAAAGAAACATGGGGCAACCCCAGATAAGACTTGAAACACCCATGGTGTGGCATCAGCACCTCCCGCCTCCCAGCTGCATAGAACTTCTACTGTCTTCCCACCCTTCTGAAATGCCTCTGTTCTCCCCACCCTTGTGTCACTAAGCCACCTCATGGACAGGCATTTACAATGGCCCAGTACACTCTTGAGCGAATGTAAAACAAACAGGACTTCAAGTATTGTAAATCGAATGCAATAAAGTTGAAAGTGTAGGCAACAGGTTTCACCCTAGTCAGAACTACCTAGAAGATTTTTTTTTTTTTTTTCTGAGTGCAGTGCTGGGATGCAACCTTAAACCTACTGAATCAGCATTTCTGTGGGTGGGCTTGAGCCCTGATAGTCTATAAATCTCCCTGGATGATTTTCCTGTGAATTCTTATGCGAATCACTGATGTGGAGCTCTGCTAGTTAAAGTGCTGTCCGGACACCAGGGCATAAGGAGCTAGAAGTTCATTAGATGTCTCGGGCCTCACCTAGACTTTCTGAATCAAACCCTACAGATTAACACACTGTTAGGTATTTTGTATGTAGGTTAAAGTTCCAAGAACACTGGTGTTGACCAATGGTTCTCAAACTTTAGCCAAGCATGAGAATCACCCAGATGGCTTATTATAACATTGATTGCTGGGTCCCATCCCCAGAATTTCCAATTTGGTAAGTCTCAGTGGGGTCCAAGGATGTGACTTTCTTACAAGTTCCTGGGGAAACACATTTCGAGAACCACTTATATAGAGCATGAAAAAGTTCTGAGGAGGCATCGCTTCTTCTAGGCAAACCACACCATGTTCTTGGCTTATCTATTCCGTTGAGCTAGTTGGTTCTCCGAGCAAATAAATGAATTCACATACCCCAAACTCTTCAGGGTGACCCTAGAAATTGTTGCAAAGCCAGGCAGGGAGATGGTCCTAAGAGCAGGAATGTACAGAATGAGTCTTGGGCAGAATTTACTCACCTTCCCCTTGAAAGTCCTTCGATGTCCGTCATTCTTTAGGTTTTCTTGGAAGTAGAAAGCCAATGTCTTCTTTCCCCTCAGGCTATAGTGTAGGAATGACTCCACTTACATCGCAGTTACCTTAGCATTTTAAAAACATTTCTTCGTTCCTTCCTTCTTTCCTTTCTTCCTTTCCTCCCTTCCTTCCTTCCTTCCTCCCTTCCTTCCTTCCATCCGTCCTTCCTTCCTCCTTCCCCCCTCTCTTCCCTCTGCTCCACTTCTCTCTTTTTCCTCTCTTTTGCTTTTTTGCCCACCAGAGAGTCCTAGTTACATCAGAATGGCTTGCAATTAACTGCCACCTTGTCCTGTGGCAATCTCTTTTAAAATTTTCCTGATCCAAACCTCTTTCCTGGGATAACAGCAGCCATAAGTCTCATTTTATAGATGTGGCGTCTACGGCTAAGTTACCTGCCCAAAGTTACTTAGCAAGTTGGTGCTAAGGCCTGGTCACTACCCTCAAACGCCCCTAAGGGCTTTTCAACAAATAAGCCATCCATTCAGGCTTGCTTGCTCCAGCTGTCCTCCTGGGAGAAAATGTCACTGAGGTAAGTGGAGGAGCCTGGAGTGTTGCTTGCAGAAGTGGGCAAGGAGGAATGGGATTCTGCATGCTTCCAGGCAGGAGCCCACGGCTGCCCCTGGCGTCTGTCTAGCAGCCCCCAGGGAAGTGGAATGTTAAGGCTGAGAGAGAGTGAGTGGGGAACTCCAATGATACGGGGGCCTGTTGGTGGGTCCCAGCCCAGTGACTGCTTCCCAGAGAGCCTGGTAATAGGTGGGTAGCCCAAGGATTTCACTGCCATCAGTCGTGCGTGTTTCCTTTATCCCTTCCTTCTTCCTCACAGGGCTTACCTAAGGGAACCTTCTCAGGGTGGTTAGGAGGATAAAGGCTTTCTTCCAGCTGCCCCGGAGAGTTAAAATGTAAACGTGTCGGCCTGGTTCTCCGTTTCTTTTCCCCCTCTCGTTCATTTGGTCTGCTTGCCTTCTCCCACCTGCTGGCTGCTTCCTCGGATCCTCCCCTTACAGGGGCCTCTCTTTTCCCCTTGGCCTGATCTAGCCCTCTTGTAATATTGTGTTGGCTAGAACAACTTTTGATAAATGCTCTGAGTAATGGCTCTTTGTATGACTCTTCCTCCTTGGTACATCTTCACTACTCCACAGAGATGTCTTCTCCGTGTGATTGTTTCTTATCGATGCCACAGTCCCTGGCCACTCTCTGCATGCCAGGCACTGAGCTAAGTTTGTTTGTTTGTTTTGTTTTTTTAAATTTTTAAAAAAAATTTTTACCTTTATTTTTAAGAGACAGAGAGAGAGCACAAGCGGGGGAGGGGCAGAGAGAGGAGACACAGAATCCAAGCAGGCTCCAGGCTCCGAGCTGTCAGTACAGAGCCCGACACGGGGCTCGAACTCACAAACCGTGAGATCATGACCTGAACCGAAATCTGACGCTCAACCGACTGAGCCACCCAGCCACCCCCGTTGGTTTTGTTTTTTAAATTTTGTTAATATCTATTTTTGAAGGAGAGAGAGAGAGAGAGAGAGAGAGAGCGTGAGCAAGGAGGGGCAGAGAGAGAGGAAGACACAGAATCCAAAGCAGGTTCCAGGCTCCGAGCTGTTAGCACAGAGCCCAGTGTGGGGCTCGAACCCACAAGCTGTGAGATCATGACCCGAGCCGAAGTCACATACTCAACCAACTGAGCCACCCAGGTGCCCCACTGAGCTGTTTTTTACATAGGTTTATTTGTTTCCATTTAATTCTCCTAACACTGCATGAAACAGGTATTATTATTGAACCCATTTCACAGATGAAGAAGAAATCAGAGGGGTCACAGAGAGTTTAAGTGACAGTTTTTTAGTAAATGTGTTATGTTCCAGAATGTTATAGCAGATTCCCATTGAGGAGGTCCTAAGGGTAGGTTACTCCCAAACTTTCATGTGGTCAGTCCCCATACTGTGAGCTTCAGGTAGAGGGATGACAGAAAAGGAGCTATTCTGAGTTATCTGTTGGCAAGGTGAGTAGGTTATAGGGAAGGCCATACCATGTGTGGGGAACAAGCACAAGACACAGTGCCACAGGCCTCTCGTCAACCCCAGATGTGTCTTGTTTAGTAAAATGCAATGGTTGAGCTATATTACTTCCAAGAATGTGTCCAACTATGAAAGCCTAAAATATACAAAAGCTTTAGAAAAGTAGAAGTCCCGTTTGATCTTAGCTGCTCCCCTTTTGTGTTTGTAAACAGGGAGTCCAGCCTTCCTGTGGACTAGTAGACCAGTGAGGCTTATGACCTTGAGTGACGCAGAGGGTGTGGCTGATCATTCTCTGCCATGAGGGGAGTATCCAATGGCAGAAAGGAAAATTTAGCTGAAATGGTTTGCTAACACTCTACTCAACTAAATTCCTGTTTTATAGTCCTGCAGACAGGGATGCTTAAAGCTCTTACCTCTACGTGCCTTCTCTCTTTGCTATGGTCCAAACTGGGAAAACATGTTTCACATCCAAAGCCTTGAGAGCTGCCCTCTAATCAGGGATTTACAAAGTGTGAGCCCGATCCTGTGGCCAAGTGCCATTTCCTATCTCCTGGAAACTGGGTTCTTCTGGAAATGGAGGTAGCATTGGAAAGAAGCTATGATGGGGAGAATGTGGAAAAAAGAAATCATAGAAAGCATGGGGGCTTCTTCTCTACCCAAAGCTTGGCTCCAAATAGCTGGGAAGCTCTTGAACCGGGTGAGAATGGCATATTCTAATGGGAACTGTGAGCTAAGAGGAAGCAACCTGAGTCATCATCTTTCCGTCTGACTTCAAAACCTTCTTTGGAGAGAGACAAAGATGTCCAGAGGAAGGCTGAGGCTAAAGAAGGAGAAGGAAAAGAAATTTAATTTGGAGATAGCGTGTACATTTCCATCACCTAGCTCAGGTAGCATGGCTCCTGTGCTCAGGATGCCCAGACAATAGGTGAATTGTCTGTGATCCCAGTGAGAGGCTAGAGATCTAAGCTGGTGTCAGCTTGAACCCTACTCAGTCTAGTAGTTACGCCAATGATCCATTACTCAGGGGCAGGGAATGAAATGAAAGCTCTGTTGCTACTTTCCTTACACCCCACTTGTTTAACAGAGGGCCATGGTAGAAAATATCCCAAACTAGAAGTCAGATGACCAGGGTCCTTGGCCAGGCACTATCATGCATTAGCAATGTGATCCTGGCCATCCTGCCTCGTCTCTCTGAGCCTGTGCATGCTCGTTTGTGAAGTGTAGATTGTTGTACCCATTCCTCCTACCTCGTATCAGGTAGTTATGAGGTTGAACTTGAAAGGCTGAATATTAAACACTGAGAGAATGAGTATGGTAGTGTCTTAGGATTAGTGGCTTCCAAAAAACAATAAACGTTTATTGTAGTATGTCAGAAATTTGGGGGGAGTTAAGCTGAGTGGCTCAGGTTTGAGAATTCTCAGGAATTTGCAGTCAATATAGCTTCCAGGGCTGTGTCATCTGAGGTTTGACTAGGGCTTGAGGATTTGGTTCTCAGACAGTGTCCTCACATGGCTGGCAAGTTGTTGCTGGCTTTTTTTTTTTTTTTTTTTTTTTTTTTTTTTTGACAGGAGGCCTTAGTTCTTCACCATATGGACCTCTCAGGGCTACTTGAATGTTCTCGGGACATCCAGCATGTTTCCCCCAGTGCAGACTTCCCCTGGTTACATGGGTCAGCCAGATTCAGTGTGGAAGGGACTACCTAGGACCATAAATACCAGGGGTCAAGAATCCCTGGAACCATCATGGAGGCCATTCCGTAAGCTGGCTACTGCCATTGTCATCAGCTTTATCACTGAGAATATTGCTGTAAGGTGGAACTTTTCCAGCTTACGTGTTGACTTTGGCTAAAATTCAGGCTTTCTTTCAGCACAGCATTTCTTTCTGTTCACTGAACTTATGACTCCAAAATGTATTATTTATTTATTTATTTTTCAAAATGTATTTTTTAAAGGCCATTTCGAGAGCAGGGGCGAGTAGGGAGGCAATGCAAATTATGGGAAAGAAAAGGCAAGGAAGTATCGTGGATACTTAAAAAGAGCAATGACTAAGGAAGGATTGGGTAAAGGGGCTCAGAAAAGTTTCAGGAATGCTAAGTCAATATTGTCTTTGCGAGCCTTCACTGTGCCTACCCTTGAGACAAAGCAGTAACAGAACCAACCTTAACCAATAGTTTCAAATTTCCACCTCAGCAAACCTGTGATTAGTTCTGCCAACAAAAGGCAAATGCAGGCTTGACTTCTCGTGGTGTGTCCAGCGCAGGCTCCGTAAGCGGTCAGCCATCATGGAAATGGTTGGCAAAAGTGGCCAAATCAGAAAAGAAAGCGTTAGGTTCAGCGACCTCCCTTCTGCTCTGAGAATTGCATGGTTTTTTTTCACAATAGTGAAATACAATCAAATCTTGACGGGGGCGCCTGGGTGGCTCAGTCAGTTAAGCATCTGACTGCGGCTCAGGTCATGATTTCACAGCTTGTGAGTTCGAGCCCCGCGTCGGGCTCTGTGCTGACAGCTCGGAGACTGGAGCCCGCTTCGGATTCTGTGTCTCCCTCTTTCTCTCTGTCCCTCCCCTGCTCACACTCTGTCTCTCTCTCTCTCTCTCTCTCAAAAAATAAACAATAAAAAAAAATTTTTTTTAATCTTGATGGAATTTCTCAAAGGTTTCCTTTCACTTTTTGTGTCTCAATCAAAATTAAAAAAAAAATAAAAAGTCAAAAAAGAATGCTCCTTATATTTATAGGTATTTTTTTAAACTTAATAAATGAATTTCACAGGTATTTATATGATACCACTAATGTGCCCGAGGCCTTTGTGAGAGTGGGGAGGGGGCACAGTGAAGAGAGAATTAAAAACACTGCCTTCAGGAAATGTATGGTGTGTGTGGGAATGACAGAGGATTAAACGAAAAGAGCTGAAAGGGACTATGAAGCCACAGGGGCAAACACCATTCACTGGCTGACCCAGGAGTCAGTCTAGTACCTTCTCCTTGCCCACCTTCCACTATAGATTAAGAAGTGACGTACTCTCTTTCCTGGCCTCACTGGAAGCTGGGAATGCCCACATAACCCAGTCTTGGCCAAGGAGATATAAAGTCTGCTGAAGGCATTTAGGAAAGTTTCCTTTCCTTTATAAAAGGGACCCAGTGTAAGAAGAGGACTCATTCCTTCCTCTCCTTCCTGCCTTGAATGTGGATCTAATGGCTAATATGGAGGAGTTATCTTGTGACCATGAAGCATCAAAGGTGAGGCCAAAAAAACTATATGTAAAGCATGAAAGGAACCTCAGTCATGGATGGCATTGTTGTATCACCAAACTGACCCCAACTGCCTGCCTCCAGATTTCTAGTAATATTTGTTTCATCATTTTTTTTTAACATTTATTCATTTTTGAGAAAGAGAAAGAGAGTGTTAGTGGGAGAGAGGCAGAGGAGACACAGAATCCGAAGCAAGCTCCAGGCTCTGAGCAGTCTGCCCAGAGCCCAAGACGAGGCTCGAATTCATGGACTATGAGATTATGACCAGAGCTGAAGTTGGACGCCCAACCAACTGAGCCACCCAGGCGCCCCTCTGATAATATTTATTGAAGCCACTTTTTAGGTGGCTTTTCTCATATTTGAAAATTATTCCTAACTGAAATGGAAGATAGAACTTAAGGCCAAATGAGAGTGTTAGAAAGTAAATGTAATGAAAAATCAGTGAGAAGGAGTGGAGAGTAAAGAGAGGGCTGGTTAGAGGAATCGGAGTCCATGGGGAGCACTTGGATAGGTGGAAATGTAGCTCAGGGATGAAGAATGGCATTCTAGAATGGATGCACTGAAATCTGTTTACTGTTGTCACCAAATCTGTATCTTTGAGGACGAGGTTGTTGTGAGTCCCTGTTCCCTAAGATGTGACACATGGCTAAAGACATTTCATATAATTGAAGATAATACAGGCTTCTCGTGTCTGAACACAGGCTCTGGCCTGAGGTAGACATGGTTTTGGGTCCCAGCTGTATCACAAACTGGCTGCATGAGTTTTTAACATTCTATACAGCCTTGTTAAAGCTTCAGCTTCCTCATCTGTAAACTCCAGGCAAAAAAAATTAAGTAAGGTAACACAAATATGGCACATAGAGCTCAGTGCAAAGCAGTCAAGACAATGAGTGGCAGTTATTATCATTACTGTGACCAGATATTATATTGTCCTTCTTTACATGCCATCATAGGGATGCTTTCTTTTTTTTTTTTCAATATATGAAGTTTATGGTCAAATTGGTTTCCATACAACACCCAGTGCTCATCCCAAAATGTGCCCTCCTCAATACCCATCACCCACCCTCCCCTCCCTCCCACCCCCCATCAACCCTCAGTTTGTTCTCAGTTTTTAAGAGTCTCTTATGCTTTGTCTCTCTCCCACTCTAACCTCTTTTTTTTTTCCTTCCCCTCCCCCAAGGGTTTCTGCTAAGTTTCTCAGGATCCACATAAGAGTGAAAACATATGGTATCTGTCTTTCTCTGTATGGCTTATTTCACTTAGCATCACACTCTCCAGTTCTGTCCACGTTGCTACAAAGGGCCATGTTTCATTCTTTCTCATGGCCACGTAGTACTCCATTGTGTATATAAACCACAATTTCTTTATCCATTCATCAGTTGATGGACATTTAGGCTCTTTCCATAATTTGGCTATTGTTGAGAGTGCTGCTATAAACATTGGGGTACAAGTGCCCCTATGCGTCAGTACTCCTGTATCCCTGGGTAAATTCCTAGCAGTGCTACTGCTGGGTCATAGGGTAGGTCTATTTTTAATTTTTTGAGGAACCTCCACACTGTTTTCCAGAGTGGCTGTACCAATTTGCATTCCCACCAACAGTGCAAGAGGTTCCCATTTCTCCACATCCTCTCCAGCATCTATAGTCTCCTGATTTGTTCATTTTGGCCACTCTGACTGGCGTGAGGTGATATCTGAATGTGGTTTTGATTTGTATTTCCCTGATGAGAAGCGACATTGAGCATCTTTTCATGTGCCTGTTGGCCATCCGGATGTCTTCTTTAGAGAAGTGTCTGTTCATGTTTTCTACCCATTTCTTCACTGGGCTATTTGTTTTTCATGTGTGGAGTTTGGTGAGCTCTTTATAGATTTTGGATACTAG
The DNA here is from genome assembly GCF_007474595.2 of Lynx canadensis. Classification (NCBI taxonomy): domain Eukaryota; kingdom Metazoa; phylum Chordata; class Mammalia; order Carnivora; family Felidae; genus Lynx; species Lynx canadensis. Next base: position 135,321,207 of record NC_044303.2, on the reverse strand, counting down.
CCCTTTGTCCAATATGTCATTTGCAAATATCTTTTCCCATTCTGTTGGTTGCCTTTTAGTTTTGTTGGTTGTTTCCTTTGCTGTGCAGAAGCTTTTTATCTTCATAAGGTCCCAGTTGTTCATTTTTGCTTTTAATTCCCTTGCCTTTGGGGATGTGTCAAGTAAGAAATGGCTACGGCTGAGGTCAGAGAGGTCTTTTCCTGCTTTCTCCTCTAGGGTTTTGATGGTTTCCCGTCTCACATTCAGGTCCTTTATCCATTTTGAGTTTATTTTTGTGAATGGTGTGAGAAAGTGGTCTAGTTTCAATCTTCTGCATGTTGCTGTCCAGTTATCCCAGCACCATTTGTTAAAGAGACTGTCTTTTTTCCATTGGATGTTCTTTCCTGCTTTGTCAAAGATTAGTTGGCCAAACGTTTGTGGGTTTAGTTCTGGGGTTTCTATTCTATTCCACTGGTCTATGTGTCTGTTTTTGTGCCAATACCATGCTGTCTTGATGATGACAGCTTTGTAGTAGAGGCTAAAGTCTGGGATTGTGATGCCTCCTGCTTTGGTCTTCTTCTTCAAAATTACTTTCACTATTCGGGGCCTTTTGTGGTTATAGAGATGCTTTCTTAACCCTCTGGAACCTGAATGTTCCATCTATCAAATAAGAATGTCATCTCTCACCCTTTCAAAGTAACACCAGCATTCTTCCCGGAGCTAGAACAAATAATCCTAAAATTTGTATGGAACCAGAAAAGACCCCAAACAGCCAAAGCAATCTTGAAAAAGAAAACCAAAGCAGGAGGCATCATAATCCTGGACTTCAAGCTATACTACAAAGCTGTAATCATCAAGACAGTATGGTACTGGTATAAGAACAGACACTCAGATCAATGGAACAGAATAGAGAACCCAGAAATGGACCCACAAACGTATGGCCAACTAATCTTTGACAAAGCAGGAAAGACTATCCAATGCAATAAAGACATTCTCTTCAGCAAGTGGTGCTGGGAAAACTGGAGAGCGACATGCAGAAGAATGAACACAAAAATAAACTCAAAGTGGATGAAAGACCTCAATGTAAGACAAGAAGCCATCAAAATCCTCGAGGACAAAGCAGGCGAAAACCTCTTTGATCTTGCCCGCAGCAATTTCTTACTCAACATGTTTCCGGAGGCAAGGGAAACAAAAGCAAAAATGAACTACTGGGACCTCATCAAAATAAAAAGCTTCTGCACAGCAAAGGAAACAATCAGCAAAACCAAAAGGCAACTGACAGAATGGGAGAAGATATTTGCAAATGACATATCAGATAAAGGGTTAGTATCCAAAATCTACAAAGAACTTATCAAACTTAACACCCAAAAAACAAACCATCCAGTGAAGAAATGGGCAAAAGACATGAATAGACACTTCTCCAAAGAAGGCATCCAGATGGCCAACCAACACATGAAAAAGTGCTCAACATCACTCATCATCAGGGAAATACAAATCAAAACCACAATGAGATACCACCTTACATCTGTCAGAATGGTTAACATTAATAACTCAGGCCACAACAAATGTTGGCGAGGATGTGAAGAGAGAGGATCTCTTTTGCATTGTTGGTGGGAATGCAAGCTGGTGCAGCCACTCTGGAAAACAGTATGGAGGTTTCTCAAAAAACTAAAAATAGAACTACCCTATGACCCAGCAATTGCACTACTAGGCATTTATCCAAGGGATACAGGTGTGCTGTTTCGAAGGGACACATGCACCCCAATGTTTATAGCAGCACTGTCAACAATAGCCACAGTATGGAAAGAGCCCAAATGTCCATCGATGGATGAATGGATAAAGAAGATGTGGTATATATATGCAATGGAGTATTACTCAGCAATCAAAAAGAATGAAATCTTGCTATTTGCAACCATGTAGATGGAACTGGAGGTTATTATGCTAAGTGAAATCAGAGAAAGACAAAAGTCATATGACTTCACTCATATGAGGACTTTAAGAGACAAAACAGATGAACATAAGGGAAGGGAAACAAAAATAATATAAAAACAGGGAGGGGGACTAAACAAAAGAGACTCATAAATATGGAGAAGAAACTGAGGGTTGCTGGAGGGGTTGTGGGAGGGGGGATGGGCTAAATGGGTAAGGGGCATTAAGGAATCTACTGAAAGCATTGCTTCACTATATACTAACTAATTTGGATGTATATTTTACAAAATAAAAAAATAAAGTTAAATTTAAAAAAAAGGATGTCATCTCTCAAAGGTGCATTAAATATTCATGAAGGTCCTTGTGAAATTGTGTGAAGCAATTTTGCCTATATATAACATGAAATTTTATTTTATTTTATTTTATTTAGTCCTTTAAATACACTTTTGAGCTAAAAAATCACTATGTGATTTTTTTTTCCCCAGCAGAGGATATAAGAATTAGACAAGCAGACAAAGATCAAGTCTTTAAACAATGACCTTTACATTCAGTGAATGTTTCAGGGTTGCTATAGTCCGAAGTAAACTGTCTCAGATATTAACAGTTTCTAAAGGAGTTTGGACCTCAAGGCATGCTCTGGAAAATTCTGGGTCATGAAGTTGTCTCTTTTAGTAAGACTTTCTTGTATTGTATCCGGTGTTCACTGTTAACAAAAGATGAAGGATATATGGGGAGATTGAGAGTAGGAAAAAGATGCCAAGTCAAGAAGAAACCTGGAAGCTGCCATCTGAATGTGCTTTTGAATTCTTGAAAACTCTCCAAGGGTTTCCAGATGATGGTTACTCAGGTAAGTGATTGAACTCTCTGAGCATTAACATGAACAAACGCATACATTTTCTCACCTCCACGCATTTCTTCCTGCTTCAAACTGGGTGCCTTTCAAAATTTTCCCCTCCTTTATCCATGGTATTTCTTAAAAGCCTGTATGACACCCCCAATCAAAATGTACTACTTTTGTTCTCCCTTAGATACTTGCTTTTCACATTTCAAAATCCCACAGGTATTCCATGCTCCCTGAAGGAAAATAAATAGATTAAAGAAGACAAGAGATAAAACACCAAAGGCAGTATCCCTCAAAGAATTGATAAATTCGGCTTCATTAAAATAAAAAACTTCTGCTCTGCAGAAGACATTATCAAGAAAATACAAAGGGAAGTCACAGACTGGGAGAAAATATTTGCAGAAGACATGTTTGATAAAAGATTATTATCTGAAATATACAAAGAACCCTTAAAACTCACCAATAAGAAAGCAACCCAACTAAGAATGAAGCCAAAAACCTTACAGACGTCTCACCAGAGGAGATATACAGATGGCAAGGGAGCATGTGAAAAGATGTCCCACGTCATATGTCATCTGGAAAATGCAGATGAAGGCAACAATGAGATGCCACTACATATCTGGTAGAAAGGCTGTTTCCGACTGCCAGCGGTTATGCTGGAGCTGACTCAAAACTCAACTTGCTGTATTTTCACTTATTTCGCAAGCTGGTTGTTCTACACGGCTGTTATTAAAAATTGAAGGATACAAACTTAAAATCAGATAAATTATATCTTAGGTAACAATGAAATCATATAAACTTATAACCAAATAAATATCCAACACTCATCACTTCCCCAATGTTTTACTATATGTTATTGTATGTGACCTTGAGGGCATTTTTCATGTGGAGTATCCGTATGGTGACAATGCTCTGTATTAGTGTGCTGCTTTGCATATCTTCCCTATTCCACATTCAGTGACATTTGGGAGAGCTGATGGTTGAATATTTTCCATCATACCCTGCTGACCTACCCTTACTTCTAGCCTCAGTTTCTCTGAACTGGGGAGGGGTGGGATATGTTTTGGAATTCTGTTGAGGTTCGATAGCCACTTCATTCCCCAAGACACCTTTCCTTCTAACGCCTTTAATCATAGGCTGGTCAGAACCTCCTTCTACCCTATCCTGTCCTCAAAAATTTTTACCGAAATTCTTCAAAAGTTCTACGTATTGATGAAGGCTCTCTCCCCGAACCCTGCCCCCACCACCTCTCCAAGGAAAAGGCCAGAATACTTGGACTTCCAAAGATTCAGGGGTGTTGATGAGCTAAAATGTATCATTGGCATCTATCTTTGAGAGATGAAGTAAAAAAAAAAAAATAAAGGTGACGTTAAAGATGAACTGAAACTAGGAAATCCCATAGGAGAATGATGAACAGAAAGTAGCTGCCTGTGGAGGCGGGCTCCAAACCAGACCAAGCTGACGACTAGATAAGAGGAGGCAGTGTCTGGTTCCCATAGCTTTGAGACCTGCCTCCGCCACAGATGTCACAAGGACCTCTTGAAAAGTTGCATTAACTTTCATTTTGCACTAACGTTTATTCCCCATGTGCCAAAAGTAATGTTAATTGGCAAAAGAGATTTACCACTGAGATTCTGGCCTGGAACAGTCTAGGGAATGAGCTGTGGTCTGCAATTTTGTTGGCCTTTCCTCTTGAAGAGCTTTGCAGATCAACTTTTTCAGGCATGTTAAGGTGAGTGCTGCCCAAGGGTGCTAGGAAATGGACAGGTACCATGAACAGGGTTTTAGAGCCAAGCCAAAGGACCTCCTTTCTAGATGAGCACCAGGCTTCTGCCACAGTTTGAATAAGAAAGCACTGTATGGAATAGTTCTCAGACGTTTTTAAATCAAGAACATTGTGTAAGAGCTACTGTGGTTTTTACAAAGGTCCCGTAGGCAGATTCCTCTCAAGTATTATCTGGACAAGGCAGATGCTTAACTCACAATGAACTACAAGTTCCTCTTATTGGAGCATTAAGTCTATGAAACCATAGCGTGGTTCTTTTTTTGCTTGGCTGATAGGAAGCTCTGTTTTCCTTTAATTATTGGAACTTTCCTTAGACATGATTTGTTTTCATTCTTAATAACTTCTCCCTTCTCCTCCTCCTTCACTACTTGTTTTGTGTCTATTTTATGTTGGCCTTTTTTTTTTATCTTGTCATACTTGTATTTGTTATATGTTAAATGTTATAGAATATTTTTAAAGGATAATTACATAATAGAACAGCCAATGGATCAGTGAAGTTAGCGTGTTGGATTATGGGTAATGCAATGTGGGTACCTACGATCTAATGAAAGTAAAACAATAAAATATTTTTTTGGAAGTCATTAAGGTTGTAAATAAATACTTTAGAAGTTAAGTAACTCATTTTCAATGGTCTACCGTATGTCCAGCCCAATGCTAAGAATGATAGTAAATCGTAAGTTGTAGATACAGTTTACTGAGAATCTAATTTTATTGGATGGGGAAGTCTTACCAACAATTATAATTATTAGCTTCCATTAATAGATGCCAGCCATGTTCCAGGTGCATTCTAGACATTATCTTATTTACTCTACACCCTCGAGATTCTATTTCAGAAGGTCAGTTTTCCTATTAAATCGCTACCTACAGGCGGAACTGAGAGTTTCTAATCCAGAATAAAAGGAAAAGGTGTAACTGCATGCACTTCATGTCTGATGCCAGGCAGAAGCCAGTGAGGCCGTGACATATGCCCATGAATGGAGGACAGCAGCCTGCCTGGAGAGAGGAAAGTATGAGGTCAGCTGATGGAACCACAAATGGGGACATTCAATTCTGGAGGAGAACTGGGAACGAAGATAATGCCTGTGACAGCACTTAAGGAAAAAGCAAAACCACTTCACCTTAAAAGTGATTGTGCTAAGAGGCACTGTGGCCTTGCCCACAAAAATAGTAGCTCTCCTGAAGGCTGGAGAGGAGTGTTAAGGGCTGAAAACCCTAGCCCCCATTGTGATATTTGGAGATGTGTTGCAGACTGAGTCTCGAGTTCTCTCTTGTCCAGCAAGAGAGCGGACACAGAATTGAATAGGGGAGTGCGGTAGGGTCCCCACCCTAAGGAGAGGAGAAAAAACCCCAAACCCTCAAGGCAACCGGGCTATATGCGTAGGTGACAACATCCCTCACAACCTTGTAACATGAGACCACTTCATCAGACTGCATGTTTGTGTGTTACCATATAGGGGAGACAAAGAAATAGAAAATGTATTAAAAAAAAACCCATGCCACATGGCGTTTAGGGCTCACTTCTTTGGGTACAAACCCAGCTGAGCCGAGTTGGCAGGAATAAAGTTGCTTCCTGGAAAGAAAAGCCTCGGTGTCACGACTCTCTGTGTAAGAATCCTGCTACAAGAGAGCCTAATGTCCAGGAGGAGACAAGAGTCCCAAACCGGGCTTTCATCTCCATATTTATTGAGCTCACAAGATGTTACCCACATGGCGAACTTGAGGAAAACAAGATCTTACACACGTGAACGTGGAGAAAAACAATCAGACAGTAATCATTAACTTGTGTGTGTAAGAAGCAAAGGGTCAGGGTGGGGGGGGGGGGGTTGGAGTGGAGTTTGTGATCAAGGTAGATTGGCGCCAGGTGGAGGGTAATTTCCTGCAGGTGATGTAACAAGTTACTCCTCATCCCATTATAGTATCTCACTCGCTAACCTCAGGCGCTTTCGCCCCATGGTGGCGGCTTTCTGCCCCAAGCTTTTTTCTAACCCGTTTATGTAAGTATAAGGAATTCTTGAACCTATGTCCCCACAGAGATGGACTTTTGGGAGGTAATTAGGGTCAGAAGAAGTAGGGAGATACTCAGGTAGGTGTCCTTTATGTAGAGAGACACCTCAGCTTTTGCTCCCTATACCCACGCACACACGCACGCACACACGCATGCGTGCAGGTCCAACAGAGGTCGTTAGAGCATGTAACAGACAGAGGCTGCCTGCAAGCCAGGAGAGGAGGCTTCGTCGGAAGCCTACCTTGCCAGCCTCTTGATCTTGGATTTCCCAGACTCTGGAATGGTAAGAAATACACTTTTATTCTCTTATTTATAAGCTACCCCAGTTATGGTGTTTTGTGATGACAGCCAGAATGAAGACAGGGAGTTTTTCTAAACTAGGTAAGGTTTCAGGTATCTCCTTTCTGAACCTTTGCCCAACTCCTCACTCTGGCCTCCTGTAACTTACTGTTCATTCCTCTCCACTACATTTCTTACCACGATGATAGAGTTTGCTTTCACTAGCAGCAGACTGAGATCTTTGATGGCAGCCACCTGTCTTCTTGGTCATTGGGCTTCCAGAAAGCCCAGTGTCCTGAATAAAATAGGCACTCAATAAAGTTTGTCAAATAAATCAGGAAGCCCTAGTTAGACCTCTCATCCTCGGCAGTGCAAGGAAACAGATCATCACCATGCCAGCAAAACCTATTTAAAGCCCTAAACCACGTGTTACTGGGCCTCTCATAAGATGACAGAAAATCGGAAGTAAAGTGACCAACACATTTTCTCCAGTGTGATGAAGTTATCCATACTTTTTGGTCTGGAAAGGCTTGGACTATAAATCACTGAAACCTGAAATAAACTCGTAAATAAATTGATTCCAGTAGGTTAGTCATAGAACGTATGGTATATTTTCCAGTCAAAACCATAATTCTCATGAGCAGTCTTGGTGATGAATGGAGCGGTCCTGTAACTTTGCTCTTAAGGTGATGACGGTTGGTAGTTGGAGGTTGATTGTCCTGTTCTCGTATTATAGGCCAGACCTCTACATGTGTCAAGCTAGGTGTAGCTTTAGAATTTTTTTATTTAACAACAAGCTAAGTCTGAGGTCATGCTTCAGACAGTTGTGATTGAGTGCTACACAAAGCAGAGAGAATTTCTAAATTTCCTTCTGGAGAGCAAATGCACGTAAGCATGTTGGTGATTACTCATTTATCCCCCTTCCCTGCAAAGCCTTAGTAGTTCTCTGGGGAGCTGATTTATGACAGCAGTATCAAGCTGGAGAGAACAAAGTTCTCTTGTTCTTCTATCTGAAGTTTAGATGGTTATCAATTGTATCTGTTTACACGTAAACGAATACACCAGGATTCTTCTACTGTTTTAGTTTTATTGAGATATAATTGACACATGGCACTGTATAAATTTAAGGTCTACAGCATGTTTTGACTTACATATATTATGAAACAATCGCCACAGTCAGTTTAGTTAACATGCATCATCTGATAAAAATACAAGAAAGGGGCGTCTAGGTGGCTCAGTCCTTTGAGCGTCTGACTCCTGATTTCAGCCCAGGTCATGATCCCAGGGTGGTGGGTTGGGGCCTTGCTTGAGGCTCCCCACTGAGCATGGAGCCTGGGTAGGTTTCTCTCCCACTTCCCCTTCCTCTCCCCCTCCCCCATGCTCTCTCTCAAATATATTATATATAGATAATATATTTTTCCTTGTGATTTAATCTTAGGATTTGTTCTTAGGATTTATTCTTCTAACAACTTTGAAATATACCATACCTTGTTAACTCCAGCCATCACATTGTACATTACAATGTGTAATTACATTACAGTACTTGTTTATTTTATAACTGAAAGTTTGTAACTTTTGACTACCTCACCCAGTCATCCCCCGCCCCTTCTCTAATAACCTTTCAACAAGTGTGAGGTGATTTTGTGGTTTTGATTTGTATTTCCCTAATGACTAGAAATGTTGAACATCTTTTCACGTACCTATTGGCCATTCATAGATCTCATTTTGGAAAAAATGTCTATTAGGTCTTTTGTACATTTTCAGTTAGATTAATGTTGTTTTGCTATTGAGTTGTGTGGGTTTTTTTAATATATATTTGGATATTAACTGCTTATCAGGTATATAGTTTGTAAATCTTTTTTCCCATTTCATACTCTGTGTTTTCTTTTGTTGACTTTCTTTTGCTCTGCAGAAGCTTTTTAGTTTGATATAGTCCCCTTGTTTACCTTTGGTTTTGTTGCTTATGCTTCAGGGGTCATATCCAAAAACCACTGCCAAGACCATGTCAAGGAGCTTTTTTCCTGTTTTCTTCTAGGTTTCTGATGGTTTTCAGTCTTAAAATTTAAATATTGAATCCATTTTGAGTTAATTTTTGAGTGATGTAAGATAGGGGTCTGGTTTCATTCTTTTACACATGAATATCGAATTTTCCCACCACCATTTATTGAAGATACTGTCTCTTCTCCATTGAGAGTCCTTGGCTCCCTTAGGGTTCTTTGTGGGCTTTCATTTCTGTTCTATTGATCTATTTTCCTTTGTGCCAATACCATCATATTTTGATTACTGTATCTTTATAGCATAACTTGAAAGAGGAAATGTAACATCTCCCACTTTGTTCTTTTTCAGGAGTACTTTGTCTATTCAGGGTCTTTTGTGGTTCCACATAAATTTTAGGATTTTTTTTTCCATTCCTATAAAAATACCTTTGGAATGTTGATAGGAATTGCATTGAATCTATACATAGCTTTTGATAGTATTAATTCTTTCAATCCATGAACACTGATAGCTTTGCGTTTATTTTTATCTTCTTTGCTTTCTTTCATCAATGACTTGTAGTTTTTAGACAGAGTTTATTCACCTCCTTGGTTAAGTTTATTCCTAAGTATTTTATTGTTTTTGATACTTTTGTAAATAGAATTGGTTTCCTTATTTCTTGTAAGGACAATCTGTTGTTAGTATATAGAAAAGCTGCTGAATTGTGAATGTTAATTTTATATCCTGCAATTTTACTGAAATCATTGAGGAGATAGAGCAATTTTTTGGTGGAGTCTTTAGGATTTTCTTCATGTAAAATCATGTCATCTGCAAATGTAGGCAATCTGACTTCTTTTCCAATTCTGATTGGAAGTTCTCTGGCAAGGACTTCCAGTATTATGTTGAATGAAAGTGGTGAGACTGGGCATCCTTGTTTTGTTCTTGATCTTAGAGGAAGAACTTTGTACATTTCATCATTGAATATGATGCTAGCTGTGGGTTTATCATTTATGACCTTTATTTATGTTGAGAGATACTTTGTTAAGAGTTGTTGATCATGAATGGATGTTGAATTTGGTCGAATGCTTTTTCTGTGTCTGTTGAGATGATAAGTTTTTTTGTTCTATTAATGTGTATTTCACATCGATTGATACATATGTTGAACATTCCTTGCATCCTAGGTATAAATCCCACATTATCATGGTGAATGATCCTTTTAATTACTGCTGAATTTGGTATACTAGTATTATATTGAGAATTTTTGTGTCTATATTCATCTGAAATGTTGATTTGTAGTTGTCTTTCTTGGTAGTGGGCTTTCTAGCTTCGGTAGAAGGCTAATGCTAGCTTTATTTTTTTTTTTAATTTTTTTTTAATGTTTATTTTTGAGAGGGAAAGAGAGAGAGACAGAGTGTGAGTGGGGGAGGGGCAGAGAGAGAGGGAGACACAGAATCTGAAGCAGGCTCCAGGCTCTGAGGTGTCAGCACAGAGCACGACATGGGGCTCAAACTGATGAACCATGAAATCATGACCTGAGCCAAAGTCAGGTGCTTAAGCAACCAACTGAGCCACCCAGGTGCCCTGGCTCTTGCTGGATTTTTAAAATGAGTTTGGGAGTGTTCCTTCCTCTTCATTTTTTTGGGAGAGTTGGAGGATTAACGTTAATTCTTTAAATAGTTGTAATATTCACTAGGGAATTTATCTGGACCTGGGCTTTTCTCTATTGGGAGATACTGATTCAGTCTCTTTACCAGTAATTTTGGTTTTTCTTTTTTTTTTCTTTTTGTTTATTTTTGAGAGAGAAAGAGAGAGATCATGTGTACACACAGGGGAGGGGCAGAGAGAGAGGGAAATATGGAATCCAAACAAGGCTCCAAGCTCTAAGCTGTCCTCACAGAGCCGACATGGGGCTTGAACTTGCCAACCGCGAGATCATGACCTGAGCCAAAGTCGACACTTACCTGACTGAACCAACCAGGCACCCCTATTAATAATTTGGTTTATTCAAACATTGTATTTTTTCCTGATTCAGTCTAGGTAGTTTGTATGTTTCTAAGAAATTTGACCTTTCTTTTTCTTCTAAGTTGTCAGTTTCTGCACAGAAGGTGCCCTGGATGCAAGCTGGGGGATGCTGGGGCTCCCACTGCAGAGGGTGCCCTGGCAGGTGAAGCTTATAGGGGCATAGATAGGGCATTCTGAGGCACTCTACCTGGAGGCACCCTGGCAGAGGAGCTGTAGCCAAAGCAGGCACAGGCCAGAGGTTTCTAGGTGCTTCATGAGGGGGTTGCCCTAGTGGGGCAAGCAGGCATGGGCTGTGAGGTCCTTGGGTGCTGTATACTGGGAGTGCCCTGGCACATTGTCTGGAGCTAAAGTTGTAGAGGTCTAGAGTGTTCGAGTATGCCTTGAGTCTGTGTCTTTGGCAAGATGGCTGGAGCTGTGGTGAGCACTGACCGTGGGTGTCCTGATGTACACCACCCTGGGGCCACTTTGGTGGAACAGCTGGGTCTGGTGAGCGCTAGGAGCTGGGGGCTCCTGGAGACAGTAGGCTGGGTAGGGCTCCTGAACCCTCCCCCTGTCTTTGATATTAAAGTGGAAGGGGAGTGTAAACTGTGGCATTTCCCAGTTCCACTGACCCAAAGAGAGTTTCAGCAGCTCCTCCGCTGTTTGGCAGGGTTTTAGGGCTGGATCTTTTATATTCTCCTTCTTTTAAACCACGGCTTTTGGAGGAGATGAGTTCAGGATCTTCCTACCTTACCACCTTGGACTGGAACTCTCCCTTTACCATTTCTTGTAAGGCTCTTTCAGGGTGATGAACTCCTTTAACTTTTGTGTGTCCAGAAATCTCTATCTTCCCTTCAATTTTGTATGATGTTCATGGTTGCAGTTTTTTTCCTTTTAGCACTTTGAAAATATTATGGCACTCCCTCTGAGTTGCAAAGTTTCTGCTGAAAAATCAGCTAATAGCTTTATATGAATTTGCTTGTATGTAACTAATTGGTTTTCTCTTACTGCTTTTAAGATTCTCTCTTTAATTTTTGACTTGGTTTCATCTTGTTTGGAGCTCTCTGTGGTTCCTCAGTCTAGATGTCTATTTCCTTCCCCACATTGGGGATGTTTTCCGCTATTTCTTCAAATTAGAACATAAACTGAGAGTGAGAGTGAAGGGATGGATATGTATGTGTGTGTGTGTGTATGTGTGTGTGTGTGTGTGTGTGTGTGTGTGTATATATATATATATATATATATATATATATATATATATATTCCAAGCTTTTTGTTGGTTACCATTTGCTTGAAATATATATTTTTGTCTCTTCACTCACAGTTTATGTTAAAATTAAAGGTTATGTTAAAGTTAAAATGTGTGTCTTGTAGGCAACATCTTATTGGATCTATTTTTTAAAAATTGATTCACCTGTTTCATGTCTTTTTATTGGCAAATTTAATCCTTTTATGTTTAAAGTAATTATTGATAAGTAAGGACTTACTACTGGGGTTTTTGTTATAGTGATTGAACATTTCTATACAGTGCTTATCATGATGTGTGTACTCTTAATCCCCTTTATTATATCACCCCTCCCCCAACCTACCTCCGCTTTGGTAAACATCAGTTTCATCTCTATAGTTAAGAGTCTGTTTTTGGTTCGTCTCTTTTTTCTTCATTTGTTTTGTTTCTTAAATTCCACAGATGAGTGAAACCATACAGTTTTTATCTTGCTCAGACTCATTTCACTTAGCTTTCTATCTAGATCTCTCCATGTTGTTGCAAATGGCAAGATTTCTTTCTTTTTTATGATTAATGTTTCATTGTATATCTGTGTGTGTGTGTGTGTGTGTGTGTGTGTGTGTGTGTGTGTGAGTGAGTGTGTATCTATCTGGGCACTTGGGCTACTTGCATAATTTGGCTATTGTGAATAATACTGTAATGAACAGAGGAGTGCATATATGGTTTTGAATTAGTGTTTTTGTATTCTTTGGGTACATATCAATTAGTGGAATTGTTGAATCATGTGGTAATTTTATTTTTAATTTTTTGAGGAACCTCCAGACCATATTCCACAGTGACTGCACCAGTTTGCATTCCCATGAAAGTGTAAGAGGTTCCTTTTTCTCCACATCCTCACCGATACTTGTTTTTTTGTTTTTAGTTCAGTCATTCTGACATGTGTGAGCTGATAGCTTATTGTGGTTTTGATTTGCATTTCCCTGTTGATTAGTGATATTGAACATCTTTTCATGCATCTGTTGGCCATCTGTATGTCTTCTTTGGAGGCATGGTCTTCTGTTCATTTTTAATTGGATTATTTGGTTTATTGGTGTTGAGTTGTACAAGTTCTTAAATATTTTGGATGCTAATGCTTGGATGTGTCATTTGCAAATAGCTTTTCCCATTCAGTAAGTTGTCTTTGAGTTTTGTTGATTGTTTCCTTTGCAGGGGGTTTTAATTTGATGTGGTCCCAATAGTTTATTTTCACTTTTGTTTCCCTTGCCTCAGGAGACATACCTAGATAAACGTTGCTGTGGCTGTGTCAGAGAAATTACTGCCTGTGCTCTCTTAGAGAATTTTTATGATTTCAGGTCTCAAATTGAGGTCCCTAATTCATTTTGAGTTTATATTTGTGTGTGGTATAAGAAAGTGGTCCAATTTCATTCTTTTGCATATAGCTGTCCAGTTTTCCCAACCCCACTGTTAAAGATACTGCCTTGTTCTTGTTCCTATTGTATATTCTTGTCTCCTTTGTCAAAGATTAATTGATCTTATAATTTTGGGTTTATTTCTGTGCCTCTATTCTGTTCCATCGATCACTGTGTCTACTTTTGTGCCAGTACCATACTGTTTGTATTATTATATCTTTGTAGTACCTCTAGAAATCTGAGATTGTGATACCTCCTGTTTTGTTCTTCTTTTTCAAGATTGTTTTGGTTATTTGGGGTATTTTATGGTTCCAGACGAATTTTAGGATTGTTTGTTCTAGTTCTGTGAAAAATGTTGTTGGTGTTTTGATAGGGTTTGCATTCAATCTATAGATTGCTTTGGGTTGTTTGGACATTTTAACAATATTTCTTCTTCCAGTTTGCGAGCATGTAACATCTTTCTATTTGTGGCATCTTCAGTTCTTTTTATCAGTGTTTTTCAGTTTTCATAGTATAGGTCTTTTACCTCCTTGGTTAAGTTTCTGTATGAGTGTTGTTTCTTGTCCAATTGTATATGGGATTGTTTTCTTAATTTATTTTTCTGCTACTTTATTATTAGTGTATAGAAATTTAATGGATTTCTGTTACTGATTTTCTATCCTGCAATCTTACTGAGTTTATCAGTTCTAATAGTTTTTGTTGAAGTCTTTAGGGTTTTCTATATACAGTAGCATGTTATCTGCAAAGAGTGAACGTTTTATGTCTTCCTTAACAATTTGGAAGCCTTTTATTTCTTGTCAGCTTGCTGTGGGTAGGACTTCCAACACTATATTGAATACAAGTAGTGAGAGTGGACATCCTTGTCTTCTTCCTGACCTTAAGGGAAAAGCTTTCAGTTTTTCACCATTGAGGATAATGATGGCTGTGGGTTTTTCATAGATGGCCTTTATCATATTGAGGTATGTAACCTCTAAACCTGTTTCGTTGAGGGTTTGTATCATGAGTGAATGTTGTACTTTGTCAAATGCTTTTTCTGCATCTATTGAAACAATCATATGGCTTTTGTTTTTTCCTTATTGATGTGATTTGTCACATTGATTGATTTGAGCATATTTAGCCTCCCTTGCATTCTGGGAATGAATCCTACTTGATCGTGGTGAATAGTTTCTTTAATGTATTGTTGGATTTGGTTTGCTAATATTTTATTGAAGATTTTTGCATCTATGTTCATCGGAATTACTGGCTTCTAGTTCTCTCTTTTTTTGTGGTGTCTTTATCTCATTTTGGCTTCAATGAAATAGTGGTCTCATAGAATCAATTTGGAAGCTCTCCTTCCACTTCAATTTTTAGAATAGCTTGAGAAGAATAGGTATTTACCTGTCTTTATTTATTATTACTAACCTTTTTAGAAGGGTGAGGGGACTGAGGGAGAGGAAGAGGATCCCAATTTGATTTCACGCTCAGTGCAGAGCCTGATGTGGGCTTGATCCCACAACCCTGGGCTCATGACCTGAGCTGACATCAAGAATTGGACACTCAAAACTGACTGAGCCACCCAGGTGCCCCAATAATTAATCGTCTTTAGATATTTGGTAGAATACACCTGTGAAGACTTCTGGTCCTGGACTTTGTGTGTTGGGAGTTTTTTGATTATTGATCCAATTTTATTGCTGGTAATCATTCTGTTCAAATTTTCTCTTTACTCCTGCTTCAGTTTTGGTAGGTTGCATGTTTCTAGGAATTTATCCATTTCTTCTAGGTTGTCAGTTGTCCTATAATTTTTCATAATATTTTCTTATAACCTTTACATTTCTGTGGTGTCGGTTGTTCTCTTCTTTGATTTCTGATTTTGAATACTCTTTATTTTTTTAATGACAATGGGTAAAGATTTATCAATTTTGTTGATCTTTTCAGAGAACCTACTATTTACCATTTCTATTTTTTTTTTAGTTCCTGTTTTGTTTTTTTTTTTCTGCTCTAATTTTATTTTTTTTCTTCTGGTGTTGGATTTTGTTTTGTTTTTCTTTTCTAGATCCTCTAGGTATAAGGATAAGTTGTTTGAGATTATTCTTCTTGAGTAGGCCTGTATTTCTTCTTTAAACTGTTCTCTTAGACCAGCTTTTTCACTGCATCCCAGAAATAGTGGACCATTGGGTTTGCAGTTTCGTTTGTCTCCATGTGTTTTTTGATGTCTTCCATGATTTTGTGATTGACCCATTTATGGTTTAGTAGCATGTTATTTAACCTCTACATATTGGTGTTCTTTCCAGGTTTTTTTCTTGTGGTTGATTTCTAGCTTCATAGCGTTGTGGTCAGAAAAGATGCATGGTCTGACTTCATTCTTTTTTGCTTTTGTCGAGACTTGTCTTGTGGCCTAATTTGTAATCTCTTCTGGGGAATGTTCCTTGTGTACTTGAAAAGAATATGCATTGTACCATTTCAGGATGGAATGTTCTGAATATCGGTTAGATCCATCTGGTCATTCAAAGGCACTGTTGCCTTGTTGATTTCCTGTTTAGATGATCTAAATGGATTTACTATTTGATGGATGTAGACTGTTAACATTCCCTACTATTACTGTATCACTATCGATTACTTTCTTTATGTTTATTATTAGCTGCTTTATGTATTTGGGTACTTCCATGTTGGGTGCATAAATGTTTACAATTGTTATATCTTCTTGTTGGATTGTTCCCTTTATGATTATATAGTGTCCTTCTTTGTCTCTTGTTACAGTCTATTTTAAACCAGTTGTGTTTGTTATAAGTACTGTTACTTTTTTTTCTCTTCCATTTGCATGATAAATGCTTTTCCATCCCTTTACTTTCAATCTGTATGCGTTTTTAGGTCTGAAATGAATCTCTTGAAAGGAGCCTATAGATGAGTCATCTTTTTTTTTTTTTTTTTTAATCCATCCTGTTACTCCATGTCTTTTGGAGCATTTAATCCATTTATATTCAAA
The DNA here is from genome assembly GCF_007474595.2 of Lynx canadensis. Taxonomy (NCBI): domain Eukaryota; kingdom Metazoa; phylum Chordata; class Mammalia; order Carnivora; family Felidae; genus Lynx; species Lynx canadensis. Next base: position 135,304,817 of record NC_044303.2, on the reverse strand, counting down.
TTAATTATTTATAAGTATGTAATTACTGGTTTTTTTGTTTCTAGTATTGTTATTTTTGTAGTTCTTCTCTGTTCCTTTCTCATGTTTTGCTCTCTTTCTTTAGTGATATACTTGGATTCGTTTCTGTTTTTGCATATTACTCTTTTTGATTGGTTACAGTTAGATTTATGTATAACATCTGCTTAAAGCAGTCTATATTAAATTGATGGTTGCTTAAGCTTAAACCCATTCTAAAACCACCAAGTTTTTACTCCTCTGTCTGCTCCATATATTAAGTATGTGGTGTCATAGTTTATATTTTTTTATTTTGTGAATCCCTTGATTGATTTTGTTTTTGTAGATACAGGTAATTTTACCATTTTTGTGCTTCCTACTTGTCTTAATCCTACTAATGACCTTTTCTTTCCACTCAAAACTTCCCCAGTAACATTTCTTGTTGGGCTGGTTTAGGGGTCATGAATTCCTTTAACTTTTGTTTGTCTGGGAAACTTTTTCTTTCCTTCTGTTCTTAATGATAGCCTTGCTGTAAAGTGTATTCATGGTTGCAGGGTTTTGTTTGTTTTTTTTTGTTTGTTTCATCAGTTTGAATATATTATGTCACTTCCTTCTGGCTTACAAAGTTTCTACTAAAAAATCAGCTTACCACCTTCTGGGGTTTCCCTTCTATGTAACTATTTTCTTTTCCCTTATTGCTTTAAAAATTCTCTTTATCACTACTTTTTGCCATTTTAATTACTGTGTGTTTTGGTGTAGACCTCCCTGGGTTGATTTTATTAGGGGCTCTCTGTGCATCCTCAATCCATATTTCTGCTTCCTTCTCCAAATTTGGGAAGTTTTTAGCTATTATTTCTTCAAATAAATTAAAAAAAATTTTTTTTTACATTTATTTTTGAGAGACAGAATGAGACAGAGCGCAAGCAGGGTAGGTGAGAGAGAGGGAGACGTAGAATCATAGAATCTGAAGCAAGCTCCAGGCTCTGAACTGTCAGCACAGAGCCCGATGCGAGGCTTGAACCCACAAACCATGAGATCATGACCTGAGCCGAAGCCAGACCCTTAAGTGACTGAGCCACCCACGTGCCCCATCTTCAAATAAATTTTCTGCTCCTCTTTCTTTCCTCCTCCTGGGATCCCTATAATAAGAATGTTATTATGCTCGGTGGTGTCACTGAGTTCCTTTAGGCTATTTTCATTTTTCACTATTTTTTTCTCTATCCTGTGGAAGTTGATTGCCTTCCATTACTGTGTCCTCCTAGTCACTGATCCATTCTTTGGCTTTCTCTAGTTTACTCTTTCTTACATCTAGTGTATTTTTAATTTCAGTTACTGCATTCTTCATCTCTTATTGGTTCTTTGTGTTTTCTATCTGTTTGCTGAGGATCTCGCTGAGGTCCTCCACTCTGTTCTTAGGTCCAGTGAATATCTTTATGACAATCAGTATAAATTGTCTATCAGGCATATTACTAATCTCTGTCTCATTTAGCTCTCTTGCTGTGATTTTTTTCCTATTTCATTTGGGACATATTCCTCTGTCTCCTCATTTTGTCTAACTCTCTTTATCTGTTTCTATGTGTTAGAAAAGTCAGCTACATCTCCTACTTTTGAAAGTAGTGGCCTTATGGGGTGCCTGGGTGGCGCAGTCGGTTAAGCGTCCGACTTCAGCCAGGTCACGATCTCGCGGTACGGGAGTTCGAGCCCTGAGTCAGGCTCTGGGCTGATGGCTCAGAGCCTGGAGCCTGTTTCCGATTCTGTGTCTCCCTCTCTCTCTGCCCCTCCCCCGTTCATGCTCTGTCTCTCTCTGTCCCAAAAATAAATAAAAACGTTGAAAAAAAAATTAAAAAAAAAAAAAAGAAAGTAGTGGCCTTATAAAGAAGAGTTCCTGTAATGCCCTGAAATGCAATGTCCCTAATCGCCAGAATCTGGTGCTTTAGGGGTGTCTCCTGTTTGCGTTGCATGCACTCTAATGTGGCTGAACCACTTTTTCCTTTATTCCAGTCATATGCAACAGCCCACTTTGTTATGGGCAGGGTTTGGTTCCTTTGTTGTTAGTGGGCTAGTCTGGGGCCACGTTGGCCTTGAGTTGTGTCAAATCGGCCATTTGCCAGAGATGGAGTAGCATGTTTTCCCTTGAGATGCTTTTGTTGGTAGGCAGGCCCTGCAGTCACATCAGATGCATGCCACCATTCCACTGCTGGGGCTGCATTTGGACTGGTGTGTGTGGTTTTATTCCCTTCTCCCCAGAGTAGGAGTCACTTTGTAGTGGTTTTGACCCCTGTTGGGGCTGTTGGCACCGCCAGGCTTGTGACACTGCTTTGGATGGGCTTCAGCCACGGGTGCACTGGAGGGGGGAAGGTTTGCAGGAGAACTTGGGAGCAGAGTGGCAGTGTTAGCAAGGTTTGCCCAGGTCTGCTATGGGAGGGGACCTGGACCAAAACCCTGGCTGCAGGGGTCATGGCTGCAGGAGAATGGCAGTGCAGGGCACTATTAACAAGCTAGGTTAAGAGTGTTGATGTTGCACTGGTTCCTGTAGATGTCCGTGTATCTAGGCTGGGAGGTGGGGTAGAAGAAGCTCTTTTGTTTTTGGAGAAGGCTCCCAATGATCCCTGCCCCCTCCAGCACACGTTCTCAGATTAGTTAACACAACTTCCTTTCCTACATCCTGGTTGTCAAACTGTTGTTTCTATGTTGTACTTCATGAAGACTGTTTGTTGTGCTATGTCTTGAAGGGCAGGGACTCAGTTTCCTCTCACCCCTCAGCTGTCCTAGAGCCGAGACTGCAGAATTTTAAAGTTCCTTGTGTTAAGTCTGCGGATGGTAAGAAATCCCGCATGTTGGCCCCTCTAGTTTTCAAAGCCAAATGTTACAGGGATTTGTTTTCCCTGTGCAGGCTCCTCGTGCCTAGGCCCCCTGGGGCAAGTGTTTTTTTTTGTTTCTCTTCCCTGCATCCACAATGCCCTTTCCTTCTGTGGACAGTCTCATGGCTCCTTTTAGCTCCCGATGGTGTCTCTGCCCTTCCTACCCGCTTCAACTTGGCCTCATCTCTACATGGGAGCTGTGGAGAGTCTGTTCTGCCAGTGTCCACTTTTTTTTCTAGGTTATTTACACTGATGTGGGCATTATGTATTTGTATCCATTGGATGATATGAGCATAGGATCTTCCTACTCTGCCATCTTCCCAGGGAGTTTCTTGTGAAATTACTACAGGTTTTTCCCAAGTTACCTTGAGGTTTACATAAAATATCTTAAAATTAACACTGCTTTATTTTAAACTAATAACAACTTCAATAGAATTCCTAAGCTTTATACTGTTAGTTCTTCTTCCCCTCACATTTTAAGTTATTGATGTTACAGTTTACATATTTTTTTTTAATTTTGTGCAATAACAGACTTTTGTACTTAGGGTTACTTTTTTGTATTTGTTTTTTAACTTTTAAATTAGAATTATAAGTGAATTACAACCATTACCATATTATGGAATCTAACTTTGACTATGTTTTTACCATTACCAGTAGGTTTTACACTGCTTTCTTAGATTTTTATGTGTTAAATAACATCCCTTTATTTCCACTCAAAAAACTCCATTAGCATTTTTTAATGTTTATTTTTGAGAGAGAGAGAGAGAGAGAGAGAGAGAGAGCGCGCGCGCAAGCGAGCCCAGCAGGGGTAGAGAGAGAGAGGGAGACCCAGAATCTGTAGTAGGCTCTGAATTTGTGCTTATAGCTCAGAGCCTGATGCAGGGCTTGAACTCACAAACTGCAAGATCGTGACCTGAACCAAAGTTGGATGCTTAACTGATTGAGCCCCCCGGTGCCCCTAGCATTTCTTGTAAGGCAAGTCTATTGGTGTTGAATTCCTTCAGCTTTTGTTTCGGAAAGTCTTTATCCCTCCTCCATTTCTAAAGGACAGCTTTGTTAGGTACAGTGTTCTTGGTTGGCAGGTTTTTCCTTTCAATATTTTGAATATGTCATCACATTATCTCCTGTCTAGAAAAATTTCTGTTTAGAGAACTGCTGATAGACTTAATGGGGGCTCCCTTGTCATTCTTTTCCTGCTTTTAAAATTCTTTGTCTTTGACTTTTGACAATCTAATTATAATGTATCTTAATGTAACCCTATTTGGCTTCAAACTTTTTGTGGTATTTTTGCCTCTTGGATGTGAATGTTTGTTTCTCTCCTTATTTTGGGAGAGTTTTCAGCCATTATTCCTTTAAATATCCCTTTTGTCATTTGCCTTGTCCCTCTGGAATTCCCATGAGAGTAATGTTTCTTTGTTTTTAAAGGTTCTGTAGGCTTTCTTCACTCTTCTTGGTTCCTTTTTCTCTTGGTTCCTCTGACCGGTTAATTTCAAATGTCTTACATTTTAGATTGCTGATTATTTCTTCATAGTTGGGTCTGCTTTTGAAGCTCTTTGTTGAATTCTTCAGTTGAGTAATTATATTTTTCCACTGTAGGATTTCTGTTGGATTTTTTTTTTGATGGTTTCTATTTATTTGTTGAACTTCTCACTTTGTTCATGCATTATTTTCCTAATTTCATTTAGTAGTCTACGCATTCTTGTAATTCATTAAATTTCTTTAAGAGGATTATTGTGAATTCTTTGACAGTTCGTACATCTCCAATTCTTTAGGGTGAGTTATTAGAGTTTTATTAGTCTCCTTTGGTGGGGTCATATTTACCTAACTTTTGATGATCTTTGATTTCTTACATTTGTATCTACACATTTGAGCGAGTGTTTTCCTCTTCCGGACTTCGCTGGTTCCCTTTGGCAAAGACAGATTTTGACAAGCCAGTTGAGTTTGGGTTCTGGGACATGGCTGCCAGTAACGTTCTTGGGCAGATGGGGTCTGGTATTAGGGTCTATTTTGGGGTGAGGCAACTGTTCAAGCTCTGAGGTCATCAGGAGGAGTGGGAGGGATGGTATGACACTGAGAACAGTTGTACAGGACTGCTGTTTTGGTTCCGTGCCCAAGTTAGGCTACAGGATGGGCCCCGGAGTTGCCTGGATTTTTTGGTCAGGCTTATTCTACAGTTGGATTGGGTACTCTACTCAGAAGTTGGTGGGGCTGTGAATTGGTTTCCCTGGCCTGGCAGAGCAATAGGATCGGTCCCAGGGCCTGTTTGGCTCATTGTTTGGGGATCCAAATTAGGCAAGCATGCACACTGAATATCCTGGTCAGGCGGGGCCCTGGTGTTGTTCTATAGACATAGAAAGCCATGAGTTACGCTCTCTGTGCAAGTCCAACTGTAAGCAAGGCTCTTGGATGGGTTATGCAGCCCCTGATGTGTTTTGGTAAGGTTCTCTGGTCAGGCAGGCTGAAGACTGTATACACCAGAAAGACGGTATATGAATTAATTTTTCTGCCTAGTGCAGTGGGAGGAGGAAGTCCAAGGCCACTAAAACTCTTTGTGGTCTTGATTTACGTTGACCTATGCCCCTCGATCCCAATCACAACCCTGACTTTGCTCTGAGGGTGATCAGCTTAACTTGCCTATCTCCTGGCTTGAATGATGCTGGATTATACAGCCTCCAGATGTTCTCATCAGCTCTTCCTTTCAGATGGGGCTGAGGGTCATGCTCTTCAGTGGATGGGGCTATGACTTAGCCTTTCTGCCTCGGCATAGGCAGACCAGACTTCAGAGCTGGTGAGACCTCTTGTTTGAGAACTCTAATCAGGCAGACTTGCACCCTGTCGAGTACCTTGGTCAGACTACACTCCTGGCTTGGTTTTGCAAAACTGCTGGTTGGGAATGACTACTTGGGCTCTACTGGTAGGAATCTGGTCTGCCAACATCCAAGTGCTGGTTGATGGAATCCCCTCCCCTTTTCTCTGTTATGATTAGATTCCCAGTGTTTACGTCCTGTAGAATCCCCTGTGATCCCTATGGGACAGAACCCGAATAGCGGCTCTCAAGAACTGCCCCCAGTGCTGCAGGGCTGGATGTCACCCCTGGGCTCTCTTTTTCCACTGGAAGACCTGTAGGCTCAGGGGAGATCTCTTGACATGCTGTGGCACTGGCCTAGGGGAAGGGCACTGTGGTCAGAAGGTAGCTGTTCCTCTTACCCTGGTAATGCAGTCTATCTTGTTCTCTGCGGTACTTGGGGTGCTTTAGCATTCTAGGATTCTTTCAGTGCTGTTTTGTTCATGAATAGTTGTTAGTTGTGACGGGGAGCAAAATCAGGAATGACATATGTCCCGATCTTGGTTATGTCACTTGCTGATAATAGCATTTCACACCTGTTAGAATAGTAATCTCATTGTGATTTTGACTTATTTCCCTAATGATTGGTGATATTGACCACCTTTTCATGTGCCTTCAGTCATTCATTTGTCTTCTTAGAAAAAAATTTCTATTCAGGTCCTCTGCCTATCTTTAAATTGGATTATTTGGGTTCTTTTTGCTATTAAGTTTTATGAGTTCTTTACATATTTTGGACATTAATCCATTCCTTCTCATATACATAGATTGCAAACATTTTCTCCTATTCTGGAAATTGTCTTTTCACTTGGTTGATAGTTTCCTTTGCTATGAAGAAGCTTTTTAGTTTGACGTAGTCCCATGTTTATTTTTTACTTCGTTGCTTGCGCTTTAGATGTCCTATCCAAAAATGTATTGCCAAGACCCATGTCAGGCAGCTTTTTCCTGTTTTCTTCTAGATGTTTCATGGCCTCCAGTCTTACATGTAAGTCTTTATAAAATTCTTATTTTTAGGCAGACTTTAAGGGAGAAGTTCAGAAGAAAAGTTTTTAATGTGTTGAGACGGTGTCAGTTACAACATGACTGTAGTCTTGGCACGTCCTAGAGGATTTGGTAGGCCACGTTCTCTGACTCAGTGCTTCATGCTTTGGAGAGTCGGTGTCATTTCCCAGTATGCTCACCTTCACATTATTGAGAACTTAACTTCCTACTTGGAGTCACCTGAAGTGTAACCTTAAGACTTCAGGTAAATGGACCCAAATTTTGCTAATGCATTCTTGGCCATGGTCACTGGCAACACAAGGGGCCAGTTCTCAATAAACTTCAGTGATCTGCAGTCACCATTTATGTTGTGGGTTAACGGAAAACCAGGGGATTGAATAGTCTCAGTCTACTAAATCACACCACAGGCTCTGGGGCTCCTTCTAGAGCCTATTTATTTATTTATTTTTTTTTTCAACGTTTATTTATTTATTTTTGGGACAGAGAGAGACAGAGCATGAACGGGGGAGGGGCAGAGAGAGAGGGAGACACAGAATCGGAAACAGGCTCCAGGCTCTGAGCCATCAGCCCAGAGCCCGACGCGGGGCTCGAACTCACGGGCCGCGAGATCGTGACCTGGCTGAAGTCGGACGCTTAACCGACTGCGCCACCCAGGCGCCCCCTAGAGCCTATTTAGACTCACAACTTTATTTTACAGATAAGGAGTTAGAGGCCTACACAGGTGAACTGAGTTGACCAAGTTCCCACAGCTAATTAAAGACCGAAGACAAGACTAGATCTCCTAAACTGAAAATCAGTCTATTTTCTGTATAGACCCTATGCTATGAATGTAAACTATATCATAAAGTAAAAATATGTTTCTGTCACTCAATAATAGTAGTGGCTTCTAATGAAAATACTGGTAGTACTATTTCGACAATCAGGTGATGTTAACTAGTGATTCTCACACTTGAGTTTGCATTAAAGTCAGAGAACTGGGGCACCTGGGTGGCTCTATCGGTTAAGCGCCCACCTTTGGCTCAGGTCATCATCTCATGGTTCCTGAGTTCAAGCTGTATGTTGGGCCCTGCGCTGACAGCTCAAAGCCTGGAGCCTGCTTAGGATTCTGTGTCTCCTTCGCTCTCTGCCCCTCCCCCACTCGCACTCTTTCTCTGTTTCTCAAAAATAAACATTGAAAAAAACCTTTTTTAAATTGGAGAACTTGTGGAAAAAGGTTGCTGGGCCTACTCTCCGTTAGTAGTTTGAGGGTGAGAACCTCGAATTTGCACTTGGGACAGGTTTCCAAGTAGTGCTGATGATAATGCTGTTGGTCAGGAACCTCTGGTGGAAAGCAAATCTTTGCCGTTTCCTGCCATTCGTTACTGGTCCCTTGTGCACTGTCCACCAGTGGAAACCACATCTTCAGCGCCTCATCAGGAAGAGTGACCCGTAAACTTTTCTTTGAACTTCCTAGCATTTCCCATTGGAAGGCTGTGACAGCGTGAAGAACTTTGGCTTGAGTCACACGGCTTAGTGTTCCACTCTGCTCTAATTGTTACATGATTGGAGTAAATCATGTAACATGTCTCCTTCAGTTTCTGATCGTAGGATGGAAAGCTTGTCTTCAAACTCACAATTGTGGAAGGATTATATGAGATGATGCATATACAGTATTGAATGGAACTTACATGGTTTATCAATCAAATGTCAGCCAGGAAAAAAAAATTACAGCTGTGATAGGAAGAATTGAATGACGAGAATAGGTTACTCACATGGTGGAAGGTCTCAGAAACCAGACAGGTGGGGGTGAGAGAATCCTGAGGACTAGCAATAGCCGATAGCTGCCACCACCCCTGGGGCCAGACTAAAAATGGCAGGAGGCACTGAGGCTCTATGTAACTCAGAAGCCAGAGGCTTCTTCTGAGAGGCAGAGCATCCTGGGGCCCCTCAAACCTTGGTCGGGAGGGTTGATCTGGCAAGAGTTAGTGCCGTGGGAGGACTCAGGACCTAGAAGCCAGATGACAAAAGACCCTGGGAATGTAGTTCTCTGGGATATGGAACCGAGCAGGGGAAAAGCAGGAAGGGAATCAGAGTTCCTGCCATACTCTGTTAGTCATTGTTGCCATGACTGTATTTACGTGCCCTTCTCATTTCCATTACTAGACCACGCCTCCATGTCCAGGACCCTTGCTGTGCCTACATGGTGAATGAGTGCCATATACATGCAAAGTGGCATCGCTGTAAATTCACTCAGCAATAAAAACAAATAGGAAAGGTATTGCAGATTAAGAATGGTCTGTATGTATTCACTAGATGCTACAATGAGAAACCTCACTCTGGAGTGCAGCTTTGCTCCCTAAGCCTCACGCCACATCCTGTGTCACACTTAGGCTTGTTGAACAGTGCCTCAGGCTGTCCTTGTCCTGTGGGTGTTCAATATATGCAGACTGCAGAATAGAGACAAAACCAGCAGGCGTAACAAAGTGGGATGGATGGATGGGGAAAGAATTGAGGGACAGTGGCCATTATAGCAAGAACATGCTTTGCAATGATATCACATCACCTAGAGGTATCTTCTTTTCATCATTGAGAATATGGTGAAACTACGCCAGTAACACTAACCTATCATTCCTGTGAAGTGGTGTCTTGCGATAATGTGGTAATAGGATAAAAACGGAGGTGGGAAGCCCTGGGAACAGCAGTGACATTTGTTAACCAGAAGAGCAAGAGAGCAATTTTAGAAACGCTTCTTAGGTGATCACTGAAACTTCAAACCATAACTTCAGTTTCAAAACAACCTTTATTCTGTTTGAAGACCTAATACAATGCATCAAAGCAACTTAAAACAACAAGACATAGCTCCATTGAATCTATAGCTTGAACAAAATGTCAAGGAGGCACACTCCCCCCGCCCCCCCCACCCCCGTTGCCTTGTAAAGGCAAAATTACAACTGACCATGACATCCTCCCTCTCGTCAAAAGACCAACTTTATTTTAACAATGTCATATAAACAGATTTGTAAAAACATTGAACAGATCGTAGCTTTAAAAAATACACACATATAAATGAGTTTTTTTTGTTTTGCTTTTTTTTTTTAATTTTTTTTCTTTTTTTTTTTTTTTCTTTTTTTTAATAGCAGCATCCTGGGCAGCTAATGCTATCTCATGGTGACAAGTTTAACCTTAAGTTGAATAGTGTTTCCAATGAACCCAATTCTGTTCCCTTGCTACTCATAATACTAATATTTTATACAACTAGATTTTTAAAAAGTGGGAATTTGGTATTTTCAAACTTTGTCCCATGTGAGGCATTGTGCTTTAAACTGCCCCTTTCTTAAAAGGCCCTGAACTCAGATTTCAGGGTCTGTTCTCCAACTACTTGGATACCATGCATAGCAAAAGCACAGGTGTTAAAACCAGCAGAGTTTTTCTCCCATTAAGGAACATCAGTAGGACTCCCAAACACGTCACTAGTTCATAACCAGCTATATGACAAAGCAATTGATTCCCCACAGTGACAGCTCACATAAACACATTGTGACTCGACACACCGAAAATGAGGATTTCCAAGTTAAGTGAGTCATCCAGACCAGCTCCCCCAAAGGAGTAACTTTTAAAAGCAGAAAAAAAGCCAAAGAATTATGAACTTCTCACTTCACTTGCAAAGTTTTCACCTTTTTAAGACAAAGCAACTTCAAAGGAAAAAAAAACAACAAACCACCCATACACATACACAAGAATTGTACTAGACATTTGCTTGTTATGTACTTGAACTCGACGACTGTGGATCTGTTGTGGCTGAAAGGTGTACTGGAAACAGTCCATGCACATATACATATATACATATATCAAGGGCCGTGAACTTGTCAGATGTTGCAAACACATGCTTTTTGCCTTTTCACACGGTTCTGAATTTTCTTCCGTGTGTACGATCAGGTCCCGGTGCTCCCACTTGTACAGCCCTATCCCAGCCTCTCTGCAGCTAGCTTAGCGTCTGGCTTTTATCTTTAGGATGCTACACTGGGTGGGGAGAATCAATGCATGCATAAAAGCATGTTATCAGGAATGCCTCTGCTGTATCCATTCATACTCACGAGCCACTCAGTGTTATTAGGAGAAGACTGAACGCAAAGAGCCCTTCTGCTCAAACATCTATAAGGACGAATGTGGTGGGTATGCCACACGCAATTAAAAAGGCGTTTGGCAGAGATGTAACATCACAGATCTAGTGAGTTACGACATAACAGGGAATGATGAATCCTGCCTCTGCTGTTCAAAGAGAAACTTTCCTCTTGCATTTATGTTTGCGAAACGCAAAAATAAGGCAGGTGCCTGAATACCATGCCACCTCGCCAGAGTGTTGAACCAGAAACATTTAACAAAACTTGGCATGAAACATTCCATCTTCAATCTTGTATTTCAGATAGTAAATGAAAATTCTACCTAACAGCATACGTGGATGTGCTATCAAAAAAACCCCACCAAAATGCTAGTTGATAAACCACTCTTAATTAGTCGTCAGACTTGTGTGTGAAGGGGAAGGGTGTTTTTAAAGTTGACACTTACAGACTACACCCAGGGGGATCCTCAGTTGTGTGATGAGAGGGAGGCGGTCAGATCAGTACAGTCAAGTGTGAAGGCTGACAGTCTGGCCGTAAGACTGACTATTGCTCTTGGTATGGATAGCATCATAGCATCATGTAAAGAAGAAAAAAATACATTCTACAGTTGATGAAGTCAGCGGCTAGACTGATTATTTTCAGAAGAATTTTTAAAAGGAACAACACTGAAAACCAAAACAAAAACCCCTCCCCAGTGTCAGAAAGCAAGCTGTGGCTGAACCACTCCCGGGAAAGGAAAACTGTGATTTTTTTAAGATCCTGTTTGACCCTACCCGGAAAGGGACCGTCACACTGATCCTGTGCTGCTCCCCCAACAAATGGACAGTTTCCGTGGAACAGAATGGACTTTGCGTATGTCAGTCAGGGAGAGAGACCTCTCCCTCTTGCCCAGAATTGGAAAGAACACTCTAAAACCTCTTCCTTTCCCCACAGTGACGTGTAACACACACAGTGACTCTGATGAATGAGAAGCACTGTCAGGATTCCTGAAGCGGCCAGGACCTTAACGAGCTCGACACAGCCCAACGCGGTAACTGTGAGGATCCTGTTTATTTGCTTTATGATCTCAATTGAATGGAAAGCTAGGAAAATAACACATGGGCGGATTGAAAATAGTTTTTCAGATCATGCTTCTTCCAAAATGAAGGTTTATGGTTGCAATGGGTAGTCTAACGTTGGAGAGACACATGGTCTAAATGCAGCGATGATACCTTGAAAACAGTGGTCCAAACAAAGGCGGACAGTGCCCCAGGAGGCTCCCTTTCTTCCTAAGAACTAGATGCTCTGACCTGCTCCATGGCGTTAGCGTTCCAGTAGGTCTTGTACTTGTAATTAATGTGTAATAACTCGCAGATCCAAGTGGGAAAAGAGTGAAGTAGTTACTCATTTCTCTGTAATCAGGAGAAAGTGCAAACCATCCTAGCCCTCCCTCCCCCCACCTGTACATCCCTTTGCTACCTCTCCCCCCCACCCCCACCCCAGATTCAAGAAGTTCACAATTCTTAATGAAGCACACATTACCTGGTACCGTATTTTAAGAGTTTTGAAACAACATTGTTGAACTCAGCAATACTTTGTCATATTCATATATCTTTCTCTTTTTTTTATTGAATAAAGCAGCTTTGAAGCTTATCAGGCACTGCCCAACAAAACATTTAGTCCACAAAAATCTGTTATGAACTTTTTAACCTTGGGCTAACAGCCAAGTACTCTGTACAAGAAAAAGTGTAAAATAATTCATAGTTTTAATTCTGAAGCCATTTTTGTTTTTTTTCTTTTTTTTTTTTTTTTTACTGGCATCCTGTACACATTTCTTCTTTAAAAAAAAAAAAAATCACAAAATGAATATTAACAAAAAAAAAATTAGGGACAATAATATTTTCAGGCAACAAAAATTGGGATGGGGTAAGCTTATTCTGAAGGTACATTTAAAACTGAGAACAATGAAAATTAAGAATTGCATAGCACTGTGAATTTAGTCTTCAGGAAAACAAAACAGAAGCTATTTGGTATTGATACAAATCCATCTATTTGATAGTTAGTCATCCATTGTTATGTACATATTTTATATAATGAATGTCCTTTAAAGTCCGGTTTTCCAAGCTCCATTTTTCTGTTGGCGTGGTGGTTTTTAAAGTTTAAAGGAAACACTTTCTGGCATTCAGCTACACCAGAATTTCCTCTGAACGTACGTGAGCGGACGTTCTCCCAAAACGTCTCTGGTGAGCCGAAGTGCCTTTCTGCTACATACCGTTCATTTGTTAGAAAATGAAATAATCCACAGTGCGATGTGTCTGGGTCCACCGTGCACAGCCCATACCCAGGCTGAAGCAGCCTGGCTCGAGCGTCCCCAGGCCAGGGCTCTTGAGCCCGTCCACCCTCTGGTCTACAAGGTCCCAACTTTGAGCTGGTAAAGCTTCAAAAAGCATTAACAAGCACCATGGTTAAAGGCCTCTTTGTCCCTGCACGCAGAGATTTTTGCATTTCTTTTTCTCTTTGTGTCGTGTGTCCTTGTGGCTTTAAATTAAACCAAAAAATAAAAAATAAAAAAAAAAAAATTTAAAAAAAAGGACAAGGACTCCAGAAACGTGTGGTCCTGGCACAGTGCTAGGCTGCGTATCTTCCCCTCTACTTTTTTGTCGAAAGCTCGAGTCCCATCTGAAGGCAGATGGCTGCATTTCCTCAGCTCAATTACAGGTCAGGCTGGAGAGGAGCCCTGTGCTTTCCAGAGGCCTCGGGGTGGTTGAGCTCCAGGAGAAGGATCAGAGGACAAGTGCTTCATCGCCTCTGCTGTGCATATACCGGGTAGGCTAGTGTGACGTTGAGGGAGTCGTTGTGCTGCACGAGGGAGGTGTGTTGGTAATGTAGCACCAGCTCTTTCAGGGAGCTGTACAGGTTATAGGGCTCGGCAAAGCCATAGCCAGTTGCCGTTTTGTTGATGACACAGTGCTTCACTTCGCCATCCACCCTGCAGAGGACAGAGAGAGAGAACAGGGTTTTCAGAAAAGGGTCCTCGTGAAAAAGTACCCTCTGCGGGCCTTGCTCCAGGAAGGGAACACTCCCGGGGGAGCTACGGGCTTGGGCTGCTACCTCAGCTTCCCTGAGCCACTGTATTCTCATCTTGAAGGTGGCAGACGTGTCACAGGGTGACTTTGAGAAACGAGATCGGGTAGAGGACACGCGCACTACCATCACCGACAGCCCTGCCATGCGAGCAGGGCTCTACGGTTAGCACAGGCGTGAACTGCATTCTTGCAGACCAGCCTCTCACGTTGCATTTATCCTCAACTCTCTCCCTCCTGTTCAGTAGGAATATTTCTCCGGTTAAATGGAGGGAGATGGCTGGGTGCAATTTTCAGAACCTTTCCTTCCCAGAGGACACTCGCTTTTCTTAACTCATAGTGATCCGAAACTTAGTGTTCATAGTATTCCCCAAACACATGGGACATAAAAGGAAAACGCGCCACATGCCAGAAAGCTCTTCTCTTGGGTACACTGATCTCAAGGCCAATGACCTCTCTCTCTAGCTGTTGGGCCCCGTTCCTGGTGCAGACTTGACCTGCGGGTGGAGCTCTCTTGTGAATTCCCTCATATTCTAATGCCATTAACCTTGGGAAGTAAAACAAAAAACCCCCCGTGTTGCTACTTCCTTTTTAAAGATGAGAAGATCGAGACTGCTCATGATGAGATGAAGTAGTTGGTGAACTGAGACCCAAACCCCAGTCTTTGAACTCAACAGCAGGTTTCTATGCTTCTGCCTAGACCTGAAAAATGTTGTATCTTTTTTACTTCCTACTCTAGGTTATGGCACTGTGAGGTTCTTCGAAGCTTGGTTGGCTGAATGAATGAAACACGTCTGCAGCTGTCTGACAGGAGAGAAAGATACGTACACTACCGAGCAGGCATAGCAGCCCTGTTTACTGCTTTCCCGGACCAGGAAGGTGCCATCTCGCTTCCCCCGGAGTAGGTTTTCAGCCTTGTTTCTGTTGCTGCTGCCGACATTCCATGTCTTCTCGTCGTGGTGCGGCAAATCCTCATCATCCTCCACCAGCGAGTATTGGCTAAGGAGGCAGGAGAGAAAGGTTGGACATGAAGCCCTGGGAGAGGTCACCTCTCCCACCGAGCCCGTCAGGCCAGCCACCGCGGCTCTGACTCAGGCGGCACTTGGCCGTGGAGCTCAGCCTTCCATGTGACCGCCCTGGACAAAGAGCCCCAGTAGTAAGAGTCTTCCTCTTTGTAAGTCAGGAGCTACATGTGCGCAGCTGGGCAGAGGGGAAGGTATCAAACGATCCTGTTTGTCCAGTTCAGATCAGGAAACCGACTGACTAGGAGGACTGCCAGTTTCTCATGTAATTCAAACAAAACCCAGCCTTAAGCTTTAGAGATACACTGAACAGAATTGTGTCCTTTTTTTTCCTCCCGACTGTTCCAGAAACCCACTGGGGATTTTTACAGGTTTGGGGCCTTCCTTCTAGACAGAGTCACTCAATTGCACTGTGGGTAAAAACTAACTCTGCATCCTTCACTAAACTTTCCTTTTTTGTAACATTCTGGATAATGCGATGTGGTTTACAGAAGATGTTCCAAACTCCGTGAAGTTCCTCCCTTGGTCTGCAAACAAAGCAAGTCACGAGTTCTCTTACCGTGAAGACCCCCCCACCCCCGCCAGCCCCCGGGAAGCCTCCCACCTACGGTGAGTACTCACTCTTCGGTGTTCTCATTGCCCAGCCACTCGTTCAGCTTCTTCTGCCGAACACCTTTCTGAGTCAACCACCTGGAAGACAGAAAAGGAAAATGCATTAATCATGGATCCTTGGTTTGGGCAACGGCCGGTCATTTGCTCCCAGGGTTCTGCCTCAAGGACTTACATCAAGTATTGGTCTCTTGTCTTTCTCAGCTGAATGAGGTCTGGTTTAATGCTGTTCATGCGCTTGTCAATCTCCCGATACTCAGCTGCCTGTTTCTTCAAGTCCTCCTCCAGTCGTCTTCTACTGTCCACAATTTCGCTGATGCGAGACTTCAACTTTTCATAATTATGCATAATCCTATAGGCAAGAGTAAGGCATCGGTCATGACCTGCTTCACCACAATGGTTTCCCACAGCTTATAGAAAGTCAGAAAGAATGCTTTCTCGTGCTGCCATTTTTAAAAATTATTCAAAGGGCAGAAAGCAAGATCATCTTTCAACAGTTCTGGAGGATTTGCATTATTATCTTGAGCACAGGGACAACCCTCATGGTTCACCAACCTTTGTATTTCTTTCTCATTGCCTTCCCGTTTAAATTTTTCTATGTATTCTTTGCTGTACCGTTCTTGGCTTTGGCACTGCTCTTCAAATATTTTTATGGTTTCATTAAATGCTTCAATAGCTGTTCTTTTCATCTGGATTTCCTACAACACAATGTTTAATAAGACAATGTCATACCTTTCACAGAACGGATAATTTGTTATTGTGAGACACTGCCGGGACATTTGATGGTATTCCTGTCTAGCATGGAAGGGACTGTGTTAGCAAGGAAGGCCTCTAATTCATAAAACCCATTAAAATAGTATCACAGAAGCACACATTTCCTTTGGGAATTTTCCCAGTCTATGAAAGCAGACTGCCTAACAATTTCCTATAGTTTTCATTTTAAAAGCCATTCCCCTTTATCAGCAATTTAAGGAATCCATGTTGCCTTCTACTCCCTCTGGTGGTTCTAGATACATCATAGCCTAGAGAAGATTACCTCTCCAGGAAAACATTGTCATAAATGGAGCTTCTATACTTTTTTTTATTAAAGGGCATCAAAAAGTTAAATCTTCATTTTGGAGGTCAGACAAGTTTGTGGAACTTTGAGTTGTTACGTCAAATCCACTTGAAACTCCCAGCGACCTCTGCAATTATCATCACGAGAACTTCTCATTCTGACACTTACGAGCTTCATTTAAAAGGTTTATTAGAGATGCTATGAATATTAAACAATGATCTGCAAATACATGATCTTTCTCCACACTTGATGAGCAAAACCTCAACTTTACTTTCTTTTTCCTAAACCGAACTGACACATGTTCGATTCTAGTAACTAAGAGTTCTGAGATTTTAATTTGATTTTAGCAAAAAACTCACCTGGGAAGTACGGGTATAATCTTCATATAATCTATCATATTCCCGACTTTTTTCTTGAAATTGAGTGTTATATTCATGTAATTTTTTCCCTACAGCTTCAATATTATCTTCTTTGACAACTTGATCCTGGAAGAATGAGAGATGGGAAGAGAGAAAACTTCAGTTCATCGGCTATGCAGTCCAGTAACTGGCCATTCTCAAACTGTAATTTTGTGACCACAGGTATAAAGTTTTTGAAATTTTATTACATGCAATTCACCTGCTTCACAATGTTTTCTAAAGATTTGAAAGTGTCTTGTCTAAACATTGTAATGTGAGCATTTCAGTTTTGAATACCTGTTGGTATTTGGATACTGGATAAAGTAATTTCACGTCCAGTTTGGGATTATACTGAGCTAGGGACTCATTCCGGTAGTGGTTTATTAGTTCAACCACAGAGTTGAAGGTTAGTGGGTCAGAGAAGCCATATTTCCCATCTCGGTGAAATATTTTGATTAACTTGTTATTTCCTCCTTTCCTGTAAACACAAAATAAAGGGCATTATTACAATCTTCTTTAGAAATGTGTTCCAGTGTCTACTTACACACCTCAAGCGTTGCTATGTTCCCGGACTCACCTTAGTGTAAGAGTATAATCACCATGCATTTTAGTAGATGCGTCTCGTACCAAAAAGGTCCCATCAGCTGTATCTCGAAGTTTTTCATTCACTTCTTCCCTGAAACGAAAAGGACACAGGACAAAGCTCACCTTGAGGATTTTAAAACAGGCTTCATTTTTAGAGTTTTAGCTTCACAGCAAAATTAAGCACCAACTATGTAGAGAGCCTCTATCTCCCCACCCCTTTGTTAAGTGCATTTTCTGATTATATGTATTGTTTATATAGAAATGTAATAAATTTCATCTCATTACAAACTGGGAGCTGAAAGAAAAAAAAAACAAAACAAAAAACCTTTCATTACTGGTCTATCAGTGGTCCAAACACACTAATCACTGGCCAATGAGCTCACAAAGTCATGATCCTGAAAAGGACTCCTTTCTCCCCTTCAGAAAAAAAAAAAAAAAAAAAAAAAAAACTACGAATAAACAGGCCTTTTTCATATGTACAAGATACTAACATTAATTCTTACACTTCTGCCTAACAGAAAGCGACCCTGGACCCTCCCTTAAGGCGGTGGGCCACCTCACCCTGGTGCTTTCCTGACCTCTCTGTCAATAATGAAACTTCTCGAGTATTTAATTTCCTGTGGCATCCAGCACCCAACAGTTCCCCAGTGCTCAGGGACTTCTCTGGTCTTCTTTGGAAGACAACCAACTATGCTTCATGCTTATGTTGGAGGATATCCTAAAAATGGAACTCAGCAAGCTGGTGTGTTTCTTTCTCTAAAACCAGAGCTCTGTCTCTAGCGAAAACTCCAGAGTTTGTGGAGCCTTACCTTGAGATATCTCCCCAGTACCATTCAGCATCTTGTAAGGACATATTGTTATTCATACCGTTGTTGGCTACAGTAGTGGGTTTGGGTGGTTTAGGAGGCAATGCTGTAGATTAAAGAGAAACAAAAAGTTGTTTGCGATCCCAACTACGGTGGAAGGTTGCAAAGAGAACCAAGTTTCTTTACAATACTATGAAATACAGCAGTAATTCACAACTCCATGAAACATGATCGTTTGCTTTAAAAAAAAAAAAAGCATCTCTCAGAGCATGGATCAAAAAGAAAAGGAAGTGAAAAAGAGCGAACGGCTTAGAGATGAACAAATAAACCCGGCTGGCCATGTGAGTGTATTTCAGAGTAAATCCTGAGTCCCGGCATTCTGCTTCTAGGCTCTAGTTATATTAAAGTTTCAGGCCTGATCAAATCCATCTAAAATAGGAAACCATGAACATATGAGCAGGAGGAATCACATGGGTTGGCTTTAATTTCCTCCTCTTATTTAATTATAAAAGACAAATTTGGTTTCTGTCCTCCACAAATGCTGTTGCTGTAAGAAAAAAGCTCATCTACAGCAATATGTTTTAAGAGGAGGAATTGGGTTTCTCTAATCTTAGTATTTCAGGCCCTCTTTTGCCAAAAGCCACTTTAAGAAACTCATCTGTGACCTAAATCTCTTTAGCATTCATGTTAATATTCTAGTGGATAGATTGTGCTCTATATGCCAAGACTGATTAAAAACCATATCCCTCTTCCTCAATGTCAAGTGTTTCTGAATTTCTTAATTGGGAGCAGGGCTAATACGGGAAGAAAATTTGGGAAGCAAAATAAGGCTAGGATTTGTAAGTGAAGTCTAAGTCGTTAAGTTTTAAAGGACAGTATTTCATGCAAAAATTATTTCAGGAGTCTATCAAGAACATTGTATAAGGACTAGGATGAAATAAGGGCAAGCCAACTCCTTTTCTCAATATAGTGTCTCAATATAAGAGTAGGCAAAGTCTCAGCGTCTGATTTAGAATAGTTTCAGGTCACCTACAACTGAGTTGTAATCACTGCTACATTCTACACGCCTTCTAAAGTACCAAGTGTTATCACTGCAAAGTACCACTGTTTCCATCCACTGTCAAAAGAGAAAAGCAGCACAAAGGACGCATCATTTTAATTAAAGGAACAGTATGAAAGATACACAACAATACAACACAAATACCAAAGGACCTCGATTAACAAAAGACACCAGTGAAAAACTGGAATTCAATTCATATCTATTCAAGTAAGAAAAAAAACCATTTACCAACAGACAGCCTGATCTGCTTGCTTCCACAGGCAAACGATTTAATGTCCAAGCTATGATCAAACTAATTTTTATTAAGTTACAACAAATTAGTAAAAAATAGAAAACTCAAGAGGATCGGTTTACAGTAGTTGTCAATCTCCCCCCTCCCCAAAAATCCGCAAAATTAACTAGCTTTCTAAAAGAATACTGCAGTGTTACCTGGTGGATCCATTTCTATATAAAACATCAAGTCTGTGCCACAATTTATATCTGTCTTAGCATATTCTAAATCCAGGTCTTCCATATTCCAAACAGTGTTGTACATTTGTGCGAGAGTTTCCTTGGCTGAGCTCAGTTATAAGAAAAGAGTCCGGCTTTCTTTGTAATGGTGTCTTGGAATTCATTTTAAAACCTATAAGGGGCTGCACTGTAACCTATTACATCACACACCCCAGCCAATCAAGTCAGAAAAATGTCACCAGACCACTCCTGCTCCATCATTTCTCTTCTAGATCCAGTCTTAACACAATCCCAGCCTCAGGAAGAACCCACATTTCATAGAACTGCAATGTATACATGCTCATCGTTTCAAAAAGGTGTTTAATTTGACTCTTCTCCTCCAGCACTGAGTTCTCTAATTCCTTTTTTATTACTCCTTGCAGCATGGTACGCTCCGCTGTTGGCAGGTTGACAAAAGCTGATATGCTGCAGCCCGGAGCTTTTTTTTTTTTTTTCCCCCCTAGTGCATCTGGGTTTATGGAGAGCCTGGTCATGCCTTGGTTTAAAAATCTTACAAATGCATCAGAATGGTATATTTAAGGTATATTTTACAGTCCTTAAATGCCTCCTGTATATATTAAAAGCAGAAGGGATCAAGAACTCAGGATGTTTAATTTCATTCCTGCATAACTCACTGACAACTCAGAACTTAAACACTGTTACAAACGTACCACATTAGAAAGCACAATTTAAAGAAAAATCTCCTTCTACCAAACATACTAAAGTTAACACCAGCCACTAGGGAATAATAATGCAACATCTCAACAGGAATGAAGATCTGCCTATTACCAGCACACATTTAATGTTACTGTCTAACAAGACTAGTCCAGGTGAGTTACGCCTTCCAAAAAGAAAGGGGCCATATATATCAAGAATGCAGAGCAGAGGTAGGGTTATGTTTGCAAACTATCTGTCACTGATAAACCCATCCTCCGACTTCTTGTGCTAATACTGCTTGAGGGGAGAGTGATGTAATCACTTTTGGTTGTTCGCCCCCCCCCCCCCATCTCAAATGCCTTACCCTGGGGACTATTATTCCTGGTTAGCAATATTTAATGTAAAGAAATCAATTCCTCTATAAATCTATTAATTTCAGTTCTCTACAGCCATTCTGCATATAGTCTTCCCATCCTCACTAGAGCTTAATGTACATTTCCATTATAAACCACCTCTTTACATTTACATTATTATGAAGAGGTGAGGAGGAAAAGCCCCCATCCCCAATTAGTAGCTGATTGAAAAAAACTATAGTGGGCTTGTGATCAATGCACTTATGTATGTCACATATTTGTGTGACCATTTAAAGAACACAGAACCCCTTAAAATTTATTGTTAGACCCTCTATCAAATTTAGAATCATATAAAATAGTAGAGCAAAGGCACGTCATTTCACCGAGCACTCTGCTTGAATCCTGTCTAGCTGGACTTATTGTCCCATTGATGAGGAAGGCAGTCTCAACCTATCCCCTCCCGCGGACGGCCCGGGCCACTTTTCTATTCCTAAATTCAAAATCACACGCACAAAAATGGTCCAAGTGGTTGGGATATGTCCTCGACTGAGGGTCAGAAAAAATTTTTGACTTTAATAAAAACGTGTTTTCTCTGCCCCAGGAGGAGTCCCGCCAGCAGCTGTGGACAGGCTAACAGCCCAGAGGGCTACCCCATGTCTTTGGGAGCACTTGGTGCAAACCAGTCCTGCTGCTGGATCCCATGTGGCAAACCGACCAGGGGAGGAGGGGAGGGAGACAGGTGATTTTCCACGTCTCTCCAAAGCCTGGCCGGGCACCAACTTCCAGCCAAGCACTTTGTAATTACCTCCTTGCCCGTTTCCAGCCTAAAGCCCATCTTTTCCGCACACTGTGCCCCTCCAGGAAAGGGGGGAGTGTCTCCGCTAATCTCTTATCTGCCCTCCCCAGACAGCACTTCGTCTCACTGACACACCCGCAAAGACAAACTACAGAGGGGAACCTGGCACACAAGCACAAAAGCAGGGCAGCGGCGAGGGGGGTACAAGTTAAAGGCAACTTACTTTGCAGGTTATGCATGTCTGCAGTTTCCCGCGGCCAGGCCGGTCTCCGACAATGCGAACGCCGCCCCCGGCTCTCCCCGCCGCCCCCACGGTGGCGCCCACTCCGCGGCAGCGCTCCCGCCCGCCGAGCGCAGGGGCGGCGGCGGCGGCGCGGGACCCTCGGGCTCGCGCGGCGCGACACGGACGTCGGGACGGGACCGCCGCAGCAGCGCCGCTCACCGCCCGCTCCCCATGGACACAGCCACTGGCTGCCGGTGGTGCCGTACGCGGGAGGGAGAAAGCCCCGGCGCTCGCACGTCTCGCAGATAAAGATCACGGCTTCATGATTAACTTGGGCAGGTTCAAATATTTGCTGAGCTAGGGATTTCGGGTGGGGGAGGGGAGCCCAAGTCAAAGTCAAAGTTGTCATCGGCTAACAAGTGGCCACTGCCAGCCCAACTTGCTCATTTTCGCCAAGGAAATGAGAAGGCCATTGTGAGGGGACCTAAAATAGTCTCTCTAACTGGCTGCGGCAGCGCGCGGGGCTCAAGTGGCCACAGTGAAGCGAGGCACTATGCACGGCCAAACACAGGAAGTGGCTGAGCTAGTTCAGCAAAAATAGAATCAAAGCCTTGCTTGTAAAGGCCTGAACCTCTCCGAACAGCCCAGAACACCGTGCCTTGCTCGTGTCCACCTCCTCCCACACAACAGCACAGACAGCCCCGCAGGTGTAAGAGGAAAGCCCTACGGAGGAACTGAGCAGGGGTACAGGGTTGAAAAAAACGTTTGATCCTGGGAGGAGAGTTTGGTGGGGAAGACGTAGATCCCATACGCTCCACGACCTCGTGAAGAGGAGCAGAAAAACCTCACTCTGCGAGCTACTTTTATGAAGCCAATTTCCACTCACGTTTAACTGGCCCTAGAAGTGTCTGGTAATTAAAAGTTGTGTCTGCATGCAGTTCATGGGACTGCTAAATGGAGCAAAGGAGAGGGCGAGGAGTCCATGAGCCTTTCCAGAGGATCTGTGTCCTTTGAGAAAGTGCTAATGGACCACAC
This sequence comes from Lynx canadensis, assembly GCF_007474595.2. Classification (NCBI taxonomy): domain Eukaryota; kingdom Metazoa; phylum Chordata; class Mammalia; order Carnivora; family Felidae; genus Lynx; species Lynx canadensis. The sequence continues at coordinate 135,281,866 of NC_044303.2, read as the reverse complement.
TAAAATTTGACCTAAGAAAATTTTCGCTCTGCATCAGCATAGATGGATGGCTTTACTAATATCCCAAGAACCTTAACAATGGAAAATCACAGAATCACTAACTTTAAAACCAGAAAGTAATCCAAAGACCACTTCGAGCAAATCCCTCATGCTACACACACACACACACACACACACACACACACACACACACACACAAGATCCTGATCCAGGGGGATCGAAGGGGTTTGCACAAGATCAAAGCTCCGGGGCCACAACCTAGCCTTCTGACATTCAGTCCTAAACTCCTTTTTCTCCACCCACTGGCCCTGTCTTTACTTCCCTCTGCCAGATAAAGTTAAAATTAACAAGTGAAACTTAAGTTAATGTCTTAAAGGCCACATGTGAAAAAATTCACACCTATAATAAAACTGACTTTTTCTGTTCTCTATTTTTAGCTTATTTAAAGGTTTAAAAAAAAAAACACAACACCTTCTAGTTCTCTTCGAGGCAACAAGGATCTATCTGTAAGACCCTCAGACTCTGTACAGGAAGGGAACCCCAGGGTCATATGCAGAGAGTGCTAAAGGAAGATCTAGGTGGGGACCATAAAGTCCACATAGGCAAGGGGTCTTTACAAACTTGCCTTTGGTGTGACTGATAAAGCATGAAAAACCTACTTGCCAGTGGGAAGAAAAGAGTCTATAAGTGAATCTTGCAGCTCCCGCCTGCTGATCACAGGGACGTAAGGCGAGTTCAGAGAAAACCTTTGCATCCTGAGCTGCAGAAATCTTCTCCTACTTTTAAAAATAGTCTCTCTAAAGCTAGAAACCTTGGAAACACCGGTCTCTTAAGCATCTGTCTAAATTTACATGATGTTCCATGTCAAAACTTCCCCAAGATTAAAATATTGACTAGTCCAACAGTATTCTGTCACAGAACACTGGCCACTAGAAAGCCTAACAGCTTCGACTTGGAGAGATTTGAAAACTCTGCTTCTAATGTCTCACGATATGTCCAATCCTCTACCACAGAGGTTCTATTACATTACTGAAAGTGTGAGCTGAGTTTTTTCCCCCGTTCAATTTCAGTCTTTGAAAAGTCATGGGCGAGACACATACTGCTTCTTTATTAGCTTAAAAAGGGAGCCCTCTGCTGGTAGAACAGAATCAGTAACTTCTCCTTGGGAGAACATGATCAACTTTCTGTGTACTGTATTTCATTCATCTCCCACTATGTCCAAAGTATCACACCAACATAGGATTCACTTACAAATAACTAATAAATGGAACACACAGATGTTATAACAGCTTAGGAAATGTTTTTCACTTTCTTCAAGCCCTTTTTAAATTTTTTTCAATGTTTATTTTTTAGAGAGAGAGAGAGAGAGAGGGAGGGAGAGGAAGGGAGGGGCAGAGAAAGAGGGAGACACAGATTCCAAAGCAGGCTCCAGGCTCTGACTTGTCACCACAGAGCCCGACGTGGGGCTGGAACCCACAAACTGTGAGATCATGACCTGAGCCGAAGTCGGACGCTCAACCGACTGAGCCACCAAGGTGCCCCTTCTTTAAGCCCTTTTTTAAAAAAACTTGTATTTTAATGCCAACATTTATTGGAGACCCAAAGACTCAGCCACACTGGAAAACTTACACATGTAACTGAAAACGAACTTTACCTTGTAGAGTCTTCAAAACACTATGTCTTACTACTTTTCCTTTCCTCAAAGTTTTGTAAAACTCATTTCAGAGGCAAAAAGAGGCCACATTTCATTTCTCAGCAGGTGTGATCTTGTCAGGATAAATATCCTTAATCATTAAAATACGTTTGAAAGAATACACTGAACACTATCTCCCATGTGCACATCGCCATCAGACAGTGACTATCCCACAACCAGCTTGCACCCTGCACAACTTCTTTAAAAAAAAAATGCAGTGAGAAGGAAAAAATAAACGAACCCAAATCTTCGTTTAAGGGTTAAATGAATACCTCCCTTCATAATTTTAACTTAACACGAATTAGGACAGAAGAGCCTTTCAGTATGATGCAAATTCTTTACTCCATATCCAGTGCTCTTAATGACCCTGCACTAAGGAAAACGTCCATTTGAACTTCTAAATAAATCCAGATTTACATAGGCTACATTCTACGAAATGTATAAAAGGTGGGACCGTTGCTCAGCAGAATAAAGCACTCCTTCCCTCTCAGATGCTATCCTTGGAGAGAAAGAGAAGACAGCACTGTGAAAACAAAAGTTGACCTTTACCCCACCAATATATACACCCTGAAATGGGTTTCTTTTTCAGAGCACAAACAAAACTTCCTATTTCATGATAAAACCTAGTATGGCTTGCCTCTCTGTTTATTCCAACCCATCTAAATATATGAAGTTTTTTCAAGGTTTCATTTCTCACCTTTGAAACAACCCTCTAATGTCAGACCACATTTTAAACCCAATAAAAAATAAATCAGAGAAAAGTAAAACTCTTTGAAAGTCATTTCCCTCTACCTTAGTGCTTGCTTTAGTCTTGGTTGAAAACCAAGCCCAGTGCATTTAAAACGAGATTTATGAATCAGGCTCTTCAGGATGAATGTTTTGCAATGCGCCAGTGGTTAAACATTAACTCTGACAGGTGTAGAAGGGGCAGGAGGGAAAAAGAGTCATTTATTTTCCACTCTGGGCTTGAGGGTGCAATATTAGACTTCAATTATGCTGCATTAATATTTCTGAATATATCCATGAAATCTGAAATATGTAAATACACTTATAATGGGTTTCATTCAAAGGCACCCTGTGTTAAATGGTCCCAATTTTACCCTAGCTGCCCTATAGAAAGCTGCTTTAGCTACCTAAATATTAGTAGGGTAAACATAACACGTAATGATTCAAGAAAACCTGCTGTTCAGCTTTAGGTATTTTTAAGACTTTTAGTAACAAAGGGAACAGCAGACTATCAAAGTTGTGAGAACTTACTCTCTGTTCCACCTTTCAAACCTTAGTTTCCCTCCAAACATAGGGAAGATCCTTGCTTCAGTTTTGCTGGATGCATTCAATGAGTGGGTGTGCCAAAGCGTGTTGAAAGTTGGTTAGTTTATCAAAACGTTTTTACAAATTTTATTATGCTGTGCTTCGTTCTATGCTAGGAGGAGCTCAACAGGAGAAGCAGCCTTTGCCCTTGAGGAATGTAGCTGAGCAGATGAAAAGAACAGGAAGCACCACAGAAAAGTGAAGTTTAAGAAGACAAGGTGTTAAGGGCATAGACCTATTTGAACGGGTTTACACTGCACACCCAGCAGGGAGAGACCTACTTGTGAAATGAAGTGGATGGGACTGCTGGGGGCGGGGCGGGGGGGGGGGGGGCCTGTGTTCAGTTGTGCGTTCTGTGCACTGCATAAGGGCATGTGGCAGGGGTTGCTGGTACTGAAATCCAGGCCCCTCTACTCACCAAGCCGCACACAGTGGAAAGGGCATCATACTAAATAAGGTACCTTCCTCCCGCCAAGCAGTGCAGCCATGGAGCAGCAAATGCCAAGGGAGAGGGTGTCTTTTGCAGATTAACAGTGAAGCCCAGGCAGGTACCTGGAGGCCTGGCTCTGCTGGCTGGGAATGGGGGCTCAGTGGACAGAAGGGCATGACAGGACTCGGGAGCTGGGGCTGCAGAATGGGGGTGGGGGGGAGGTGCTCTGAGAGGTCCTTAAAAACCAGAGCTGGGCCACAGGAGAGATAGGCTGTAGGGTGGTGAGCAGCAGTACGTATCACCTCATTTACATCTCACAATGACCCCAAGAGAGAGGCATTATTCCCATTTCACAGACTAGAAAACAGTTTGGAATGGCTAACTTACTTGAGAGGAACTTGGCAAATGAGTAGCAAGAGCTGAGTCAAAGCAGATCTATTTGACTCACTGTTCTTACCAGTGCAAGGCGGACGGAGCGATTCTGAGTTTTAGCCCCAAAAGCTATAACAACCGCCGTGGGGCTCCCCACTATATGGGGACCCATAGAAGCCAGTATCATCTATCTTTAGTTTCTTTCTTACTGGAAACCTCAGAGGACTTGGGACTAGACACTAAAAGCGGTCCCATTGCTCATGAAGCTTCCCAAAACCCAGGAAGCAGGTGCAGCACCAAGCAGCAGGCTGGGGTCCAGGACTAGGTCCCCCCTGCAGACCTAGCTTGGGCACACGCTGCTTGGGTAGCACCAGGGAGAGCTCTCAACCTCTGGGGGCGCTTCACTTTCCTACTGAGCAAATGAAGCGTTGGACTATGCCTTTGACTCTAAAATGATGCTTTCCACGACACTGTCATTGAAAACATTTACTACCTCGGGGCGCCTGGGTGGCTCGGTCGGTTAAGCGGCCGAATTCTGCTCAAGTCATGATCTCGCGGTCTGTGAGTTCAAGCCCCGCGTCGGGCTCTGTGCTGACAGCTCAGAGCCTGGAGCCTGTTTCAGATTCTGTGTCTCCCTCTCTCTGACCCTCCCCCGTTCATGCTCTGTCTCTCTCTGTCTCAAAAAAATAAATAAACGTTAAAAAAAAAAATTTAAAAAAACCCAAACATTTACTACCTCTTCAAATCTGGTGTATCCAGCCATTATTTTTGTACTTTGCAACTTACTTTGATTAAACCTCTGAACCTCGTCGAATTGGAATACTATTTCCTCTTCCCCTTTTCAAACTCTAGCAATTCTTCCAAGCCCATTTCAAGTCCTATTTTTTTCTACAAGCCTTTTCAGTCTACTCAGTTACCCTACCAAGTACCCATCACATTTCTAACATTCTTTTTATATTCAGAGTAAGCACCCTAGAGCCTAGCACTTAGATACTGTGTGCTAATGGTCTTATAGGAATTGACACATTGCCTCAGTCATCATCAGTTTTGCCTATCACCTCAAGTTTTACCAGGTAAAAACTACAAAAGATGCCTATCTATTACATGATAGCCTTGCTTCCCTGTCTCCCCCGCTAAAATCATTCAAGTACTTCGTTCTTTTTTTTTTTTTTTTTATGATTATTTTTATTTTTGAGAGAGAGAGTGCAAGCAAGGGAGGGCAGAGAGAGGGAGACACAGAATCCGAAGCAGGCTCCAGACTCTGAGTTGTCAGCAGAGAACCTGACGCGGGGCTCAAACTCATGAACCTTGAGATCATGACCCAAGCTGATGTTGGATGCTTAATCAACTGAGCCACCCAGGCTCCCCTCCAAGCACTTATTTCTATTCACAACAATAAAGGCAGTTCAAATGAATGATTTAAGACTGTTCAATGGAGATGCACTGGTGTTGCGTTTCCAGACCCCTCTGGTAACAGCACACGCTGGGGCAATGATGAAGGACTCGAGGAAAATGTCGGATTCCCACCAGGCCTAAGAAATCATTTCTCTAACCAAGAGTGCCCTGCCAATCATTTGCAGCAAAGCCACCCCTGAATACAAAGGTGTTTCAGGACGACGTTCTTCCTGAAGTAGGTGGTGTGTTTCCACAAGTGAGGGACACTGAAGCCTCTGTTTCATTCCAAAGGGCCTACACATTCCTTACAATAGCTGAGAGATACCACACAAAGGGAAAAATAGCTCAGATTAGGGTTTAGAGATTACTTGGGTTCAATTTTCTTGAAGAGGCTGCATGAATATTGGGATGGTCTCGGAAACATTCAGTGCAGTGTTCATCATTCAACAGCGCTGATAGAACGAACCCGCCTGGGAAACTGGCACACCACTTTCTTGGAAGAATGTACCAGGGTCTATGACACAGCAGGCGGTCCGAAGCGCGCATAACGAAAATGGATGAACATGAATGCTTTCTTCGGTGGAATCGCGCTGAAACGGATAAGGACGTTTAACCAGCTTACACCAGACTAATTAAACTCCACCCGTGACTCTCTCAGGTATGTAGGAGATACTCTTAAGATACTCCGGTTAAATTCACTGGTGGGTATCTATCAAACCTTGTCTGGCTGTTAGCTTTCCTACCTCCCCGTGTCCAGAGGGGCAGGCACTGAGAAGAGCGGCACCACCTCTGGCCCTTTCTACAAGCGGGACTCAGCTGTCCCTCCTCTGAGACAAACCTCCACATGTACACCATGGGCCAGGAGGGAGTGGGAGAGCACAGCCCCGCCCGTTGGCCCAGGGTCCTGTTTTGTTGTTACTAGTCTTCTCCATTCCCCGCCCATGTGTTTAGTCTGGGGTGGGGACTAGTCAATAAAGGACTCAAGTGCCATGTTTCACACCTGCCCCCTGTCCCCGCATCACAGGGTACCTTTAACAACCGACCACGGACTCTTTCATACTGAGCCAAAAGGCAGCCTCTGAACACCAACAAAGAGTTCCCAAATCCATTAACAAGTGCCCCAAGTAGTTACATGAGATGAACCTTCTGGCCACCCCCTGGGCTAAAGTCCTTGGCTATTGTTGACACACTGCTCTGATGCCATTCACCTACAATTCAGAGTATCCCCACTGAACATCCTGCTTGTTGTGATCTGGAACATTTGGAACATACCACACTTGCCCTATATACTATTTCCGCTGCCTCTCTTACCTTTGGATACCATATTTTGAGCCTGCCCACAGCAGCCCTTCCAAATACTTGCCTCGTGAGTGGTTACCTATGCCATCCTTCAATCCTCACATCCTTCAATCCTTCAAGCCTAAGCCCTGCCTCTCGCAATCTGCACCATCCCACTGCGAACAACCAAGCCTGGCTATTTAACACCTATAAAAGCACAACTTAATTTCCCCTTGCTTAATTAACAATGATCAGTGGGTCCCTATGCCTGTTTATCCAGAGACAAATTTGGTAGTTTGTATGAGTTACCTATAACGAAGAGTAAATGCATGGTGTTTTATTTTAACTCTGGGCGTAAATTAAGATACAAGCCACATTTTGACTGGTCCTGAAACTTCACTTACTGGACCTGAATCGTTATGCTAAATGACCAGCTTCTGTTGGCTAACTTCTAATCAGTATACGGCAAAGGAAGGTTGTTTAGACTTTCCACAGAAGAAAAATACATCAGTTTAAATTAAATCCACTGCTAACATGGTCTACATTTCCTGCTTTGTTAAATGGCTAATTGAATGCCAGCCTGCTTTCAAAGAAGTGTCTGGCTTGCTCAAACTTGCTGCAGTGAACACCCTGGTTTCATACTGCTTGCATTATTGAAAATGTTTATTTTGACAGACATTGCTCAGCATACCTGCTTCCAAAACACACATTCCAAAATACTTGAAATTATATAGTAATTATAAATCCCCTACTTTAGAAGTATTAGAAAGAAAAACAAGAATGTCAACAACTAAAACAAGCCCCGTAATTTATGCAACAACGGGAGGCATCAAAGCTGACGGGAAGGGGGAGCACTCCCAGCAACCCTCGTCTAAGACGGAGGTCATCTAAAATCCAGACACTGAAATCCAGATAACATTTACCATATAGGATACCACTCAGCCATTGTGTCTCTAAATCCCAAGGCAAAACGTTATGGATCTCGTTCTATAAGAAACTTCTGTTACTCCACAGGGGTTCTAAAGCCACCATTTTTCAGGCTCTAAAAAACGAACCACGAGAAAACTTGAGAAATCCAAAAGGCATTACCTGGTGCAGGCTGTCGTTCATTCCACTCGGTCGAGATTAAAATTTCTATAACTTTTATGAGGTGTTCAGTATTCTCAGAGCTACAAAAACAGAGAGCTTGATTAGAAACATTTTTTTCTCAACAACGAACTCATCTTCATTTCTACACATTCAAGTCAACGTGTCTGGTGTAAATGTGCCCATGAATCTGTGAGCGAGTATCTTCAGAGTAAGGTTAATGATCAATCGATCCCCTTAGGACTGTCCCCATCACCCCAAAATACATGCTTCTCTCCTTTCGCCTTACCTGGCTGCTGGGAATCTGAAAAGCAGAGGGCTGAAAAGTTCAGAGAGTACTCTTGCATTCAGAAGATTCTTGCTGGAGATTTGAGAGAGCTTGAAGAAATGTTTTAGCAAATACTGAAGCGTAAGCCAATACTGATGAGGTATGTTAGGTGCCCTAATGAGCTTCTTCAACAGCTGGATATATTCTTCAGGGCTTTGTACTTCTAAAGAGTTTAAAAAGAAAAAAAAAAAAGAAAGAAAGAAGCGAAAAAGAGTAAGAGACTCTAGATCTCAGTAGCTCAACACCTAGAACGTTCTTCTGCTCTAGCTACAGAAGAACAAGTCCTTTAAAACAAAGTCATCAGGAGCAGCAGACAGCACGTTTGTTCTCATCACAAAAGGCTTTGTGAGAAAGGAGAAATCTCAAGTCAAATGGAAATGCAAGAAACTTTTGGTGTAAAAAACCACAAGAGGATGAGGGTGTGCTGGCAGAGATCTGCCCTCTATTGAGCAGCTCTCAGTGTGATTGGCTAATTCAGAGGAGCATCAGATAAGTATCACACGGTTTAACTTTGAAGGTTCCGAACCACAATTTCCTGTCCCCAGAGCACTTGAACTGAGCATTAGGCTCCTAAGCCTGAGAGCCCTCCTCTCTCAACACATTTTGTAATGGCCCCTCAAGGAAAGAACATCGCTAGTCAACGGTCCTAGTCCCTGGTTCCCTGAATCCCAAGATGGCATTTGGAACACTGTGGCCTTCAGTGACGTAGTGAACTTTGTTAGTACTGATAAAAGGTTAACAATTAGCCATTTCAACATGTGGACAGCCTTCCTAAGCAAACGAGGGTCTGGGTCTTCCATTGGACGCCCGGGTAAGGGAGGGAATTTGTGCCAAAGGAGAGGGTGTCAGGGAAGCGGCAGATTCCTACTAATATTTTCCAAAACAGCTCTCTTTACAGGCAGCGTTTCATAGAGTTTACATGCGCATCCACATCTCACTGTATGTTCAATGAGGTTTTCAGAACAGAAAACAAACCTTGGGCTAAATAAAGCATCTCACTGTAAACGGCTACTGGAATGACAGGATTCGGTAAGTCCATAAGATAGCGTTTGAAAGCGTCTCCTAAAACTTGCACATCGATCATTTCCAAGTCCACGGAGGCGGCATCTAGGACAGAAACATTTTAAAACGCATTTCAAACATTGTATGCATCGGCAGGGCCAATTTTCTGTATGTGTGACTAAACTGTGACACATGAAAAGTAAGCAGTTATGAGGACAGATGTAAAAGACTTCAGTGGTTATCAGCAGGGTTTCTCACAGGGGTTGCTCCTGGCATTTCAAACAGAACAATTTTTCTTTGTGGAAGTCCGCCCCTTAAGTTATAAGCATTTAGCATGATGGCCTCTCCCCAGGATGCCAGGGGCACAGGCCCAGACTCTGGGTTGACAACAACAGAAAAACAATGTTCCATTATAAGCTGAATTCATATGCTGAAGCCCTAACTCCCACTATCTCAGAAGGTGTATTTCAAGATAGGGCCTTTATTTATTTATTTTTTTTTAAAGTTTATTTTTATCTGTTTTGACAGAGAGCAAGCGGGGGAGGGGCAGCGAGGGGGGAGAGAGAGAATCCCAAGCAGGCTCCACAATGTCAGTGCAGAGCCCGATGCGGGGCTTGAACTCACAAACCCTGCGATCATGACCTGAGCTGAAGTTGGACACTTAGCCGACTGAGCCACCCATGTGCCTTCAGACGAGCCTTTAAAGAGGTGGTTTTGTTAAAATGAAGCCATTAGGGATGAGCCCGGGAGGGGCGGAGAGAGAGAGAGAGAAAGAATCCCAAACAGGCTCCACACTGTCAGTACAGAGCCTGACGCGGGGCTTGAACTTTCAAACTGCAAGATCATGTCCTGAGCTGGAGTCGGACGCTTAACTGACTGAGCCACCCAGGTGCCCCTGGTATCCTTGTAAGAAGAGCAAATTTGGACACACAGAGATGCCAGGAGTACATGCACGGAGGGAATGCGGTGTGAGGACACAGTGAGAAGGTGGCCATCTGTACACCAGGGAGAGAGGCCTCAGAGGAAACCAAACCGGCCTTGATCTGGGACTTCTAGTCTCAAGAACAGTGAGAAGACAGGTTTGTGTCTGAAGCCACCCAGTCTGTGGAAGGTTGTCATGGAAGCCCTGGCAAACTAAAGTAGCCCCGCAAATATTTCCAAATACCTTCTGGAGGGTGCTTCTGCTCTGAGAAGAGTTCTGTCTAGGGATGGCTAATCAGAGTAAATGCTTCCTAAAACCTCCACAGGAAAGCATAAAATGCACATCCATTAAATTTCCTAAATTTTGAGTTGCTAAATACTACATCTCACAATTAATATATATTTAGCTCAACAGAGTGTCTGAACAAACAGTAAGATACACAGAATTTTAACAGTCAATCTCAAGAATAGTCATAAAAATATTTATAACATTTTTAGAACGCTCCCCCCAATTCTGACAGAGTATTCTGATTAGGATATGACTCATCTAATCTGTGGGCACTGAACTAGCTCAGAACAAAGAGAAGACAAGCACATCTGTCCAGTAAATTCCTCAGCTGGAAAAGAGGTCAGGCAATCAATAATGGGGTGATACTAACTCAAACCACTCTGAGTACTCAGGGTAGAAAAAGGTACCATGTCCAGCAGAAAGAGGGGATGCTGGGGCAGGATGGACCACAGGCATCTAGATCTGAGGAGAACCATCTAGCTGCTGCTGAAGGACTGCACACCCAGTGACATGACGGCTACCTTGAGGAAGAGTGTGTGGAGATGTGTGTACTCAATGGGCAAAAGGTAAGCTGATGAGCAAAATGCTACATTTTTCAACAGCTTTATTAATTGTGGTGTTAAAAAGAAGTTGGAAAAGGGCGCTGCTGGAAGTGAAAATAACACTTCTGGTAATTCCAATTTTAACGGTTAGAAATGTGTGAGACATGATCAAGAACTAACATAACCTGGTGATTGACTGGATTAGGTTGTGGCCTCGGAGAGAATGAGGAATCCATTCAGTCCAAGGTGTTCGAGCTGGAGGAGAAGGTGGTGTCCTGGAGAGCCATGAAGGGAGTGTGATACTATCAATCACTCCGGGTTGAAACTGAAGTTACCTAAGGTCTTTAGACACATCGTTATCATAGACCCAACACGCCCCACTATGTAGGCAGAATTGACAAAAGAATCACGCAACACCAATGAAGCTAAGAAAATTCCATCTGGTAGAAAATGTGGTAGGGGAAATGGAGGAAAAGAATTATTAATCTCAGGAAGTGGAGAGGTAAAGGCTTATATCACTTAAGTGTCCAACAGAGAACCACCTGCGGACTTACCGCATCTCTAACAAGGGTGGCAGAGACAATATTACGTCTTTGCATAAAGGATCCACATTAGAAGGAACGCAACTACTAGAAATTGTGTGCGCATCACTCGAGGAACATTCCACAGACTCTGTCCAATTCACAAGCTGCTGGACCCCATAACCTTCACACCCTGTACACTTCATTTACTAGGTCTCTTTGCCCAGAAAATGAAAATTACTTAATTTGCTCATCATAAAGAATGCAATACCATTTGCCGAGGGCTATAAGATAGTAAGATGTTCAGGATTCTGCAGGGCCCTCCCTCAAGGGAGGGCCACGTCTCTTCCATGACACTTCCCAGATGGTATGGTAATTAAATGTCTCCCTGCTAGACTGAGAGCACCTCAAGGTCATGGGCTGTGGCTCTTTCCTGCTCTTCCTGCTCCCCTCAGGGCCCAGCACATAGGACGTGCTTGCTCAATGTTTGTGGACTGAGCTATAAAAAACCTTAGAGTAATGTTAATTCTCCTAAGACCTTCCTGAACACATGAGATGTATTCCAAAGAGCATTTTATAGCCTTTGAACAAAATCATCTTATTTCAAGTCTTGGGAATAGTCATTGGATAAGCTCACCTTATGTCAAATCCACTAGAGTTGATGACATAGATTTTATTTTCTGTTACTGTAGCTTCTAAGGCTCCTTGGAGCTTCTATGATTCTGCAAATCCCCTTTTCTGCATTATAACCATCCTAACAAGCTCTTCTAAGAGCCACAGGCATCGGTCACGTGATGACTTTTGTGGTGAGCTACGCGAGAACTACACCATCTTTGGGTCTGGGATGGGAGAGTTGACATCCCTCTGCAACCTCCCTTTTCACTGAGTCTGCTCAGGACAGGTAACTAGTAAGCTCTCTAGCATTTCAGCCTTCCTCCCAATGGAATGGAGTGCCCTTCCCAGCTCATCTCTCCCTTAACTTAGTAGTTCTCAGTTGGGGTTTTGAATTGTTGCCTCACCTGAATTCCCAAGAGATATCTGGCCATATCTGGAGACATTTTTGATTGTTACAACTTGGGGACAACGCTACTGGCATCTAGTGAGTAGTGGACAGGTGCGCTGGGGCTAAAAAAGCCTGATTTTTTTTTTTTTTAAATGCGGTATAATTAACATATAACCTTATATATGTTGTTATTAACAACAACATAATGATTTGATATTTGTTTACGTTACAAAATGATCATTCACAGAAAGTCTAATTAACATCCATCACCATAGTTACAGGGTTTTTCATGAGAACTTTTATTATTTAAAAGAAATTTTTTTAGTGTTTATTTTTGAGGAAGAGAGAGAGAGAGAAAGAGTGTGAGCAGGGGAGGGGCAGAGAGAGAGGGAGACACAAACTCCGAAGCAGGCTCCAGGCTCTGAGTTGGCAGCACAGAGCCCGATGTGGGGCTTGAACCCACGAGCCAAAGTCGGATGCTTAACGGAATGAGCCACCCAGGCGTCCCTGTTAGGAGAAGTTTTAAAGAAAAGGTGTGCTTCAGGATGAGGCACCTGCCGAGGTGGTTCAGTCAGTTCAGCATCTGACTTTTAGCTCAGGTCATGATCTTCTAGTTCCTGAGTTCCAGCCCCACATCAGGCATTCTGCTATCAGCACAGAGCCTGCTTTAGATCCTGTGTCTCCCTCTCTCGCCTCTCCCCATCCCCAGCTTGAGGGCACGCTCTCTCTCTCAAAAACAAATAAAAACATTTAAAAAAAGAAAAGAAAAGAGGGGCGCCTGGATGGCACAGTCAGTTGAGCATCCGACTTCAGCTCAGCTCAATCTCATGGTCCATGAGTTGGGGCCCCACATCGGGCTCTGTGGTGACAGCTCAGAGCCTGGAGCCTGCTTCGGATTCTGTGTCTCCCTCTCTCTCTCTGCCCCTCCTCCACTCGTGCTGTCTCTCTCTCTGCCTCTCAAAAATAAAGAAAACTAATAAAATTTTTTTTTAAAAAGAAAAGACCTGCTTCAGGTTAAGAGAAACCAAAACAATCAGGAGAAAATTCAAATGAGAACAACAAAGAAACAATTCACTGTGGGTCAATACAGTGAGAAAAAAAAAGAGTAGAGATCTTTGAGTTGGAACAATTTGGGTGTAAGTCAGAGTTCTGCCATCAGCAATAACTAATATCACAAGGGTAATATGTAGATGAAATAAAATAACTTAGTAAGTACTAATAAAAGTGGGATGTTGTCCTTCACATCTATCCTTTTCAGACACTGGTAATTCACAAGTTTGGTTAAAAGCCATGAATTCCAGGGGCGCCTGGCTGGCTCAGTCGGTTGAGCGTCCGACTTTGGCTCAGGTCATGATCTTACAGTTCATGAGTTCAAGCCCCACGTCCGGCTCTGTGCTGACAGCTCGGAGCCTGGAGCCTGTTTCAGATTCTGGGTCTCCCTCTCTCTCTGGCCCTCCCCCACTCATGCTCTGTCTCTCTCTCTGTCAAAAATAAAATAAACATTAAAAAAAAAAGCCATGTTTTCTCTCTCTCTCTCTCTCTTTTTAGTGTAAGTGATTACCCTGAGCTTCCTACAAGGTATTACAATATTTTTATGGACTGAAAAATCCTCAAGCTATAAAAAGTCCGAGGATCTACTCCTAAATTTAGATAATGTTTACGCCTTCTCTTCTCACAAATTCACTTTTATCAGTCACACAGAATCCAAAGGAAACCAGTTTTCTACCTGTGTCATTTGCTCTCAAGTGGGGCAGAAAAGCTGCCTGTCAAAACATACTGTTGACGTAATTTTGGTTAGGTATTCCATCTCAGAGGTGAGGTGAAGGTTTTTTTCTTAGCCTAGCCTGCATCATCTGTATTCAGTCACATTGAAAAGCTTAACCACTATTTCTCAAATAACTCTCATTTCATTGGTCTCTGATGTCTAAACATTTCCTGTGACTGTTGTTCAGTTTGACCAATTTTCTGACCAAAACATGTATCTCAACTCCAACCGGCTAAGGACAAAATTCACTGTTTCTTTCCCACTCTGGTCAGGCTGTAAGAAATAAAGGTACGTCTTTCACCTACAGCTTTCTGCCAGTCAGCTCGTGATGACCCAGTCTGGGGGTGAGGCAGGATTTGCAGCTGTCAGGGGACATGCCCTGCATGTGCGTGACTCTGGTTGCCATGCACAAAATAAAAATGAAAGTTTGAAAAAATTATTTTCAAACTTCAAACATCTGGGTGGTGCATTTCAAATGAAACTATTTACTGACAGAGATAGAATCTTCGTTTTTCCCAGAAACATCTTTTCTAGAAACTTTCATGAGCTGCCTCATTTGAAAGGTGCTCAACTTCAGAGTTTTTCATTTACTACATGCTCTGCACAAGTGTATGTCTCAAAGATCTTCCTCCCCAACAGGGTTTCATTCTTTCGGGTTCCTAAATCCAAATTCGGTGAAATGATGTGAGGCAGAAAATTATTTTTCTAAAAAAAAATTCTGAGAGGGAATGAAGGATCGGAGGGATTCTACAAGTTGATACAGAAGATGATTTGCCAGAATGATGGCCAGTGAATTTATTCACATTTATAGTTTTATTCGGTTTGGCAAAGGAGAGAGGGAACAAAGAGTAACGCCACCATTGGTTGAATTAATTGATGTCCTTTAACCAGTGGTGTGCAGGCGCTGGCCTGCTCATCGCCAACTACGCTCAATTCTTTCCAAGTTGGAGTTTAGTGATAACATGTTGGCAGCCTGAAACCAACCGCAGCGGGCATATTTACACCACGGAAGTGGGCAACTAGTACAAACCAGGGTTCCCCCACCTCCCTGAGAGGGGTTTACCAGCACACCATTGAATATAACAGTATCATGATGTTACTTAATATAAACATGGTATGAAAAAGCAAATAAGCATTTGGAAGGAAGGAAAGAAGGCCAAAAAGAAAAAAAAAGGGGGGGAGAGGAAAATGGAAAAGGTCAGAAGAGACATTTGTTAAATGACACAGGCTTATAAATATTTTTTAAGCTGATCCAGATGAATCAGATGTAGCCAAATGCATGGTCAGAGAAAAGATGGTGGATACGCAGAGCCAGAGAAATCCCAAGAGGGTGTTTTTCTCCTCTGCAATTCCTGCAGGGCCCAGAGGCTCTTAGCTGTGATGACAGCCAATATGCCTGCAGGCAGGCACACACACCCCAACTCAGGAGACAAACATCAAAGGTCAGCACTGGTTTGGGCTGTTACCATAATAGGGCAGAGGGAACCGTGTGTGATTTCTGAGCTTCCTTCAAACTCAGAAGGCTGCATGATCGAGTTCAAGTGTTTTTGTGTGCTTTACCTGAAACAGAAAGGTAAGAACCGTGTCTCCCATTTGTCTTTCTAGCTCCATGACACTCACCACAATCAAGAAGCTGTCGTAATTCTGCTGGGTTGCTGGAGCTCTGTGTTCTGTATAAAGTTGAACATTCCAGACCTAAGACACAAAACAGACTGAGCATGCAAAACACAGCTCTCTGGAGAACCTGTGGGCCGGCTGCCAGAACGACATTCCAGTTTCCAGCTCCTATCTATTCTAGATGCATGTACCAAATATTCTTGGAAGTTAACTCCTGCTATTAATCGTAGCTGGCATGTCAATACTTTTGGTGAAGTCGTCTGGCCACGAAGGAGCAAGTTAATTATATTTATTAAATTGTGGAGAATTTAATAGTTTCCATACAGTAACTACATGTTAATATGGAGTCAGGAATCAGACCAAGGCTGTTTCCCCAGGACACAGCAACAAAGAGCTTATGTGTCTAGCACAAGTTGGCGAGAAGCTTATTTAACAAATGCCCAACGGACAAGTATAAATTGTAATACCCATGAAATAAGGACATAACAAATTAACTGATTCCCTCTATCAGCCAATTACCTTTCTTTTCAATGGCTTCCACTAGCTTCACAAGAAGAGGCGGAGCGATGTCAGGAGGGGCAAACTGCTCAGCAAGATCTGGCAGAGCCAAAGCTGCGAATGAACAGAATCCTACAATTAGATTATGTTTAGGTGGGGGCAAGCAAATGCATTAGACAACAACAAAGAAAACCGAAATACAGAACAGGTTAGTTCTACCAGCAAACTCAGGCCTGAGCAAGATGGCGCCCTGTGCTGGGCCCTGCACTTCAGAGAGCTCCTCTCTCGGCCTCTTCCAGCCGTGCCTCTTCCTGCAGTTTAAGTTTTGGGGGCCCAAGGGCAAGGCCTACTTCTCTCCTGGGACACACTCAGAATACTTAGCTAGAATCAGGGAATTCCCTGCCCAATTAGCTTCTCAAGGCCTCTTCCCCAGGTCCATCCTCCCTGGGGCAGACCTCCCTGCTGGGGTGTGCCCCTGGGCCTGAGGCAGTTGGGTTGGGGGCTGGGGGCTGGGTGGGAAGGACTCAGGGTAGGATGGAATGTGGATGTGCCAGAGCCCCCGCAGTTCAGGGCAAGACTAGGTTGGGTGAGTGGTCAGCTCTCCCCAGATCACCACACTCCGTGGCAGAACTGAAACCCGAGAACTGGCCACCTGGCCATTATGAAGCAACAACTTCATAATGTCCAGGTAGGAGGATGGACCAGCTTTTACTCAACTGTTCATTAACATGACTTAGAACTTTAAAATATTCAGACACAGGGCATTTGCAAATGATCACTGGCCACATGACATTAATTCCAAATTAAGCCCCTGTGCACTTGCTACCGAAGCCTTGGTTTGCTCACATGTATTTTGGTTGGTTAGTATCTTCAGAAATGTGATGTTTTCACAAACTGTTTTTCCATGCTTTATTTATATATTTTACCATTCCTGGTGATTCAAGAAGAAACTAACTGGATAACACACCAATAATGGCCTTGAACATTACATTAATAACTGTATTCTCACTCCAAAAATACACGAAACCATTTTAAGTAAAAATATTCATCTCATAATATACCAGAAGAGGGAGCTAAATATATTCACCTTATTTTTCTCAAACTGCAAAATACACGTAAATGACAGTCTATATAAAAATACCTACAGGTGCAACCTTTTTATTAGCCTCCAACATGTAACTTTTTAGACACTTAAGGTTCATCACTGCACCCTCTTTTCTAGGAATAAATCGTTTATATAACTTAAGAAAGATTAAATATTTATAATTTTGTTTCAGGGAGATTTTAGTGGCATGATTATTATACGGCGTTTATTATGCTAAGCAAATTTCTAATGAAGCCCATCTTTCTAATACCAAGAATCATCACAGAACAAGAAACTCAAAACACATAAATCAAGTAAAATTATTTTCGATGCTGCGCTCAGAGGGGGACGTATGATTTATGTCGTTTTACAAACCCTAAACCCTGCAGTGTAAGAGCCTGTTAGACTCCAATATGCCCTGGGTCAGACACATGTGGTCTTGCCACTAACCTCTACTGGCCATTTAAGTACTTGGGATAAAAGGAAAAGAGCTAAATTATGGAAGAAAATCCCACAGCAGCCCTGTCCAGTCAAACTTTCTGGGAATGATGGAAATGTTCTATTAGCTGTGCTATCCGAAAAAGCAGAGACCAGCCAACCAGCCACATGTGGCTAGTGAGCACTTGAGATGTAGCCACTGCAGCTGAATAAATGAATTTTTTAAAATTGATTTAAATATGGCTAGCGGCCACCATGTTAGAGAGCAGGGTCCTGTATGTCCTGAGCACGGACATATTTGTCAAGAGCAAATGAAAGATTGCTGAGTTGGCTTTGTGCAACTAAGACCCTACCATAAAGCCATGCCTGGGGACAGGACATCTGGGCATAGGGCTAAGCGACATCTGTACTCAGAGCACGAAAAGTCTGTCACAGCTTCCCAGGTGACTCCGTGCTACTGCAACATCACTTAAACATGTTATGGACTTCCTAAAGGCAGGACAGACAGGCCACTGACCTTCTAGACCGTTACTAGGCACAGGGCTGAGTGGGAACTTCATCTCTCCTGTGTTCCCTGTACCTACCGGAGCCTATACATCACGTGGAGAACCTGCTAAGAAGAAAGATTCCCAGGTACGACCATAAACCCCCAGAATCAGAAAATCCAGGAATGGAGCTACTAATCTAGTTTGGAGTAGTGCTAAGTTTTAGGACATGCTATTATGATAAGCAAATTCATGTGGGTAACCCCCTGAAAAAAACCCATCAGTGACATCCCCCAAATCTCCAAATGTTAAAATGTCAGTATATTTGAGAAGCACCGAGAATACAAATGTCTTGCAAGTTTCATGTGGTCTTTTTCATCAAAAGTATTGTAAAATAAAAAACGATACACTATCAAATAAAAGAGCATACCATTTCATTCTCTCTGATGAACTATAAACTACTTCCTTTTGCCTCAGAAAATTTATCAACTCACAAAAATGTCCTCCCCCATAAATGCCTTCTATGCTGAACCAAGTGATATGTATCATCCCAACAGCACATGTAACAGAGGCAAACCTAAAGATAGAAATGATGTCGAGAAATATCAGTAAGAATTCACTGTAGTGTTTCTCCTTGGCCTTCTCAAACTTCCAGTTCTCACTTATTAGCACACGCCAAGATGTAAGAAGCTAAAGATTAACTAGTAAATACACAATCCCACATAGCCATGCAACACTCGCCTGGCTCTGTCCCCGCCCTCTTAAGTTACTTAGGCCCTTTTTTTTTTTTTTTAATTAAAAAAAAATCTTTAAAGTTGGCACCTGAAAATGGAATTACTTAATAAAGGTTTATCTCCTTCCAGAATCTTATCAACACAATCATTTCTGCAGGCAAATTTGAAAGTTAAATTAACTGATAATTAAAGATTTCACCTAATTGCGATTCAAATATGCACCCGGCAGTTGTTAGATTCCTGGGTTGGCAAATACGACATATAAAAGGGTTTCCATCTATTTGTTCACTTTGGCTTGAAGAAGAAAAAAGGAAAAAAAGGAAAAACCTTCTTTCTTTAGTCCTTTCAAGGTTTCTTTGGCAAAAAAAAAAAAAAAAAAAAAAAAAAAAAAAAATGGTAGTTTGCCATCAGTATCCCGAGCTACAAAATATCATGTGTTTCCCTCATAAACTGTTACTTCAAGGTTTTGAAAAGCACCGTGATAGCCATTGGGTACCTATAACAATTCTGGAACTTTTCTCAAGGAGCACACCACAATATGAAGAACAAAACTAGATGCATATATAAGGAGTATGGGCAGTCTTCTTATAATAGAGTTAGTGAATTTCCCACTGGGTTTTTAATATTGCTAAAAGCTGTATTACTCAAATGTCTGAATCACTGATCCATTGCTGATTAAGCCTTTGCAATGGGAGTTTTAAAAGATAAATTTTATATGGAGAGACCCTATTTTTTAAATAACAATTCAAGGATTTCCTATTCTCTAGTACAATATCTGTGATTCAATCCGTTTCCCCTTAAAAATATTTAAACATAGGGAATGTGAAGTCCTACCCAAGAAGCTTTTCAAGTTCACATTTTCTCCTACGGGTAAGAGGATCAATCAACATCAAAAATCTAAAAAAGTATTCTAAAGCAAACTATTAATTATTTCAACAATCCTAAAATCAATGATTCCTCTAATTTTATTAAGTACACAAGGTCGGTATTTCCTTTTCCATTACATTCCATTTTAAGAAATTCTAACAGGAAACTATAATTGCGAGGCATTGCCAAATTTGGCAAGTTGTTTTCTGAAAGGTGCATGATAAAGCACCACGTTATATACAACAACAGACTAAAACATAGTGGGACTAAAAAAGAAAAAAATACAGAATATACAGATCATCTACAAAACACAAAATCACACAGCATGATCCTCATGAAGGTGATATATACATTTTTATTAGGTCTTATCATTCACACAAATTTTAACTGAATTAGGAATGCTTTTTGGCTCTGAAGCCTGCTGTAGCCAGTGTGTTAAGTCTGAGCCAAGCCCACTCTTAAGAATCTGGGTGAATTCACAGATTCCCCTGTGATAGTCCAACACCAGTTTTTGACTGAGTGGAATCATTTTCCATCAAAAGAAATCAGTATTACTTAAGGAGAAAGGAGACAAGAAAGAACAGTAGAAGGGTCCAGAAGTGGTGAAGCAAGACATATATTGTTTCATAAGAGGAATCAAGTCTTCAACACCGATACAAATACCAATGAATTAGGTGTCCCCGGTTGTAGAAAGAATTTTTTGATGACACCTCAGATGCTGCATT
Organism: Lynx canadensis; assembly: GCF_007474595.2. Lineage (NCBI taxonomy): Eukaryota > Metazoa > Chordata > Mammalia > Carnivora > Felidae > Lynx > Lynx canadensis. Next base: position 135,261,482 of record NC_044303.2, on the reverse strand, counting down.
TTCCATTAGTTCTATTTTTCTACCTTAACCCTGGTGACAGCCAATCACATGGAACAGAAGGGAGCCTTCTTTCCAAACTCAGACCCTTCCCAAACCACTAACCCGGACAGGCCCGAACAGTCCTTGGGCACCAGTGGTGTGTGGGAGACAGTGGCATTCCTCACATTAAATGGTGCCAACACAGCTACAAAGTGCAAGATGAAACCAGCACACAGCTGCACCTTTTGGAGGCGGTCTCCATAAAAAAAGATATTTCAGAGTCAGTGCCTGGCAGGGACGAATGGAAAGTTTAAGCTGAAATTCTGGGACTCCAGAGACCGCCCAAGCCAAGTATTTCATTACTTGATGGAAGTAGCTTGGAAGTACATGAAAAACTGCCACTTACCTTTTAAAATGTCATACAAATACACAGAAAAGAAAGTATATGTGCCAGGCATGGATCAATATTAAATCAAGATGTGTGGCGATTAACTGTTGTTGAGTCAAAACTTTATTTCTGTCTGAAGGAACTTCTCTTATTGTTTCAAACGAAAAATGTACATTCTGGTGGGCAAAATCTGAAACTTTATAAAAACTAAAAGCAAAAAACCAACATGGGTTCCTCAACTTTGGAACGCACCTGTTGAATGAGAAGTAATACAATTATGAAAAGCACACGTTTAAAGCCAAAGAGACTTGGGGTTTAATCGCGGGTATGCCACTTACTTACTGAATGTATTCTTGGGCATGTTAATTAACTTGAACCTCAGTTTTTTCATGTGTAAAATGGGCATAATTAAGAAGGTAATAAGGATTAAATGAATAATATAAATAAACATGGTAGGCACAGTGCCTAGTATGTAGAAAGCACAAACTAATGGTTAGGTGTTATTAATTTAGAATTATTTATGTAATCTTTTTCACTACTAATAGATTTTCTATTGTAATGGCAAATTTTAAGACCAGACACTATTATAACGGAGACAGAATTTTCAATACTTTTTTTAAGGTGGCAAACTAGAAACATTTTGACAGAGTAGATATTTGCATTTTGCCTTTCTTTCACTGTAGCGTATGAACAGTATCTTTTCAGCAGTCGTATCTAAAATACCACATTATTTTCAATATGTTGCACTTTCTCCCCTATTTGAGTTATACTTCAGTTTTCTGAACATAAATGAAAAATGAAGTTGGAATGGTACTGAACTTGGGGGAAATAGGAACTTTTTTTTGAGGAGGGAGGAAAAAAAAGGATGGACAAAGAAAAAAGGAAGAGCAAGTCGATGTGGAAATAAATCTCCAGCCATAGCTACATTATTTTCAGAGATAACTAGTCAGGGGGAATTAAAAGACTTGTCAACACATTTAAACAGTAAGTTTGCAAATCTTTTCAGATACTCTAAACTAATTAGTCTTTAATATCTTTGTCTTTTCCCACTTATCCCTTCTGCTCCACAGCTTAAAAACAAATGAAAGGGATTGGAGTTCTCTGCCCATTTAGTTTTATTTCTTGACCACAGCCTCATATAGGAAACAAACAGCACTCAAAGATCTTATTAAACCTAAGAAGACATTACAGTTTTGCTTTGGATGGCCTTAGCTAAAAATTCAGAGGTAAGAGATCACTGAAATGCAAGATTATACTTAATCTTTGACAGGCTAGCCTAATTAATTGTGATTGTTATCCCCTAGAGTCTGGTTTAAAGATTACAATTTATAGAAATTGTATATTTCTATACAATCTATAGTGTATAGAAAAAACTAAAATACTGGTCAGGAGGTAAATGAGGAAGAAAGGAACTCCTGTTTTTGTACCCCTGAAAATAATTTATAGGTGAGTCCCTGGGAGTTCCGGGACTAATGACTTATAAAAGAAGTTGGTCTTTTGGTCTGTTGGCTTAGAAAGATTTCATGTGAAGTGTGACTGAAAAGCCCCAAAAGGGAAGGAGAGAAAACAAAACCATATAACACACCACAAGGGGTACTGACCATTCGCTGAATACTAGGGAACATCAATTAGGAGCCATATTCCCACCAAGACATGGCATTCATTTTTTTATTCATAGCCATCCAAAGACGCAATGGTCCTTATTATCCCCACTCAAAAGACAAGGAACTTGAGCCTTAAAGAAATTGAGTCATTTGGTCAAGGTCGCCAAGCTCCTAAGCAGTGTCTTGAAGTTCAGTTTGTACCTGTTTTTCTCCCCCAGAGCCTACAAGTCCCAGTTGAGGACAGAACCCTGTGAGAAGTTTCCCAGAATTTCCAGCAAGTCTCCTGAATTTAAAAGGAGACTGCGATCGTGAATGGTGTTGCATAACGCACAGATATGTAATGTTCGATCCTGCAGGCGAGGAGCCCCGACACTTGCTGGTGCGCTCAAGTACACTTATCCTAGCAACACCAGTTTCGGCACTTCCCCCAAATAAGCTAGGGGGCACCTTCTCCCTCACTAGATAATATTTTGAAATGCAGGTAATTAACACCAGAAAGAGAAAGCAAAGAGAGTCCCTTTAGTGAGGAGAGAGGCAGTGGCTCCAGGGAACCTGCAGAGGCACTCACTTCTCTCTCGTTTGTGTCTGGTAATAGATTTCACAGTCAAACATATAAAATACCATGTTAAAAAAGCAGGGTCTTCCAATGTAGTCCGAGAAGCCCCCACCTCTCCAGAATTAAAGATCCTCTGATCAGGAGAGCACAGAAGTGAAAGAGAAACTGTAAAGATTTACTTTCCTGGGGAAAGGAGAGAGCTGAAAGAAGCTTCTTGATCCAGGCTGGTCCCTCACTAACTGTGCAGAAGAGGGCTGCTGGAGGTCCGAGGCGTAAGTGCCAAAGGAGGGAGGAGCTGCCACAGAGGCAAAGTAGTCCAGCCGGGTGGCACCAGCTTCCTCACAAAGCCTGGATGGAAACCAGAGGAAAGAACCACCAGACTCCATTCTAATGACGACAGAAAGAGCTGGGCTTTTTCTCTGACATTTGAAAACATACCAAAAAGTTGAAAGAATTGTACGGTGAGTGCCCACGTAGCCTCCTCCTAGATTCTACAAGCAACATTTAACTAATCTGTCGTATTACCTATTGATTCATCAATCCACCTTTCTTTCTGGGAAGCATTTCAAAGTAGGTGGCAGAAATCAGTTGCTGTGGACTGAACTGCATGGAGCACCCTCTCCCCTCATCAGTGTGATAAAGCCTTAACTACCATGAACCAGTATTTGGAGATGGGATTTTTGAGAATTAAGTTTAGATGAGGTCATGAGGGTGGGACCATCATGATGGGATTAGTGTCCTTCTAAGACTCCAAAAAGCTTCCTCTTTCTCTCCGGCCCTAGGAGAGAGTAGGAAGAGAGGCCAACTGCCTACAAGTCAGGAAACAGCCCTCACTAGAACCCAACCATGGTGGCCCCCGGAACTCAGACTTTCAGCCACCTGGACTGAGATGAACAAATAAAGGCCTCTTGTTCAAGCCATTCAGTCTATGGTATTTTGTCATAGCGGCCCAAGCTGACCAAAACATCAATACACTACACCCAAAGGAAGCAAGGAAACCTTAGGTCTAGGAAAAAAAAAAAAAAAAAAAAAATCAGTGGCAAAGGCTAATTCCAGAGAGTTAGTAAATATCTTCTGAGTGTCAGAATATTCACAAGGGCACATGCTTCCTAAATTTTACTGAGCATACTAAAAGCCCAATTCAGATAGATCTGCGTGGGCTTCAGGATTCTGCATATCCGACAAGCTCCCAGGTAAGGCCCATGCTGCTGGCCCTCAGAACACACTTTGAGCAGCAAGGATGAGCCCACCAGTCCCAGAGAGAAAATCCAGATCACGGTGGGAGAGTGAATCCCAACAGCTAATGTTCCATACTTGATACTTATTACCAACACGCCCTGGGCTTCAAGGCTGGTTTTATACCAGATCCCAGGAGCCCAGCATCTAAACATGTGTCGGACAGATGACAGGACTAACTCAGAGCTTCTAGCTGTCAAATCTAATTAGAGCTGATATCATACCTAATTACACATCCAAAGAGAGACTAGCAGTAGAGGCTCTGCTGCTCTGTGTGCCTGGGCACTGCTTCGTGTGGGGAGAGGGGTAATGTGGGTCACGACTTGACAAAGTCCCGCAGTAAATTCAGGCCAAGAACTAAGAAGTACCCACCTCCCCTGACGTCCCCAAGAAAGCTTTTCCTAACTGGTCACGTTCAAGAGGACTCAGGTGTTCAGATTGTGGTTGGAGGAGAGGAATAGGAAGTATTCCTACAACCACTACTATAAGCCCCACTACTGCTACTACTTCTACTACTGATAGTACTTGTGTACTTAACACTTAGTTTTGGAAATTGTGCTCAGGGCTTTGTGGGGTTTATCTCATTTAACCTGCACAACCTTGTAAAGGATTATAACCGTCCCCATTTTACAGAGGAGGAAAGTGAGGCTAAGAAAAATTAAGCACTTTTTTTGTGCCAGTAGTAAGTGGTAAAGGAATGATTTTATAGAACAAATCGACTTCAAAGCCAGCAGTAACCACTCCAGGCATCTCAGGTGCCTCCTCAGGCAGACACACTGCAGGACTCCATTCTGGGGGTTACAAAGCCCTGAGCAGAGAACAAAGATGGAAAAGCACTCGTCAAGAGAAGACACACACAGTGACAACCCCTGGTGACAAGAGGTGGCATGGGTTCAACTTGAGCTTGGGCTGGCAGGCCAGCATCTCGCCATCACCTCTGCTCTATCAGGATTGAACCCTTGCCAGTTCACTCAGCCAGGCTAAATATTTTGAGGACAGCATTTATTAAATATTTTCTCATAAGGCTAAACTAAGCACATTCTTCCCCAAGGATGTAATGGGTTTTATTGAGCTAAATATAGTTGGCTAACATATCACTTTCGGCAAGGTAGAGATGGACCATAAAGAGCCCAGCAAATAATTTACAAATACACATACATTGTCTCAGGGGGATGCAAAAAGAAACGGATGAGCCGTCCATGGGATTGCGAAGAAAAAGAAAATAAAGCAAAAAAGAAAAGGGGCCCGAAAGTACTGGACGGAAAATTCCTTATCAGCTATTGCAGAAAAATTACATAAGAACATGTCCATTTGGACAGACTAGTTCAATTAAACATATTTTTAAAAATCACTGATACATAAAACCAAGTTATCCATTTATAATAAGGCAATTGGTAACAAATTTTAACAGTAAACACAACCCTTAATAATCATGAGCAACTGGAATTAAAAAAATAAAATAAAGCAATATCCTTTCACTACCTCAAATGTGATTAATTCTGGGGGGCTAATACGTTCCCCTATTTCACAATATACTATGATCACTGGTAAAATGATTATTCACCTCTCAACTACAGAAATTCATGGACTTACGTTGGCTGTGACTTTCCTTTTAAGGGTAACAATTTTAGATGGGTCAATCTGGGCAGCAGTTGGACCATACCATCACGTTCTCAAAAAAGCCAGGACAATACATAGTCCTATATGCTACAGAGACTTATTTTTGCCAGACCCATCTACCTTGTTTTAAAGACTGTGATATACAGGAGACCCTACAGACAGAAGCAAAATATAAAATGCGTTATCAATTACAGAAAGAAATCGGACCATGTTCCTACAAAGATTCTCAGAAACTAAACAAAACATATAGATGGGTAATACATGAGGAGTGGGCCTATTTTATAATTGCTTAAAACAGGGGGATTAAGGGGACCACGTCAAATACACGAAGAGCAAAACAGTCAAACAAAAGAAGCGACATCAAAAATTAGGCTGGCCCCAGATACGAAACTATTCCATCAGTAATTCTAATGAACCCCTGAGGTTCTTGATAGAAAATACACTGTAACAGTCTGTAGATTTCACACTGCTGAAACTTCTCAGGCACAGTCCGCATGGTAAAGAAAATGTGGGCTGCCTATACCGGAAGTCACTGTGATGTTGTTAATGAAAAAGTACCCCTGGAAGATGGACGCCCCGGAGGGACTAGCAATCCCTGACCACAAAGGGGTGTTCCTTTCTGCATTCTGGTCTCAGAGCCACCTCTGTCCTAACTACCGTGACGACCTGTGCTCTGTTTCTCTGGGAAGCCACTTGTATCTTCCGTTGGAAGGGAAGTGATAGGGCCTGAACCATGGGATGAAGTTTTGTACATTTTGTTCTATCAGATCAGGCCTCAGTAACTTTATGAATTATGAGCTGTCAACTTTTTTTCATCTGCTATAGAATATGCTTCTTAGAAATCGGCGCTATAAATAACACAACAGATGTTTTTTGCTGGCTTCAACAGGAGCTTGGGTAATTTTTTTAAAAGGGGCTAGAAGTTAAGCGAATTAAGCCAAAAGGATGTACTAGGTTTCCCCCTGTTGGTCACTCTTTGCATTATCCTTTTGAAGTCCCAGATTCATTGTAGCCCATAAAATAGTTTTTGGGGCCATTTCATGTAACCTATTGAAGAAATCAGAAAGGGTTTTATAACATACTGCATCCTTTCTGTGGCTTCTTCTGTCTCAAAAAAGACTATTAGGTCCTATGCTGGATTGTTACTCGATGACATCAAAACAATTGAAAAGCTACTGTGCAGCAGCAGACAGCGGGTGCAGACATGAGTTCTAGATGGCTCTATCAATAATAGGTCGGGAACTCGGAGGATAACATTTAATAGCTCTGGGCCTTCAACTGCATATCAGTGAAGTGATAAGGTTTAGCTAAAGAATTCTAAAACAACTTTTGGTTCTTAAATTCTGTAGTTGGAAGACAAAAGTTGAGGTAATCATTGGGCCAACATAAAATCACTGAATTACATTTCAACATGAATTGCTTTAACAATAATTCTATTCTTGGGGCATCTGGGTGGCTCGGTCAGTTAAGCGTCCAAGGTCAGCTCAGGTCACATGATCTCACAGTTTGTGAGTTCAAGCCCCACACTGGGCTCGTTACTGCCAGCTTGTCAGAGCAGAGCCCTCTTTGGATCCTCTGTCCCCCTCTCTCTGCCCATCCTCCACTTGTGCTCTCTCAAAAAATAAATAAGTATCAAAACAATAAAAATAGCTCTATTCTCTTCAGCCGTTATGTTATTGCATGGCTGGCAAAACTTCCAGAGGAAGGCTGGACTTCATGCAAAAAGTTACTTCAAGTAAGGGGAGGGAGGGGAAATAAATTAAATGAGTTAAATTAAAAGAATGGAAAAATGTCAAAACTGAATTAGATTTCATTCGGCTACCTTAACCTGTAATTTCTGACACACGATGGGGGAAATTTTTTTGAAGCAGTCTTTTCGAATGAGATACAACCTTGCACTTGGTCATTTCTCCCATTTCTTTGCAGGTGGATCTAACAGAAGGACAATGGACTACATGCTCTTAAATGCATCCCAAAGTCCAGACCCGCTACAAATCCGAGCATGCAGTTTCACCTAGGTGTCTTTGTAGCACGGTTGGGAGGGACGGGGGTAGAGACTCAGAAATTCAGAGCAACATAAAAGTCAGGCCAAGAGAAGGAAGGAGGGAGAGCGGAGGGTGAACAGTCACTGGCCTAGATACGGTTCTAGTCACTTAGCTTATTTCCATCAGTCACGCTAACAACCTTGTGAAGGACATCAGTCTTGTTTCACATGTGGCAAAGTCTGAGAGGTTAGGCGACTGCAGCAAAATCACTTGGTCAGGGTTTGGCAGATCAGATACCAACAACCCACGTCTGTCTGCACCTAAGGGCAGTGCTCTTTCCACTTCAACCTTTGTTCTACAGGGAGGTATTTCTCCTGTGTTCCTTCTCCTGAGTTTCTGAATTAAGTTGCTTGTAAATGCAGCCCCTTTTAACATTTTGGCATTTCTGACCAACGCGTGCTGGGCTCTAAGAGATAGCAGGGAGGGTCCACGCAAAAGTGGCTCATGATCTACACAGTCAGTGAGTACAAATATCCATGATAAAACACATAAAGGGGTTAATCATAAATAATGATACTCATGGGAAAGTGCTCCATTTCCTAAAACCTAGATCTCTGTAAGTTTATCCATTTCCTTCTGAGGGGATTTGGCATTCAGTCACTTGGAAAATGACATGCTCTCGAAAATGCAGTAGTAAGAAATAATCTCAAATCAAACAAGACCGGAAATAATACACCAAGGCCTGCCTTTCACATTTGAGGCTGTCATTACCAACATGCTAATAATAATGGCTAACACTTACGATGCACTTAACATGTGCCAGGTCCTGTGCTAAACTGCTTTAATGAAATTATCGCATTTGGGGGCAGGCTGTCTCATCACTTCCATTTTGCAGAGGTGAACTGAGGCTCAGAGATGGTAAGTGATTTGTCCAGGCTCACATGGCTATACCAGTCAGAGCCAGGACTTAACTGACAGGGGTTATCTAGTTTAGACATAAAGGTTGCTCCCTTCCAAGGGATCTTTATTTAGTAGTGGAGTGTCCTCTCACCGAGTTCCTTTAGGGCATATAGTTTCCTTAAAGACTACATCTTTTTTTGGTCCAGCCCAGTGCACTACCCTGGCAACTGGGACTGCTAAGAGCCAGACAACAAAGTTAGAAAAAGAAGACTTCTCTAGGTAAAGAACACAGGTGGAAAGCAGAGAGCTCAAGAAGGGCCACTCAGGCTCCTTGACTGACCCATTTCTGTATTTACTATATTCTTCCAATTCTAGAACATTCTACAAGATGTTGAGCATATCTGATCTACACCTACTAAATGAGGGCAGAACTTGTCAGGGAGAGGGACAACCGACCTTCTCAAACCCGTGAAAACCACAGAGTGGTACCAACCATTTCCATGGTCCTGTGTTCTATCAGATGATTGTTCATTTTGAAAGAAAAGGCAAAAACACACATGAAAGGAAATCCAACGAAATTTATGGGAACAGTCACCAAGTACAATTTACCCCAGAAATGATGGGGTCCAAATATAAGCCATATATGTAATATAAAATCTTCTAAGGGCCACATTACCGGTAAAAATAAATGAGAGAAAATGTAATCTTTTATTTAACTCTGTTTATCCAAACTATTATCATTTCAACATACAATCAATATAAAGGTTATTAACGAGGTATTTTACATTCTTTACCTCTTCTTTTACACTCCTCGCACATCTTGATTCAGACCGGTCACATTTCAATGGCTCAGTGTGACTGTGGCATGTGACTAGTCAATGTCTCCTGGACAGCACTGCCCTAGAAGACACAGCCTTTCGTTTTCCCTCAGCGTGCTGCCGTCTGCTGACCACAGCCGACAAAAGGTTCCATTATCAAGGAAAGGCTGCCAGAGTCCAGCTATTAAGTGAGACAATCTAAGGTCTGCTTAGGTTCACATCTTGACAGTATGATCCTCAATCATTTCATTTATAAGATTAGTGATCATTAACATGTCCAATATTAGCTACCAGACAAATGAACATGAAAGGGATGGAAGGGCAGCCATGTCTACTGAGGACTGGAGGCAGAGGCAGAAGGAGGTGCCTGAGGGTGCCCTGCCTATTTTTAAAGCACAGCATCTTCAAATTCAAGGCCTTGAATACAGCCATCTTTCCGAAACACGCAATTTTACCAATCTGTTCTTACAAAAACTTGGCAACTATCGCTCGACTGTGTTAACCATACAAAGCACGTTCCGGGATTCAAACTCTTGCTACAAAGGCAGCATGGCACGGGGCTGTGGACAAGGTTGGAGCAGCTTAAGTGGCATCCCATTCTGTCAAATACCGTCTCTCCCGCGACAGGTGCTTGTGCTGTTTGCTCCCAGTCTTAAAACGTGACTCCTTCCAAGTAATGGAATGTGAAGCTTAAACCCAGCTAATAACTGACACTTCTATGGGGGGCGGGGAGGAAGGAGTTTCACAGCTCACATATCTGCTTCCCTTTTGGACCCCAGAAGAGAAAACTCGTTCCTTTAAAAAGTCAAAGCTGCTATTGTTCTCCCCAAATGTAAAATGTTTTAGAAGTGGCAGAAGCTGGAAGTGGGCAGCGGTTCCCAGCTCAGATTAGATGATAACATTATAAAAAGTATAAAGGCACTGAATCAAATATCATTATCCAGGAAAGGCAACAAGAATGGAGATTGACACTGTGCTCCTCAGACCTCGGGGCTTCTTCCAGGAGGAGGCCTCAGTCTGAAGGCAGTGGGGGTCACCACGCCTGAATTTCAAAGGCGATGTTTACAAGAGTCTGCCCTTATCAGACACTTGACATTTTGACAGAGTTTATCAAGTGAACATGGCTCTTGAGGTGTCAATTTTAATGGTTTTAGCACTTGACTATGCAGGTCAAACCTTGGTATAATGTGCTACTTGATGATGATACCCAGGAAATTGGGTCTCGGGAGGAAGTATGCGGTCTGTAACAGTGTGTCCACGCTGCCTGCATTGAACAGCTAAAAAAAGATTAATTTTAGATGCAAACCAATGTTTGAAGAAGGGGGCTCAAGATCACCATGAGAATGTAAACTCTGGAAACTCACTCATGGAATTCATCGCACACCCACTGCACCAGCACGCAGAGGATGTGATCAGTGAATACAGGTTGTCTGAATGCATGGATAAAGGAGTCCATTACTCCCAAAATGTTCAAGAATTCTTGGTCTAAGAGAACAATTTGAAGATGAAACTTACGACAGACTATGACCCATGTGAGATTCTTAATTAAGAGAGCTTACTGAGTTTAGTTAATACACATGAAAGCACAGGGGCACCTGGGTGGCTCAGTCAGTTAAGCGTCTGACTTTGACTCAGGTCATGATCTCATGGTTTGTGGGTTCGAGCCCTCCATGGGGCTCCATCCCTCCATGGGGCTCCATCCTGGCAGCGCAGAGCTTGCCTGGGGATTCTCTCTCTCTTTCTCTCTCAAAATAAATAAATAAATGTAAAAAAAAAAAAAAAACTTTAATGAAAGAACAATCACTTTGGAAGTAGTGATGCTACATTCAGATGCTGTTTCTTTGCCCCTCAGTGGTTCGGTGTCTCTAGAGCACACATGTAGGGCAGGGATGTTCATTACTGCACCCTGTGCTTGGTGGCGTGCCTGACACAGGGAAGTTTTTTCATGAATGTTGGTTGGGACTCCTCTAAGTGGAATCTTTCTGGACCTTAGTTTTCTTGGATATAAGCTATATGGACTGAGTTATCATTTCTAAGATCCTTTCCAGTACTCTATGAATACTGTGAATTGAACTTGCTGTCTGAAAATAATTGAGCATCCGCGTTATGTATTTCTGCCAGCAATACTGAATATAAGCCCTGAAAAAAATGTATCATCGAGATTTTAACACCCAGAAGTGGCAGCCCTTTCCTTACCCAGTACTTGAATATGGTATATGAATAATTCAGGGATTACTGACGAACAAAAAAGTATCAGGGGGTTGGAAAAATCAAAAACCAAAACAAAAACCCCAAATAACAGACCATGTACACTGAATGTCTGAACATGTTAATTAATCTGTTCCACAGGAATTGTTTAACCAAGTAAGAAGAACACCGTTTTATAGGACAGATGAAAAATTATTAGCAGAACAGAATAATTTCAAGTGTAGTACGTACCTTTTCCCCATCCTCGTGACTGTATTATTCCTTGTGGAGACTTTCCAACAGATAGTAAGCCAAAGGCATAAAGGGACCACTGGAGAATCACTAAAGGTTAGCCCCATGTTAATAAGGGTCACTCCTTCATAGTTATATCTGCCTTTCAGCAGGCTCTTTGGTAGACTGGACAAAGGGGGGTGAAATTTGTGGGAAGAGGCAGCTTCTTTCATCCAGCTGCCATATTTCATTGAGTTATGAACTCCTTTATACTTGTTCCTATTATTCAAAATGCTGAAGTGGGAAAACAACCCGAAGTAAAGGTAAGTGACTGGGCAATGGAGCTCTCACTTCTGGTTCTCCCACCTCAGACTGTGGCCCGAGCAGCATCCTACGTCCCTTATGGAAAACCTCACAGCAGTGGGCAAAGGGGCCCCCATAAAGCACACTGTCGCTCCCTCTTGTGACCACGCCCTGAAGAGGAGGCCCTCTACCACAGACCCGCACAGGGGGTACCCTGACCCTGGCTTGGTGGGTCACCACACTACAACTGGCCACGTGAATGCATGGACCTCCTTCAAGAGAGCCAGACCTAGTATCAAGTGAAGAACAGGAGACTTCTCTTGAGCACCTCCATTTTCCTTTCCCAAACCTTTTTCCCAATGGGGCAATATTCTTTCTCTATCATCTCACACCCTTACTAATCCTCCTCCCCGATCCATGAGATTGCTCAGCGCCTCATGGCCTCTCTGGTTTCCCCCAGGCTCAAAAACCAGCCTCTTACAGAAGGCTGATCACGGTGAAATGGGAATAACCAGCAACATTTCATGTGTTATCATTCCAGAGGTATATGGTTGATTTTAATAGGGTCTCTAGCCACATTCTTCTAATCGTAGAATTCCAGGCGTAATCTTCTCTGAAGACATACACCCACATATATGGTTCCTTAGTATTGTGCTGTAAATGAGTCATTAGAATAGGTCTAAGTTCATTAAAATGCTCTGCTCAGTGGTAGATTTTGCAAACCTGAGACCAGATGATCATTTAGGACACCAACCGTGCTCACTGTCTGTGCTTCAACAACAATCAACTTCATACTGCCACGATAAAATTAAGAAATATTACAATAATACCTTATGTCTGTAGCACTTAAAAGATTACAAAATGCTTTCATGCCTTTTTTTTTTCTGACCCTCAAAATAGAGGGGGAAAAAAACCCCAAAAAAAACACACACAAAAAACAACAACTAGTCAAAGAGAAAAGCAGAGGTGGTGACCAAGGTAGAAAAAGACACAGGTTAACAAATAAGTTCAGGCTGTTTTCATTAAAGAACAGGAAAACATCCAGTTGGGGTCATCAAAGTTGCTTTGAACCATGTCTTATTTTGAATAAACACATACTTGATTTTAAAGATTTCTGTGAATACGCCCTTATGAATTCTGTGTCCGCCCCCCTATTCCCCACTTGCAACCAGGTGCTTCAGAAAAAAAAATAAAAACCACACCAGAAAGGCACTCGGTTACCACGCCTGCAAAGCCCATGTCTTTGTGGTTTTTAAAGATGTTATCAGTATTTTATGTGAAATGCCTTGCAGAATGAAGTCCCAAGCAATCACCGCTTCTCAGGAATTGTGCGAAGCGTAAATAATATTCCAAATGACATAACAACACTTATGCATGTGCATATTACAATCTCTCTATTACAAGCTTTAATGGGAAGAGATACCAGTTCCAAAGACGAATTGTTTCACTGTTTCACACTGACAGGCAGTGGGTTTCACTTCTGCCCTCTGATCCCCTCCCAAGAAGATCAGTCAACTAGGATCTTAAAAGAATACTACAAAAGAAGTGAAGCCACCAATCAAAATAAAGGTAAGGTTCACTGTTTTTCCCAACACCACTGTCTTCATAAAATTACTAGCCCATTTTCCCTAAGGACCATTTTACAGAGCATGGCTTCCAGTCAACGCTTGGTCCCTAAGGCAGGCCCATGAAGAAGTAGCTAACAAGTGACATTTGGTTACCAGCCCCTTGCTGAAATAGATGGTGTGTGGCTGAATGAGAGGCTGACGGAGATAAAGATGCTATTCACGTACAGCTTGGTCAAGAATGAATCCTGCCAAAGACCCCAGAGAAGCCCTGAATTCACCATTTGTTCCCGTACAATACTAACTTCCCTCTATCGGCAAGAGAGGGTTATTTCTTCCACATGTGTGGCATGGAAAAATCTTTACCTGACAAAAATTTCCAAGGACCAAAAAGTGAGTACTTTGCAAATTAGGGGATGAAACAATTCTCCTTAGATAACTTTAGAAAATTAGATGCTGTTAAATTTTATCACTCATTTAAAAATCTCAGAAGTTAAGCTCTGTGAAGCTTCTGGAGCAACCCAGTGACTGACTAATGCTGCAGGCCAATCCAGAGTTACATCCCCTGAAAGATTTCTCTCCCCAGCAATTACAGCTTCGGAGCAGCATCAAGTCCATTCATGGTACAAATCGTGGCCTGATCCATGTCAACTGGGGACAAAGGCAAGATAAAGATTTCAAGGCTACTCAGTGGAAAATTTAGGAATAAGATTCCAGAACCTCAGAAAACCTTGATTTAACTTACAATACTACTTAATTTGCCTCTATGGGGGAAAAAAAAAAAAAGACTGTGCTCAGGCAATCAACTTCCCTGTATTATATAAAGTTTTAAGACCTAAAAAGAAACAAGATTATGGGTACGAACAATAGCTAAGCACTTCCAAGGAGGGCTTCTCTTCAACCACATTGAAATTGTCAAAAGTAAGTTGCCAACGGTGACTAAAGAAAACTCATTAGTCCATTCAGGCCAGCTCCAAGAGAAGGGACTTGACTGTACAAAACGAATAAACATCTACACAGTTCACATTTAGATTTGGGATGCAGGATCATTCTTTAGTCCCCAACAAATTTCTCCTGGTCTAACTTTCCATTTGCTAACAGTGCCAGAAGAATAGAGTTCACAGAGCTACCAGCTGACGTTTGCTCAAACATGGACTGTGCAACTGATCTGTAGAATATTCAAGCGTGCAGGCTCACATTATGACCAAATGGCAAACATTTAAAAATGACTCAAGACTCTGGAAAGGTTATAAAAATACCAAAAAAAAAAAAAAAAAAAAAAAAAAGAAGAAGAAGAAAGAAAGAAAGAAAAAAAATAAAGGGATTCATGGGAAGATAAAATGTAGATATTTAATAGCTCCTGGAATGGATATAGGTGGGTTCATTGTTTTCAGTAATTCCTCTGACTAAATAGACTTTCCACCTGCTTAGTCAAGTGCTGAGAGAATAGGACTACAGTGATATATGTAAGAAGCATGCATTTCATTGACCATAAACGACTCTAATAAGGCAAATGTGTGCAGCTGGAATTAACCTGTATCACATTTCACCAATCTCCCATCTCCCTGTAGATATTTGCAAACACCTCTCTAAGTCCCAGCTGCTTTTAGTTAATAGCTGATGTGGAGAGCATCTTGCCGAACTTTCCAGACCATCATTTCATGAAAAAGGAGGATTCTGAACCTTTTTAAAAATAAGGATCAGATCAATTTATTTTCAAGTCAAACGTATGACCCAAAGATAAATTTAAGTTTAGCTCTTTTAAAAAAAAGAGTAATACTTCACATTGAATGTGCTCCTGAGGCCAGAGGAAATGTTCTTTCCTTTCCTAAAATTTCTAGCCAAGTTCTAACAAACCCAGTTTCTTCCCAAGAATATTTGTTTTCTATTTCTCCGAGTCTAGTGTAAAAGGGCTGGAACCTTTCACAAGACAGAATCATTCCATTTGCTAGCTGGCTCTTTCTCCGAGTCCAGCTCCAATCCTATGGGACACGTAAATCCTCAACTGAAATGTAGGGTAAGTGTCAAGAAACATACTTGGAAACTGGGAAACCACCGTTCAAAGCACAAACACAAAGACAGCAGTGAAGACCCACTTTAAATTAAAACTCTAGCAAGCAGAAATACCACTAATCGTTAATTCTTTAGCCAAAAAATAAAACACATTCAAGGAAAAAAGTATGCAAATTATTACTAATGGGGGAACAGTAATGCAGATTAATCATTAGTATTGCTTGGAAGGAGGGACAAGGTAAATAAATATACATATACGCTGACTTACTTAAGCCGGACATATAGCTCATTTCTCTCATTAAATACTGTGTCAGGCAGTATCTGGAGTAAAATACAAAACTGGGAGCAACAAAAAGGAAGAGAAGGCAGGAGGAGGCAGCTTTCACAGCTACTGTGCTGTGCAGGCAGCTGCCACTGGATGGCAGTGGGGTGTCACACAGGTAGGTTGCTAAGTGCTGGGATGGGTCACTCAACACTCCAGGTTCTGCGCTCGCAACTCAAAGCCTCAGGAAATAAAAAGAAGCTCCTCTCCACAAACAAGGTTGGGGACTTCTGGCTTCGGGGTCTGCAAACCCTCATTCTGATCATCACCAAGTGCCTTGAAAAACACCAATTTACTGTCAGAGTATGGCAGGGAGGACTGAAATAAATTAAATTCTAATTCTAAATAACATCTAGGATTCTGAAATTCAGAGAACGAACACACACTCCACACATACACTCCCTCCGGTTTACTATTGAAACATCATCATCCCAAGCCCAGGACAGCAAATTGAAACCACATTTTATTCTACTTTTTCTTGTTAGCTTGATGGCTTCACCACACTTTTAAATGCTACACACTCTCCTCCCTCTCCCTTGGCATTTGATCCTTTTTTTTTTTTTTTTTTTTTTTTTTTGGTGAAATCAGTAATCTCACCAGTGACAAGCTTTGCTTTCACTAAGTACATCTGCCAACTTAAACAGCATCTCCTACGGCAACGGGATAATGAAAGACACATGTAGGTACTTGCCCATCATTAGACACCAACTCCTCAAGTCGGCCTGAAATTGGGCCTGTAATTCTGTTGATCGTTGGGCTCAGGACAGCTGTAAAGAGTGGTCTAAGATAGTCTGGATCTGAGTCTCAGCCGCGAGTGAAAGATGCAAGCAGCCGACCTTTCTCATCTGTGCGGGACTCACCGTGAGGCAAGTCCCAGCTCTTGGGTTCAATGGGGGAGATGTGAAGGATTGCTCAACACTTGGCAAATGGTGAGGTCTCAAGACATTAAATCGTGAGTTCTGCCTCATTCCTGCTAGTTGAACTGGAGGCAGTGTTTTCAAGCCCAAACTTATGATCCAACCAGAACATCTCCAAGGTCGGCCATTCCTTCCGCACACAGCCAAGGCTCCACCAGCTCCCAACCAGGGCGGGGCCTGCAGATCTAATCTGAGTCCTTCCACGGAGGACACGCAGTTCACTCCTTTCTCCCTCTCTCTCCACAGTGTCCACTGGGCATTTTCCTCTATGGATACTGACAGATTCTATTATAAAACCTACAAAGTCTGAAGAATGGACTAACAAAAAGGCTGGAAGATTTGAAAGGAAGGACCTGTAGTTCTAGTTCACCTCCCGCCTTTCTGCATCCCCCAACCCCAACCTGGAGACTGACTTAAGCCCCTTTTTATGCACTTCCTTTGGGAGTCCATCAGTGGCTCACAAATGTCGGGCCCCCTTACTTCTACTCAACAAGTAAAAACCTAGAGGGCCATTGGGCCTCATAAAGACATGCTCATTATTCAAATTATTACTTTTTTTTTTTTATTTATTTTTGGGACAGAGAGAGACAGAGCATGAACGGGGGAGGGGCAGAGAGAGAGGGAGACACAGAATCAGAAACAGGCTCCAGGCTCTGAGCCATCAGCCCAGAGCCCGACGCGGGGCTCGAACTCACGGACTTTTTTTTTTTTTTAACATAACAGTACATTGAAAAACTGACTCAGGAACCGTTGACATCTTTCATCTTCTAAACCAAGAATCTCTGAGTCATCTTATGCACAGCACGGCAATGAGAGATGTGTTGCAAAGGTTCTATGAAGAATACATTTCCCCTCTACATTAAATAGCTATTTTAAAATCAAATCTAGAATGCAGGAATTTTACCTTCCATAAGGACAAAGGCAACGTTAGACAACAGGACCCCTGCATTACCTACTTAAAAGAAGCTCTTTGGCAAAAAATAGATAAAATAAAAAGTAAATCCAATGGTAGTTTAAATGGAATCCTTATCTGAAAGCAATAGTGGTAACCCATGGCATGTGACTAGGTTCTGAAGATAAATCTTTAATAGCTAAGAGTTGATTATTGTGTCAGGAAATTAATCATTTCCCTCACTTCCCTCCTCCCTTGGGGAGTCCCAAGGCAACAAGCTGTTGGAGCACCAGGTTAATTTTAGTAATATGCATATAAGGTAATCACATATACACTTTTGATTTAAAAGGGCCTTTTAGGATATGAATTAGGTCTCCTTTAGCTCAGTGGCTCTGGTAAGCACATTTTGAAAATGAGTGACTAACTTCCAAAACTCCAAGAGAGTCAATTCAAACTCCCAGAGCAGCACAGAAGTCTGGGGATACGGAAGATCTAACAAAACTTTCCTAGCATGGCTAAATATCAACACAGGAAGTCTCCAACTTATATAGGGATTAGGTTTCCAAAGCTCATTTCTGAGTTGATTGTCCAAAACTCAGAACGCAGGAATATCATAAAGGGTGGTCAGGTCCCCAGATCAGACCGCCCAAGTCTATTTCACAGAAGTTATTTTGAATAACTACACTGGTGATGACTACAAATGGGCTTATTTCATCAGTGACATTATGGGCAATAAAAATTTTAGTATGTAAATATGGAAACCTAAGGCACTTAAGATAATTTCTGTATCTAAGTATGTCAAGACCCATGGGAGTAACCCAATCCACCTCCCTTTGCGAATGATGTCAGAGCCAAGAGGGCAGGCAGAGCAGTGGGAAATACAAGGGCTAGGAGGAAGGGAACACAGGAGGTATGGCAATGCAAGGAGAGCAACAAGGGGTGGGGGTGGGGGGTTCCCCTCGCCTTCCTATCCTCTGCTGGGGTCTGTCACTGAGATCCCAGACCCTGTGGGAGGTACCCACTTCCCTCCTCCTGCTCCAGACAATCTGAGAAGGGGGCAACACAGCCCCAGCAACCTGAGAAAGGGCAGTGATGCAAAAGGAGGAGGGCGCGGTAACGGTGAAGGAAGGTGCCTTGTCCTGTTTCCAAGGTACACTGTTGCTCACCCGGCTGCAGCCGGAGCTCAGCTCACACACTCTGCTTCCCTCCACCAGGGTTTGAGCTTCAGAGATAATAGTGAAGATACCCTATTCACTATGTTGACCCCCACATCCAGCCCAGTTAAGTGGCATACAGTAAGAATGTAACAAATGACTGTGAGTAGGGGTGCCCAAGGAACTGCTTCCAAATCTCCAGGGCAACAACGTCAGGACACTGGCCTATTCACCCATGTATTGACTCACAAGTACTCTATCGACTGCCTTCCATGTGGAATGTTCAAATAATGGCCCAACTGAGGAAGGATCTGTGTTAACTTTTCTTCCTAGGAATTCCCATTCAGAGTACTTGAAATGCTTGGTAAGTGACACCTATAAACACCTATTAAAACGTAGCTTTATGGGAGGTTAAATCATTCTTGTGCTAGCCCAGCAACAGGAGCTACAGAGGGCAGCAGTATTCCCAGAATGGTCTGTTGAACTAACCGATGTCATTGGGGGGGGGGGGGGGGGGGGACAAAACGGTTTAGTTATGAAATCCAACTGCCCAGTACAATATTCTGAAGTGAGAGGGTACATAATCTGTCTGGGCAACATTTAAAAGGCCCAATGTGTCTGCTTTTATGGAAACACACTACAAAAAGACCAAGGAGAGATACCACAATACACAGTTGATGGATGAGAGAATTTAAAAGGGGAGAAGAGCTGGGTAGTTGAAAAAAGCAGAAATTGAAGAGAGAGCCAAGTTTCACATGCACCTAATTCTACTCTTCTTTAATGTTATGAATAAAACCAACCAGAACAGGAAAATGACTCTGAATTTTAAATAGTGAGTAAGCATATATTCCTTTTCCTAAGGAAGAGACAAAAATAGAAGAGAAAGAAGGTATCATTACTGGTAAATGGGCAGGTCTTTGCAGAAGGAAATGACACAGACTGATTATAACAATGCACTTCAACTTTCCTACATAAAATGCTCATGATTTAAAACTTCTGACAACGTTCACAAAGCTACCTTTCCTCCTCTATCTCAACTCTTCAAATTACACCGCGGGCACCAGGTACGAGCCTCCTGCAGACAGCCACAGAAATCTGCTGGAAAATATAAATATATTTTACTTACCTCAGAAAGCATTTCTTGATTTATTATGGACTCAGTCCGACCACTCTTGTGTTTGGTTTTTGCTTTTATCGTGCCTACTCATTTAAATTCACCAATATGTTGCTTTATAACAGTTTATATATTTTCTTTTCACACATATATAGGTGTACTATATAAAAATTAAAGCAAATAACATATGGTTCTCCCCATTTTCCTTATATTACCTCTTCCTTTAGCTGATAGAGTACTAAGTTCCCAGGGCAAAATCGGGGGAGGGTTGCCGAAACAATTAATTTGGGGAATATGTAATGCCACCAAAGGGTATTAAATAATTATTTGGGAAGTAGCTAACATCAAAAGGCTTAAAATTCCAAATATGAGTAGACATGTGAGCAAAAAATAAGGACACAATACAGGGAGAGCGGTGGCTTTATTCCTAAGTTTGGTAGGATATATACCAACACATACATACACACACACAGTCACAAATAAAACACTAATTTATGTAGGTGTTAATTTTCTCAAGATTTGAATGAAGCGTGTTTAGATATTTGGGATATGGAGGAAAGGTGGATTTAAGATGATACAGCATTAACAATAAAAAAAACTCTACTGCGCTACCATTTTATATTTGTATCCAAGTATTCTTAATAACTGAATTTATGTATCAATCTTAATAGTGGGGAATGATTTATTAAAAACATCTTCCAGAGACGCCTGGGCAGCTCAACGGGTTAAGCGTCCAACGTCGGCTCAGGTCATGATCCCACGGTTTGTGAGTTTGAGCCCCACGTTGGGCTCTTTGCTGATAGCTCAGAGTTTGGAGCCTGCTTCAAGTTCTGTGCCTCCCTCTCTCTCTGCCCCTCCCCTGCTCATGGTCTGTCTATTTCTCTCTCTTTCTCTCTCAAAAATGAATAAACATTAAAAAAAAAAACAAAACATGTTCCGAGTTTGTAGACATTTGAGACTTTTCAAAAAAATCACCTTTTATTATTTTATTATTATTATTATTATTATTACTATTACTATTATTATTATTATCAATGCACCTTTAAGATGTTCAAAGACTATGGGGAGATGGCATCACTCAGGGCAGTGCTCTCTGTCTAGTGTTCATGATCTAGAAAAACAGATCCTGGCACCAAGGCACAGAAGGCCAATGTCTCCAAGCCCATCCCATTTTGGTTGGACAGGAAATGATGGATTTCAAAGGCTGGAGTGAAGCAAAGACCAAATTAACAATAAAGTTAGAAAAATGGTTTCAAAATCAAACCTCCAAATTTGTCTAATTAAACATGCATGTATCCATTAATAGTCCATTAAAGTGGAATTCTGACCATCTCTAAACTATGCTTTTAAGAAAGGGATCATGAGAGCAGCACACCTCCTCTCCATCAATATCTACTATGATTTAATGAGACAAGGTATGAAAAAAAGAAAGCACAGAGTAAGAATTCCTCATCAAATCACACGCTTTCAAATATCTCAGCTAAAAGCACCATCAAAGTAATTCCGTTCTGGTCACACCCACTATCTGTTAGATGGGCAAACATCTTTTAGTTTTACTTCTTTTTTTAACCAATAGGTGGCAATCTTTATTGCCAAGACTATTTAAGCAAAACCTTCAGTGTAGAAAGATTGTTTTTCCTCCCTCCTGTCAAGACTCAGAACGTCATTTACCAATGAGCTATCTAATAAATGATTATTAATCATAAAGGCGAAATAGTTGTGATTTATTACATTACTGTAATTTTGGCTTGGTAAGAAAAAAAAAAAAGACGATTTTTTCAATTAAGAAACATACCGAACAGAGGGAGCAAAAATGACACTTTTTTCCTGGGTATGGTTTTGACAGTGTTATTACACCAAAGGAAGGCAGATAATAAGTACAGAATACACCCAAATGGTATATAGGTCATGAAGACGCATAATGTAAAAAGAATACAGGAATTGACCAGAGTACATCTTCTAGGGGACCAGACTTGTTAAGCACACATGAAGACACCGTTGTAAGGAAGAGAGCACTATGCCAGCACACAGGTGTTTGGCGAAAGCACTGCCCCTTTCCTTGGAAGCAAAGACAAGGTTCAAGAATGAGTCTCAGAAAACTGGTCAGTGCCACAGCCAGGGCTGTGTAGCTTCTGTCATTTCTGCTGTCATTTAACCTCATTTCTTCTTGGGATAGCCACAAAGAAGATACAGAAGAATCATTTCATAAATTTCCAGATGTTTAAATCGGCTCGAGGTCCTTATTTCCTGTGGCTAAACAATTCCAATTCTTCTCCTTCCCTTCAGATCTAAACACATCACTTAATTTCAAGAACTTTTGTGTGCATGCCAAACGCGTTTTTAAAATTTTTGAATGGTATCAACGACTTGCTGATTTTTGCCAAATACTAGGTTGTTAATACTCTAATTTTTTAGGGGCTTGGTTGTGGCCACGATGCCTCACCAAAATCCTCTGCTTGGCGGAGCATCATTAAATTCTATTTTACAGATGAGAAAACCAAAGTGAAGTATGTTACCATCTTTACGACACACGGCAAATTAGTCTCAGTAATTAGGACTAACGGTTGGCCAAGGGCATTGTTCAAAGCCCAGCCTGTTCATAAGTGTTCTAACATAAGCAAGAACAATGAAAAATGACGTTGAACGAAAAAGTGCAATGGTTGCTTCGGTGAGCCTACAACATTAGTAACAAACTCCTTCTCCTATACATCTTCCAAATGCCCACAAACACCCAAACTTACAGGACATTCCAAACTCAACCAGCTTGAAATCAATGAAGAAAGAAAGCATATTTATCAGAAGTCCTAAACTTTCCCACAGGTGCAACCACTGTTAAACAGATCCACTTACAGTACAATAATTATGAAATAGGAATTTGCTCATGTACAAAAGTAGTTCACAATCTTCCTCAAAACAGGAGGCAGCCTCTTTGGAATAGGACACAAAGAGAGTTAGAAAGACCCATCACGTATTGTGTGCTAGGTTCTTTTAGGATGCTGAAATGTATTTCTTCCTTTTGAAGACAGCAGCTGAGACTCAGAGAACCAACCCGAAGTGAGTGATTTGGATGCCTGATTTAATCCGGCAATTAACTGTGAGTCACTTCACCCCTGGTTTGTCCCTTCAATAACAAAAATAATTCCTCATGCCAAACGGATGCAGGGAAGTTGATTAAACTATACACTGCTTTGGGTTTCTTTAGAAATTGTCTATAAAACCCATGGGGTGTGCTAGTCAACAAAACATTACACAACTGGAAATGAGGTTCAGTTAAAGCTGTTATTTCTTACCTCTAGTCCCACTGACTGCCACATGAGATCTGAGTTCAAAGAGGTACGTTTTTCTAATGCCTAGGCTGTCTTACGACTAGTATTAGAAAACAAAGGGAGAAAACTTGGAATTAAGATGGATCTGACCAGTCAACTATTCAGTGAACGGCGGCATTAATACATTCTGCCTGACCTACAATTATGGTTACAGCAAATACTCTTCACCCCACCGCAGAAATTTAACTTGGTGCTCGATATGAAATATGCAGTCAAAAGACAAGTTTTCACAAGGGCCACTGAGTGAGCTTAATAATCCAATTAAAAGAAATACATCCTCAAGTCTTTAATTAAGACCCATTTAAGTAAGAAACTTTCAACTCGTGCTTTCGGCTAAGTCCCACTGAATGAAAGAACAGAATTTCCTCCTCCCCTTAGTCCTGCATCCAATGCAAATGCACTCCTTGCGACTGTGTTTCAGGCTCAAATTCTTGTTTTTCTTGTACCTAACTAGAAGAAAAAAATCAAGTCAAATTCTTTCAATTTTAAAAGGTTTCTATGTATAAATAAAAGATCACCAAGGATCAGTGATTAACAGAATTTCGGTTTGCTCCTGATAAAGCTTTGGTTTGCATATACACATCTGTCAAATCCGCAGGAATGTCATCTTAGTAAGATATAATTAATGCAGCCACACAACACTCCAAATTAATGCTTTAATTTAAACTACAGCTGTTTAATCTTCTCATTGTAAGAGACCAGAATAACTAATGCTCGATTCTAGAGGAGCAGGAAGTAAACAAGAGTAAAAGGAAACTGAAGTTACTCAATTGTCCATGAAGCTTAAGGAACCATTTTATGCAGTTTCAATTAAATAGTCCCTTGTCACTCTGGTCCACGTGACTGGTGAATGGCAGATGTCTCGGAATCTGAAATCCCAAAGCTAACTTGTCTCTGCCCCTGAGCCACCGAAATTAACTAAGCACTTGCTTTATGTTTACAGTCCTGGGCCGGGACCTAGTCCCCAGGTAGCTTCTTTTTGTTTAGCCAACTACACTGCCTCTAAAGACAAAGAAAGGCTGCGACTGGACACCTTTGTCTTCCACAGCTGTTCACCCATATTCTCTTCAGTGAACATTTTGAGGAGGAAAGAAAGGTAGGACCACTGGTACAAATTCCCAGTGGGGCCCCCAGGCTACCTCTCTCCTCCACTGTGAAGGGACATCAGTGACGTGTGTAGACAAGTTTGCAACAAACTAGAGGACCTCCGGAATTCAGGCTGAAATGGTTTATTCAGCTACAGCTGTGAGAGAACAGAACTTGGAGCTTCCTAACTCCGCCCTCTTTCAATTCACTGAAACTTCCTTTGAAAAATGTTCTAGGTTATGACCTCCACATAGATGATTCTTCCCAGAGATGAATTTTCTCTGAGGGAAATCCTCTCAGCTAGTCGGAGACCGTAAGAGAGGACACGTTTTTTAAAACAGGAAACACAACATCAAAACCTTTCTAAGTTTTATGTGTCTAATCATAGCAGCAAACAAATCTTTTCTTCATCAAAATTTAACCGAGAGCCCAGGTTTTACATGCCTATGAAAGGTTCAAAAATAACAATTCTTCTGATACCAAGAACAGAAACACAAGTGTGTTTCAAATAACACAGAGGCAAAGGCCTCAAAATGGGCCTTCCTCTTTCATCGTGGCCTTTTGTAAAAATTGCGACAGTGCACCAGTGGGAATTCTGGCAGGAAAAAAGTCCCATCAGAGACTGGCTTTTTGTTTTAAGAAAAAAAAAAAAACAAAAAAAACATGCTTATGCTGAAAATTCTTGCTTTTTCCATTATGTGGTGTCTGGGGGAGGGTGGGAAGAGGAAGGCTTCTTTCTATATCTGTAGAGCACTGTAATTTAAAATGAGTCATGTAAAACATAAATGAAAATGTTAACCTCTCAGACGGGGGTCAGCAAATTATATTCCTGCTTAGATCCATTTTTTCTCTGGCTAGCTTGACTAATCCCAAGCCAGGGGCTTTCCCTATAGACATACTCCAACGTACCTAGAAAACTGAGGGTTAAGTCTGAAAAATGGCAGGCTTGAGGAGGAGGCCTCAAGGCCTTAAGGATTGAGAAATCCTTGGCCACAGCTCAGCCTTGGGCTATCCCTACACTACCCCTCAGCCCCAGATCCCTCCCATTTCACAGCAGTGAATTTTCCCAAACAGGTATAGAGAGGAGACCCTGACTCCTATGAGGGGTAGAATTATTTGTCTTTGTGTCACCTCCCGCTTAACCTCTCCCTCCTGGACCGGTCCTGGGAAAGCATCTGCGTGTCTGTCTACCCACAGAAGACTTCTCTTTCTGGGCATGTCCCTGCCTCAAATCCATCTTGACGGTTTAACGGGATCACCCAGCATCGAAAACTTTTCTTCTGCCTTCATACATCACGAGTGGGACAGGAACCCAAATGTGACTGCTGTGCTCTCTGAGCAAGACTCAACATGGGGTCACGTGGAGAAGTGCGGACGCCTGATCCCCTGTCCAGCCTCACCTGCTCTTAGTCAGCGCTGCTCTCTTCTTGAAGATTAAACTTTTACTAAGTCAAGCAATTAAAGCACCAACATTCTTCTAGATTGTAATTGCTATAAACGAGTCCAGGTCTAGGTTCAAACACTGATAACGTACTAATAGCACAATACTTTCACCTGGATGGAATGAGGTCATTGCTTTAACTTGCAGTATTTCAGAGTCTTCCCTCTTTATTGTAAGAAAACTTTTAAAGAAATTGATGATTTTGTACGAAGAGTCTCAACTAAGTCTCCGGTTTGATATACGGTTCACGTACATGATCTTGATGGAAACAAGATACTGGCTAATCAAGCATTTTTTTAAGACTTTTTTTTAACGTTTATTTTTGAGAGAGAGCGTGAATGGGGGAGGGGCAAAGAGAGAGGGAGACACAGCATCCGAAGCAGGCTCCAGGCTCCGAGCCGTCAGCACAGAGCCTGACGTGGGGCTCGAACTCACGAACAGTGGGACCATGACCTGAGCCAAAGCTGGACACCCAACGGACTGAGCCACCCAGGCGCCACTAATCAAGCATTTTTAATACCTATATCTTGAAGATTTTTAAATTAGTTCGAGGGTAACTGAAAATGACCAAGGATTATAGAGATGTGAGACCCTATCTAAAGAGTCCAACACATAGGCCACTTCTTCCTAATATTCACTTAATATTCGCTTCCAGAATCAGTGATAGGTTTCATATGACATAGCCTCTGGGTAAGTTAATGCTGCTGGAGGTTCCTTTCTTTATCCGTTCCACTTTGAGGGTGGGAAACAGTGTGATGTTGGAAAGCACACGGAAGTCAGAGTCGGCATGCAAATCCCAGCTCTCTACTATTTACTAGTGTTTGCTTCTGGGCATGATTCTTTCTCTTAGCCTCAACCTGAAAAGTGGAATAAGTGAGGTAATGTGGGCAGTGCACACTGCATGGGTGCCTGGCTCAAAGCAAGGGCTCAATGCATGCCAGCAAACTTTAAGAATCATGGTGAAGAAATTTCAAACTTTTCATCCCAGGGGTAAAACATGTCATCTTACACGTGTTTAAGAAAAAGGCAGAAACCAGATGCAACAAACTAAAAAGGGTAATATGAAAAAATTGCAAAGGCAACCTTTTTAGCAAATCAAAAATTCATGTCATCATTTAGTGACATGCCTGTAAATGAAAGGTCCTGAATAAGGCAACGAAATTAATCAGAGCCTACAATGCGTGTGCCTAAAACATTAAATATCAACTCACTGGGATAGATTTCTGGGAAAAGGCTAAACCAATCAGTAATGATCTCTTCAACTTCTATAAGCAAAGGATTTTTGCCTTCATTTTAAGAAGCTTTGGTTGCTGTAACTATTAACTCCCAGCCTTCTTCATTTCCTTCTCTTAGCAAATTATACGTTAAATGTGAGACAACATAATTTGGAGATTACAAACTACATTTGCTGGGATATAAAATTTGAAACGTTTCAAAATGTGAACTAAACTTAACATCTGAGGCTGGCTAAAGATGGTCCCCTAGAGATTACTTGAATCAAGAGATTCTTAAGCAAAAGCTTCAGTTATATTTCAAACGTGTTCTAGAAAATGGATTGCATGGGGGATACCTGTGAGGTGGGAGGGACAGTGTTTTGTATTTTGGGACAAAAAGATGATTGTAAAGCTGTCCCCATCCTTTTTCAGAGTATATGAAAGGCAACTAGTCCTACAGCCAGACCATAACTAACACTACCCCCGCACCCCCAAAATGTTTTTTCACCCTTAGAGCTAAAAATACTCAAAATACTAACTAAAGGATGGAACAGCAAAGTTGGAATTCGCCAAAAAGCAGCTAAGGGGATAAAATTGTTATGTGATTAGACAAATTCCCTTATTCGACCACGCTACCATTGGATAGGCAGAGGTCTTGGGGTCTGCTACACAGGCTCCGGAAGCCAACACGAGTAAACATTCGGTGCATCTTATGAAACTTGTCCTGAATGCGGGCCACAGTTAGACGATTCCATTCGCAGAAGAGTTGGATCGATGTGGTCTGACAGGAAACGGAGTTTCAACCTAAACAACCATGAATTTTATGCTCCAATGTTTAAACTTCCTCTCAATGTTAAAGCTGACCGGGTTTCTCAAGTTTCCCTTCTGGGGAAGATTAGACCACAAATGACAGTTACAATATAACCGTACATGTAACTACAAGCATCTGATGGCTAGGGGAGTAGCAGGCTACAACTAACTTTCAATCCTTTCAAGCTGATTTTAGTGAAATTAGCAAACTCAATCACAAAGGAATATTTGCATGATTGAATCAACAGCGCCTTGTCTTTTTTGCCTTATACACTGTGCCATCAGACATGTTTATATATAGCATTATATACACTGTTCGATATGTTACCCCATTTTATAAATATATAATGTCATATATATGTAAAAAACATTTTGAGAGGCGCTAGTCAAGTGAGTGAGAACTTAAAAGTTAATATTTTAACCATTTACATCCCACAGATTCCAACACGACTTTAATGGCCTCCTCCCAGCCTCCTGTTCTGATGAGGTTCTTCTGCCGAAAGGGAGAGTAACTCACACAACTGCTTCATTGTCTTTAGTTTTTCTTGGGTCTGTTTCCTGCAAGTGGAAAAACCTGGTTGTTCAACTCATCGCCTGATACCAGGTCACGTCATCATGTCACGGGTCCCTGGCAAGCCAGGGGATCATCTTTGGCTCAGGGGTGCCCGCCTGGCCGATGGGCCGTGTCCAGAAATGTAGCCTCGTCACAGAGCACAGACATCCCACCCGAGGGGCCTTCGGCGGTATGGTAGAGCTGCTTAAGCACAGTGGGGCACCAGGCGGATGGTCTGGGGTCAAATCCCAACTCCTCCACTAGCTGTGTGAGCTTGGGCTATCATTTAATTCAACTTTAATTTCTTTTCCTTTACAACAGGTATAATAATAAGGCCAATGTCCCAGAATTCCTATGAAAAGTAACAATTTAACGTAGTAAAATGTTATTAGCACAGCACCTGACGCAGAACTTGCATTTGCTGAACACACAAATATAGGTACGTATAAATCCACACTTCTAGATTTGTGTGTGTATACACAGGTACCTATGTATGCTTATACATGTATTTCCTTAAATTTTCACACAAGGTAAGTATCTTCCCCACGGCAATAATATTTTCACACTGTCTCTGTAGTCTGCGTTTGGGAACATGCACTTTATTTCTAGGTATTTGGAAAATACACCCCTGACAGTTTTATCCTTTGGGTAACTGTTCTTCCAGGTAATCAACCTCTGCCTTTCTCATTACAAAGTTTAAATGAAGAGCAATGTGTAGGTCCTCCCATGTGAGACGAGAAGTTTCGTGTATGTTTCTGAGCTCTTGCTGACAGGATAAAGAGTGTCTGTCAATTGCCTTTCCATGTGAAATACAAGGAAGCAACACCCTAAATTCTCAAGCTGCCATCTTTGTCCTCAAAACTCTACTGACAGCAAACTACAATCTTTTGGCACGTACAGCTACAAAGGAGGAGGAAGCCTGGTACTTAACTAGATATTGTGACTAGAGGCTTTAATGTTTTTACATTTAAAACTTTTTTTTTTTTTTTTGGCCAAAATGTATCCAGAAGAGGCCTTCCACTGATTTCATACCAACAATGTGGAGAACACTTTCAAATGTGCACACATGCATGCAAGGTTATTTTTATTATGTTGCTCTTTTTCGCTTGATAGGATTTCCTGTTTATCAGCACCTGCAATTATCATGTTATATCTCCTTTCTATGCATCCATCATCTTTCTCCCTCATTTTTCTTTTTCTTTGGATGCCAGAAGAGCTGTATCTGCATTTCTTCTTTACGACACTAAATCTCTTTTCAACTGCGTTAATTCTACTCCTAATGGTCTCCCATATGGATTTTAATGTACTATCACATTTTTAATTTCTTTACGATCACTTTTTATGGTTTCACTTCCATTTCATCCATCCCATCGTTTTTTGTTATTTTTTTTTTCAACTCATGAACATCTAACTGCTTTCTGCCCCTCTTTCATCAGGGCCGTGTCATTCTGAAGCAATAAATCATTGCTGGAGGTCTGTTCTTTCTTCCAGTCTTCTATTTGATCTCCCCTTTCCTTTATGGAGCAACCCTGTTGATCAGGCTAAGCTATGTTTCTCCTGTTTCGTGATCACGAAGCAAGGAGAAATCTACCCAGGCCTGGTGTTTACTCTGAGCTACTCCTGATCCACTGGGCGCTGGCTTCAGAACTGGAGTCGCCTGTCCGGTTGAGATGAACAGTTCCCAGGCCAATTCCCAGTGTGGTTTTCGTTCCAATGTCATTTCCCTGGCCTGAAGGAAAACCTTCTTCTGCCTTCACTGCCTGGCTTCCTGAGGTGCTGAATGATGGAGAACTCGATCGGAGAGCTCAAACCCTCAGTCAACGCAGGTCTTTCTAACTCTTTCCCACCTTGGACACTTTACTTTTGTGGAGGGACAATGGCAGGATGTAACAGTAATACCCCTGTCCCAAGATCCCAGCTTCGCCCCATTCTTTGCGGAGCTAGGACCTCTCCCACTACATAAGAAAGCACCTTCGGGTGACATGAGAAAGAGGACGGGAAGGGCACTCTAGGGACAGATGCCTGAGCTCCTTGTGAATTACAGGTGGGGGGAGGGGGGAGCACATGGCCCCACCCAGCTATTTACAGGGGGCCAGGACTTACTCTCTGCTTTGAAACCCAGTTCTGTTTAGTTTACAGTAGCCATTTCTCATTTTTATAAAACTCCAAGTGATTTTCTTAGGAACTCTAGTGAGAAGTCTCAAGAGGCTGTGTCCAGACCACCTGGCAGACACACCTTTGTAAATCAGGAAACTTGCACATGTTTTCAAGTATAAAGACATGAGTCCAAATAAAAGCATCCAAGAAGTTTTGCTGGCACTCATTGCCTCGGAGAGACTATCTCTATGCAAGATCACATGGTCCTTTTAAACACCCAGAAATAGGGGCGCCTGGGTGGCTCGGTCGGTTAAGCGTCTGAACTTCGGCTCAGGTCACGATCTTGCGGTCCGTGAGTTCGAGCCCCGCGTCGGGCTCTGTGCTGACCGCTCGGAGCCTGGAGCCTGTTTCAGATTCTGTGTCTCCCTCTCTCTGACCCTCCCCTGTTCATGCTCTGTCTCTCTCTGTCTCAAAAATAAATAAACGTTAAAAAATAAAAATAAAATAAACACCCAGAAATAAAATTCACCTGTGCCTTTCACGTGCTCTCACCTACCCTCCTGTCCTTGGGATTCTGGAAACAGAAACACAATGTTTATGTGAGAAACTTGGCGAGGACTGACTGACTTTCCTGAGAAATAAAGCTTGACATTCAAAGGAATTCAGTCATTAGCCAGACTTTAAAATGGCGTTTACTGCTAACTGTGACACAACTTAGGTTTTAAGACTTCAGATTCATTTGAGTCCACTTGGAATTTCCTGTACTTCTGGATTTCAAGCAGCCAGCATCCATATGCCAAAACACCTAATTCTTATGCTGGACACACTCAGCTTTTTGGCTTTTAAACAGGTAATAACCAGCCTGTGCTCCATTTCAATCAAAATGATATAATTGTAAGTGAGAAAGAAGAAAATTTCAAATTCAGGTAAACACCTGAAACAGACATAAACTTCTTCCAAAATAACAGATATGGAAGTGAAACCATTTAACCATGGCACATAACTTTGGAGTATCTGATCAAGGTTTATTTCTTCCCCCATGAAAACTGCATATACACACATAGACCCAAAACTTTGTCTTGGTTTCCTGGCCTCATCAGTCTCCTTGTGATGCAACCCTTGAATGTATTTAAGAGACATAAGAAAATGTTGTGAGTTGTATGTAAAACAAAGGTAATTTGTTGTGTGGCTGTATGAATGTAACAGCCAGTGAAACTTAACTGATAAAACAAACATAATTGAAGACCACCCAAAAAGCTGCAACTATCTGGTTTCTTCAGTTACTGATAACTTCACAAAGGACTGCTTACCCAGAACCACACAAGGGCTTGCTGGAGTGTTTCTGAACCCTCTGAATGCTCCTTCTATGGAGCCCCCTCCTTTCTAAATATTTGCACAGTCCCCTGAGCTTTACCTTCTTAATCGGGAAAATAATGGTCAGAATGCAATCTGTGCAGGGTGGATACAAGAATCAAATGAAAAATATCTCTGACATGTCTAGCAAAACGCCTGGCAAACAGTAAGTCTGCAAACTTTTCAGGTACTTTTTTTTATAACAAAGTCTTGATGATATTTGTTAATTTAAGGTACATTTTGAAAAAGGCATTTTCCACATTTAAATACAACCATGGGGAAAGTGTGGTACAATGACAATAATATATACTTTTGATATGTCCTAACCAAATGCACTAAATCTCACTCCTTGGTACTCAGTAGATACTCAATATTATTTAGCAATAAAGTCTTTTTGCTCTAACCTTTCTGAATCTTTCTCCTTCAAAAAATAGGAAATTTATTTTTTGGCTACCTAAAAAAGCAAGTCAGCAACGTTGTGAAATACTTTCAAATTATAAAGTAATGATACAAATATTCAACTATGTTTCTACCATTAGGACACAGGGATGGAAAGATCTATTTCAAATGAACTGTTCACTGATAAAGACGCAACATTCTTAAACATTAAAAATTATTTTAAAAAATAGGATAAAAATAAACCCAGAGGTGTTGAATGCGGATTCACAATAGATGATCTTACTCACAACTTTAAGTAATTTTGAAAAACGAATTTTCCAAGAACCAATAGCAAATGGGAACCAGTGCGAGGGCTCCTCGCTTTGGCAATGGTACCGTGTGCCGAGTCTGAGTTGTGGCGCCATATGGCAGCTTCCTTCCTCAGGATAAAGCTTGTAGCATGAGGATGACCCCAACAATCTGGCTGACTTTACAATGCAGCCTTGCCCAACGCCTGTGCTCATGTGTTGCCTCTTGGGCACATATTCTAATACTTCCATCACATAAATTTGAAGAGCTCTGAAGAAACAAATCTTCCTAATTGGAATAGACAAATGTTAACACCATCACCCTCTCTACCTGCCTTGGAAAACTTAACAAAAAACCCACTAGACAAATACTTAAGAACTCTGAGCGCCTATCATGTCAACACATTGAATTACAACACACAGACACAGCGCAAGGGAGGCATTCCATGAGTGTCTCTTAATTCACTCATGAACTACAATATGTCACAATGGGAGTCACAAACTAATTTAGATGTCAGCCATTCCTCAGTGACCACCAACAGAGGGAGAGCGTAAGTTCTCACACTGGTGAAATATATCTTAAGATCATACAGTGCACAGTTTTGCAAAAACAAAAACAAAAACAAAAACAAAAACACCCTTGGTATCAATGTGGCACTTTCATTAGCAATAATCCCATCTGATTTCCTGGCCCAACCTCCATATCAGATCTTGCAGGGGGGTCACAGGAGCACATGTGCCCAATCATCCCAGCTTGGGTTTCCATCCAAGTCCCTTCGCCATTTACCCTTCTTCTGGATTCTGGGCTGAAGTACTAATGAACGACTACTAGTGACAACTTAAGTTTTCTGGGTTTTGTTTCTCCAGCAATTCTTATGAGTAGGAATGGAGAAAGTTTTACTGACCAAGTGTCAATATGAGGTTAAAGCAAAAATACAGCCAAAACTCAGAAGAGACAGTATCTACTTTTTTTTTTTTAACATTTGTTTTTGAGAGAGAGAGAGAGAGAGAAAGACAGAGTTTGAGTGGGGGAGGAGCAGAGAGAGAGAGATGGACACCGAATCCGAAGCAGGGTCCAGGTTCTGAGCTGTCAGCACAGAGCCCCACGGGAGGCTCGGACTCACAGATCGGGAGATCATGACTTGAGCCAAGTTGGAAGCTCAACTGACTGAGCCACCCAGGTACCCAGAGACAGTATCTACTTCTTATTTTTACATCTAGACAACACTAGGATGGGGAGGGGCTCAGGAGGAGGAGGAGGAGGAGGAGGAGGAGGGGGAGGAGGAGGAGGAGGAGGAGGAGGAAGAAGAAGAAGAAGAAGAAGAAAGGGAGGGAGGGAGGGGGGAGGAGGAGGAGGGGAGGAGGAGGGGGAGGACGGGGAGGAGGAGGAAGAAGAAGAAGGGAGGGAGGGAAAGAGAGAGGGAGAGAGAGAGAGAGAGATAGAGGGAGGGAGGGGGAGGAGCAGGAAGGGGAGGAGAGGGTGGAGGAGGAGGGATGAGGAGGAGGAAGAAGAAGAAGGGAGGGAGGGAGGGAGGGAGGGAGAGGGAGGGGGAGGAAGAGGAGGGAGAGGAGGAGGAGGGAGGGGGAGGAGGAAGAAGGGGAGGAGGAGGAAAGGGCAGGGAGAGGAAGAAGGATTAAGGAATTTAGAGGAAGCAAAGTAGAGTGGAATTTCTGACTCTAATAATGTATCATAGAGATTTATATTTCACTTACACCAACATCTTTACTATCTTGGATATCACATTTGATCATCAAATTACCAACAGTCTCCTACAATACAGTGTAATAAATTCACAGTCAGAACTTCAGTATGCCTCAAACTGTGACGGGATAGATGAATCCATAGGCACCGCATAATACAAGCTATCAACTGAAAATAGATGAACAGATGAATGCAAATACCTCCAAGCAAGAAGTATCCAGAAAAGGTATTCCTGAAAGTGACAGCCATGCTTTCGATGGCAGAAAGCCACTGGGACAAAGTTGTGCATACATAATTAAACAGGAAGATCTGCTGCTTGTTTTTGTTTTCAAGTGCAAAGTTCTATTTTATCAGAACATTTTAACAATGTAGAGTGCATGGAATTATCATAGTAAAAACAAAATACTGTGGTCATTTATAGAAATTAGTAAGTAAGAATAACACATTTATAAAGTATTCTGACAGTTATCTTGTTGAACTTGACATTTTAGGGATTATACCCAAGAAATGAAAATAAAGCCAACTTCTAGTGCACCTTGACCTTCTCTATTTAGATTAGTTTCAATGAAAGCCTAAGAACTGTTTTGGTACTCAATGCTATAAAACTGACCAAGACCTCGAAACATTAGATATAATCCATCATGCAATTATGCCTCTCGTTTCCAGCCATCACACCAAGTTATTTTTCCCCCTACCTCAGCCTTCAAACCAATTTTGTGTCATTCCTCATGGAAATGTGTTTGCAACGAAGATACACATACAAACAACAGTCAGCTGTACTGCTAACATCTGTTTTACAAAGAAAAACATGGGTATGTGTATGGCATCACATATTTGCTATTCTTTCTTGCCAGAGATACAAAATTCTCCCCTTTCTGGATGCTACTTAGCAGATGCAAGGCACCATTTGTTGTTAAACTTAGTAATTTCAATTATTTTCTCAAACCCTGACTTTGGGAAGAAGTATTTATTAATCAGCATTTCTCCTGTCTTCGACAAAGATGCGTTCACCTAGAAACCAGAAAGATTGACCTCAAAGTTATCAAAGAATCTACTGACGACTAAATGCAAAAGGCAACATTTTCGCAAGACAGAGTTCTATTTTTATGATAAAGAAAATTTCATTAGAGCATCACCATTAGCTGGGTGGCTAGGACACAGAAGAGGCTCACTCCACTTGACAAAGATCCTGTTTGAGGCAGAGGTGTGGAGGCTTTGTTTAGGTTGTACAGATAGGGACACTGGACGTTTTACCCATGTTGGAAAAAAGAGCACATAATGAAATGTCGATAGCCAGAACCCTTGAGGAAATCATCTGAACATATATCTCACCTAAGAAAGTATCACTTCCGTACCAAAGCTCTGTGATTCTACATGACACAGGTCATGGTAACACGGCAGAAATCTTTTCCTCAAATAATGTCTTATCTGTAACCTTGAACTTAACTGTCCTGGAAAAGAGAAAACAGAGCCCTTCTGGTCAAATAAGAGACTGGAAGAAGGAGGGAGGAATGTCTTCCTCTCTGTGTGGGGATACCAAGGGATGCTCCCTACTCATCTGCCATCAGGGTTTGCCTAGAGCTCCGAACGAACATGGCCAGCCAGCTCCCAGCAGAACTTTTCTGGTAAAAAGCAGCCAAGGTGAGAAGCTTTTCTCTGTCAATTTTCTTCTCAAGGATATGGAAATTGTTCATTGGGATTACTCTCCTTTCTCTTCACATTTCTGGGGAGACAAATAACTAAATTTCAAATTCACAGGAAAAATGTCTTAAAAGTCAAGAATCTAGCAAAAAAGAACAGCAGTGCTGACACTCAAGAGGGGAGAACTATAATATGTAACTTAACACAGGAGTAATATATTCTGGGATTGTAAGAGAAGTGGTCAGGCACATCTGATCTTATCAGAAATAATTAGCATATTTGTTTTCTCCGGACCTAGTCTCCAATCAATTCTATTGATGATATCCTTTGGAAATGTATTTAATTTCATACTAAAACACAGAGGTCAAACACTTAAATTTTTACACGTGGCTAAAAATCTCTAGCATGCTGACTAAACTTTCCAGTTGGTCAGAAGTCAGACGCAGAGCTCTACAGCCTTCACCTTCAAATACCCTCTAACCAGCCTTGCTTTCTCACACAAGCAGCATGGACAAAGCCGGGTGGGCAGTCAGCACCAAAAGTCGGATGTCTTACCCCACCATTCAGGGGACATCAGCAGGACGATGCTCTGACCTCACAGCCAAGTCTCACTTAAGTAGGAAAACAGGTGCAGAAAGTTACGACAAGGTCTAATCGCAACTGAAACAGAATTCATAAAGGCAGGGCTTTGTGAAGCAAAGCCGACTGCTTTCACGGGTACTATCTGGGGGAGTAACAGCAGTAAGTTATGACCACGAGTCTCAGCAAAGGTGTGCAACTTGGGATCAGGTCGCTATCTTCTGTGACCTCCGTACAGTATAGTCAATTTATGTGATTTATTACAGCCTTGCCTTCTAGATGGCGAATGACAACCACGGAGGGGCACTCAGATGCTGAGTGTGATAAATGTAAAAATAACATGGCTGGGGGAACCTTGAAAGCAAAGACAAGTTAGAAGCTTTTTGCCTTTTCTGTTTAGAAAGAGTTTTGATCAAAATTTAAAATCGGTCCTACCAAATGTATGCTTCATGTTTTATATGTGGAACCAGCTGGCCCCTGGGACTCACGGTCAGGGTCCGCAATGGGGGTGGTAAGGGTGTGTGGATGGGGGATAGAGGTGGGTACAAACTTGGACCCCTAAGTGACCTCGAAAGTGAGCTGATTCCAATGTTTGTTCTATTCAAACTAACACGGTCACTAGTTTGTAGAGTAGACTAGATTCTAGTTTGTCCCTAGGATCTCACTAGTCTAAATATTCTACGTGACCGTGACTTTATAATTAAAGAATCGCAAAATGCGGTTTCAAGAAATAGCCCCGCGGCACGGTTTACTTACGTAAGAAAGGAATACGTTTTCATTCCTCTATCCCTACATCTCCACCTCCACCATTTCTTGGTGTACAAAGAAGTGGGGACCATGGCTGGATGGGGCTGTGTGTTCAGGGATGGAATGCCAGTGTCTGAAGAGCCTAACGCAGAAGGAGCCAGTGTAGTCTTTCAACAGCATGGTGCCCCCAAGGACCACGTGACACCCATTTTGCACACCCTTCACCTGTTCACAAGGGAGTTGTCTCCGAAGGTCAAATAGGGCTTGACTGCGTTGTGGGCAAGTGTAATGGGACACTCTCGTTGGCAATTTTAGCCCCCACGCAAAGGGAAGCAGGTGAAAGCAGGGGAAAGGGAATAAAATCTGTGCCTGAAGACACTTGCTGCTTTTGACACATGTTCTCATCACTTTGCTTAAGTGGCTGACAGTACCCACTATCAGCTTAACACACTTCCCACTAGCAGAGCTACCTATCCCAAGCCCTGGAGTATTAAATAACAGCTTTGGAGACATGGCATGCAACGGTCACGGCCAAGGCTGCAAGGTTCCTCAGATGTGAATGGTGTGAAAGAACAAAGAAACTGTGATTTCTAAAAACAGGATGGGCTGTCACAGCCTTGTGTGCCTGTGTAGAACATACAAAGCACATGGCTCCTTTCAAGTCACCTGGGATGTGAAACAGCTAGATGATGAACCTCGGAAGCAAGCCTTTATCCACTTACTGAGAACCTACTGCACTGTTCTAGATGCTTGGGATAATGGAGGGACAACCAAGACCCTCGCCCTCATGGAGCCTACAGTCTACCAGAGGGAACAGATGATAAAATATCAACATGGTAAGTAAATGCTTTGTGAAAGCAGAGGGGCATGTCGCCACGTGAAGTAAGGAGAGCAGAGCCAGCCTCCGTGAGATTTGAGCCAAGAGCTGACAGTAGGTCACCCAAGAGCTGCCCAAGCAGAGGGAAGGAAGCAGAGTCCTGAGGTAGGAGGAGGAAGGCCAGGGTATCAGAAGGCATGCTATCCCTCTCAAATCTAGATGCCGATTTTCATCACTATTTTCTGGCACAAAACAGGGATGCAATTCATGGTGAATGAATGACTCGAAGTCCAATCAACACAACAATGTGCAATTCACACATTTAATTCAATCCACGGGTTGGGCTTCCTCAGACACTGTACGCAAAATGTACTGGTGGAAGATTTATCAGATTTTCAAAGGAATTTCAAAAGCTAACCTTCACACCTTTATTTCCAGGAACATTCACGGAAAGTGGAAAAGTGGGTTCTATTATGTAAGAAGGAATCCCTCACACAAAGTCTACCTTTGGCCAAAGCTCAATGACAACTTTCTTTTAAGAAGAGACAGGGCACCTGGGTGGCTCAGTCAGTTAGGCATCCAACTCTTAATCTCGACTGAGGTCGTGGGATCGAGCTCTGACTGGACAGCATAGAGCTCTCTTGGGATTCTCTCTCTCTCTCTGTCCCTTCTTCACTTGCATGCACAAGCTCGCTCACACTCTCCCTCTCAAAATAAACTTTAAAAAAAATTTTTAAAGGGGGCCAGGGTGGCTCAATCAGTAAGCATCCAACTTCAGCTAAGGTCATCGTCTCAGGGTTTGTGGGTTCGAGCCCCACATTGGGTTCTATGCTGACAGCTCAGAGCCTGGAGTCTGCTTCAGGTTCTGTGACTCCCTCTCTCTCTGCTCCTCCCCTGCTTGCACTCTCTCTCTCTCTCTCTCACCCCCAAAAAAGAAAAAGAAAAAGAAATAAAAATAAAAATAAACATTAAAAAAATAAAAAGAGAGTACGTTGCAAGAGCAGGAGACAAGAACCACACAATTAGTAGGCAGGCAGGCGTGAGCACCTTCTATCTATCCCATTCCCATTACGGGGTGTGCCAACTCCCCACGGCACACTATCTCAACAGGAGGACTGCATTTGATCCTCAGACCTCAGGGGTAACCTTCAAAATAAAATAAAGACAGTCAAACACGAAAAACAGGTTAAATCAAGTTAGGAGAGGGGAATAAAAGGGAAAAAGGGCTAAAGAATTCAATGACAGCAAGAAAAGAACTATCCTCTCTGTCTGTCCCACAATCTGTCACTGCAGAGCCTTCCAAGTAAACATACACGTGGGCAAAAAGAAAGTGAATCCCATAGTTGTCCTTACAACTACTTTCCTTGTCAATGTGACATGCAACTACTAGGAGCTACTGAATTCTTACTTCATAGCAGTCATATATATGTAAATGAGACTAGAAGGTTCCATTTCTGGAAAATCTACAGTTTAGTACCAAAGCCCCCTCACAATATCCCATTTCAACTGCCTATTCAATCTTTCAGTTACTCCTAAAGACTCATTTATATTTAGGCCAGCTCTTTCTAATATCTGAATGCACAATGTCATGGTTTCTTTCTTAAATTCTGCTAAAAATTTCATTTAGTCCACTTTCCATGTAGTAAAAAGAAAAAAGGAAAAAGCTGTTAAAAATCTCTATTGTCACCGCATCAGATGAGAAAGCAAGCATTATAAAATAGGTTCGGGCTTAAAAAGAGAAAATCACTTTGCTTATAATGAAAAGTTATACCTAATGGCAGTTTTCAAATGCAATTTTGCTTAGAAATTATTTTTACAGAATCTTGTGTCACTAATCTCAACACGGTATCCCTTTTTCCACCTTTTAAATTATCTTCTCTGGTAATCCAACACAGATACTTGTAGGATTCTGTAATCTTTTGTATTCTGGGACAAATTAAATAATTTTTCCTTTTGAATTTTTTTTAACTCAAAAAATAAACAAATTAAAAATATGTAATTTGGTGGGGGGGGGGAACCCAATTGCACGTATACTCTCTATCTGCTAAATGAAACACAATGGTTGACAAAACCATATATACATATGCAGAGTCAATGTTTTATGTTTTTGTTGCACAAAAAATTAACTTTTGCTTTGGAACTGTATAGTAGAAGACATTATCTGGACATGATTTATAAAGTACGGTATAATGTTCATCAAACAAGTATCCCTGTTGGGTCGGGCAGGGGAGGAAAGAGCACATCCCTTCAGGTATCCCTATGCAGTTACCCTTGACTTTTAAAAATATTCCCTATCCTATTGCTACCCAATGTTAAAAAGCAGCTATTTATCCTTGCATTCTGCTCCTTTATTCTTGTTACCTCATTCATATGTGCTAGAATAAGCCAACGTTCAAGAAGGCATGATTGTATCAGAATCCCTTCCAGAAAGACACTGTAATGCCACAGGCAGTTTTACTCAACATGCAACCATGGCAAATGGGCCCACCTGTTTTAAACATACCTTGCCAAACCTTTCTCAGTCTGAGAAAAAAAAAAAAATTACGTAGGGGAAAGAAAAAAAAGAAAGAAAGAACAAAAAGCTTGAAATTTACCGATGAAGAAATGAGTATTTAACAAAGGTGATAACAGCAAAACGGAGCAAAGGGCTAGTCTTTGTGTGAAAACGAACAGAAGAAAAATCTTAAACGACCAGCTGTGCACAAAGCTAGAATGTGGACCATCTCCAGGATCAAGGAGTGGTTTTTGAATTAAGGTGGTTTCCATTTAAGAAAAGTATTCAGTAAGTTTTTTCTTCTCATGAGGGCCAAGCACCGTAGAGGCATTAATGCTACAAATGACACTGCTGATGAAGGAAGGGAACTCCCTCTACACCTAGACTGAGTACAGGATTAGGTTTCAGCTGCAGCCACGGTGTTTCTGGAGAGGAAACCCAGAGGTAGATACCAGGTTATAAAAACAATGGTTTCTTCTCTCCTGAGTTCTGGGGTCACTTTATTACTTTCTACATTTCTCCATACCAATCAAATTAACGTTACATCTACTGACGTTAGACTTACCCTCTTCTTTCCTTAAAGGATTATTTATATGTATTACGAGCAATTAAAGAATAAGGATGCAAGAGATGTTTAATTCAATGGCAACTATAAAAACAGGGTTTCAAGACAGTGACCAAGTTCTCATACACCATCTCCGTCTTTTGACAACTCCCTACCCCACAAACACAAATTTCCAGTCTTGTAATGGTTGACCCAGTTTTTATGTACCATATATAAATTGAGGTAAGGTTGTCAAAGTAAGTTTCTGCTCAGAGCACACTACAGTCTGAAGCAAATCGTAGGCTTTTCCTTAAAAAAAAAAAAGGGGGAGGGGGAGCGGGGGTGCACCACGAAGCAATCGCTCATTAACACTGACCTTGTTGTTGCTCACTGTCTGCTTCAGCTTTTGAAGAACCTGGTGCAACAGGAAGGGGTCGAGGTGGTCGGGGCTTTGGTGTGGGAGGCGAGATTTTTTTCCTTCCAATATATTCAACGTAAGTTCCTGGAAAGTCCCCTCTTTCCCCCGTGGTTTCATTATAACCATTTAACCAGCCAATTTCTTCAGGCCTGGCTTCCTGTCCGTCACTGAATCCAAGAGCTACTAAAGACCCTTTATTCACAGTCAATACATCGCCCAAGTGCAAGTCAATATCTTCTTCTCTTTCTTTTTTGTAATCATACAGCGCCCGGTACTGGTAGCCCTCGGCACTCATGGTTGCAAACCTGTCACCATGCAACAGACGTCTCGTTACACACTGCAGTCTGATTTTACGTTTCTATGGAAAGCGAATTCAGAGAGTATGTTAAGATTCCTAATATGTGTCCAGCAGAGGACAAAGGACAACTCTCCAAAGGTTTAAGAGGAGAGGTGACTGGATGTCCGGCTGTCCATCTGTCCTCCATCAATGGTGTGACTGAAGACAGAGTGCCACTTCCTCTGCGGCCCGCAGTCCTCCCACTGGCTTCCTTTTCAGCAACTCATCAACACTTGGCCTCCAGGCTGACTCTCACAGCGAGGCCCAATCCTTTCTGACACTCTTGTCACACTGTCCATCTGGCGTCTGATTTTACTGTTGCACTCCACACGCGAGCTTCACCTAGCAAAGGAAAAACAAGGCTTATGAATGAACATCACACTTTGCCATCTGTGTGAATTTGAATTTCTACTTCCATTCAACAAGTATTTAATCAATTTGGCATACATGCACAGGCCGTTGTGCTATTGCTCAACATGATACATACAACAAAGATTAGTAAGAACACCAGGCAGGGGTGGGAGGTGTGCTGGCATGTGGCAGTGTCTCAGAGATAAGAAGGGTAAACAAGGAACCATAACACTAGGTCAGTACCCTAAGACAGGCAGAGACTAAGTGCTATTGGGTTCGATGAGGGAGGGACCACATCTAACTGCAGGGATCTGAAGACAGAATGGAATGTGTAGCATGATCTTAGGTACAGATGTGACTAAGCAAATGTCATATTCTGGGAAGAGCTAGAACAGGCAGTCCAATCCATCTGAAGCCAAAGAGGGAACACTGGATCTGGATTAGGAAGATAGGTAGGGGTTATATGACATGATGCATGCCTGCACTGAGTTTGTGAGTCATGTGGTCCAATTTAGGACGCCACTGAAAATGCGTGGAGAGAGGGGAGCAGCAAGGTCAGAGATGCACTTAAAGAATCTCAATCTAGTAACAGCGACTAGGACAGATTGGCATAGGGATAGAAGAGGTGAGGAAAGGTGTCAACTGTGTTCTGCAGTGGTCTGGGCAAAAGGGTCCTGAGGGCATGAACCAAGGTGGCAGCAGAAGGTATGGAAAGGAGAAGAATGAAATAACAGACGCTGCCGAAGAAGCCTGAGTGGATGCGGCGATGCTCAAATGTGGGTCAGGACAGCAGCAAAAGGCCTGAACCTGAGTTCGTTAAAAGAATTTAGCCACGGGTATCAGGCAAAGGGAAGCCAAGAGGACTGACAGGCTTACAGATGCAAGGACGGTGGGAGGCAGGGGAAAACCTGGTCTGGGACTCTAAGACAGGGAACATGCTACAGATCTGGTGATCAGCTGCAAATAAGGCAAGCCTGAACTCAGTGGAATGGAGGAACTCACAAGGAAAAATATTAAAGGTTAAAAAATGATGCAAGGATCAAACACTGGGGTTCGCTGAACACACCTGAAAAAGCAAAGTCAAGCTTTGGACACAAACCCTATGTGCGGGAAATAATAAATTAGAGGGTTTTGGTGGGAAAAGCGAATCCCTGAGACCAAATCCCACAGGGGCCTCCAGCAGGGAGGAAAGTGAGGCAAGGCCAGGTAACCTGGGCTCTGCCCATCACCGCATCATCACTGGCTTTTGAGAAAGCAGACCCCAGTCTAGAGGTATTGAGGATACTAACTAGAATTTGAGGAGTTAAAGAACTGAAGAGAAAGCAGAGATGGTTGTGGGAAATCACCCTGGAAAGACAGCCCCAGTGTCGGGGAAAACGAGCAGTTGCAAGCTTTTCTCTTTTTTTAACATAGTGGAGGCAGAGGGATTCCAGACTCTCGAGAGGGAAAGTCAGCAAGGGGCCTGCCTGCCAATAGAACAGGGTGTCCATGTACACGCTTTGCACCCTAGTTGTTTCTCAATGCTATCTTTATTACAAAGAGTAAAAGCAACCTAAAGGTTTCAGTTAAGCTGGCCAAGTCACAAAGCCATCCGCGACAGCCACAGAATATCAGTGTTCTATATCAAAGACAGCTTGATAACGTTTTAACGAGTGGGGCCACTTTAGATGTTTAGTATTAAAGGAACTCATCGGCGTATGCATCTTAAGAAGTAAGATCTAATCGCAGACAGTAATGCTGGCATTCAGAAGCATAAAGCATTCAACTTTACACGGTTATAGAGCCTCTTAGCCATAGTACAGTAACACTCTTAGGAGAGTTAAAATTAAAAGAAGTAAAAAACAAACACTGGAAACCTTTGCAGAGTAAGAATATTAATTTGAGATAGATATTCTACTTTGTGTTTCAGTCATCGGATTAAAAAAAATTAAAGCAACCATCAGGGTGTAGGAGAAAAATAAACTATATTATGTTTGAAGACAACCTCTCCTTTTGATAGATCCAGGATCAAATTAAATATTCACTGCAGAAAATCACACAAAAATGTAGAACTAGCAAATTTCGTTTTTAGTACTAATGTACTCTGTACAAATGAGACACAGAACTCTAAAGAACATGAAAATTTACATATCCCTAAATGCCTGGAAACCAGGCAACATGCCTAAGAATAATTTAATTCCTCCAAATCTGCCTTGAAATTTTTGTTAGCTTTTCCTGGCAATGTAGGTCTTTATGGAAAGAAAAAAAAAAAAAAAAACCATCTTCAACTAGTAGGTTGGAGAGATCTTCCCACCAGCTGCTGCCTATGGCTTCCTCTATTTCAACAACCCAGTGGGCCAGTTTGGTGAGATTCTTCACAGAATGGCGAGTATTTTATGCTCCCTCTCTTCCTCCCTTTCTCTCTCCCTCCCGCCCTGTCTCTCTTAATCACTCTCTCCCCCACACAGTCCTCAGCAGCCACCAGGCCCCCCATCACAGCACACCTCTGTAGATATGCATGTTCCTCAACAGCAGAGGCCACACTAAGAGGCTCCACGTGTGGTCAAGGTTTTGCAAACCTGAAAATTATACTAATGTTGGCCTGAGGCTAAATCTGTGCAAAGAGGAAAAAAACCCTGAGGAACGTGATGACCTCAAGAAGGCCAGACCTGAGAGTTAGCAATTCCCACCCAGGTGCCAGAGACCCATATATCTCTA
Organism: Lynx canadensis; assembly: GCF_007474595.2. NCBI lineage: Eukaryota > Metazoa > Chordata > Mammalia > Carnivora > Felidae > Lynx > Lynx canadensis. The sequence continues at coordinate 135,216,805 of NC_044303.2, read as the reverse complement.
CAAATTCCCGTCCCTCAATGTTTGTAAGGAGAACCTGACTTTCCCTGTTAGAAGAATCCTGCGCAGAATTCTGGGCTCTCATTGGATTAAAAAAAAAAAAAAAAACAACAAAACAAAAACAAAACAAAAAAAAAAGCCACATCTTCTATGACGCTAAGATTATAAGAACACACCATTCCTGTCTTCTGGGACTCAACAATGCCAAGGGCACGAAGATCAATCAAAACAATTCAAGGTTGGCCAAGATTCAGTGCCAACAAAGTGGTTGGAGAGCAACCTTGTAAGAGAAGAGGGAGAGCTGACTAGTCATGTGGGTGGGGACTGGATAGTGTCCTGTCCCTATCCTGTCTTGGCCAGGGAGAAGAGGCAGGCTCTTCTACCCTGCTGCACAATACACAATTTCTCCCGATGGCCATCCCATTTCAATGACGGTCACTGTCATATTGGTCATCACGGGCATCATCTAACACTACTGGAAGCTGTATGTATGCTAATCTATCCAATCTTTTTCCTCTTCCTCCTTATCTAATACCTACTGGGAGCTCTGTGTGTATTAACTCATTCAATCAGAATCATCTAACGCTTAATGGGATCTATACGCGCCCCAGCATGTTGGGTCAATACTCAGCATAACCCTGAGGCAGCACTATCAATATTCTCATTTTGCAGAGGAGGAAACTGAGATAACAAAGAATTTAGTACCTTGGCCATGGTAACACTGATCAACTGATGGGAGGAATCACAAGTCACCTTCAAGTACTTTAGCTCCAGGTCTACCACTTTTAACACCACGAAAACCTACTGCCCAAATTCAACTTGCTTTGATGACAAAAGACAGCCCTGGTCGGTCCATGGGGTTAATGATGCAGATTCCTTGCCTGCATACTCTGGCCCTCCAGATTAACCTTGAATGTCTGCTTTCTATTTACTCTCTGTGACAGTGGCCCTACTGATAGTGTCTGTGGCTCTTTCACAAACACACCTGCCAAAAAAAGCCACTACAACCTGGCAGCAGTCCCATCAAGTTCAGGACCCAGTATCTTAGACAATGCAAATTTTCTTCCAAAGAGACTTCAGTAAAATGCATCCTTGCCAAAGAAGTCTATAAACTATGAATAAAAGAATACTGGGCACATCACTTCTGGAAGGCTGCCCACTTCTGGAATCCTGCCCACTTCTGCTCTAAGAGCTTCAACTACTGCCACCTGTACCCCTCTTGGAATCTATGTCCCCTACCGCTGTCCCAGGCCCCTGACTACACAATTTCTAACAACTCAGCTCCTCCTGAGGGGGGATATGGGAAACATTAAACCATAGTCACAAGAGCTATCATATCTTGACAACTGGCAAGTTTTTTGTTTTTCGTTTTTCCCTTACCCTCAAATTCTCCCCAGGACTGCAGAAAACTCAGCAGCCTGAGGCACCGGCATTGCCTGTGTAACATAACCCTCCTAAGATCAATTTGGAGCCCAAACTACCCAGATTGACCAGATACATGTTGCCAAGATTCACAAGATTATGGCTCTAATCTCCTTGGCTATGTTCACCTGTCCAATGAACTATTTCCACCTAGATCCAACATAATTGTTAACATAGTAAAGGTTTTATATGTGAAAAATATCTACCATCCATAAATTAATGTTTTCAAATAAGTAATGCAGTTTTCTAATCTGGGCTCTAAGCTACTGCACATGTAAATTACTGTAAAAGGTATAAAGAAATCCCATCAACAAATAACAAGCTTACTCATATAACATCACATGTAATAGTTCAAAATTTCTTTAACAGTAATTATTGTGCTCCAGTCTTTCAATCTTTTCAAAGATTGCCTGTCACACCATTTATCAGAAGTGTATTTTCTCTCTTTGCTAAGATACTGATCTATTCTTATTCTGTGCCTCAAAATAAAGTTGTGTCTGATGTCTGACAATCAGCAATCCATGACTTCTTAATGTTCAAATGCCTCAATGTAAATTTTCAATTTAACACTCTAATCTGCAGGCATTCTGGCAGAGAACCAAACAAAATTCTTTGCAAAGTGCTCTGACTTTGTGTTGACTTACTCCCCTTTTACAAAGGACAAGGATTTAGCAAACTTAATGGGAGGAAGGAATATAAGATATATTAAAATCACTTCAAATAAATCAAGAATATACTCTAATCATACAATTCTATCCTGTGGTTAAATTAGCAGTTTGGCACTGGGTCCCAGCACACATTGGATGTTCAGATGCATAGGCTCAGATGCAAAGGCCATGGAGTGTTCATGGACCCCGACCCCCACTCCCCTACATTCCATTTCTCTGTCCTCCCGGTGCTAGGTCTGAGTCTAGGGCAAGCTCCCAACCTAAATTAAGAAATTATTTAAAAAGCTTTCCACCTTTCAAGTATAGTGTTCTGGAAATCATAAAAATCAAAGCCAGAGCAAAGTTAAATTGAACCTAAATCAATAGTCATCAAACACCCCCATTTATTTTCAAACCAACCAGAACGTGCTGATGATCGCAACCCTCAGGGCTGAGTCCCTACTGTGGGCAAGCAGGGTGTTTAGATGAAGACTCCTGCCTGCAAGCCCGTTTGGCACCCGAGGAGCAGTGAGGCTAGGAGGGGTACAGGACAGTACAGGGGTACTAGGTGAAATAACCAGGAGGCAGGACTCTGCAGAAAACCAAGTGATGACACAGAGCCGGAGCACCTGAGGAGGGGCAGAGAACAGAGACCCAGGTCCAGCTGGAGTCATCACCAGGAGGCTGGCAGAAAGATGCCGATGCTCCTCCAGCAGCTTCTGAGGGGCCTCAGAAACATATGCCATCACCCGGGAAAGGCCAGGGGGGTGACTATTCTGGTTCTCTGCCTCATCACGGTGAACAGGTACTGAGGAAAAGGCCCTGGAACGAAGAGGACTAAGGAAGATGATCTGAACTGGCTCCTCTTGTGAAAATGCAGCGCTATTTTGCAAAAGTCTTAGCAAGAAGATTAGTATAAGCACTGAGCTTCAGACGCGGGCAGCTGTCCCCATCACTGTCTGGATTTTTAACCTTGGGCAAGTTACTCAGATCTCTCCGTGGCACAATTTTATCATCTATGAGGCAGATACAATAAGCAAACCTGCACCTTACAGGGTTACTAGGACGATTAAATGAAATTACATCTATAAAGTGCTAAGCTCTGTGCTGGATAATTAGAGCTTAATACAATTAACACCAACGTAGTGTTTACTATGGATCAGGCACAGCTCTTAAGAGTTTCATATATACCAACTCATTTAACCCTTACAACTTCCTAGATACAATTTGTATCCCCATTTTACTGATGAGAAAACAAGCACAGAAAACTTAGATAATCTGCCTGACGTTACATAGCTAGTAAACTGCGGCTATGTTATCACTGATATCATTATTATTATGGCTACTAGTATTCAACATCCCTTACTTCCAATTATACATTTCCTACCTGAAAGAGGAAAATTTGCTAGGAATTTGTGTGTGTGTGTGTGTGTTGCCTCTAAATGCTTGCAAACCCTTGTAAATGCATCCTGAAGTTAGCCAAAATAAAAGTCTGCTGTCTCCTTAACTTCTTTTCAGACAGACACATAAAGGCAGCAGGTGGACTTTGCCCACCTAGTTCTCTCCCCGCCTGAGGGAGAGGGTGGTTCTGGAGAGACCAGGGAGGGGCCAAGACTTCTCCAACAGGATATGGTGATCTAGCTGCCCTCAAAGAGAAAAGATGACAGGCACTAACACAGTCCTCCAGGGACTAAAGGGAGCTGCGTCCTTAGGTTGCAGCCCTCGCTCCTCTCAGGGTCTGGACCACCGGGGTCCAGCCAGGGAGGGGAGGGGCAAGGCATGCCTGTCCAGGGACCTCGCTTTATTAACTCACTCTGCACAGTGCTGGAGTCTTCTCACACTTTGCCCAAACTCCTGTGATTTCAGTACTTTCTGGGGTGATCCTTAACCTGAAAACTATTTTCACTTCAGGTGCCTGTGGGTATGTATTTTATTTACTTTAAGGAGGACAATGCTGGGAAGATAAAATCTCCAAAGATGTTTTTATAGCAGGATTTTTTTCTTCAGCAAAAGCTATGCTAAGCTCATTGTACCCTTTCAAAAAAAAAAAAAAAAACAAAAAACAAAAAACCCTAACATAAGCCAAACAGACAAGTTTATGAGTAATTATGTAGTCTATTTTTCAGCTCATTTGGCATAATGTACATGAAATGGCCTTTAATTGCCATTCTTTTAGGCAAGTAATTCCAATAAGAGCGTTGGCAGAAGCATAACAAGAAATCACATTAGGATATAGGTGGAAGAGACAGAGAAAAAAAGCAATAAATAATACCTATATTTCAAAAATTACTTACAACCTAAGTCTTTTATTAATAGTTGCTACACAATTTATATTGTGCCTTCTAAGGCAAAAAGCTAAATTGATAAGCCATTCCCTCCACTGATAAGCAACCTCATTTTCTAACAGCTTTACTAAGAGGCTCCATTCTCTTGCCTTCTCTGGAAAATCCCTGTGTCCTCCAAAACAGGGAGATCTGTGGGGAGCCTATTTAAAATGTGTAACGTACAGAAAAAAACAGTTCTCATTTTCTTCTGCATGGTGTATGCCCCACAGGTGAGAGAATTAAAAGCAAAACTCTAAATGCAACCATTATCTCAGCTTTCTATGATCTAACCTAACCATTAAATCACTTTCTTTGAATCTGCTCCTTCACCATCGCTTTATTCAATAAAACGCATTTTGAAAATCACAAAATGCAAACACAATAAAAGGTGAACTGAAATTCTTCCTGTTTTAATGAGCATATGGACAATCTTTCAGAGTGGATGCCTTTTTAGAACCTGATCCCTGAACTATATAAGAAAAAAAGGAGATTTTGACCAACACACTAATTTAAAAATCACACGCCATTCACAGAAGAATTTAATTAAAGGTATGGTCACACGTTTAACAACACAAGATTTGGGTAGGTAGGTGGTATATCTTTGCATTGAAGATACAAAGCCCTTCAGAAATCAGCTTAGATACAATTGGCATTTCCAGAAGATAAACGCATACTACCAGAATCACTACCAACAACCAAAATATGTGGTAACTGTAACTTATTATACCACTTCATTCCTCCAAACCAACTTTATGCTGTGGGGATTTCCTGATCTTGATAAATTAAACAAAAAATAGCTAAGAAAAGACAATATAATTAACCAATGGGAAGGGAAGTGCTTTTTCACACTATCGGCATCATACGTGAGAAAAGACACAGTGATAAACATCATTTTACAAAAAGCAGATAAAACAGCAGATAGCCAGTGTGCACCAGAGTTCTGTTATGCAACTGACAAGAACAGGTCCCAAAACAAGATGGAAGTTAGAAAGCAAATGCACATAGCACTTTGAAAGCCAGTTTGAGATACACAGAACTTCCTTCCAATCATAAAAACCCGTACATTGTTATGGAAAAGTATGACTATCTACTACCTGTCTACAACTAGCATATAAAAGCTGAAGAGGCCAGCAGTGACATAACCCAACAATTCTGTAAGGCAGGTAGGTCTCCTCCACTGACCTTTCCAGTTTAAACCTTGATTCTGAACCAAACACACCTTCTAGAACTTTACAGGGACCCTCCCCCCAAAAAAAGAATTACTCTTAAGGTATTTTCTTTGTAACAACCAAAAAACACTTGCTTCCCAAAGTTTAAGCAACTTTTGTTTCTAAGAAGCTATCCTCTGAGTTTTAACTGTTAATTTCAAGAAAGGTGAAATGTATTAAGGAACTGTGGGGGGGGGTGCTTTTATTTTTCTTTTTTAAGATTAATATTTGTGGCCTTCTGTGCAGAATTCCCCAAATCCCCAATTATTTGCACCCTGAAGATCCTTTATTCTGAGAGCATACCTCAGAAATAAACATGTCTACTCCGATCTTTTCTAGCTTACCTACCCATTTTTAAAGTGGAAAACGTAACCCAAGCTAATGAAACATTAAAATGCAATTCCACATAAATGCCTAGGTCAATAAGCTTGGTGAAAGTCCCGCCTAACAACTAAAACTTGAACCTCCTTACGCTGAAATGACAATCTTAGGCTGCACTCAAAACCCGGAACTGTTTTATCCAGTCGTACTTCGCACTGAATGACAAAGAGAAAAAGAAGAGAACAGGAAAAGAAAAAAAGAAAAAAACCAACCCCGTACCGCTTCCAAAGTCAACCCTCCCCCCCCCCCCAATAAAGAGTAAACTCATACTCAGACACCAACAGTGCTGCAGCTCCACCAGGGATTAACGGTGGAAGGGAGACCTTTTCCATGTTAACAGCACTCAGGGAAGCCTAAGAATTTCCCCCAATCCAGTTCACACACATTCTGCATTCAACATGTAACAGCCATTCCACTCACACCCTTCTAGTTCATGCTCCAATTCAGGTTACCAAAGTATGTATCGGTACTGGAGTGCCTGGCCTGAGCTTTCCAGTTCTCTTTGTCTTGCGATCTGCGGGGCAGTTTCTGCTCTTGGGAAGTGAGTGTTAGAGCAGCGGTTGCCAGATAATTCCCCCACGATATTTTAGCTCGGGCTTGCCACACTCTCTTGCTCTCCCTAGCCGGCTCCATATTGCTGGGCAGGTCCCTCCACTCTCGCTCCGCGCTACAAAAAGCTGGATTTCCGGGCTGTTGGAGGACCCGGTTAAATATGCCTCCAACAACCTGTCCAGGCCCGGCCGGCACTAAACGCCGTTAGGGCCCCAGCGACCAGCCGCCCCGAGGCGCACTTCCCCCACCCCGGAAGAGGAGGAAGACAAACTTCGGAGGGCGGGGGCTCGGGGCGAGCTCCGGGGACCACCGCCGCCCCACCCGCTCGGGGGAAGGGCCCGAGCAGCTACCCTGGCTGCAGCCGAAGGACGCGGGGGAAGGCTTCGCTCCTTCCCGCTAACTCAAAGGCAACGGTTTGGGCGCTCTGTGAAGGACCCCGGAAAACTGCAAGGCGACAGCAAGGACCCTCAGAAGTGTGCGGTAACGGAGGGGTGGAGACCAGCCCGAGATCGCCTGCAACTCAGGGGACGAATGCGCCCGGCGGCGTGCAGCTAGAGCCAGCTCGGAAGAGGACCGAGGAAACGGGAGCTCTGAGGCGGCCGGGAGCACGCAAAACGCTGGCCATGAGCCGGAGATGCCGGCGGCCAGCCCGCTCTCCCCCGGCTCTGCTCTGCAGGAGAAGCGGCTGCTGGTGACAGGAAGAGAACGGCGGCAGCCGCGCGCGCACGCACTGCCTCCCCCTCCCGGGCACACACACCCGGACCCGCTGCCGCCGCCTACCTCCCCTGCCGGCCGGCTTCCTTCCTCTGCGGGGCCCAGGCTGCAGCGGCGGCCTCCGACGCGCCTCCGACCCGGCCTCGACCCGCCAGCCGTTCCCGATTCGAGCGCGGCGCCTCCAACCCGCTAGCCCGCAGCCCTCGTCGCGGACGCCGCTTCCTCCAACTCCGCTCCAGCTGCTCGCGACTCCTCTCCGTCAGCCAGCAGCTCCAGCGCCCGGCGCCGGCCCCGCCTCCGGCCCGGCCCAGCGCGCCCCGCCCCCGAGCCCGCGCCAACCAGCGCGCACGTCTCCGCCCCTCTCCGCTGGCGCCGCGCCCTCGGCCGCCGCCACTCACCGTGCCGGCCCTGGAGCTGGGCGGCCGGAGGGGCGGAGCTCCGGCTCTGCGGACCCTTCCTGCCGCCGGGCCGGCCTTCCGCCCCCGGCCGCGGGGATGCCCCGGGCGGCCGGGCCCCGCGCTAGGTCCGCGGCGGAGCGCTCTGGATCTGCGCCAGGCCGCGGCACAGCCAGCTGCCGGTGTCTCCGGGACCAGAGGCGGTGGGGCCGGGAGAGGTGGGGGATGATTTCAGACGTAACAGGCTGCGTCTCTAATCGGAGGGTCTGGAGCCGACCCCTATCCTCCTTCGAGCCCCCAGCGCCCCAGCGGAGTGCCAAGGGCGGGGAGGATTCGGATTCCTGGGCTCGCCAAGGCGGGGAGGCCCTGCAATTCCCGGCCTCGCCAGCACAGCCTCGGGAGTGGGCGGAAAAACCACGCTATCCGCGTGGCGTCCCGGGGTGAAGGAAGGGTGAAGGGGTGAGCCGGAGAGGCTAGCGCCCGCAAGCTGCCACGAGCTCCAGCAGCCTGGCACCGCCGCCGCTGGGAGCCAGGCGGGCCCGCGACTGGGGAAGAGAGTTTTATGAAGAGGGCGCACGCTAACTGATCCCTTCCAGCCTTGACATGACGGAGCAAATGTAGGTCGCTCTGGCGGACCACGGCCCCTCGGGTAGGGAGTGGAGGCTCACATGAAATTATACTGTCTCTTAAATGTTAGTTTTCAAATGCAGATTTTTCCACTAAGAATGATTACTTAGTTGCTGAAGAAAAATCTGATGTCGGTTCAGACCTTCCCAGGACGGGTGAGATGGAATGCCAGCAACTTGTGTTCTGCTCTTTACTATTAAACCGTGGAGGAGTCCGCTTTTTAAACATCTATTCGCAGATCCCTCTTTTCAGCAGTTTTGAGATCTGCACGCGCCCAGCCTGCTTGCCCTAAAGCCCTTTTACAGCTCTTTGCCAATTCCCTTCCAAGGTTTTTCCTTTTTTTTCTTTTCTTTTCTTTCTTTTTTTTTTTTTTTTTTTTTTTTTTTACCATCACTTAAGACTTGTGTCAAACTTTGAATTTGATGGTTTATTCCTTGGGTGTTGGAAGTAGAGGACATCCTGAAATTGACTGAGTATCCTCAGAAAATAAAATCATTTTGAAAGGTGACTCACACTCTAATGGAAAGAGTTTCTTCTGTTTTAGGTTTCAGGTACTGACCTATTATTCCAACATGTCTCTTAAAGTGGAGATAGAGAAGTAGAGAAATACCTACATGTTTAAGAATCCACTTTACCGAAACTTTACCAAGCGATATCCTTTCCACCTACTCTATGAAATGATGGGCTTCATCTATTGTTTGCCCGAGCGTGGTAAATGAAATGAGGTGTCTCAGCCTGGAGTAGAATTACCTTGACCCCGTCCAATAAACTGAGCTCTAAGTGCTGTGATATTTGCACTATTTCCTTTAGGCTTGGGTCTGAAGAAACCATACCAGCTACCCTCTCCTTTTGTACACGATGAGTTCCTGGAAAGGGACTTACATACTGTTACAATGGGGTTCTATCCCCTCAAACCTAAAAAAGCATGAAATCCTTAAATTGAGCTTCCTCGTTTTTAGGTGGTCTTTAGCAATTTATGTTGTATATTCTTTCATTTTTTCCATCCTATGGAACACACAGCATTAAGTCCCATGGGAGGAAAATTATGCTTTTCTTCGATAAGCTGAATAATTTCAGTCTTTGTTTCCTCTGTATTGATACCTGCCCCCCATAGCACTAACATTAGTTTTTTTATTTTCATTTTCCATTGATGTCTATGAAATAACAAAAAGCAACAAAACAGTAGTAATCAAACTTAAACTTTTTCCTAAATAAAATCTTACCTGGACTCCAGAAATGTAACTGTTACAAGAAGCCTTGTGGTGAGGTCAAGGGAACTTCTAGGCCTTTGGACAAGGCAGGTTATTATCTCCTGGGGATGGGTTGGAAATGCAAATTCTCTGTCCTTACTGCATCACAAATGCTGGGGGGTGGAGCCTACCAATCTGTTTAAATAAGCCTTCCAAGTCTTCAGTGCACACTAGGGGTTGAGAGCCTTTGCTCTAGGCCTAGGGCAGCTGGGAACACAGACGGAAAACCACTGCACTGAAATGCTCAAATGGGCACAGAAACACCACTGTTCAATCAGTAGCAGCCAAACTGTTGGCTGCCAGGTGGTGCCACTACTGAGGAGCTCAAAATGTCAGAAGATGTACAGTTTCCCAAAGGAAGATGGGTATGATGTGCACAACTGGTGATGGTCAAGGGGGTTTGGAAGTCAGACCTAACAGAGACAAGGACCCACAGCACCCTGAAAGGCTTTCAGTGGCCACAGCAAGCCACTTTGGGGAAGAAGTGTCCTCCCCAAAGAAGACTGGTCAGATATCCTCATTGGCCCCCATCACTCCAACTACTGCAGTGATGTGAATGCTAGAACACAATTCCTTTAGACTCAAAACCCAATGATGTGGTTTAGAGTTCAAACAACAAAAGTACAAATGCCTTAGAGCCTTACTTCGCAAAGAGAGGTGCACAGACCAACAGCATTGGCACCATCTAGGAGCTGGTTAGATATGCAGTGTCCCGGGCCCCATCCCAGGACTCTTGAATCACAGTCTGCGTTTTAATGAAATCCCCAGGTGACTGATGTACAATTTAAAGTTTGCAATGTTCCGTCTTAGCAGGGGTCCTCAGTTTTGGCTATGGCACTTATCATTGGCTGGGGAGCTTATAAAAATCCCAGTGCCTGGTCAGCAGCCCAGAGAGATTATATCAAAACTTCTGTGGGTAGAACAGAGGCATCCGTGGCCTCTATAGTTCCTCACGTGTATCCACTGTGAAGCCAGGGTTAAGAACCACTGCTCTGGGGGATCCAGGTAGGAAAGGTACCATCAGGAAGGCCAGCTGGCAGAGACTGGAGCACAAATGGCTGGTCTTACAGGAAGCAGCTGGTAGTAGCATTTAGCTGATCGTCACCACATGGGAATGTGAGCCCAAATTTACCAAACCTTCCAATTTTCAGAGAGGAGCTGGAAACCCAGACTTTTATGGGCCATTTCTTAATGACTAAATGCTGGCAATTAATTCAACATTTTTTGAAACCTGGGTTAGGCCACATAAGTGTGATGACCACTGGTCGATGGTTTTATGATGCCTTACATCATAAAATTAAGTGGACCTCAACAACAACAAAAAGGACACCCAAGAGGACAACTAGCTTGTTGGAATCTCAAATTGCTGGTCTAAAGGCCTCTGTATTTCCAATCTTCTGTTCTCCATGGCACCAAACACTGCAGGCATTCAATAGCTGAGAGATGGTAACGGGTGAGAAATGAGCACCACCAAACACTAAGGAGTTTTGCCTAATAATTTTATTTTTCCTCTTTCCTGCCCTGATAATGGAAATTCTAGGGGGAAGGGGGGGTGCGGCAATCAGTCCCTGTATTACTTAGCTTAAGATTTTTCACTTTTGTGAATGACTAGGTTAAACACAGGTTAAGGGAAACAAGAAAAAAATGGATGGAATGCTTCCTAGCAGAGTGAAAATTCTTAAGGCCACCAATACTGTACTTCTCAGTCTGGTGTTTCTGAGCCTGAACAAGCTGTTAACCATGTTGAAGTCCTACAAAGAGTGACGACTTTCCAAGTGTACCCCAGAGAACGTGTCAGATCATAATCGCTCATACATACCCTGAGTTCTCTGCTCACAATCTATTCTCTGGACATCCCTGTCTAATCTTTTAGTGTCTGAATCCTCATCAACTGTTGAGGATAAGACTCGACAAATCTGGGACGCCTGGGTGGCGCAGTCGGTTAAGCGTCCGACTTCAGCCAGGTCACGATCTCGCGGTCTGTGAGTTCGAGGCCCGCGTCAGGCTCCGGGCTGATGGCTCGGAGCCTGGAGCCTGTTTCCGATTCTGTGTCTCCCTCTCTCTCTGCCCCTCCCCCGTTCATGCTCTGTCTCTCTCTGTCCCAAAAATAAATAAACGTTGAAAAAAAAATTTATAAAAAAAAAGACTCGACAAATCAACCAGTATGAGATACAAGTGAATAAGCCACCTGTGCAGTAGTTTTCAGCCACATTCTACCCAATGGCTGCCCTCAAAGTCCCTTGAAATAAGAAGCTGTACTTCAAAAAGTTACAACACAGTAACCTCAGTTGAGGTGATAAAATGTGAAACATAGAAGCAAATGTTTGTGTAGCTATTTTCTTGAATGCAAGGGCCACGTTTTATTTTGGGGTAACTCCAGCAGCTCATGGACTTACTGGTACAGAGAGGGTACTCAGTAAGGGAGAAAAGCCTGGAAGTTGAAAGGAAACTCAATATAAATTCTTAGATTTGTGACCTTTAGAGCAATCGTGTGCAAGCACTCTCCAGAAAGAGCCTCTGAGAGTCGGAAGAAGTCAAGCCAGATTCAGGGACAGAGCAACAGGGCCAACAGGATGCCAGTCTACAACTGGTGCTAAAACACCAGCAGGCATGGGGCAACTGGAAAACCACGTCCACGGAAAAATGAACTTGGGTGCTGATATCCCACCATATAAGAAATTGCCTGGAAATGAATCATAGACCTAAACATCTAAGAGCAGACACTACGAAACTCCTAAAAGAAAATATAGGTTTAGAAGAAAAGATTTCTTAAAAAATTAGGACACAGCTATGAAAGAAAAAAAATCAAAATCAAACTGAACTTCATCAAAACTGCAAAGTTTTGCTCTTCAAATGACACTGTTGTGAAAATAAGAAGCCACATCTTGGGAAACACATTTGCTGTTAAACATATATCCAACAAAGGACTTGTATTAGAATACACTAGGAGGGGCGCCTCGGTGGCTCAGTTGGTTAAGCGTCCAACTCTTGATTTCGGCTCAGGTCATGATCTCACGGTTTGTGAGTTCAAGCCCCACGTTGGGCTCTGTACTGACAGCATGGAGCCTGCTTGGGATTCTCTGTCTCCCTCTCACTCTGCCCCTCCCCCACTCACAATCAATCTCTCTCTCTCTCTCTCTCTCTCTCAAAAGTAAAATAAATAAACATTTAAGGAATACGTTAGGAAATCTCACAACACAGTAACAAAAAAGCAAACAAACAACAGCTTTTAAAAATGAACAAAAGCAGGGTGCCTGGGTGGGTCAGTCAGTTAAGCATCCGACTCTTAGTTTCGGCTCAGGTCATGATCTCAGGGTTCATGAGTTCAATCCCTGTAACAGGCTCTGTGCTGACAGTGCAGAGCCTGCTTGGGATCCTCCCTCCTTCTGTCTGCCCCTCCCCTGCTCATGCTCTCTTTCTCACTAAAAAATAAATAAAATAAAGATTTTTAAAAAATGGACAAAAGAGGGGCACCCGGGTGGCTCTGGTTAAGCATCTGACTTCAGCTCAGGTCATGATCTCACAGTTCGTGGATTTGAGCCCCACAATGGGCTCTGTGCTGACAGCTCAGAGCCTGGAGTTGCTTCAGATTCTGTGTCTCCCTCTCTCACTGCCCCTCCCCCACTCAGCTCTGCCACTCTCAAAAATAAAGAAAAACATTAAAAAAAAATTGTTTTAATGGACAAAAGATTTAAACACTTTACCAAAGAAGATATGTGCATGGCAAATAAACTCATGTATAGAAGCTAAACATCTTTAATTATTAGAGAAATACAAATTAAAACCACAGTGAGAAGTGACTCAAATAGAAACTTGCATGCCAATGTTCACAACAGCATTGTTCACAAGAGCCAAAAGCTGGAAACAGCCAAGTGTTCAGCAATTAATGAATGGAGGTACAAAAATGGTAAATCCAGGGGCACCTGGGTGGCTCAGTCATTTAAGCAACTGACTTTGGCTCAGGTCATGATCTCACGGTCTGTGGGTTCGAGCTCAGCATCAGGCTCTGTACTGTCATAACAACTTGGAGCCTGGAACCTGCTTCAGATTCTGTGTCTCCCTCCCTCTCTGTCCCTCCCTGGCTCATGCTCTGTCTCTCCTCCTCTCTCTCAAAAAATAACATTAAAAAAAAAAAAAATCTTTTACCAAGCTTACAGGACACTTAGCCTTCAGCTTTCTGAGCTAACATCACATTCCAGGTTTGCCTCTTAGAAACTAAAACTTAATCACCTTGTTTAGACTTGGGTGATACAAGATTTTCTGCATCACCATTTACAGACTATCTCTCTCTCTCTCTCTCTCTCTCTCTCTCACACACATACACACACACACAAACACACTGCTACATCATGTGTTAATTGTTAATTCTGATTTCTTTCTCAGAGGATCACCTTTTCCCAACCTTCTGGAGCCACCTTACTCCAATACAAGCAACCCACTTAGATCCATCAGCATGTGTCAGTTGAGCTAAGAAAACAATTCTGAAACATTCTACCATCTATTTTTTTATTTGAAAATGAGCTTGCATTTGAAAAGTGCCAAGTGTAAATACAATAAGAAGCAAGCAAATAAACTATATTTCTTGGTGATTGAAATAACTGGAAATTTAACCCATATTGATTATATTCCACACCCAAGTTTGGAGCCCTGGCACAAATTGTTAGGGTGCTGTTACAGCTGTCTGGGTAAAAGGATTTGCTTAAATATGCTCATGTTGGCCCTGCCAGCATAAAAATTAAGGGCAAAGTCACACCGACAGATAATGAGCCCTTTATCAAGGAAACTGTGTTGGACAATCTCTCTGCTCAGAAAGAATTTTTCAAAAGAAACCCTAGCCTTTGTTCCCTCCACTGGAGGAGATCCAGAACTGTCAGAGCTTCTGACGGAACCTAGCCCGAGTATTCAGACAGCCTCGGAGAATAAAGGAAACACATTACCCTCAGCCTCCCCAATCTAGCTCCAATCACACAGCCTTTTCTCTGGGTCTTGCCAAGCTGTGTATGCAAAGGAAACACTTTAGATCAGGTAAGGCTGTCTTCTGACAGTACCCATTTTTCTAAAATTGGTTAGTCGTATTTTAACACTCAAAATCCTTGGTGGGTGGATGTATCATAATGCTAACAAGCACTTCCTTTCTCCAGTTATGAATAAAATGCATCCTGAAGGAACGACTACTCATAATTTAGGATGTTTTGCAGTGTATCGGTTTCTTTAAGCACTCATGTCTTCTGTTTTCTGCTTTAAGGGAGCTGTGTTTACGACGGCTTTTATATTGGATTTCAATGTTTCAAGAGGGCTTGCACCAAAAAAAAAAAAAAAAAAAAAAAAAAAAAAAAGAGGGCTTGCACATGAACTGTTCTGTGAAATGCACTGGCTCTGGGTTGTGGGTACAGCACGTGTCGTGACTGCCATCTTACAGATGGACAGACAGACTGAGAAAGGCTTTGTGATTTGACCCGGTCCCATCCATGATGAGCACCAGAACCAAATCTCCACTGGGGCCCTTTTGCCTTGAGGCAGCCCCTGCTGCCTCACTGTTCACTGATACCTTCCTGCTTTCCTGTCACGGTGCCCCTTATCCTGAATTTGTGATGTGCTACTTCAAGCCAACTTTCAGCCTAACCATTGTGATTATCAACTAATCTATTGGTGACCACCGATCACAGAGAAACTCTGATGATTTGGGCTCATCAATAGAGAATTTCAGACCTTTGGGACCTCCCTGGTCTCTCTCTTTAGGGAATCCTGAATTAGAAAGCTGCCTAGTGCCTTATGCCTCTAGCTTACCTCTCCCATTTTCAGATAAGGACACTGAGTCCTAGAGAGGTTAGATAACTGTCTCTGAGTTACCAATGTAGTTGATGCTCCAAGTCACCAGCTGCTGAGTGACAGACAGCATCACGACAAGTACCTAAGCCTCCTCCAGTCGGCCACACTGTTGTAGCTTATGGTCTCACTGGCACCATCCTGGTTTAGCTGGGGCCTGGTAAATACTGGCCAAATGTAACAGGTACTGTGGAGTTACTAAAGAAAAGATTTACGACTTTTATGCATGCTTGTGGGTCTGTCAACAATGCCCTTGTAAAAGATTACTAAACTTGTGCATAATTGAGGCACCCTGCCACTTGAAAAACAGGGGAAACTATGCAGGCTGATGATGCAATCTAAGGCAAAACAACCTGAAATTGCTAAAAAATAATTGACTGCGCAGTTCTGTGGCGAAGGAGCTGGCAATTCCGGCTATTTTTGTTTGTTTTTAATCGTGGAATGCAAAGGGAGAAAAGAATACACGTCTGTTCCCAAGCCATTTCCCTCACAACGAATGTCAGCACACACACTGACACCCGTGCCCACCAATACCTCCTTGCTACAATCCACGCTGGACCCCATTAAAACTGTATCCTAATGTTCTCATTCGGGGGAATGTTCCCTCACCAGTCCCTGCATGATACTAACAAGCTAGTGGTACTAAATCTGAAAAACTCACTCTCTTCCCTAACACGAGGCTCAGCCCTTTGACAGAGGTGGTTATGACACGCTTTTTTCTTACTCGTTCTTTCTTGGAAGGGGGTTCAGAAGCCTCCGGGCTTCCCAATAGGCTACCACGCGGAAAGCTACAGGACGATTTATGTTTTACATTCAAAGCCTATCACGCAAGTGAGGGCTAGAGCCGCAAGTTTGAGGCAGGCTAAACTGATGTGCTTTTGCTCTGGTAAGAAGCTTTGAATAGATCTTTGACTGTCCACCAGTGGAAACTTCATGAACAGGAAAGTTTCCTTACAAGGATATGTCTTTACTCACCTGGCATTGAGTGGCTCTTGCCCCATTACCACCTCCCTGCAGAAGAGGCCGCTGGGCCAAGCTCATTGACAGGAAAATACAGTGCCGAAACACAAAATGAAGCTGATGAGGGGGAGAATAATATAGTTAACGGCACTTATTATAAAGTGAGCACTGGTTCAAGTGCTTTACACATCTGAACGCATTTGGTCACCACCGCCACCCTATGAGGTACCTGTAGTATCATTTCTCTCATTTTACAGATGAGGTAACTGTGGCCTGAAAAGGTTGGGTAGGTGGCAGAGCTGAGCTTTGAACTCAAGCAACTTGGTTCCAGACTGCATTGCTAAAGCAGGGGTGTGAAAACTACACCTGCAGGCCAATTCCAGCCATCAGCTATTTTTGTAAATAAGTTCTCTTGTCGATGGCTGTTTTCACACTACCATGGCAGTGTTAGTGGTTGTGACAGGGACTATACGGCCCACAAGGCCTAAAATATTTACTCTCTGGCTCTTGATAAAAAAAAAGTGGGCTGACCTTTGCTCTGAATTATACCTGGGGAAGAAGAAAAGACTGTCCATCTCACACCTTTTAAAGATACAAATACATCTGAAGGCTGTTGTTATAGAGGCTAACAATTTAATATCTGGAAGACAGTGTAGCATCGAATTCTTTCCTATGTGTTTTAAAGATGAGAAAATGGAAGTCTGGGACATGACGAAATTAGCCCTAGGTTACACGGAGCGGTAACAGCAGAAAAAGGTCTACAATCTGAATCCCCACCACACAGTTCTGCTGCGTTTGAGATAACACCTCAACTACCAGTTAACCCCTTAGCAGAAATCAGGTGAAAATGAGTGGAGAACAAGAATTATAGGTACCGTCCAGCAGATAGAGAAGGAAGTTAAAGGTAAGTATAGAGGGTCCAAAAGGGGGAAAACGCAGTCCTTGCTGATGAGAACAAGGGCACCCAAAGCAAACTGTACCCACTTCACAAACTTGTCAAGAGCCAGTCCCAGCCTGCCTGCACTCCCAGCCCCTGACTCCTCTCTCAACTAACGGAGATTGTCTATTGGACACTCTAGATTCGTTTATAAACATTATTAACCATGTTATTTCTTTAGCCCTAACTAGATTATACATTTATGTCTTGAGGGAAATTCCAAAGGTCATGACCTCACAAAGTATAGAGTCTGCAAAGAAGGCCACACCCTGCGAAGTCAGAATGGAAATACCAGCCGGATTATTTCCTAGTGGGTTTTCAATACCCACCCATGAGATAGCTCCTGGAAGATCTTTATTTATGATCACTTTCATCACCAGTAATGTGCACAGCCCTCATCTTATCTTGGAGCTTCAAAAGAATACACTGTCAAAACCAGCTTCTTCATGACTTCTCTTCTAGCAAGTTCTCCTCCATCTCTTAGGAAACAAAGTACATATTTTCCCAAACGCAACTGAAATCTGAATCCTGCTACTTCTATTTGAGCTTTGGGGAGTCTCAATGTTAATCAGATACTAATGAGAATCAAAGGAGCTAGGATTTGTTATGTAATTTTTCCACCTAAAGAAATGCAAATGATATTTAAAATCAGTGTAACATCAGAGCTAGTAGTGCACGGCTTTGGTGAGTCAGCTGGAAAACTTCCTAGTCCAAATAATATACAAATACAAGTCTCCTAGCATTCCTCCCTAGCCAATATAAGGCTTTAGAAATTTTGGAGACTTCAGATTCCATAGTAACAGCAGTCTAGAAAGACGGGATACTTTATAAAATTATCAACCTGCTTAGAATTGTTTTCAGTTAGAGCTTGTGGTTTGCACATTTTAATTTACTCAACTGGGATGTCATGGCAAACCTGTGCTTTTCCAGGACTTGCAACCCTAGTCCTACCACAATTACTGAGGACTATCACTGAGAGCATCCAGTGCAGCCAGAGTTAAGTGGGGTAAACGAATCAATGTGGGCTGATCATAACCTTTCCTTCAGATCCTACTTCCTGGCCACAGGTAATTGGTCCAGAGCAGGATACCTGGCGCATTTGGCCAATGAGTTCCTTCCTCAGGATTCTGGAGTTTGTAATGACAGTCAGGATAGCCTCCCTTGAAGTCTGAGCTCAGAAGCTCTGTAAACCTATCAGAAGCTATCAGCTGCCAGTTCTTGTATGTTGACAGCAGAAGTGATGGAAGCTGGTTTGTGAGGAGACAGAAGAAGGAAGGACAAAGCAGATAGGCAGAGAGCCAGAACTGAGGAGAGATACCATAAAGTCATGAGTTCATGATTTTAATTTTTCTTGGAACCTGGCTGCAAATTTATCTTTGTATTCCAAGTGATACTTTTATAGCCCTACAATAAAATGTTCTTTTAATTTAAGCTTCTTGGAGTGAGGTTTCTGTCATTCGGCACCAAACATCTCAAGGGATCTGCAACATGAAAAATGTTAATGAGAAGATGGAAAGGAGACAACTTTGCTAGGAAAATGTGTGTATTTAGTAGGAAGGCTTATTTACGCGTCAGTAAGCTTCTTCAAGTTACCATCCAAGGCAGATCAATCAAGCCAATGACTTGAATTTAGTGTTTAGTATTTTTCTGTTGTTGTTGTTATTGTTGGTTTCAATACATAATAAACAGCAAGGATTTGTGGGTGACACCTTGAAGTCCTAGAGAAAGGAGAAGTAAAGCACAAGATGAAATGAAGGCCGACTCCACCTGCCAAAACTGAAGCCTGGCCATCACTCTAACCACGTCTGGTTCTGGTCCTTGCTGCAACAAATAGCACGGTTATGCAGCCTGCTGTATAGGCAGAACCCTGTTAACCCGTCTCTCTCTTTTCCCCTACACTGAGTCCATGATTTCAGCACTCCCCAACCCCAGAGGTTTAAACAAACAGAAATCTCTCATATTTACCCATCTCTTTTCATCTCCATGGTTGCTACCCCACCCTCCCACCCCCCCACCCCCCCTCCCCAAACTTGCACCATTCAGCAGTCACTGAACTAGTCTCCCTTCTGAGGGGAGACCTAGCTTTGCAAACTCCAGGGTTCTGGCCACAGGATGCTTTCTGCATGTAAATCTGATGATGGCCTTCACTTCCCCCTAAACACACAGAGTACACATCTTCTCTTTTAAACATCTTGTGGCTTCCCAGGGCCGGAGGGTCATGATTTCCCATCAAATCATCTGGAAGCTTTGAAAACAAAAAATGAAACACAAAACAAAAAAAAACCTGATGCTTGGGTCTCCGTTCCAGTTCAGATTTAATTTTCTGGAGTGGGATTCTCTTACCAGTGTTTCTAAAATGCTCCCCAGGTTTTTCTGATGAGCACCCAGCGTTGCAAAAAATGTGTAGGTATACAGGCTGACATCCTTAATGTGGGCGGTGCAGTCTCGTCCCTGCTTACTCTTCTTCCCTCTTCCTATACCACATCCCCGTCCTGTGTCCTCCAGTCACGCTGGCCTTCTTTCAGTTCCTCAAAATCACCACGCTCCTTCCTGCCCGGGTGTAGGGACTCTGAGCAGGTTTTTGGGACACAGTCTCCTTTTTCTCCAGACCTGCACTTTGTACCACACCTCCCTAGGGAAGGCTGCCTTGGGCTCCCTGATTAGGTCAACTCCCCGCTCTGGACTCATCAAACACTTCTTTTACAGCACCAGTCACAGTGTAGCTTTACAGGATGTGTCATTCTGTGAATAATGTTCGTTTCCCCCAGTAGACTATCAACTCCGTGTGGGCAGGGGCCACGTTAGCTTTGCTCACCACTGCGTCTGCAGTCCCCAGCCTATACCAGGAAGAGAAGGCCTTCTTTATATGGGCATAAGGACCAAGGAAGAGAAGGGTGACAGTTCCTGAGAGCAGGCTGTGGAAATGAAAATTCTACACACAGATTTTTTTTGTGACAAATGTAGCAGCAACTTCAAAGGGAAACCCAAGTCTTGAGTGGAAAGGACAGGACTATATGCCAAGGGGCATGTGGTTGATGACGGGTTGGAGGATGGGGAGGGTGGGGTGTGAAAAAGTCTCAGGACAGGAGGTCTGGAGGAGAAGCCTCTGACCCTTCCATGTCTGGTCTTCCAGTTTATTTCTCTAAACTTCTGCTGCTCAAGCAGCATGGCCTGAAAACAGAAAAGAACATACGCCCAGCAGTCCTGTGGGGTCACTGGAGTGGACTGCAGGCTTGTTTGGGTGGCAGACAGAGAAATCACCCAAATGGACATCTAGTTTGGTGGTTAGACTTGAAGCAGACTCCCCAGTTTCAAATTCCTGTAGGGAGCTCTGCTGTGTAACCTTAGAACAAGTTACTTATGTTCTCTATGTTTCTGTGTCCAGCTTCTGTGTCCAGACTGTAGCACAGGGACCCTAACAGAACATACCTCACAGCAGGTATAGAAGATTTTATAATCTCTTTAGCCTGGTAGTTACAAATGTAATGGATTCTAGCTAATACAATCACAAATTCCAGCTCGCAACCCTTCTTCAGCCATTGTTTTCATAATTTTATTGCTACTCTAAGAACTCTCTGAGGTTCCCTATTTTTGCTTCTGTTGGCAGATGTGCAGTAGACGGCCTGGTAGTTCCATGTCCTTAGCCGCTGTGGCACACAGCCTCCAACCTGCAAGCCCAACTTTGTACTATCAAGTGAGAAAAAGCTACCAGTTTCCGAATAAAACCTAAGGGCGGCACACGTATGATTTCTGAATTTTCAATACGTCATAATCACGCTAGTCACACGGAATTGGGAGGAATGATGGTTCATTTTACGTGTCAGCTGGACTGGGCCATGGGGTCCCATCCAATCAGTGAGGACCTGACCAGAACAAAAAGGCTGACTCTCCCACCAGTAAGAGGGAATTTCCTCCTGCCTGACCACCCTGAGCTGAGATGCTATCTTTTTCCTGCTTTGGACTCAAACTAAAAACGCTGGCCCTTCCTGAGGCTTTTGGACTGGAACAAGACTATTGGTTCTCCTGTTCTCAGGCTTTTGGACTCAGATTGGAACTAAACCATCAGGTCTCCTGGGGTTTCCAACTTGTCAACAGCAAATCTTGGGATGTGTCAGCCTCCAATATCACATGAGCGAATTCCTTAGAATAAACGTTTTTCAGTGTGTGTGTGTGTGTGTGTGTTTATTCTATTTGTTCTCTGGAGATCCCTGACCAAAGAGAAAGAACTTAGGAGAAAGCCTTTTCTCCCTTAGTAAATTTGGGAGGCCAAATGCATGACTTTTTTTCTTGCTAACTAATATTCAGAGGATTTAACACAAATACTCAGCATTGTGAACATGAGTCACTCACTATTCAGTGCGGTGGGAAACAAAAGGGGAATTAACATGTATGAAGTACTCCTTATAAGCTAGTTGCTTCCACAAATGGCTCTTCGATGAATTAAAGCAGTATCTACTGACCTAAGAAATTAGCTTAAGAAAAGGTCCCAGACATT
The DNA here is from genome assembly GCF_007474595.2 of Lynx canadensis. Taxonomy (NCBI): domain Eukaryota; kingdom Metazoa; phylum Chordata; class Mammalia; order Carnivora; family Felidae; genus Lynx; species Lynx canadensis. The sequence continues at coordinate 135,195,070 of NC_044303.2, read as the reverse complement.
AGTTCTATGATTTGTCTTTCCCAATAAATATGGAATTTACTAAATTGGAAAAGCCTCTTACACAGCCCAGACACAGGCTAAGGCAACAGCCTTCTCTTGCTTAAGGAAACTATAGAAACTTCAAAGGAGAAGGTGTGATTTCTTTCCTTGTTAAGTAACTGAATGGTAGTGTTAAAAATGCCATTCTTTCTGACAAACTGCATCTTTGTGATGCAGAAGAGGTGGCTTGATATTCAGCCTTCAAGACCCACAACAGCTAGGATGACTGTTTTAGCATATCACAGTACCACATGTGGTCACCCCCTGAACATACAATAGGACCCTGTCCCAGATTTAGGCCGGCTCAGGGACATCTCCATTTCCTCACAGGCCTTTTGTAAACCACAGGAAGCCTTCCAGACTCAGCAATGCCCCTGATGTAAAACTACAAGATTTTGGTGGAAGACATGAGAAAAGGTTCAGAAAATTAGTTTTTCTGACCTGTATCTGAAGAGAGCCACTTGGGAGTCTTATGGCTGGCACCATCTTTCTGAGATTTTCCGTGTCTGCCCAATGGAGTGGGTAGAAAGGACAAGAAGGACCAGTGTCTCACTTACCTCAGCCTCATATATAAAAAGACCTGAACGTCACTGACCCTGCAATTTTTGATACACTCATAACTGAACAGTGACCGGCAAAAATGTTTTATAATGGAAAAGATGCAATGGCTAGAATTTTACAAATAGAGACTCTACCTCTATTGTTTAGTTTAAGTCACTTAACTTCTCAGTGCCTCAGCTGTAAAACTGGAGTGGGGTGAGGAGGTCTGGGAAGGTGTGGGGGAGGGTGGGACCACACGATTTCTCAGACTCCCTGACCTTTAAAAATCCACGTTTTTCTGTTATCTCCATATTAGAGTGGTGTTATTGGCATGCTAACCCTTTTAACTTAACAAAGGTAAGAATTTGTTGGCCACAAAGTACCTTCTTCATTTGGATGGCAGGGTTCTGAGCTAGTCAACCCTCTGTTTAGTTTAACAAACATTGTGGAGTATCTGCCAAAACAGAGAACCATGCTACCTTCTGGATGTACAAAATGAACTCACAAACTTGTGGGGTCTTAAGGAGGATCCAGATTCCTGGTCGAAGATAATATACACTAAACTGTTATTCTTAAAGAGAAACACAAAACCACACGTAGGGCAGTTTAGGAATGTCTGTGCTATTCCTTCTACAAAAGGGGTCATATTAGCAAGGCATTTGTAACCAACTGAGTCTTGCAGCAGTCATGTTCTGTCATGTCAGAGGCTAGGGTGGAAAAGGCTTCTGCCTGGTTCTTTCGGGACAATCATTGTGGCAGAAGCCATTTACCAGGGGGCAAGTCTGACTACCCTGAGGCCGCCACGCTGATGGAAGTGCTCTGTTACCTACCACTGCTGAGGTCCCATGGGACTCTTCAACTGTGGGGCTGTGAGAAAGCTCCGGGGAGCCTCCGATGACAGCAGCCTCGGGAGTATCTGACCTGCCCACACTTAGCTCTTCCTGAATTTCCAGCCCACAAGACGGTGAGCAGAATAAAGTGGTGTTTGCTGCTCTCGGTTTGGAGTAATTTGTTATGCAGCGAGAGTAACCAGAACATTATCCTCACCAAAGTTACTCTCGAGATAATTAATCCAAAATCATGGTTACCACAGAAACACTTACATTACAATAAATTTTCCAGTGGATATACAGTCCATGCTTCCTGAGAGAAACAACAATGGCACATGCCACCTAAAACCTTCACGAATGGAGTCATGCAATGTTCTAAAATACCTTTTTTTTTTTTTTCCTTTTTTTTAAGTACAGCCTTGAAAAGTAGCCTGTTTGCTCAAACTAGGAACACATGCACGGAACATTATATTCTAAAAAAACAAAAATTTAAGAAATTTGAAACCAAGATGACCCTTTATTGTCATTTTTTTTTTTTTTTTTTTTTTTTTTTTTTTTGTAAAACCGAGATGACCCTTGAATAACAACTACAGTTGTACTATTTCACATTATCAGTGCTCCTCAGGACAACTGAATTTTTTGTTTTTGTTTGAAAAAAAAAAAGTCACTCTGAGTCTTTATTTACTCTAACCACAGTGAAACACATTCTGGCCTGGTGATCAGAGGAAAAATACAGAAAGATAAGAATAGACTCCCTGCCTCTCAACCTTCCAGCTATATTTCATGGCGCACAATCCTCCGATCAGGAATTTGCAGGCATTTTCAACACCATCAAGATTCAAGTACTCTAACTCAAGGGGGGAGTGAAGCATGAGCCATCTCCTAAAAATGAGAGCTTCATGACTTTGACAGACCTGAAGCCTGTTGGAGGATGCAGCTTTCAGTCACTGCAGAAAATAGCTCCATTTCAACAGGTGACAATTTAAGGCCCCACCAAGTGGAGCAGCTAGCGGCTGACCTTGCCTCTTCATTTTGGTTTCTCTATTTGCAAAGTTGCAATTATACTCCTGACCCATCTTAACAGACACTTTGTCAGCTGGGGGGGAGAACGCAAACAGGTTTTAAAAAAAATTCTGAGAATTAAAGACACTAAGTCAGCTTTGCCAAAATAGTAGCTTTGAGAATAAACTTTTTTTCACCTTGGCCATGTGTGCCTGTGCTACTGCCTCCCTTCTGTCATCTGAATTTTAACATATTCACTCTAAAGGTACAATAAGTACAGGTGTGAGGATAGGGGGAGGTGTCAGCAAATAAACATAAAACTGGAGGTCCTTTTGTGTTTGAAACTAATGAATAGAACAAGTGGGGAGACATCTATTTTCACGGTTGCATATCACCACAGGTGATATGTCAAGTCCCATGTGGAAAAAATACAAACGACAACCCAGAAAATAAGGGGTTATCTACATAAACAAATTCACAGTAAGGTGCTCCTTTATCTTATTTATTTAGTTATTTAAAAAAAGTTTTTAATGTTTATTTTTTTTGGGGGGGGGGAGTGGCAGAGAGAGAAGGAGACAGAATCTGAAGCAGGTTCCAGGCTCTGAGCTGTCAGCACAGAGCCCGAGGTGGGACTCGAACTTATAAACCGAGAGATCATGACCTGAGCCGAAGTCAGATGCTTAACCAACTGAGCCACCCAGAAGGCCTGGTAAGTTTCTCCTTTAAATTTTTTTTTTTAACGTTTATTTATTATTGAGAGATAGAGAGACACACAGCATGAGCAGGGGAGGAGCCGAGAGAGACGGGGAGACACAGAATGTGAAGCAGGCTCTAGGCTCAGAGCTGTCAGCACAGAGCCGGACGCGGGGCTTGAACTCACACTCTGTGAGATCATGACCCAAACCGAAGTCGGACGCTCAACCGACTGAGCCACCCAGGTGCCCCTAGGTTCTCCTTTAAATAGGCTCTCCTTTTATTTGTTTGAAATATACTTAAAATATCAAAGTTTGTCCTGTGCAAGGCTTCTCAGGAACACTTCTAACAACAACAACAACAAAAGGACAAGACTGTATCAAATAACTTTGGGTCCTAAGCCCATGAAGAAAAAAAAAAATTTTAATACAGGTGCTTTTCTTTGCTAACCCAATTGTGCAAAGTTCCTCCACTGCTTCTCCTTTTCTCCTATGGTTGCGAGGTTTCATTTTTCTTAATTTTTTTTTTTTTCAACTTTTATTTATTTTTGGGACAGAGAGAGACAGAGCATGAACGGGGGAGGGGCAGAGAGAGAGGGAGACACAGAATCGGAAACAAGCTCCAGGCTCCGAGCCATCAGCCCAGAGCCCGACGCGGGGCTCGAACTCGCGGACCGCGAGATCGTGACCTGGCTGAAGACGGACGCTTAGCCGACTGCGCCACCCAGGCGCCCCGAGGTTTCATTTTTCTTAACTCACCTCCACTGTCGCTTCATCTCTGTGATCTTCTGATCTTCTTCTGTGAGCCCTCTCCTCGCTTCTGTTGGGCTCCCATGGGACTTCATTCATTTCTCTCTATATGCAACCCTAGTGCAGAGTGAAAAAGGCTTGCCTATAGCCTGTGTCCTCCATCAGACTGGGGCTGACTCATCTGTCTTCATACCCACAGCACAAACGGCTCTCTGTGCAGCAGGGGCTTAGGCCAGGCTCAAGGCCCCGTCCTTGGATCTGTCTGCCACCACTTTGTTACCCCTGCATTTCTAGTAGGTCACACATCTTTTCCTGTTAATATTTGTGATTTTTCCTCTGAATCCTTTTGGGTTTTGATTCCACGGTTCTTAGTTAAGCGATGAAATCACATCAGCCGGTGTAAGAATGGTGCGAGGCATAGTCGGGGGTGTGAGCGAGGCAAGTCGCTACCTCCCGTTTCTGGCTTTGCTCTTCTCTTCCACACCCCATCCTTGTGCTGTATGTTCACTCCTTCTTCTCATTTCCCTCGCAGAGCACATCTGAAGGTGAGAAAACTTCTTCTTACTCTTACATTTGTACTTCCCGAATACTATGTGGAATCCGGCCACACTTCTTCTATCCTTCTGAAGAAAGGGGTTATCTAGTGCAAAATAAATTTTCTTGTAATCTCTAGTTACAAAAATCCTGTCCCTATTTTGTTCAAGTATGGCATGGTGTACGTAAAACTCTGTTCTGAACCTTTTCTTGGCATCAAGATCCTTAGGGTGAAACTATTCCAAAGTCATTACAAGTCATTCTTTTAAGAATATCTAATGGCATATGCAGTGGTCACCAGAGGTGGAAAAAACCATGGTATAAACCTGAATAGAACCGGATTCCATTTAAGCACATTGAAAACTTCTTTTTATCTGTGTATGTGTGCACATATAAAAACTGAAAGGAAATACACAAAAACATCAGTGCTAATTTAAGGACATGGGGCTTATATTTTCCTCATTATACTTCTTTTCCACATTTCTCAATTTACCACAATTATAATGTACTTTTCTGTAACTAGAAAAAAAAAACCTAAATTCTGACATGTTAAAGAAAAATAAGCGTGAAAGTTAAAAACAGAATAGACCGAACATTTAAAAAAAAAATCCACATTTTGTATTTTAGCCTGAGAGAAGGGGAGACCGAAAAGGTTTATTGTGTTTTTTAATGCACTCAATTTTTATTTTTTTAAGTTTATTCATTTATTTCTGAGAGAGAGAGAGAGAGTGTGTGCGTGTGCACGAGTGGGGAAGGGGCAGAGAGAGGGAGAGAGAGAGAATCTCAAGCAGACTCTGTGCCCCACAGGAAGCAGGGCTGGAACTCACTAATGGCGAGATCATGACCTGAACCAATGTCCGGTGCTCAAAGGACTGAGCCACCCAGGCGTCCCATTGCACTCCATTTTTAAACTCTCCAGAAGAGAGAACAGCATAGGAAGGTCCCGGGTACCCATCTCTCACTCCGCTTCCCCAATAACCACACTGCCATCCGTCTTTCATGCACTTTCCCGTGCCCACTTTGTCTTCAAAGCAGTTTTTTAGGGATTCCTGTTATCCTTTCATTTGGATATATTTGCTTTTAAGTAGCTTGGGTTTTCTTTTGGGATGGCTTACAAGGCCAGAAAGCTTCTGAAAGACCTGCTAATGTGAGAGGGCATCCTGATTCTGCAAGCGTGTGCCCTTCGACCCCATCCGGAGACAATCCTACTGAAGTCCCAGGGAGCAAACATCTAGCAAAAGCAAAGCGATATGGTATTTACTCAACTTGACTCCTGTCCGGTGGGTCAGAGAACAGACTCCAGGGTCCAGGATCAAGCCGGGCCTCGCCGGCCTCAGCAGCTCAAGCCGCTCCATTGTGATTCAAGATTCGGGGTGTAAACACATGCAGTGTTTAACCATGGCCAGTTTGCTTTGAATGTTTGATAGCCGTGACTGAGGCTCAGGAAGAACACAGTAGTGACTTCTTCGCTGGCACTGAACTTGAGGCTTTATTTAGTATTTGGGCAAGCGGCACTGGCAGCTGCAAGCCCTCAATGGGCGCTTTCTAGTCGCAGGGCGGGCCGTGTTGCTGGGAGCTGAGGGTCCGGAGCTGCCGGGGAGCTGGGTGGGGGGAGGAGGAAGCAGGACTGCCCAGCCTGGGGCCATCCCGGACCCAGCGACAGGTGCTGAGGAGCAAGGAGGAGGAGGCCCTTCCCGCCCGCTCCCAAGCCCAGCCTTGGTGTCTGACACTAACTGCCGTTTTTATTGCGTTTTTGTTTCAGGAATACAGGACCTTGGCAGGCAGAGATGTACCCCGTGGCTTGGGCTTTCTCTGCGCAGCCAGTGGTGATGAAAACAATAACAAAGACCCTGACGTTGCTTAATGGCCAAGACTCGCTCAGATAACAAACCAGCACAGTTACTGGCCGAGACCCTTGATTACAGAGGGGAGGGGAAGGGACAGAAGGAGCTCTAAGTTATATTTCGGTGCAATCAAAGGAGATTATCGTCTCGTGATCTGGACCGATGATCGCGTTTATTAGTAACTATCATTTCCTGACAACTTTTATGCGCCAGGTACTGAATTAGGTACTTTATGTTCATTTTCTTGCTCACACAACCCTGCAAGGCTTTGGTGTTTTCTTTTTTTTAACAGAAGAGGACGCTGAGTGTCAGAAAGGTTAAGTAACTTGTTCGATATTATTACACAGCTTATCAATAGTACAGCCAGAAATCCAATCTTGGTATGACTATAAAATAACTTTTATTCTTTCTTGGGGAAACAGATAGCTTATGCCTTATAAATTTTCAATTCAAAGTGTCCGATGACTGGCCTGGAACTGCTGAGTTGGCCATGGGAGTATGTAGTAAAAGTCAGTAATTTACATACACAACAATATCTACTCTTCATTACAGATAATTACAGAAAAATTTGGATGAGGTAGAATCGTTCCCCCCCCCCCAAAAAAAAACCCACAAAAGGCAAATGATCCTGTGATGATGATAAAGAGGAGGACAAAGACGATGAAGGAGGAAAGAAGTTTAAAATAAAGTATCGTTTTTCCAGTGTTGTATATACAACATTTGTTTGGATGTCTACAGTATATACAAAATAAAAATAAATAAAATAACCACAGATGTAAAGCACAGTTCTTATCTAAGAAGACACTTTAAATTTTAATCACTTCTGTCTCTGAACTAATGAGGGTACTTTTTCTTTGTTCACTTCTTTCTTTTTAAAAATATTTTTTAACACTTTATTTTTGCAAGACAGAGAGAGACAGAGCGTGAGCAGGGGAGGGGCAGAGAGAGAGGGAGACACAGAATCCGAAGCAGGCTCCAGGCTCCAGGCTGTCATCATAGAGCCTGATTTGGGGCTCGAACCCACAAACCGTGAGATCATGACCTGAGCCGAAGTTGGACACTTAACTGACTGAGCCACCCAGGCACCCCTGTTCCCTTCTTCCTTGTTTAAATATTTTACACTATACTTTTTTAATTAAAAAAATTGAAACTTTATTACTATGTCAGAAATGTCACTGAAAATTGTCCGATTCTGATAGCTCACTTTAGTGAGAAAAAAATGAACAAAGTCAGCAGTGTGCCTTTGACCTTGAACTGTTATTTAACTAGCAATCTGAGTATCAAGCTTTTTAACATCTTATCAAGGTGCTAGATTACCTAGGTATATCCTTCCTATAGGTCACATATGCCATTTTTTTTTTTTTTGAGTAGCAAGATTCAGAAAGTGGACTTCCATTTTATCCAAAAGAATCTGCACCCAAATCTACATAAGGAACAAGACGGATGAAGAAAGATGGGTTAGGTGAATTCACCCCAGGGAAAAACAGAAAGGATTTTCCTCAGTGGAAATACACTGACGGATATTTTAAAGGAAGTTTTTAAGAGACTTATTTATTTTATCCAGTGTTCTGAATAGGACACCGAATAAATATCCTCTGGTGGTAGGCAAAGGGATCATGTTCATAAGCTTATGACTGAAGCACATGGCAGTGATAATGCGAAGGCAATGATGCAGCCCAATGTTTTCAATCTTTTCAAGAACAAGAATCTCTTTGGCAAGTCAATAAAATTTTATGGGTCCCCATATGATAGTAGTTGTGTTGATTGACAAAATAAAGAATTATAAATTAGGGATATTAATCACATAACCACACTACGGCTTCCATATACATCTGGAAAACCCGTAGCATCTCTGTGTGAAAACATGGATCTATTGAGTCTGTAGTGTTTGCTGCATAAAGCCTTATAATAACCTCTGGGGCCCCTAAACAGGAAGGTATGAGGGTCTTCTGCTTCCTCACCCCTCCCTCCTTCCCCGCCCAAAGGTAGGTTCCTGACCTAGGCCTTCTCTTCTAGCAGATGAGCTATCACACCTAGACTTCCAGTTTCTGTGGATCCACTTCCTCCTCATATCTCCAGAGAACTCTGTGAGAAGGAGGCACAGAGGGAACTCCGTGTGGGCTGGTGGGTTGATCTAGATGGAGTTCTGCTGCTCTTCCAGGGTCCAGCCAACTCTTGGCCACACTGGCCAACATATCCCCCAGCTCCCACTACCAGTTTCAAAAGTACCACGAGTGTGGAGTAAGGAGCGTTTGTGTCTTGGTGCCTTGAATTTGTTTGTGCCCCAGAGCACAGACCAAGCTCAAGTAAAACGGTATGAGCTCTGGGTTCAGACTCACTCCTAAGGTCACTCATGGATCACAGTGTCCTATTCTGGCATCTTAGGTACGATGCATGCTACCTCAGGAAAGTTACCTTTTGTCCTCAGTAAAGGCTTTTGCTTCTTGGTAGATCTGCCTTCTCCCTCAACTCCCTGGCTCCCCTGAAGGCACTTCTGATTTTCTATCCCTGCTCTGCTGCCTCAGGAAGTCCTGGGGAAAATCCAACACCTCTTTCCCACCTGCTCACCTAGTTAGCTCCCTTCTTGGTTGAGGTGTGGAACCTGGATTCATAGGAAAGACATGGGCTTCCTCCCTTTCCCTTGCCCCTTATCTCACACCAGCAAAACAAAACAAAAATGCAAACCTGCCCCAGTCTTGACCGATACTAAAACCATAACATTACAGATCCTTTGGTTTAGGCTTTAACTTTTGGTAAAAGTACAAAATGCAGCTAAGGGCAGAGGTCACTGGTTAAGCCTTATCAGCAAGTTGCCACTGAATGAATGAGCTTATCAGATCCTTTCCTGGTGGCAACTCTCAATAGCAATCTGGTAGAAAGAGGAGAGAGAACACTGAACCTTGCTCCTTCAATACCGACCAACAGTCAGGAAAAGCAGAAAAGGAAAAACCAAAGCTTACACAGATTAAGAGTAAGATTAGGGTCCCTCTTGTCTAATACCACAGTCAGCAGAAGTTCTTTTCTAGAGCAGATAGAGAGTAGATGCTGGACTGACTGTAACTAATTCACACTGGATATAAAGAGAGTACAAGACTCCTGAAAGGTGGTCAAGATGGGGCCGGGGCGCCTGGGTGGCGCAGTCGGTTAAGCGTCCGACTTCAGCCAGGTCACGATCTCGCGGTCCGGGAGTTCGAGCCCCGCGTCAGGCTCTGGGCTGATGGCTCAGAGCCTGGAGCCTGTTTCCAATTCTGTGTCTCCCTCTCTCTCTGCCCCTCCCCTGTTCATGCTCTGTCTCTCTCTGTCCCAAAAATAAATAAACGTTGAAAAAAAAAAAAATTTAAGATGGGGCCAAGATGGAAAAAGAGCCAGAGCCACTGATATAGTAAATTGTGAGCTGGTCAATGGTAGGAAGGACCTAGCACTCACCATGCTTCTGATGTTGTTTTATGCGACTTACGTTCAAGAGATAGGTGCTATTATTATGCCCCATTTACCACACGAGGAAATCAAGGTCTGAAAAGATTGCTCAACTGGACCTATCCTGGGGCAGGGGCAAGCACTGAACCCCAGTAGTGTGGTTCCAAAATGAGAACTCTCAAAAAACACTATGCTATGGATTAGAGAAGTGGAGCCCAAAGCACACTCTGGTTCTAGTTTAAGCACTGCCTCTTGCTATATGACTTTAGGGAAGGTCATTTCGGCTCTCTGGCCTCAGTTCCATCAACTACAAAATATATATATATATATATATATATATATATATATATATATATATATATCAGAGTAGACGACACAATGTTCTCCCACTGCTCCAACATTCAGTGATTCTACATGGAGTACATACAGCCATAAGATGTGATAGCCTGTGCAACCAATACAGTAGGCTGAGGGTTCACAGTACCCCCCCCCCCAACTCCTACTCCCACAGACTTATGTGCCCAGAGGGGCTTTTCTGCCTTCCTTTCCTTATCCTCACTGATAATAGTGGTTGATGGTGATGATAACAGAACTGATATGAGAAGTACTTCTGGGATCTGTCAAAGGAGAAGAGGAGGGAGAAGCAACGGAAGCAGATGAAAACCTGCTTGATGCTTTGTAACACGATCTTGCCCAAGTTAGTTAACTTCTCTGAGACTCAGCTTCTCCATCTGCTGTAGTCAAAGTAGCTACACAAAAGGTTTTCATGGGGATTCAGGAAAATACGTGAAGAACCAAGGCCAGCACCTAGCAAGTGCTCAGTTTTAGTTCCAGGTACTTTTTCTATCATTCTCCCTTCCTAACAAATATTCCGAGTTGTAATGCCAACAGGGATGCCATGTGATCTCATGTCCCCTTCTGTTATATTAAACTTTTGTGTTCTAAGACAGCTCTTGTTTTTCCAATTTTTTTCAATACTTTTTTTGAGAGAGAGAGAGAGAGACAGAGAAACAGAGTGTGAGTGGGGGAGGGGCATAGAGAGAGGGAGACACAGAATCTGAAGCAGGCTCCAGCCTCTGAGTTGTCAACACAGAGCCCACTGTGGGGCTCGAACATACAAACTGTGAGATCATGACTCGAGCTGAAGTCCAACGCTCAACCTACTGAGCCACACAGTCACCCCTAAGACAACTCTTGATTTAGGTGAAAGGGAGTCACATTCCTTTGTGTAGACAGCTTGAGGTACCCGCCTAGCTCAAAACAATTTTGTCTTCTTGGGAAATATCCAAGATACACAAATGATTTCAGATATAACTAACAGAAAATACAACTTATAAAGGTTTAATTAATAAAGGAAAATACTGACTTAATGTCTGTTAAGTCTATCTGTTAAGTCCAAAGGAACATAAGCTTCAGGGAGGGCTCACTTAGGCATCAGATAGTACTGAGAACACAGTGAAAAGTAAAAAAAAAATAAATAAAAAAAAATGAAAAATGAAAATACAGAGAAATTAAAAATAAAGTTTAGAATGATAAACACCTACATTGAGAAACAAGAAAAAATCTCAACCTAACTTTATGCCTTAAGGAACTAGAAAAAGAACAAACTAAGCTCAAAGTTAGAAGAAAAGTAATTACAAATATCAGACTGAAAATAAATGAAACAGAGACTGTAAAAGAAAAGATCAGTGAAACTAAGAGCAGGCTTTTTGATAACATAAACAAATAAACCTTTACCTAGTTTCACCAAGAAAAAAGAGAGAGGATTCAAAAATCAAAAATGACAGATGTTACAACTGATACCATAAGAATATAACGGATTCTGAAAGACTACTATGAACAATTATACACCAAAACAATAAGAACCACAAACCCCAAACTGGACAACCTAGAAGAAATGGATAAATTCCTAGAAACATACCAACTACTAAGTATGAATCATGAAAAAATGGAAACAGACCAATTACAAGTAAGGAGATTGAATCAGTAATCAAAAACCTCCCAACAAAAGAAAGTTCAGGACCAGATGGTTTCACTGGTGAATTCTACCAAACATTTGAACCACTAACTAATTCTTCTTACCCTCTTCCAAAAAAGAAAAGGGGGGAAACACTTTCACCCTCATTCTATGAGGCCAGCATTCTCTGATACTAAAATCAGGTAAGAAAATCACAAGAAAATTACAATTCTAATATCCCTGATGAACACAGATGCAATAATCCTGAACAAAATATCAGCAATCTGTATTTGACAATACATGAAAGAAATCATACACCATGATCAAGTGGAATTTATTCCAGGAAGACAAGAAGGGTATATAACATCTGCAAATCAATCAGTGTGATACAGCACATAAACTAAAAAATAAAAATCATATGAACATCTCAACAGATGCAGAAAAAACATCCGAAAACATTCAACACCCATTTATGATAAAAACTCTCAACAAAGCAGGTATAGAGGGAATGCATCTCGACATGATAAAGGGTATAGAAGACAAGTCCACAGCTAATACCATAGTCCACATTAAAAGCTGAGAGCCTTTCCTCTAAAATCAGGGACAAGGATGCTACTTTTATTCAACACAGTATTGGAAGTTATTGGAAGGTCTAGCCACAGCAATTAGGTAAGAAAAAGAAATAAAATGGATTCAAGTCAGAAAAGAAGAGGTAAGTAACACTGTCACTATTTGCACATGATGTGGTATCATATAAAGAAAACCCTAACATCTCCACCAAATAGCTCTTAGGATAAATGAGTAAGTTCTACAATACAAAACTGGCATACAAAAATTAGTTGTATTTCTATACACTAATAACAAACTATCAAAAAGAGAAATTAGGAAAACAATTTTGTTTACCATTGCATCAAAAAGAATAAAATATCTAGGAAGAGATTTAACCAAGGACTGAAATACCTGTACACTGAAGTGAGAACTATAAGATAGTGATGAAATAAACTGAAGACACAAACAAATGGAAAGACATTCTACGCTCAAGGATTGGAAGAATTAATGTTGTTAAAATGTTCATACTACCCAAAGCAATCGACAGGTTAAATGCAGTCCCTATCAAAATTCCAATGGCATTTTTCACTGAAATAGAATGAAAAAAAATCCTAAAATTTGCATGGAACCATAAAAGACCCTAAGTAGCCAAAGTAATCTTGAGAAAGAAGAACAAAGCAGGAAGCATGCTTTGTGATTTCAATTATATTACAAGGTTACAGTAATCAAAACAGTATGGTATTAACATGAAAACCAATGAACAGATAAATGGAACAGAAGTCCAGAAATACACCCACACATATATGGTCAATTAATTTTTGACAAGGGAGCCAAGAAAATACAATGGTGAAAAAGCAGTCTCTTCAATAAACGGTGCCGGGAAAACTGGGCAGCCACAGGAAAAGACACCACATGGTGTTTTACATCATACACAAACTTCAACTTAACGTGGATTAAAGACTTGACCATAAGACCTGAAACCATAAAACTCCTAGAAGAAAAAATTGGTGGCAAACCCCTTGATAATGGTCTTGACAGTAAGTTTTTGGATTTGGCACCTAAAGCAAAGGCAACAGAAGCAAAAATAAACAAGTGGGACTCCATCAAACTAAAAAGCTAGTACACAGCAAAGGAGACCATCAAAGTAAAAATGGAATGGAATAAAATATTTGCAGATCATTTATCTGATAAGGGGTTTATGTCCAAAATACATAAAGAACTTACACAACTCAACAGCAAAACAAACAATCCAACTAAAAAGTGGTCAGAGGATCTGAATAGAAAAGTTTCCAAAGAAGACAGATGGCCAATATATACACAAAAAGGTGCTCAACACGACCAATCATCAGGGAAATGCAAATCACAACCAGGTGAGCGATCACCTCATACCAGTCAGAATAGCTCGCGTCAAAAGCAAGAAATAACAAGTGTTGGCAAGGATGTGGAGAAAAGGGACCCCCTGTGCACCGTTGGTGAGAATGTAAAACTGGTGCAGCCCCTCTGGAAACCAGTATAGAGGTTCCTCCAATAATTAAAAGTAGAACTACCAGATGATCCAGCAATTCCACTTCTGGATATTTACCCAAAAGAAACAAGAACGCTAAATGAAAAAGATACATGCATCTCCATGTTCACACTTGATCTTAGCCAAAAGGCCGAGAAGCGATGCATCCCCATGTTATTTATGAGAACCAAAATATGGAACCAACCTAAGTGTCCATCAACAGATCAATGACAAAGAAAATGTGGTGTGAGTATATACACACACATACATAATAGAATACTAGTCACGCTCAAAAAAGAAGGAAATCTTGCCACTTGTGGCAACATAGACAGACTCTGGAGGCCTCATGTTAAATGAAAATAAGTCAGACCGAGAAAGACAGACAAAAAGCCAAACTAAAATAAATTCGTGGATACAGAGAATTCATTGCTGATGAATAGCAGGGGGCTGGGAGTGGGGGAAATGGATAAAAAGGGTTAAGAAGTACAACTCTCAGCTCTAAAATAAGTAAGTCATGGCACATAATGTACAGCATAATAATACTACAGTTAATAATACTGTGTTAGTAATACTGTGTTGTATATTTGAAAGTTGCTAGGAGAGTGTATCTCACCAAGTTTTCATGGTAACAAAAAAATTCTAAGTATGTGTGATGATGGATGTCCATTAGAGTCATTGCGGTGATCCTATTGTAATATATACATATACTATACCATCATGTTGTATACCCTCAACTATTATGTCAAGTATATCTCAATATTAAAAAAAAAAAGGAAGAAAAAGATTTGGTACATATACACATATCCACTGGAATACTACTCAGCCATAAAAAAGGATATTCTGCCTTTTGTGGCAACATGGATGGGCTTTGAGAACATCATGCTAAGTGAAGTTAAGTCAGACATAGAAACACAAATACTATACGATCTCATTTCTATGTGGAATCTAAATAAAAATGAAAGCAGAGAAACAGAACGCATTGCTGTTGTCAGAGGCAGAGTTGAAGGTTTGGGGGATTAAGTGAAGGTGCTCAAAAGGTACAGACTTCCAGTTACAGGATAAATAAATTTTAGGAGCATAATGCACAGTGTGGTGAGTATATTATCAATACTGTATTGTAGGTTTGAAAGTTGCCAAGATAATAGAGCTTAGAAGTTATTGCAAGGAAAAAAATTGTAACTATGTGAGGAGATGGACTTTAACCCTAGTGCGATGATCATTTTGTAATATATACATATATCAAATTAGTATTTTGTAAGCCTTAAATGTATAGAAGGTTATGTCAGCCATATCTCAAAAACTAGAAAATAAATAACAACAAAGAGAGTCACAGGGCCAGCCCATATTCAGTGTGGACCTACATAAGGTCATGAACACTAGGAGGCATGATTCATTGTGGGCCATCTATGGAGACTAGTTACGGCAGTTGGACAATGAGTACTCTTCCAGTAATTTTCATTTGTATTTCTTTGAATAAAAAAGGGTCAGATTCTGCTGCTTAAAACAAAAAGCTCTTTATTAATACACCTCTGATCAACCTTAATATAAAAGGGTAGTATAAGCAAAAGAGAAAAATATGAGAGAAGTTAACCGAAGTCAGTTATAAAATACCAATTGTCTGTGTGTGTATGTGTGTGTGTGTGTGTGTGTGTATGCGTGTGTGCACGCACACATGTGCACATGCTCATCTTCAAAGACCTAAAATTTTTTTTAAAAAATCAAATTTTATTATTTTAATTTTTTCAAGACATATCATTCCATTTACCAACACGTCTACTATGTATTTCTAAGACATACTCTTCTTAAAAATCCATGACACCATTATCACACCTAAAAATGAATAGTTCCTTATTATAAGATCAGCATTCAGGTTTCCCTAATTGTCTAATAAACAGCTTTATATTTTTAAAACCTCTAATAGCCAAGAATAATGTGGGTAAGAGGTTCCAGATTATATAATATGCTCATGAATTAGATGTTGAATCAAAATATTTCTCAAAGGAATGGGTCCCCAAAAGGGGTATATTCCATGAACTGAAGGAAGAAATAAGACAGACACTTCTGAATGTAAGAGCCTGGCCTTTCTCTACCTGTAGCACTCTTTTTTAATTTTTATTTTTTAAAAAAATGTTTATTTATTTTTGAGGGGAGGGCAAGAGAGAGAGAGGGAGACACATAATCCAAAGCAGGCTCCAGGCTCTAAACCGTCAGCACAGAGCCTGACCTGGGGCTCGAACTCCTGAACTGTGAGATCATGACCTGAATCGAAGTCAGACACTTCACCCACTGAGCCACCCAGGCACCCCTACCTGTTGCACTCTTATTCATTTCTTCCTGAACAGCTCAAACTTTACCTCTTCTCTTACCCTACTCTATCCATTCCACTAGGCAGAGTTATTTGTTGTGTTCTCTGGTTTCCCATGGCTCATTGTAGGGATCTTTAATATATCATTTAATATATCATTTACTCTGGCAGACAGTAACTTTTTTGTTACATGGGGTAGACAGAATTCTAAGACAACCACCAATAAGCCCCGTGTATGGTTCCCTCCCGTTCTGTGTAAGGACCTGTGAAATGTGAGGAGGTGTTACTCCTTGATTACAAAACACTATTGACAGAAGGGATTTTACAGATGTCCAAACTGGTTCACCTTAAAATAAAAATATCGGGGCGCCTGGGTGGCGCAGTCGGTTAAGCGTCCGACTTCAGCCAGGTCACGATCTCGCGGTCCGTGAGTTTGAGCCCCGCGTCGGGCTCTGGGCTGATGGCTCAGAGCCTGGAGCCTGTTTCCGATTCTGTGTCTCCCTCTCTCTCTGCCCCTCCCCCGTTCATGCTCTGTCTCTCTCTGTCCCAAAAATAAATGTTGAAAAAAAAAAATTAAAAAAAAAATAAAAAATAAAAATATCACCCTTTGGTTGCACTGACCTATCTGATCAGGTCAGCTTTGAAAAGAGACCACATATGAGAGGGATTTGATGCCTGGGAGACTGCCAGCCTGGAGATGGAGGGGGCCACGTGGCAAGGAATGCAAGCAGCCTGTAGGATTGGAGACCAGCCCCTGGCTGACAGCCTGCAAGAACTTTCAGTCTTATAACCGTAAGGGAATGAATTCTGTCACAAGCACACGAGTTTGGCCTAAGATCCCAGCTCTAGACGAGAATGCAGCCCACTTGAAACCATGATGTTAGTCCAGAGAACCCACCTGTGCTGTACCCAGACTTCTGCTTGCAGAACTGTGAGCTAACAAAAGGTTGTTACACAGCAATACAAATGGATACATTATGAATCTGTCTTCCCCACTGAATGGGGATCTCTTGGAAGGCAGGGACCACGTCTTATCAACATAGGCTCCTCTGAGCAAAGTGTCTGATTTGGAGCAGTGGTCTAATAAATGCTTATTAAACAAAATTATAAATTAATCGCAAGTGCTGCATTTTGTAGCACCGTGCAGGGAATTATAAAAAAGGGTTCATTGCACTCAATTTGTTTCATTAAGTGTTCTTCAAATGCCCACTAAGTGCTTAGCACCATGCCAAAGTCACGTTCTTCCAAGGTAACATCCCTGATTCTCCTGGTCTCCCGGGGAGCCTTATTACAAAATATTGGGCTTTGAAAAATTACTGATGCAGACATAATTAATCATGGTTATTACACTAGTAGAGTTAAGAACTGATGGGGGGGTGAAAGTAAGAGACAGAAAAAGTTCCAAAATTTATTTTGAGGAAGAACTTTATTATGCTGTCCTAACAGAACTTCTGATTAATGCCACTCTTGACTATAACTCAGGGCAATTCATTGATCTTTGAGTTTCAGTTTCCTAACAAAGAAGTAGATTACATTAGGTCACTCCTAGCTATGAGATTCTAGGTGGCCTATGGATTTCGTGTCTTCTCTTCACCCCTGCTCACTATCCATACGAGATGTTCACATTGTGACCTACAAGCTCAAGAAATGGCAAGGCAACAATCATCTACAGATTAACTCTGTTATTTTCTCCCCAGGGGTTAGCATTTCAAAATCTTCAAGAAACAAGAAGAAAACAGGTTCTTATTTTTAAAAAATCTCCCAATATCTTCGCCTCAATGTTTAAGAAATCAGTAAATAGCTTTTTTACCCTGAAAAAGCTCAGGCGTTATAGTGTAACTGGAAGAATTCCAGTCTGAAAGTCTTGACATTTGACTATCTGGGCAGCAACAAAACATGCACTCAAAAGGAAAAGAAAATGACATGATGTTTGAACTATGCTTTAAAGTCCCTCCTGCCACCCATTGTGGTGGGGTGGGGGAGGGGGAGGTTGGATGATGTAAGAAAGCGTATCTCAAGGGTAGATGAAGACATTAAAAGTGAACAATATCCAAGTAGTTTCCTGTTGGTCGGCCTGTTTTAACCCAGAAAAACAAAAAAGCATTGGTAGCTAAGTTTGGTCCCCCCTACAGATGGAAAAATACTCTGAGAAAGGGCCTTCTCATTCATTTAGCAACCAATCGTGTGCTAGGTACTGCTGTAAATGATAAAGATAAGAGCCGTGAACCTGCCTGTGGAGCCCACAATATTAAGTGTATTAAGTAGAGGTCACTTTGGCCAGGAAATGTCCATTATGGGCCGGGTATGGAATGTAGAGATGGATTCTTAGTAAAACTGATGAACTTTGAGCTTCATAGTTGCTTACTTTCATGGGCCCCTTCTAAAGTATAGTTATCTTCCTCTGAAATTTGGGGCTCATCTGGGTGCTTGGTGGGCTGCCCAACTAGGGCAGTGCCCTCTATATCCTGGGTCTCCAGACGATGTCAGTGGGCTGCTGGAAAGCTGACTGCTTTTGCTGGCCCCTAGTGACATCCTATACTATGTGGGGCCTCTGCAAGTATCTGCAGCCCAACCTCGGTACCCAGGAGAAGATTCTAATTAAGATGCCTCTCCACCTTCTCCAGCCTCCAGAAGAAGGCTCCAACAGGAGCCCCTTGTGCTCTGAAAACTCCTTTCCCCTGCCCAGGACTACTAACAGGATGCTGGACCTGGCTGAGCTGGGCCAGCTGTGGAGGCAAAGGTCCAGTGACATCAAAGGTCTGAAGCCTCAAAGGGCTTTTCCTAGGACAGGAGGCACCTCCAGAGTTAGAAATTATTTCAGCTGTGGCATGACCAACAAGTTCTGAAGCTGAAAGAACCTTTTCTAAACCATCCATAACGAAAAACATATTTCTATCTACTATGCCAGAAGACAAAATTATCTTTCTCTCCTCACAAAATGGTCGTATAAAACTTTTACCACGTGAAGAAGGATCAGAGAGGATAAAACCAGAGAAGTAAGGAAAAGATTTATTACATAGGCAGATCAACCAGTGAAGGTATAATAGTAACAAAAATCATTAGATCTACAATAATGCTATTTTTCTAGATGCTCCTTAAAATGCGTAATTCGTTATGATTTCTTGTTTTCCTTTCAAATAGATATATATTTTTGAACCTACTTTCCTATTCTCTTTCATAAACAGGGCTCCACATTTGAAAAGCTTCAGACCTCATAAGAATCTGGATCTAGACTGCCAACTCCTTTTCCTTAAGAGGTGAGTAGGACAAAGGACATGAAAAAAAAATCACTAATATCTTGAGAAATCAATTCCCACAGCTTTTCTTCACTCCATTAAATCCTCACCCTCTCATACTGGGTCTTGAGTCTATTAAAGAAACTTAGAAGATTCAAATGCCAATAAGGACTACTGAAAATGGATAAATGCAAAAGACCTGCCTGACCTGACTTCAGTGAAAAAGCAAGTCTCCATTCTGTCTTCCTAACCTGGAAGAAGGCAAATTGGCCTGGATCGGTTTTTTGGAAGGTGATTACTTCAGAAATGTGGCGTTCCAGAAACTGCAAAGTGTATCATTTTGTGAGTACGTGTCTTTTAAAATTAGTTATTAATAAAGAGGCGGTCACTATTGAATGTCTTTGTAACAACACATCAACCGCTATTTTCCATCAATTCAGGAGGGAATGGCAAGGCCGAGAGCCAAGGAAGGGAAAAGAAATGACTGCCCATTTTGTTGCAACAAAACCAAAGGACCCTTGATTTATCAGTACATTTGGCACACTCTTTTTGGGGAGGGGGGAGGGGGGAGGGGTGACTGGGAGATGGGAATAAAGGGTTGTAAATTTTATAAATGCAAGCCCTCTAAAGTAGGCCAATTGGTCAGCTGCAAACTTGGCAGACGTGATGAAGCATGTGTGCTGGGGCAGCTTCAGAACACGATGTTCTGGTTCACTCTGAGAGCAAAGGAAAGTGGAAGAAGGGCTCAACCCAGGACAGAGAGGGCTCAGCACAGACATGCAAGGGGCCAAGAGACAAAGCCAACACTAAGGAATAAATGCAACTTGGTTAGACTCCTGGCCACAAAATCAAGAGAGAGAGAGAGAGAAAGAAACAGAGAGAAGGAAAGAAAAAGCTATTAAAGCCCCCAAGAGAGGTGCTGTGGTTCTGATGTTTACTCGAACTAAATTCTGGAAAATTCAGAGCCGTTGTGTGATTAATGATTAAGAGTAATCATTGAATGTTTTATGTAACAGTAATGATGAAATTTTGCAAAAGCGCTCAGGAATAATGCTGAGTCTATAAACTTTGAAATATAAAGATGCATGGCATAGAGAGAAAAAGAATATTAAAAAAAAAAAAGAAAAAGAATAGCATCTGAGGTCCAAATTTAATAAGGACCCACTAGGGCTTTTTGAACCTTTATTTACAGCTCATATCATTTCAGTAATTACTCAGCTGCTAATGAATAAACTAATAATGTATAATATATACAAATAACAAAATATTTGGCATACTGGAGTATGCAACCTTCTCAGACATTTTCAAAAGATTCAAGAAAGTAAACCTAATACTTCAAGTTCAAATAACATGAAATAATATTAACAGCTCAAGGAAAACGAGGAACCAATGGCAAATTATATTTTAATTCACAAAACATTCTGTGGATTGGTACTGAATGCCCATAATCTTGAGATTTTTATTTTTTATTAAAAATTTTTTTAATGTTTATTTATTTTTGAGAGAGACAGAGACAGAATGTGAGTGGGTTAGGGCCAGAGAGAGAGACACACACACAGAATCCGAAGCAGGCTCCAGGCTCTGAGCTGTTGGCACAGAGCCCAATGTGGGGCTCGAACTCATGAGCTGTGAGATCATGACCTGAACTGAAGTCAGTCGCTCAACCTACTGAACCACCCAGGTGCCCCCAGATTTTTATTTTTATTCAAATGATTTTGAACGGTGCTAAGGTTTTATTCCATTAGATGGAATCATTTACAGCTGATAACATGCAATGAGTAAGTTCACACATGTGTTTCCTCAAACATCCGGTACTGTCATAAGCTTGGAAGGACAGAGATTCCGCTAGGGATAATTGCTAATTCCAAATGTACACTATCACTTAAAAATTTCAAGTTGAAAATAATTTCTTAAGGAATGTCTCTACACCTGATTTATTGCACAAAACAATTCAAGTATATATGAAAAAATGGTTTTTACTACTCCTCCCCGTAGGAAAAAAAAAATGCAGCTTATTTATCAGTGTAAAAAACCAGAGCCTACAGTAGCCAGAAGACTCAGCTGGTCTTTGCAAAGGAGTTTATGGCTTTCAGTTGAAAACTGTAAGGGAGAATTCTCATTCTCAGCTGCTGGCTCCCAGTGAGCTCCCTGTGGCCTCTGGCCCCATTTCCATGGAGACAGAGGTGGGAAGGGTAAAAATAAGTTAAGGGGAAAACTTTTCTTTGAAGGAAGTATTTCCAAATCCCTACTCCTCCAATACTTATGAGTGTCCAAATTAAAACTGACCGCACATTACTGACTGAAGTTCACATTCAGTTCTTCAAGGTTCAGTGACTGAAAATAACATATCTGATGGTTAAGGTATGTTTGCATGAATAAAAGCAAATACCTGCCTTATTCGGTACTCTGTAAGCTCAAAATAGAAGCTCGAAAGAAAGGTAAAATGGCTGCTGCCATTAAACAGTGGACAGAGAATCCTACCATTTTCCAGGGTCTGTCTACCTACTATTCAAAAACAATCCTGCCAGTTTTTTATTGGCTGAGAGCTGTGAAAGTTACCACTGCAAACCTCTCATAGAGGAGGCAGGGTGGGTTGGTGTTACCCCAAATATGAGAAAAATGGGATCTTCACCAGGAGAATCTTTTTTGAAAAGTGTTGGTTTTCCTCGGGGTGCCTGGGTGGCTTGGTCGGTTATGCGTCTGACTTCAGCTCAGGTCATGATCTCACAGTCTGTGAGTTCGAGCCCCGTGTCAGGCTCTGTGCTGACAGCTCAGAGCCTGGAGCCCGTTTCACATTCTGTGTCTCCCTCTCTCTCTGCCCCTTCCCTGTTCATGCTCTGTCTCTCTCTGTCTCAAAAATAAATAAACGTTAAAAAAAAAATATATTTAAAAGTGTTGGTTTTCCTCACATGTAGCAACTAATCCATTGCCTCGCTCTAGGCTTTTGTTCCTGAGCATTCTACCGAGGTTAATAAAAATAGATAGGATGGTCAAATAACTATTGCTATAAATCATCAGTTTACAGCTCACTACTAGCGGTCATTTATTGAGTCATCACTGCCTACCTGCTACTGTCTGATGTATCTGTTCACTTAATGATAGTCTCTTAGGAAAAACTTTTCACGAGGAAAAACTCAAACACACACACAAAACAGAGCACTCCGCTGAGCCCGTGTGTTTATCGCTCAATTATGACAGCCATCAATTCAAGGCCACTCTTCTTCTATCCATACTGCCACACACTGCTCCATTATTTTGAAGCAAATCTCAGATAATTTATGAATATTTTAGGATTAATAAAATATAACAACTCATTAAAAATAAACAATACCATTAGCACACCTAACACCACTATCACACCTAAAAAATTAATAATTTCCTAATAACTATTAAGTCAGAGAACTTTTCGAATTAATTAGTACTGTCATATTATTATTATTCTTTATTCACACTTTACAATTACAGGGAGTGAGGGTGAGAGGAGTTTAAAATCCTGCATAATACCAAAGAGAAGTTAAGTAGGAGAACTCACTTATAGGTTCAGGTATAAGACCACCACAAAGCCTGAGTTTAAGGTCACAGGGTTTACATTAAAACAAAACAAAACAAAATAAAAATCCTGATACTAACAGTTTTTCTGTGAGTTAGTAACTACGGGACAAACTTTGTTCTGACTGTTCTCAAAACAATCCAACAAAATAGGAGCCAATACCTGCATTTTACAGATGAAGGCACAGAGCTAGTCCAGGGTACATCTGGTCTGAACATACCTTCACTCACTGCCTCATGCCTTTACTCACTTTGTTACCTTAAAAATTTTTTTTTCTTTATTTTTATTTTAATTCCAGTATAGCTAACATAGAGTATCATAGTATATGTTGTATAACATAGAGTTTCAACAATTGTATGCACCAGTCAGCGCTTATCATGATAAGTGCATCCATCCTCCCCACCTACCTCTCCTCTGGTGGCCATCAGTTCATTCCCTGTAGTTAAGAGTCCGTTTTTAATTTGTCTCTTTTTTTCTTCATTTGCTTCTTGAATTCCATGTATGAGTGAAATCATATGGTACCTGTTTTTCTCTGAATGACTTATTTCACTTGGCATTATACTCTGTAGATGTATCCATGTTGCTGCAAATAGCAGGGTTTCTTTTTTTTTTAATAACTGAATACAATTCCATTGTGTGTGTGTGTGTGTGTGTGTGTGTGTGTGTGTGTATACACATACATATACACCACTTCTTACCCATTAGCAGAATTACTGGATTATAGGGTAGTTTTTTTTTTTAATTTTTTGAGGAACCTCCATACTGTTTTCCAAAGCGACTGCACCAGTTTGCATTCCCACCAACAGTGCACGAGGGTTCCTTTTTCTCCACATCCTTGCCAACACTTGCTGTTTCTTGTGTTTTTGATTTTAGCCATTCTGACAAGTATCAGGTGATATCTCATTTGATTTGCATTTCTCTGATGATGAGTGACATCAAGCATCTTTTCATGTCTCCACTGGCCATCTGTATATCTTCTTTGGAGACATGTATGTTCATGTCTGCTGCCCATTTTTAATTAGATTATTTGCTTTTTTGGTGTTGAGTTGTATAAATTTTTATATATTTTGGATACTAACACTTTATTAGATATGCCATTTACAAATACCTTTTCCCATTCAGCAGGTAGTCTTTTAGTTTTGTTGATTGTTTCCTTTGCTTTGCAGTAGCTTTTTACTCTGATGTAGTCCCAACAGTTTATTTTTGCTTTTGTTTCTCTTGCCTCAGGAGACATATCCAGAAAAATGTTGCTATGGCTCATGTTAGAGAAATCTCTTCATGAGCTCTCTTCTAGGATTTTTATAGTTTCAGGTTTCACATTTAGGTCTTTAATCCACTTTGAATTTATTTTTGTCTGTTATGTATGAAAGTGGTTCAGTTTCCTTCTTTTGCATGTTGGTGTCCCGTTTTCTTAACATCATTTGTTGAAGACACTTTTTCCAATTTCATATTCTTGCCTCCTTTGTCAAAGATTAATGGATCAATGTAATCATGGGTTTATTTCTGGGCTCTCTATTCTGTTCCACTGATCTATGTGTCTATTTCTGTGCCAGTACCATACTGTTTTGATTACTACAGCTTTGTAATATACCTTGAAATCTGAAATTATGGTACCTGCAGTTTGTTGGTCTTTTTCAAGATTGCTTTGGCTATTTGGGGTCTTTTGTGGTTCCATACAAATGTTTGGAATGTGTGTTCTAGTTTGGTGACAAATGCTATTGGTATTTTGATAAGGATTGTATTAAATTTGTCGATTGCTTTGGGTACTTTGGGCATTTTAACAATATTTGCTCTTCAAATCCAGGAGCATGAAGTCTTTTCATTTGTTTGTGTTGTCTTCAGTTTCTTTCATCAATGTTTTATAGTTTTCATAGTACAGGTCTTTCACTTCCTTGGTTAAGTTTATCCTAGGTATTTTAGTATTTGTGGTGCAACTGTAAATGAAACTTGCTTAATTTCTCTTTCTGCTACTTCACTATCAGCGTATGGAAATGCAACAGATTTCTGTATGTGGATTTTGTATCCTGCAATCTTTTTTTTTTTTCAACATTTATTTATTTTTGGGACAGAGAGAGACAGAGCATGAACGGGGGAGGGGCAGAGAGAGAGGGAGACACAGAATCGGAAACAGGCTCCAGGCTCTGAGCCATCAGCCCAGAGCCTGACGCGGGGCTCGAACTCGTGGACTGCGAGATCGTGACCTGGCTGAAGTCGGACGCTTAACCGACTGCGCCACCCAGGCGCCCCTGTATCCTGCAATCTTATTGAATTCATTGATCAGTTCTAGATTTTTGATGGAGTCTTAAGGGTTTTTCTACATATCATGTTATCTGTAAACAAAGTTTTACTTTTTCCTTACCAATTTGGATGCCTTTTCTTTTTGCTGTCTGACTGCTGTGGAGACGACTTCTAGTACCATGTTGAATAAAAGTGGTGAGAGTGGACATTCATGTCTTATTCCTGATCTCAGGGGGAAAAGCCCTCAGTTTTTCCCCATTGAGTATAACTAACGCTGTGCGTTTTTCATATATGGCTTGTTATGTTGAAGTATGTTCCCTCTAAATCTACTTTGAGGATTTTTATCATGAATGGATGCTGTACTTTGCCAAATGCTTTTTCTACATCTATTGAAATAATCATGATTTTTATCCTTTTCTTGTTGATATATCACTTGGATTGATTTGTCTTTTTACCCACCTTTATATCTATCAATCCATTCATCTATATAGTCAGTTATGTGAATACTTAATATGTTTTCATGGCTCAAAACACAAGAGGTTCAACTTGGTACTTATGGAAAAATCTCTATCACCTCTGTCCAATTCCCATTTCCAGAGGTAACCAAAATTTTTGGTTTCTTGATTGTTTTTCCATACGGATCTTGTGCACACACAAGCAAATGCACATCCTTTCTCTATTTTTACACGGGAGGCAGGATACTACATACACTGTTCTTATTTTGGAGCTTTATTCTCTTCTTTTATACAGAGCCCACACTATGCCATCCTGCCCATTCTCATTGAGAAGCAAGCCCAGATCTGAGTTTCTAAGTCTCTAAATCTTAACTTCCCTACATTTAATATTGACTCAGAACTTGTATGTTTCCCTCATTCATATTTTGAGACTGTTTAAGCATTCTTTAAAATCAATTAATTCTGCTATCATTGCTTTAGGCAATGCCCTGAAACTTACTTTAAAAGCAAAGCACATTGGACTGTGTTGCCTGAGATACCAGCAGGTTTATTTAAAAATAATCCAATGTTATAATTAACTAGCTTTTAAATATTCTTCCGTTTATTTGTTTCATTTTGTCATTTCTATTTAAAAGTGTTCTCAAAGAGGATGGAAGATGATTTGCAGTAATGGCACTATCAGCTAAAGTAGCGAAATTAAAAACTAATAAAGATGGGAAAAATAATTTAAAATGTCTCCTTGGAGAATTTCTAACCATACTGGTTTGGGGCCATCATTTCCCATGTCTACACAGTGTTTATAAAAATCCCAAATTGATATTATCCCCAGGTGCATGGCAGAAGTGAACACAAATTCTCTTTAACCACAGCCTTTGAATGAATTCCTATATGCCAAGGTCCAAGGAACACCAATCATCATCATCCCCCCACCACACATACACACACTCACACACACACACACACACACACACACACACAGAGTAACATGGGCAAACCAGCCACCATGAGTAAGAGTCAGCAAAACAACATAATACACGAACAGTCCCACAAAGGCAGGAGATATGGGAATTATCAGATATAAATGAAGTTAAAGAAAAATAGATTTGAAAAGGAATGAAAATATAAAAGAGAAGTCTAGAAATAATGGGCATGGGGTGAGATAACCTAATGTAATCAGACTATTAGAAAAGAGAATAGGAAAATGTAGCACGTTTTAAGTTGCATGAAAATGTAGAATGGAATTCATTTCTCCATGAAAAGACCTATTCTTAGATTCAGGCATCCCAACAAATCCCAGGCAAGTTAGACAGAAATCTACATTTAGACACATTATGGAGAAAGTGCAGAAGTTTAAAAAAAAGAAAAAAAAGAAGTATCAGTTTGAGCAGAAGGCAAGTTTAGTACAAAAGAATAATTAGTTGACCGGTCAAACAGCTGTATGGAAATTAGAGGACACTGGAATACTACTTGTGGGTATCCCAACAATGCATCTTCAAAACATACTAACTAAATACAGATAGAACTACAAGGAGAATCTGACACGTCTATGAACACACTAGATCTGTGGTTCTTGACTTTGAGTGTGCATCAGAATCACTTGGTGGGCATGTTAAAATGCAGATTCCTGGGTCTACCTTTTGTTTCTGATTTAGTAGGTCTGCAGTAGGGCCCCGGAATTTGTATTTCTAGTGAGTTTCCAAGTGGTGCTGATTCTACTGGTTCAGGAATTACACTGTGAGAACCACTGCCCTAGAAAAGTATTATACATATGCATCAAGAGACAGGTATATAAAAGTTTACAGCAGTACTGGCTGTTATTGAAAATTACTGACAACCTGTTATGTCAATCCACAACAGAAACTAGAAGTAACTCATAGTATATTGAGACAACTGAACGCTATAGAGTGATAGGAAAGAACCAACTATTGCTACTTGTATAACATAGCTAATTCTCAAAAACAATGAGCAAAAGAAGAAAATCTAAGAAAAATGCACAAACTAGGATCTCATTTACATAAATTTCAATTAAAAAATTAAAACATTGTATAAAGATATGTCTAGTTTTAATAAAGCCATGAAGAAAATGAATACTCCAATAATAGACCTGGCAATTTCCCCTGTAGGGTGGGGTGGGGACATGCAATCATGGAGAGGAATGTTCTACTTCTTAAATGGGGGTAGGTGAGTTGTTGGATGCTTATTTTATTCTAAGTTGTACAGTTACATGAGGCATACTTTTTGTATCCAAGGTCTATCTTGCAAAAAAAAAAAAAAAATTAGTAGGTAATGGAACCAGATAGTATATAAGAAGAGCCAAATCACTGCCAACTAAAGTGGTCAAGAGCAGATTCCATAAGGAATGAGGATTTGAGTGATTACTGAAAATGTGACAGGCAAAGATTTGGAGCAATGAGGGTACTGCACCCTTGGCAGAGTAATATAATCAAGTGATCAGAAGTAGATCAGTCTGGCCAGAGAGTGTCATCTGGGCTATTACAGGCAGATTAGGTTGAAAGGGAAGCTAGATCAAATTCTTTTTTCTTAAATATATAATTAATTTGTTTATTTAGAGAGAGAGAGAGAGAGAGAGTGGGGAGCACTCAGGGAGCGGGGGGGGGGGGGGCAGAGAGGGAGAGAGAGAATCCCAAGCAGACTCCACGCTCACCTTGCAGCCCGAAGCAGGGCTCAATCTCACAACTGTGAGATCATGACCCGAGCCAAAATCAATAGTTGTACGCTTAACCAACTGAGCCACTGAGGCACCCCTCAAATTTTTAATTCAACTAAGAGTATAAAGTCAGAATTTTGAGAAATTAGGACATACGCAGATACCTTTTGATGGGAGAGGTCAAGATGAATCAGGGATAGGGCTACTGTTAGGCACAAGTCTTGTTATTCAGTCAGAGCTACCTACATAAAAAGGGAAACGTCTTTGATTTAGTAACTTCCTTTTTTTTTTTTTAACCAATATGAGGGAATATACATATGCTATTTTGATAACTCTGTAAGGTTTAAAATGAAAAATAATAGTTGCTTTCTCTTAACCTCACCCATTCCTAATTCTACTATCTAGAAGAATGACTTCCACCATTTTTCAGGCTTTTCTGGTTTTAACTTCCATTTCTTTTTTGAAGTAACATACTTATTTTATACAGCTATGTCTTGATTTAGACATGATTTTCTCTACTAGGATTTGGCTCTTTTATAACTACTACCTGTAGACTCAAGCACACACAAGCACTTTCCCACTTATTTCCCGCCAACACAAATCACAATTTTTGGCTAACCCAATGGACAGTATTTACATTATTATGGCCATATGAACATTGTTCTTACTGAGCCACGTGGCACACTGAGAACACATTACTTTTCTTGTATAGCTTTTAGATTTTCTAGGAGTTAACTGCCTTTTTTTATATTTGAATAGCTTCTATTTCCCTAGCAACAATTTATACACAAATTCTCCATTCAGGTCTCTAGAAGATTCCTCAAGTGGTGAAATTCGATGGGTAATTTGTATGTTCCATTTCTCCCCCTTGGAGACATCCTTCATGGACTACTCCATATTCTTGCTTCAGTGTGGCTTACTAAGGAGTTTTTATCCCAGAATTCACTTAATAACATTCTAGAAATTCTTATCACCTTCTTCTTTTGTTGGATATGATCTTCCTTTTTCTCCTGAGCACGTAGGGTGGGGCTTGTCAAATGGTAGACTATGTGGTTTTGGGGGGAACCCCAAAAACTAGTTATGTTTACATCTTACCAGTTTTCTCAGACAGAATCATTTGGGTACCTGATGGTAGGAGACTGTGGATAAGGCTGGCAGCCAGAGTTTCGACTATCATGGCTGCACCATGCATGGACAGGACTTGGAGCGCAGGCTTACCTTTCAGGATGCATAAATTCCCTTAATCATTCTTTTTTCAACAGAGGGCTTTGCTTTTGCCTTCAAGTATTCCAGGGGCCTAAAAAATAGCCCTCTCCTGTCTAGATGGACGAAGGTTGAAAATCATATCACCAGACCATAAAACTATCAATATTATAAGTTAATTAAATTTTATAGTTGACAAATATTTAAGTGCCTCATCTGAGCAAAGCATTGTTGGAAACTGAGTGAATGCATGTATGCTTCTTTTCCAAATTTCTTGGAACCGGAAGCTATCTTTAAGGGGGCGGGGGGTGGGGGGGAGGGAAACAACCAGAAAGTGGTGCTGACATATAAGGTCTTGAAATTCATTACTTTGAGAGAGTCTAGGCTAAATGTGAAAGTACTTCCAAAAAAAAAAAAATATAGGAAAATTCGCAAACGTCAGTTCCATTAAAAGAAACTAAAATGTTTAGAAACATTTCTAACTTCTGAGATTGTTGTAGAGAACAGTCATAGTTTTTATAATTTTGGTGGCAGAGGGAGAAATATTCCTCAAATGCCATGTGCAGTTCTTGGGATCTACTAAGTTCTAGTATGAAGAAGTGTATCTGCTATTATGTATGTATGCCTATCAGAAGATATTTTCTAGAATATTCAAATTAAGTGTACTGTAGAATGATCATCATAGACCAGTAGTTCTCAAAGTTAGTCTGTGGGTCTCTGGGGGTTCCCCAAGGTCTAAAAAATTTTTTATGATAATTCTAAGACATTATTGGTCTTTTTCACTGTGTTGATATTTACACCAATGGTCTAAGTCATGCTGATGCTTTAGTAAGAACCAAGACAGCGGCATCAAACTACACAAGCAGACATTTTATTCTTTACCATCAGGCACTACTGACAGTGGGGGTGGGAGGGTGGTGGAGAAGCCAGGTTCACTTAAGAATGTCTTTGATAAAACAAACAAACAAACAAAATGATTGCTCTTATTAAATCTCAACTATTAGGTAAACTTGAAAATACATCCTGCGTGGGGTGCCTGGGTGGATCAGTTCGTTCAGCATCTGACTCTGGATTTTGGCACAGGTCATGATCTCACAGTTCATGAGTTCAAGCCCCGTGTCGGGCTATACACTGGTAGCATGGAGCGTGCTTGGGATTCTCTCTCTCCCTCTCTCTCTGCCCTCCTCCACTCACTCTCTCTCTCTCTCAAAAATAAATGAATCAACTTTAACAATATATATAAAAATAAAATATATCATGTGTGATAAAATA
Source organism: Lynx canadensis (assembly GCF_007474595.2). Classification (NCBI taxonomy): domain Eukaryota; kingdom Metazoa; phylum Chordata; class Mammalia; order Carnivora; family Felidae; genus Lynx; species Lynx canadensis. Next base: position 135,164,485 of record NC_044303.2, on the reverse strand, counting down.
GGAAGTGAACATAAAACTTGCAGCATGCTACAGGAGGACGGCTTGTCTTGAGGAAAAGGGCATATTGAATTGTATGGGCTGCAAACTAAATAGCCATTTTTCACAGACCATGATATTTTATTTGAAGGAATGACTGACAACTTATGGTTTTCATACTTGAGTATTTGTCAGACATTTTCTCAAAAATTAATGAAATAAGTCGTTCACTTCAAGGGAAGCCACTGGCAGTATTTGTTGCCAATGATAAAATTCAAGCTTTCAAACTCCTATCTACCACTATGAGCTTGACAACGGCCTAATACTTAAAGACATTAAGTAAAGACTGGCAATTATGTTAATGATTGTGATTTCTTATGTTAAAACGATAACATCGATAATAAAATGGGCCAAATATGTAGAAGAGCCACATAACTCAACAAACCAGTATTTTCCAAATGACCAATGCATGGGTAAAAGACCCTTTCAAAATGAAAGGGACACAAAATAATCTTAAAATTACAAAGTAACCTTTAAGAAACTACTCCTTGGTGAGTTTGGACACATAAAGAAAAATATCCACAAGGACTTGAAAAGGCTGTTACAATACTCCTCCGTTTTCCCCCTATATCTATGTGGAATTTTCTTTACATGCTTCAACCAAGACAACATATATCAACACGATGAAAGAAGAAGATATGAGACTCCAGCTGCCTTCTATTAAGTTAGACAACGACATTTACAACAATGTAACACTGCTACTCATCTTTTTTGAAAAAATAGATTTAATATACATAAAATATTTATACAAACATGTAATGAGTATCTTATTATTGTTTTTCAATGAATACATAAATATTAATTTTTTTTCTCATGCAGTCACTATTGATAAGTTATACCCAAAATACACAAGAAGCCCAGTGAGCTCACCAATAATTTTCAAGAGGAATTCTGAGACTCAAAAGTATGAGAATTAAACAAACCTTAACTGGTCTTTCTGCTCATGGTCATAGGTTTGGGCAGATAGAGGAGATAAATTTGGAAGCAATGACGACACATTGAAAATAATTTGGCAAAGCAATGGTTCCCACCTGGGATCAACGCTGACCACCCATCCCTCCAGGGGCACTTGAAATGTCCGTAGACCTTTGTGCCAGTCACGCTTGAAGGATCCAAGTGTGGGGGTTGAGGGGTTGGGGGAGTGCGGGGGAGGTAAGGAGAGTTGTTACTGGCTTCTAGTGTGTAGAGGCCTGGGATGCTACAGGACAGATTACAATGCACAACACAGCTCCCACAACAAATAATTATCAAGCACAAAATGCTGGTAGTACTGAGGTTGAGAAACCCTGGAGAAAAGTTTAGTAGATAAATATAAAAACTGCCTATCAAAACAAAACATTGATGCTAAATCACTTAAGTGTATGCATCCAAGACACCACATTTTTCCATCAAGATACATACAGATTAGAATGGGATAAGCACATTTAAACCATGAAGCTGTCTTCTGATTTACCAGTGAGACCGGTCTGTCATTTTCTAAAGGCAAATAAAGGACTAATGTTTGCTCTCTGCTCTATCATTAAAACCCTAATAAATTCTTAAAAGTTCAGTCTATCCCACATTCAACATATAACTCAAGTCTGGTAACATATATCTGTATTTCTGAAGACATAGTAAATGTGAGATCCATAAGCCTTAATGTTAATTAAAAGGACATGGTAAATAAAAACTTGTGCTCTGACTCAAGGCAGCATCCTAAGGTGCCCCAATCATTTATAAAACACAAGACTTAAAGAATCAGCAAGACATCCATTAAACAAAAGAGAGTAATACTTACTACTCGGTTTAATACTAACGGAGACAGTTAATAATTGTTGGGCCAGCCGATGTCATCATTTTGGTAGAAAGCAATTAGAAACTCCTAGACTCTCATAGTAGGTAGGATCATCCTATCAGCCAACTAGTCATACCTACCTGTAGGCCATCCCCAAACTCCCAACCCTTGGTTGAGGTCCTAACCCTCTCTGTACCAGTGAATGTGACTTTACACGGAAATCAGGTTTTTGCAGAAGTAACCAAGTTGAGATGACATCATACTGGATTAAGGTGGGCCCTAAACTGAATCAATGACTGATCTCCTTAGAAAGAGAGAATGATTTGGAGTCACACATAGATGGAAGACGTCCCCGTGAAGACAGAAGCAGAGATTAGGGTGATGCGGCTACAAACCAAGGATTAGGATTAGGATTTCTGGCAAGCACCACAAACTAGGAAGAGGCAAGAAATGATTCTTCCCTAGGGCTTTCAGAAAGAGCATGGTCCTGCTGCTAACTTGATTTCTGACTTGGGGAACCGTGAGACAATAAAATTCTGTTGGTTTAAGCCACTCAGTTTGTGGTACTTTGTTACAGCAGCTTCAGGATGCTAACATATCTAGCAATCTATACCAGAGTCTCTTCCTTCTAATCCTTTGGTGACTGTTTTCTGGTATTGGATGGAGAAGGTCCAGCGATGGGACACTCATTAACAGAAGAGGCAGGTTTGCTGCTGGATGATTCTAAAAACTACTCAGTTCTTCTTTGCATAATGAGCAGACAGACTTTTCCACTCGGGTGCTTAAATTGTTTTATTTTTATCAACCATCAGTCTGGTATTCTGTCATCTCTAATGCCTATCATGATATACTTGGACAAATGGGTCACTGAAAGTTCATCTCATCCAAAGGCAGAAACCAAAATCCCCAAAGGCTAAATCAAGGCTCTCTCTAACTCATCATCGTTAGAGCAGGCAATAACAAATGTGTGAGCCTGAGCTCTCACCTCCACCGAGAATGATGGGCATCCCCTTGAGTCATTCAAATTCAGTTGTAAAAACGTGTGCAGGGGGAATCTGGCCCAATGGGTGGGAGCCCAGTTTACACAACATGGATAAGTGCCTTCTGAACCTTCACAAAATGAGTAGCAGAAATGAGATTAGAATTCACTTCATTATGCACCAGATCCTAGTGGTTTTTCTGACTTCTGTGCAGAGAGCCTTTCTTGGGCACACTGTGGGATATTCATCTTTACTCCACTATACACTGTCCCTTGTGAGGGGAGATCTTAATAAGGTGTTTAATAAACGCTCACAAATTAGTTTACTTCCGTGCCGTTGAGTGTCCCTTCTCTCACAGCAATTGAAATTCTATTTATAATAAATTCACTCAGTATTCACGTGGGCGATGCATACATTTCAAAATGTTCAGCTGCAATTTGGATCTAATTAGTTGACACTTTGAGGACTGCCAAAAGTTTTTTTATTCAGGAGTGGATTGGCTGTTTCAACAACAAATCCTCAAAAACATCTGTAGGATAAAGCCAACTGACAAAAATATTTATGTTACAGTTTTCAGCTGTGACATAAGGGGACATTCCGTTTTATGTGCTTTGCATTTATTGCAAGAGCTTTGGCCACAAAGATGCTCTGTGGGAAGGACTTTCCTCATTATCATCTTGTCTTGTCCTTCCTTTCTGTTGGTTCAAATTTACAGGGTGCTATAGAGGGAAAATTCAATAGCCTGACTGCATACTTTGTTTTGTGCCTCAACATCTCATTGTCCGTAGTTAAAAATTAAAAGCAAGGATGACAGCCACATTCAAAATCACTTTTAAAAATGCTGCAGAAGGATGACAACAGAGCAGGGGCTAATTATGATGAAGATGTTGAAGAAAAAGGTGAAGAAAACAATCGCAGCTAACAATGATCCAGCTTACTTTTGCACAGTTGCTGCACCGGATGTGGGCTCTCATGCGGCTCTCTCAACAACTCTGTGAAGTAGGTATGCATTAGGCCCATTCTGAAGATGAGAAAACTGAGACTTCGGGAGATTAAGTCACTTTCCCAAGGTCTCAGAGCTCCTAGGTTGGGGGGATCAGCATTTGAAACCAGGTCTGACCTGCAAAGTCACAACTTTACACGGACTTAGCTGTGTTTCTGGAGAAGAACAGGGGAAGAACAATGACACAAAATGAAAATGTGGCTTTCTACAGTCACAGAGGAAGTGAGTATCCAAGGGACTCTGCCTTTCTAGGTAGGTGTCGTGCAGCAACACGTAAGAAAACTCCAAGGCAATTCTCTCTGCAACCGAGCAACCCCCTCATTTTTGTTTAATTCCCTAATAGTGTGCGGGGCTGATGTTGTTCAAGTAATTGGTACAGTGATTCAGCTTGATAATTGCCAGTAAAAGGATGCAGACCTGTTTCTACAGTCTGATAACATGAGCCTTTGACCCCAGCCCACCTCAAAGGGATCTGAGCTAGGGAGGCCAGACTGCAATGCAGTGTGCTGTGTAAGAGCGAGCTCTGGAACCAGACTGTCTGGGTTCAGTTCCCGGCAACATGAATCATTCCCTACGTGATTTTGGAGAAGGTTTAAAATTTCTTTATGATTTGGGGCGCCTGGGTGGCTGAGTCGGTTAAGCATCTGACTGCAGCTCAGGTCATGATCTCACTGCTCGTGGGTTTGAGCCTGCATCGGGCTCTGTGCAGACAGCTCAGAGCCTGGAGCCTCCTTCAGATTCTGTGTCTCCCTCTCTCTCTGTACCTACCCCCACTCGTACTCTGTCACTCTCAAAAAAAAAAACCAATTAAAAAATAAATAAAATCTTTAAAATTTCTTTATGATTCAGTTTCCTTCTCTTAAAATAGGGGATACATCTGGGGCACCTGGCTGACTCAGTCAGTAGAGCATGTAACTCTTAATCTCGGAGTTGTGAGTTCAAGCCTCGTGTTGGGTGCAGAGATTATTTAAAAATAAAATCCTTTAATGAAAATAGGGAACACATCTAACTCCTCACATTTGTTGGGTAGATTAAGATAATCCATAAATGTAAAGCACTTGGAGTAGTGCCTGACATAAGTAAGGGCCCATTAAGGACTGGCCATCATCATCACTGTCACTGTAATCTCTCAGCCTCTTGTGGGAACTGAAGGGTTTGACTCTGCTATAGACTTTTTTTTTACTATGGAGAAACAGCCCAAAGATCTTCATCTGTACCTCAAAACTTCCCTAGGGAAATTCTAATAGGTATTAGAACCTTTATTAATTGCTATTATGTTTGTACTCAACAGCAATAATTTTCAAGGTAATGTGATGAGCAGAAGTTTTTAAAATTTGAATTTTTATGAAATTACCTTTTTGAAAAGTAATTCGTAAAGCAGCTTGTTTGGGGGGTGCTTGGGTGGCTTGGTTGGTTGAGTGTCTCTTTTTTTAAAAAAGTTTTCTTAATGTTTATTTTTCAGAGACAGAGAGAGAGGGAGAAAGCCCACGCACATGAGTGGGGGAGGGACAGAGAGAGGGAGACACAGAATGTGAAGCAGGCTCCAGGCTCTGAGCTGTCAGTGCAGAGCCCAACATGGGGCTCGAACTCATGAACTGCGAGATCATGACCTGAGCCGAGTCGGACAGTTAATGGACTGTGCCACCCAGGTGCCGGGAGTGTCTGACCCTTGATTTAGGCTCAGGTCAGATCCCAGGGTCATGGATCAAGTCCTGCATAGGGCTCCTCGCTGAGTATGGAGCCTGCTTAAAATTCTCTGTCTCTCTCTCCCTCTGCCCTTCTCTCTCTCTTGCACTCTCTCTAAATAAATAAAATTAAAAAAAAGAAAACAGCTTGTTTTTAAAGAAGTTACTTCTCGCTAGAGATAACGTAATAAAACATATGGCACCGTGACTAGCACAGGGAAGGCACTCGGTAAATGTCACCATCACTACTATTAAAGTAATATCTTCCTGTCTGTTTTGTGGTCCTTAATAGTACTTTATCACACAGTGTGCTTTTCTGTTGTGGATTACGGGGTTTGTTATAACACTGAGACTGTTGGCTTTTTCCAGTAAAGCCACTGTAACTTCTCTATCCCTGAACCTTCTGGCTAAAAATATCTGCCTCACCCTTTTCTCTACAGCTGTGATTAGAAAAATTTGCCCTGGGCATGAAAATCACTAATTAGAGTACGTACCCCCTTCACAACAGGACCTGATTAGGTGCTACCTACACCGAGGCCTCCCATTTCATGTTCCTCAACAGAATCGGTCTCAAATGTCACTATGGATGGTGTTCTGTTAATATCAGCTCAAAGTGCACCAAAATAAGTGCAACAAAAGATTCAACTTCCAGCCCTTTTCATGATGAGGAATGAATGGCAACGTTAGCAGGCTTGAACAACCTGCTGTAAAGCATTTCCTTCGCATGAACAGACATACGTAGTCTATGTTTTAGTGGAAACTGGTGTGTCAACAGGGCATCGTTTCACTGTCCCAATATATCACACAATATTTTAAATGTAAGCTAAGACACAGTTATCATTAAGTAATGCATGTTAATTTCCAACAACAACAACAACCAGGAAATAAGAAAGGAAAATTATAATCACCTGTGTAACACTACCACAAAACCAAACTACTGTTGACATTACGCTACCCAGCCTTGTAGATTACATCTTTCTCTGTATCTCCATGTAATTTCTGTTATTAATATTTGGGGAAATTTTGCAAGTTTCAATTTTTATCTAATTAATTATCTAACTTCTCCTTTTCTACTTGTATGGTACTTAATGAGCTTTTCCATGTTCAGTTGTATTTGCATCTATTATGATTTCTTTTTTTTTTCATTCAAAGTTCTAATCTATTTGAAACTGATTTGGTTTAGGAGCGAGCGAGAGACCGCACTTGGTGTTTCTCCAAATGGCTGACCTGTTGCTAAGACACAATTTATCAATCCATTCCTCCCTGTTGATTTGAGGCTCGCCTCATAGAGTAAGTATGGTACTTTCAGCCAAGACCCTAAGATGATAGATATTACATTGCCAAATACCAAGGTGAGTGCCATACCAAAATATGTCTTCAAAGGAAATAGTGAGAATACAGTTTCATGACCCTTAAATTTCATACCCATGTTGAGGATATAAAATGGTGGGGTGCTGGTAAAAAAAAAAAAGGACAGTGAGATATATCTGTAACTGTGAAGATTAATGTCTTTGGAGAGAGTAGGGCAGTGTGTCCCATTTTTCACCCACTCAGGCCTTGAGAGAATCTTCCATGGAACTACTTTGAGAGTTTGACATATGGCCCCGGCAAATGACAGACACCAACAACAGTATCAGCAACTCATCCTCAGTGAAGAACCAGTGAGGACAGAGGGGCTGGCTACTGTAGGTGGAGCCATAGGAGTGTGGGTCACGTGACTCAGGTCTGCAAACTCAAGAGTTTGTCAAGACAAAGAATATGTGAGTTGATCCTCATGTACCAGATGTGGGCCACATATGAGACAGAGACAAGGAGGGGTAGAGGGGTGGAGACGGACAGTGAGCGTGTGTGAATTCATGCACAATCATCTGGCTAGAGGGACAAGAGACGTCAGCAATTGGAGGCTAGAGGTGGACTGCAAGCTTCCCGGGAGGAAGAGCAAGAAATGCCCCTATGGACAGTGCACCACACACATCAAGGGAATGCAGGTGATATATGTCCATTCCTAGGAGGGATGCCACAAAAAGGCCACAACAGCGTCCCCTGAGTAGGGTGACCAACTATCCCAAGTGACGTGGATTGAGGGAATTTCAGAGACATGGACTTTCATATTAAAACTGGGAAGGTCTAGGTAACCTGGACAAGTTGGTCACACTATCCCTCAGTAATGAGGTCAGTTTCAAACACCTGGTGGGCCTAGAGAGCGTACAGCCATCTTAGGACAAGAGAGTCCAATTCTTATTCTCATGTTCTCCAAACCTCTCTCATCTCACCCTGGAATGATCAGAAACAACAAGGAACAAGGAGAAGCACAACTGAGCTAGAGAAGGCTAGCTTCATTTGGGAGAAGGGGTGCAACCGGAATGCTGAGTGGGCATTTTGATTATGTACTTTGAGCTCGTGATCTAAGGTGATCCAAAACTTTGTATCGTTCCAAGTGATCAGAAAATTCACGGAACTGGGGTGCCTAGGTGGTTCAGTCAGTTAAGTGCCAACTCTTGATTTTGGCTCAGGTCATGATTTCATGGTCCATGGGATCGAGCCCCACACTGGGCTCTGAATGGACAGCATAGAGCTTGCTTAGATTCTCTCTCTCCTCTCTCTGTTCCTTACCTGCTCTCTTTCGCACACACACGCTCTCTCAAAATAAATAAACTTTAAAAAGGAAAAAAAAAAAAAAAAAGAAAATCATGGAACTGAATTTTCACCCAGAGGCAAGAGACCTTCCCCACTGAATACATTTTAAAGGGTCATTGGGACCCAAAACCAAGTTGCTTTGTGATTTCACTCCACGAGCCATGCTGTGTCAATGTGCTAGCTTTTTATTTGTGGGCTTAAAAAAAACCCTACAAAAGTGTAGTATGTTTTGCATCCTATTCCACTCTGTTTTTCATACAATATACTTTAGGGCTTATCCATTATACTCTGGACAGAGCTGCTTCATTCTTTTTTAATGTTACATGGTATTCCATAATTGGATAATCCATGTTTTATCTAACAAATTCCTCATGATGGCTATCTAGGCTGTCCTCAAGATGGTCCCATTACAATTGGCTGTTAGTATCAATTTGACACAAGTGTGAATATAATCTAGAAGTGGCAGGCTGGGTTAAAAGATCATTTAAATTTTTGCTGGTTACTAATGAATTGCCACCCAAAGAGGTTCCATTCATTTATATTTCACTTGGAAATAAATGTAAGGCAGAACACTTATCTCTCCATTCACTAACATATGTGTTATTAAGCCAGTCTGATAGGTAGAAAGCAGCAAACGAGGGCCTTGGTGGCTCATCCTCCCAGGGTTGTAGTTAGAGTCCCATGTTAGGCTCCATGTGAGCATGGAGCCTGCTTGAGATTCTCTCTCTCTCTTTCTCTCTCTCTTTCTCCCTCTGCCCCTCTCCCCTACTCATGCATGCTCTAAATAAATAAGAAAACAGCAAACAATAATTTATATTTACATTCCTCTCATGGGATTGAGAATCACTTCATGTTTGAGAGCCACTTGGATTTTCTCATTTAGGACAGGCCCTTAGTTTTCCAAGGGCATTTTATTTATTTATTTATTTATTTATTTATTTATTTATTTATTTATTTATTACATTTTATTTCTTTTTGAGAGAGAGAGAGGCAGAGCACAAGTGGGGGTGAGGCAGAGAGAGAGGGAGATGCAGAATCTGAAGCAGGCTCAAGGCTCTGAGCTGTCAGCACAGAGCTCGATGTGGGGCTCAAACTCACAAACAGTGAGATCATGACCCGAGCTGAAGTTGGATGCCTAACCGACTGAGCCATCCAGGCGTCCCAGGCATTTAATTTTTAAAATATGGATTTCTAGGATTTCAGTATTAAGAAAATTCATCATTTGTGTTTTATGTGTCTTATAAATATTTTCACACACTTAATTTTTCTATTCGTCTTATCTATGGCTTATTTTTATATGGAAATTTTGACTTTTATATATTCTAATTTTTTAATTTTAAAAAAGAGTTTCTGGGGCTTTGTGTCTTACTCAGGGAAACATTTCATACTCTGAGGTTATAGAGTCTTCCATATATTATTTTAATATTCTTATATTTTTAATATTAAGTCTTTGATCTCTCATATAGATATAATAAAGCACTGATTTTTTTCCAAGTTGTCTCAATGCCACTACTCAAATAGTCTCTAGTCTCCATTTCTCCCCACTGATTTGTAATGCCATTTTATCACAGAATTACTCCCTAAAAATCATCAGGCCCACATAAGTTTTCCTAGTTGAATTTTACCAAACCACTGCGGAACAGAGAACCTCTAATGTTATTTAAACTCAACTGAACAGAAAAAAGAAATGTTCATACAAATAAACAGATGTTTTTAGGAAATGGCTCTTTGACACGTTCCCTCCTTTAGTCTTTGGAAATTTAAATGTTTGATTTTTTTTTTTCCTCTTTCTTATGTACTCAGTTCTGGAAAATCACACATTTCATCCAGATTTTTTATTTTACTTGTGTAGAGTTTAACATTATTTATATTTCCTTTGTAGTTCTGAGTATTTCCCCGTTCTTTTTTCCTTTGAGGGTATTTTTTGCTTTGTTGTTTTTTTAAATACTCATTTTTTTGGAAAGAGAGAGCAAGTATGCATACATGATGGGGGAGGGGGAGAGAGAGAGAGGGAGAATCCCAAGCAGGCTCCACACTGTCAGCACAGAGCCCTACACAGGGCTCAATCCCATGACTGCCACTGAGATCGCAACTTGAGCCAAAATCAAGAGTTGGACACTGAACCAGCTAAGCCACCCAGGTGTTCCTGCTTTATTTTTCACTTGATATGATTAGCCCGTTTCACCAAGTCTCTATTCTTGAATTGATTTATTGGTTTTATAGTTGATTTTTTTTTTTTTTTTACTCTCTTCTTGGGTTCCCTTTGTAGTTCATTTTCTAATTTTTAGAATTAAGTACTTAACTCCTTGCCATTAACACAAATACAGACTTTCCTTTCAGAATTGCTTTATCTCTACTCCACAGATTCTGCTAGGCCATGCTTTATTATCAGCATTTCTTAAGCATTCTTCAGTTTCTGATTTGATTTCCTTTTTGTTCTAGGAGTTGTCTAAGGGAGCAGTTTTCGACTTTGGCACAAAGGTTTTTTTGTTTTGTCCCTTAGTTTTTAAAAGTTAGTTAAAAGTTAGTTTTATTTATTTGTGTTCAGGTAACTTTTTTTTTTAATGTTTTATTTATTTTTGAGAGTGAGAGAGAGACAGAGTGTGAGTGGGGAGGGGCAGAGAGAGGGAGACACAGAATCTGAAGCAGTCAGCACAGAGCCCGACATGGGGCTCGAACCCATGAACAGTGAGGTCATGACCTGAGCTGAAGTCTGACACTTAACCGACGAGCCACCCAGGCACCCCTGGTAACTTTCAAACAAATGTTTCAGTGGAGAAATTCTTTCCTATCTCTGAAGGCTAGATACTCCTGGAGATAAAGAAAGGGGTGTGTGTGTGTGTGTGTGTGTGTGTGTGTGTGTGCAGGGATGGTGTAAGGTAGCGAAAGGGAGTCCATAAACACTCCTTGTCCAGAATCATTTCCTTAAATCCCTTCCCTACCCTCTGAGAAAAACATGAAGAGGGAGGGGAAGTAAAAAAAGGGGATGGTACGTGGATGGTTTTTGTTGCAGCAATTGTGGATTCAACCAAGTAAGGCTTCTGTGTGGCAGGAGCCATGCCCTGCAAGAGACAGGCTTAGCACCATTTACCTCATTAGTAGGCCTCCATGTTGCCATGCTGGGTATGAGGGCAGAGGGCTAGAGCTGAACTGCTCCAGTGCAAGGGACTTGTAGAGATGATGTGAGGAATGAGAAAGAAAGGAAAAGCAGCAGCAAGAGGCAAGAGAAAGCCTTCGGGGGAGAACCGAGATGTTTACTGATGGCTGTAACGAGTTCTCCTCAAAGCTTTCAGAAAAAGTTCTATGTTTCGCCATCATGGTGTGTAGCTGGATCTCCCAGAGGGCCCTTACTGAACGGATGACTGGGATTTCCAGTTTCATGAGGCATGAAAGCAGAGGTGGTCAGTAGGAGGTTACTATACTTGAGTTACACCTTTAAGGTCTTGATATAAAACATGTGTTCCTTTCACAGCATGAAGAAATGGACTGAATGGAGGACTGTGAGACCCTGCACGTACTTTGGGCCTTCTCACTTTCTGTGCGATCTAGAGGAGCTCAATGACACCACTAGGTCTCAATCCCTCTGGAAAAAGACTGTGTAATAGCAGCTTACCCTTCATCTCTTTCTGGAATATTCCAAAAGCTAAGAGCTCTGAATAGGGGCAAAGCCGGGTACACTGACCTCATCATCTGGTTTGATCCTGGGCAAGTTACCCAATCTCTTTAAGAAGTGAATTCCTCCGGTGTGAAATGATAATAAAATGTTGCCTGCTTCAAAGAGTTGTGGTAACGATTCAATGAGATAATTTCTGAAAAACTTGTTTATCAGAGTGCAGGATGCAGGGTAAGAATCAAACAGGTGGTATCTGAAACAAGTTAAGAGGCAAATGAAGGAATCAATGCACAAGACTACTAGGAGTTCTAGTTCAGGATGAACAGGCTTAGCTTTGTAGTTGCAGGCAGTTCATCTAACCTTTGTCTTCAGCTTCCTCATTCAACTTAACTCTTAATTATTCAGAAGGTGTTTTGATAGACATCCCAAGTCACAACATCTCTGGCCTTCCATTTCTTCTCTGGCCTAATGATAGGATCAATAACAAAAAATCAGGATTTTTTTTAATATGCTTTTTAAAAAGATGTTTATTTATTTTGAGAGAGAGAGAGAGAAAAGAAGAAGAAGAGAGAGAGCAGCCGAAGGGAAGAGAGACAGGAGGAGAGAGAATCCCAAGCAGGCTCCACACTGTCAGTACAGAGCCCAATGTGGGGCTTGATCTCACGAACCTCGAGATCAAGACCTGAGCTGAGATCCAGAGCCGGACTGTTAACCGAATGAGCCGCCAAGGCGCCCCACCAACTAGCTGGTTTTTAACATCCCTTCCATCTCTAACTTTTCATGAGATCATTATAGTTGTTACCTTCAACATCTGTGTCCTTGGGCTCAGTCATTTATATCCTGCTCCTAAATATCTATGATCTAGATATCAACATCAGCGGTGGTCTACCACTCTTAGACATAGCGTAATATCCACACTGCTCAGGCACCCAAACATACTCAGACACATTGCACTCTTCTGTATTTATTCCAGGTTTCCTTTTGACTTGATAACCAATGACATCACTAGTCAAGAGCCCTAAATGAGCTCGTAGATGACTCCTAAACTCCACAGTCATTGATAAAAGGATAACATACTCACAAATAACATAGGATGGATTGTATTTAATGTCATTATATGTCCTCTCTTGAAGTATGAGGCAAAGGTAGGGTACAAAGAAAACTTTGGTGTCAGGTCAATATGAATTTGAATGGTGGTTGATTGTACTTCCTAGCCTAGTTGGGCTCGTTAATCTTTCTAAACTCAATTTCTTGGTCTGTATAATGGAGCTAGTGATAGCCCAGCATAATTTGAGAAAATTAAATGAAATAATGATGTAAAAGGGCTTCGCACAGTGCTCTGCATTCCTTCCTTCTCTCTTGGAAGGGAGGTATAGATTACAAGATAGATCCATCCCAGTAGCTCATGATCCTGGAACCCTGTTGACCTAGCACTACAAATGAAGGGGGAAAACACCATCTCTGATGCCACACTTAAAGAAGTTAAATTCGGAAAAAAAAGAAAGTACTTCCGTAAATGAAGCCTCCAAGGGTTACTTACTGCAGGGTTATTCAGCATTTTCAAATTCTGCGACCTGACCTCAGTTCTTAACTGTCCTGTTGTGCCACCATGTGCAGGGGGTGTGGCTGTGACGTGTGCGTGAAGGACAGCAGTCTTGGAGAAAGGACTGGGAGAGTGATGGGGCTCTAGGGACCTGCCCACATGCTGCCATGAAGAGTCTAATAGGAAAGAGGGGAAATGGGAAGAATAAAGAAAAGCAAAATGCCAATAAATTGAAAAATAAACCTTACTATCCTTACCTGTCTTTTTGCTTTATCCAACTGCTAGCAGATACTCAAACAAACAGTACAATCTCTCTAATATGGACTAGGAGAGGCTCATTTCAGGTCTGATGACAAGAGAAAGAAAAGCAAAACTGAATAACTGAAAATCCAAATGCTGATTAACCGAGAGTTGGCTCTAAAAAGAATGAAAACATCTGCTGGCTTCTTTGAAGAAAGAAATAAAAAAAAAAAAAAAAAACAATCCCTTTGGGTTTTTCCTGCACCAAATCCTGTTCTCAATTTTCTGTTTGGGAGCCATCCAGGAAAAAAATGACCTCTCCCATTCGAGTAATGAATTTCTATTCCCTTTTGAACTTTAAATATGTTAATTTAATCCCCACATGGTCACCAAAAAATATGTATTGTCAAACCATAGATCTTGACACACTGCTTCAGGGCTCACTGCTACCCTGGATCTCTGTTTCCCTAGTTCTAAACATAGAGCTTGTCCAAAGGAAAGATAGCCTGGCCTGGCCCAGCCCAGGCCTATCCCTCCAGTGTTTACAAGAATTCTGACTTTTTGTCACAATGTCCCTTCAATGAAATGAAGCATTCCCAAACCTCTAACGATTTCAGAAACTGGCCAAGAACAGTCAGTAGAATGGGACCAAAACCACACTACTACTCATTTCTGGCCATGAAATCAACCAGCATTCAGAACATATTATCCTACAACACGGTCAATACCTCCCAACCGGGATTTTATTTATTCTTTTTTTTACAAAACTATCCAAGTATTTGCCCTCATTGAAAAAAAAATGTGATATGTTAATCTGCAGGCCGAAAAGCATTGTATAATCTTGAGTGTGTGTGAACACTGAGGGTGGTTGGATGGGCTTGTGCTCCTGGGAATACTGATACCTGCTGCTGCTCAACGTCTAGCTGGTTAGGTGTAGATTTTTTTAAGCTGGGGAGTCATCTTTCTAATCTGGGATTCACTGCCATTTATTAAGTACAGGGTGTTTTTGGGGAGGCAGAGTCTAAAAGCTATAGGAAATTTTGTCCCTGTCTTCAAGGGACGCACTCCCCCACCCTCCTTCCACTGTGGCATCCAGACTTACCCTCTTGGCCATCCCAAACCCTCCAACTTAATGCAAGCAGGCCAAAGCTGCACATATAGAAAGCATTATGTGAGGGTTTTAGCATTACTATAATCATCTGTAAAAGCAGTATGCAAACATCTAAAGATTTACTGGAACCATTTGCAAACCATTAATTCCACAAACTTATCGAACTGCTCTGTGTGCTAAGAACAGGGGGAGGATGCACAGATGGCCAGGGCAGACCTCCTTTTAGGAACCTATAATCGAGCAGAGCCGATGAGAAATGTACACAGCCCCATAAATGAGGAAGAAATTCAGATCCCTGAACTACCTGATCCATGTCATTTGGTTACTTCTTACATCCAGGGATCTTTTTTTTTTTTTTTTATATTTATTTTTGAGAGAGACAGAGAGACAGAACATGACCAGGGGAGGTGCAGAAAGAGAGGCAGACAGAATCTGAAGCAGACTTGAGGCTCTGAGATGTCAGCACAGAACCTGACATGGGGCTCAGACCCATGGACCACGAGATCATGACCTGAGCTGAAGTCGGATACTCAAGCAACTGAGTCACCCAGGTGCCCCATCCAGTGATCATTTTTATATTTATTCTATCTCGCTGGTTCTCCATTTTACTTGCTTCCTTGGTCCACAAGTATTGGAAGTGACTGATAACAAGAGGGTCCACAAGAAAACCATGACACAATATTACTAGGAAAAAAGAAAAGCACCTCCATAGTCACAGATATCTTCAATCCTGCTGATCCACTCTTTCCAGGAAGAAGCCTCAAGATTCATTCTTTACCACTTCACATGTTTTTTATCTCAATCACCTATTCCTACTGATAAATGTACCCTGGGTCTTACCACCTGGACTGTTATATCCCCTGATATCGTAAACTCTAATTTATTAATTATTGGCCAACTTCCTTCTCTTTTTCTCCCATATCCAAATATGCTTTTTATTCAACCTCATCTCCTTGCTTTAAACACACCAGCTTTTCTATGTTCCTTCCTCTCCCCATTTATCAGCCCTACTCATGTCTTCGCTTCCTTCCTTCCCCAAACTAGACACAAAACACATCACTTCCACCGCTGTTTTTCTGCTACACCTGACTCTCCAATTCCCAAACTTGGATCAACCAAATTGTCTGCTGTGTCCTATTTTTATCTGTCACTCAGCTGCCCATTGCTGCCCTAATACATTCAGAATCTCCAAACTCACTTGGTCTTTGGGGTCCTCTGTGTTCTTTGAAAATATTTTCTGATCCCTCTCTCATTCTGGGGATGAGATTTTCACTCTTCTTTTCAATGGGGAAGACCCCTCTTTGCTCATGGGGAAAATCAAGACCATCATGTAGGACAACCCTAAAACTCAAGGGCTCCTTTTAGTGAAGTATCTACCTCCTCACCACCCCAACACCTCCTTATATTTAACAGCAGTAGAAGGGAGGTCCCTCCCTGAACAGAGTTTATCCATCTTTGTTGCTCTAAGAGGTTCCCTAGGATTCTAATGTGGGGAGAAATGAGTTTTCAAGTGTCAGATAGAATCCAAATTTCTACAATTTCTTTAACACCACTTCTTAGGAAACTATGTCCCAACATCTATTCTCATAACTGGATCTCAGAGCTGCATCTAGGACCTCCTCCAAGCACTCAATATTATCCAATGTGGGGACATGATAAAATCTATGATGACATACAAATGTGCAAAGTTCTTGAATACTCTATTCCATTTTGTATTTTGGAATCTGCATTGCGAATGTACCCAAGATTTATACTTTGAAATTTTTTAAATTTCCTGTTAGTTGTTATCAAACCGGGATTTAAGGGAACAAGGTCCACATTTACCCACACATGAGACAGCCAGGAACAATTTGAAGTCTGTCAATAGTAAACTGATAGGCAGGGAGAGTAAACTCAAGGAAGCTAATAAAAATGGAACTTCAGAAGACCCTCAACAAAAGAAAACTATCTCTAGATACAGGAAGCCCTTCACTCCAAACCCATCAATTTTGAGAACAGTAAGTTGTATTTATAAATGGGCCTCATCAGGAGTTTCTCAGCGTCATCACTAAGTCTTTCCTATAAGAATGGTCTTTGGGGCAACAGTGCTCCAAGTGCAACTAGTCTGTAGGTAAAGTCTCAGCCAGCCCACTGCCAAGCTCGGCATTCAGCACGCTGAATCTGGCTGATGGCTGGATTACCCCAGCCATAAGACACAGCTTCACACTATTTTATAAGGTTCAAAATATTCTCAAACTAAGTCAAATTTCTAAACCATGAGCATCCCCAGGAGATGCATGTAATTCTAAGTTTACTCGATCCGTGCTACCAGGTGTTAGGATGGACACACGATTGCTCAGCAGTGGACCTACCTACCTTGACTAACATCCTCCTGCTTATCTGTTGATATGAATCATGTGAAGCAGTTCTTTCCTTGGCCAGAAAGAACTGAAAACATCGGGAAAGAGGAGTTCAATACTTAGGATACCCACCTTGGGTGTTTGCTAAACCCCTCGGGAGAAACTCTCATAGACAGAACCAACGTAGCGTGATTCAGGCTAATCACCAGGCAGTCTAAGGGCTGACTCAAATTTTAGATTTTGGTTTACACATCTTTAAACTGAGAAAAATGACAATGTCTACTTATAGAGTAGTTTCCACGGTTGCAAAACCCTTAGCTTTAAAGACAAAATGTTACGTATAATTTATTGTTTTGGTCATCAAAGACCCCATCCAGTCCCACTTTTAGAAAGAATTTTTGCTATTGGGAAATATAAGCAGGGGTCATTTCTAAGTCTTAGAACATAAAGGGAAGCTATAGCTGCTGGCTGAATATAATGACTTGAAATCAGCAGGCCTAGTCATTTCAACCAAGACCTAACATGAGCAGCCAGTTCTCTGCGGTAGGAAAATCTGAGGACTCCCTGGATCCAGTTACCCACAGAAGAGCTGGGTTCCCAGGAGAGGCTGCAGCTGAAGAAGAACCGTAACTGTGCCGAGCAGAGCTGGAAAGGGGCCAGGAGGGAATAACCCAATCTAAACCCTGCAGATGAAAAGGATCTTGGATTAAACAAGGTATGTCTTAATTTGAATGAAAAAGGCATATTATGAATCAAAACATGCCTCTCTCCATCTAATCAAGTGCCACCATCCTGAACAACCGCTGCAGCTCTACGTGGGAGCCCTGCCATCAGATAGCTCTATCTAGAAACACAGCTATATCTGTACTGATAAACCCAAGTGTATCTATAAACACATCTATAGTGATCACCTTTCATTCAGATCTAGATTTCTAGTATCTCAGTCTATACCCATAAGGAATATAAAGGCTATACACCAAAGTGTTAATACTAGTTATCTCTGGGTATATGTGGTTATGGATATCAAGAAATTTTATACTGGGGCACCTGGGTGGCTCAGTCAGTTAAATGTCTGACATCAGGTCAGGTCATGATCTCACGGTTTGTGCATTCAAGCCCCATGTCGTGCTCTGTGCTGACAGCTCAGATCCTGGAGGCTGCTTTGGATTCTGCGTCTCCCTCTCTTTCTGTGCCCCTCCATGGCTCACACTCCATCTCTCTCTCTCTCTCAAAAATAAATAAACATTTAAAAAAATTTTTAAGAAATTTTATACTATTTTTTTGCTGTGTTTTCTGAGAAGTATGTGTTGCAATTATAATACAATAATGGAATACTGATTTTGAAAAAGACATTGGAGGGAAAGAAAAGACACTGGGGTGATCTCAGCCTTTGTCAACTTCCCCTTGCCCCTCGTGAGAAGCAGCACTAGGGAGGCATGTCCTGGGGGAAAATCTTGTCAGTGAGGAGGGATCAGACTGGAATAGTTTATGAACAGGAAGCAAAAAACAAAACAAGGAAAAACAGAAACAAAACAAAAATCAAACCCTGCTTGTGGATTCTCAGCTTTTGTACATGGAATTTCATTTTAAGGTTATATCCTATACAATGTGGTGTGTTTTTTTGTTGTTGTTCTGTTTTTGTTTTGTTTTTTTTTTACTAAAGTAAAACCAAGAATGTTATGGTTCACCATCCTTGGACACTTCTCTATTCTTCCCATTGTAAAGAACTTTGTTCACATGGTTTCCCTGAAATTAGATGATTAGAAATATATTTTATATCATGCTTCTTAAAAAGAAAACAGATAAAGGACACCTAAGAAAGAAACTCATTTTAATTTTTCCAATGTAATGCCCACACAAGTAAAGTTGGTATTTCCCTAATAGGCAATTTTAGGTCATGTGTCTCTTGGGCTTCCCAAGTTAGTATTTTGGCAGGGATTCAATCCTAGGAGGCACGGATGGGAAGGATGAGAAATAGGTGAAGACAGGAAGAAAAATAGGATTTTTTACATCTGTCTGGGCTAATGTATGGTAGAGGATCCTGGACTTTGTGTATGAAGAGGTTCTAGACTCACAATGGAGAGGATACCAACAGGTGTGATGGAAAGAGCAGAAAGCCATGGGCTTCACTGTGCTTCTTGTCCTTGGCTCTTCACCTGAAGAGAATCTTCCAATGGCTCCAGGACCATTATTTCTATAAAAGCATGGTCTTGTTTTCCATATACAGACCTTAGTCCCCAGCAGACATCTATACTTTGCCACCTCATTGGACTGCAAACCACGACAACTGAAAATGATGTGTTTATCTTTCCCCTCCCATGTTTCCTGTCTTGGCAATGACATTACCACTCACCTGGTCACTGTGACTCCCCCTTCTTTCATTCTCTCTATCCACTCACTACATTCAAGCCTGGAAACTTCCCTACAGTTTCTCCTCTCTCTCCATCCTGTTTAAGTTGCCTTGGTTCTGGCCCTTATCATTTTTATTCTTGGACCACTTCTAGGCCTAAGCTACTGGCCTTCAATCTGTCTCTATTCTATTCAAGTCTCTTCAATCACATTCGAACTAAACATTATTGTACACCTTTTAAGTGCTAGATGTAGAGTGCCAGATGCTGGATGTACATACAAAGCTTATAAAAATAGGTAACAGCTAATCATCATTAGTCCTTAACTCCATAGCAGATATACACTTTACATGTCTAATATACTGTAATCTTCACAATATCCCAATGAGGTAGCCATCATTATTATGTCATTCTACAGATGATGAAATCTAGGAGTAGAGTGCTTAGATACAACTGCTGAAGGCATATAGCTAGTACATCTAGGTGCTGGGTGTGGGCCCTGGCTGTTTGACTCTAGAGACTGGGCCTCTGAGGTCTAAGAAGAGAGGTCTCTGGCCTTAGAGAGTCACAGAATAGTGGGAAAGGCAACTGATACTCAAATATATACATATTAACTGGCATCAATTTCCTGTGGGAACATGAAACATGATGTGAGGTCAGAGAAGTGTTCTCAAAAGAGGTGGCTCTTGACCCAAGCCTTCTATGAGGAACAGGACTCCACCAGGGCACAATAATTATAACAGAGAACTCTTAAACAGCATTTATACTGGGCACTGTTCTAAGTGCTCTACACATATTGACTGATTTTATCTTTATAATTTTTGGTAAGAGATATGGTTCCCACTGTACAAATGAGAAAACTGAGATTAGGTAGGTTAAGTGAGAAGTTCAAAGTCACACAATAATGGAAATGGCAGAGCCAGGATCCCAAACCGGATTTTTGGGTTTTGGGATCAATGCTGTTAACCATTACACTCCCTTGGCTCTCAAGAAAAATGTGGTCAGGGCATTCCAGGCAGAGAAAAAAGTCCAGGCAAAGACATAATGCATGGTATGGAGTGTGGGCAATGACAGGAGATGACCTCTGTTATGGGCCAAATTATACCCACCTAAACATGTTTATATTGAAGTCCCAATCCTTAGTACCTCAAAATGTCCCTGTATTTAGAGTTAGGATATTTGAAGAGGTAATTAAGTTAAAATGAGATAGGGTAAGCCCTCATCCAACATGATTGTTGTCATTATAAGAAAAGATTAGGACCCAAGGAGAAGGCAGCTACATACAAACCAAGGAGAGAGGCCTGGAACAGATCTTTCCCTGAAAGCCTCAGAAGAAACAAATGTTGTGGACACCTTGATCTTGGACTTCTAGCCTCCCTAACTTTAAGCAAATAAACTTCTGCTATTTGAGTCATCCAGGCTGTGGTACTTCATTACAGCAGTCCTGAAGATTAATACAAGCCTACAGGGGTAGGCAGGGACATGTGAAATTGGGCCTTGATCTTAGGGGCACTAGAAATGGACCACGGGGTTTTCAACTGTAGTCATATGCTCTGACTGCTGTTTAATTGTGGTCACCCTGGTGGCACTGTGGAGATTAATACTTGAGGCTTGGTGAGGTTCATGTGGAGGTCCATGCAGGGGATAATGAAGGTCTCATCCAAATCAGGAATAGGATGGAGGAGAAGGAAGCAGAAATCACGATGAGAGAGGCAACCACCTGCTTTTCCTTCCGGCCCCCTGAACCTGCCTCTACAGCCATCTTGAATTTCCTATCAGTTACCAAACATGCCATATGCCCCCCACCCCCCATTACCATGTCTCATGTACCTTTGTACATAACACTCTGAACTGCCTCACATTTACAGATGATTTTAAGACCAGGCTCCAGGGACAACTCCTCTAAGACACTATGTCCAGGTCAGTGTGTCACTGTCTGCTTTACTTCCATAGTATTGTGTATACATCTTTATTTCGACTCTCACCCTCTTGGCTCTGTGACTGTTCCATGTCTGTCTCTCCAATTAGATGGTAAAGTCCTTGACAGAAGATATAGACCTCTAATGGACAAAGGTAAGTGCATGACAGATTTTCTTTCTCTTTCTTTTCTTTCTTTCTTTCTTTCTTTCTTTCTTTCTTTCTTTCTTTCTTTCTTTCTTTCTTTCTCTTAGAGAGAGAGAGAGCAAGGGACAGAGAAATAATCCCACAAGGAGCAGAGAAACAGAGAGAGAGAGAGAGAGAGAGAGAGAGAGAGAGAAGCAGGGCTCATGGTCACCCAATGCAGGGACTCGAACTCATGAACCCTTAGATCATGACCTGAGCCAAAGTCAGATGCTTAACAATTGAGGCACCCAGGCGCTCACAACAGATCTTGAATGAATAAAATAAAGCCTTAAAAAAGGTACAAAGGACCATACAAATTTAAAGGAGAACCAGATTCTGGTTCCATAAGGTTTCTAAGGATGTGCATCACAAATCAGGCATATAGGAAGAGATGCCCTCCTGAAATAGGTCACATGTACCTGTTTGATAGTCTTGCCCTTTTTTCTGCTGGAGAAGCTCAATATACCCAATTTCTCTAGTGGGCTTTAGAGGAAACCACGTTGGGGGCAGCATAGGGGATTCAACATGCTTACTTAACAAAGGATGATAAATGAGTTGAATAATCCTAATGCTCTGTGGCCTCTAATGGAGTTTTCCCTTGTGTAATTTGCTATGTCAGCTTTGGTTTTTAAACTCTCATTTAGATAAGTGTCTAGACTTTATAAAATGACTGTTGCCTCCACAGCCTTCAGATCCATGAGGATGTCTTGGTTACAGCTCTCACATTCAATCCACAGCAACAGAGGCAAGAACAAATACCAGTCAGAATGTGTGATTGTACTCAATGCCGTACTGACTTCTTAGGCACAGTGAGTGGCCCAAATGTATATGGTTCTCAGTGTAGCTCTCTCTTGAATGGTATTTTTCTCTGAAGTTTCATTTTCTCTGTGGGTGATATGAGCATTTCAGTTTAGTTTTGAGGTCATGACAACTAGAGTATAACTGGAGGAGTTGATTTTCATTTTTGGCACAAATTCTTGATAAATCCATCATCCTCAGAGTCACCATCAAATATCAGATGGTGAAGGTGATGCTATGATGCCCTGTTTACAAAGATGAGGTGACTGACCTCTGTTAGTTTCCTATGACTGCCATAACGAATTACCACACACTTGGTGGCTTAAAACAGCAGAAAGTAATTCTCAGAGTTCTGGAGGCTAGAAGTACGAAGTCAAGGTGTCAACGGGACCAAGTTTCCTCTGAGGGCTCTAGGGCAGATGCGGTTCATTGCCTGTTCCAGCTTCTAGTGGCTTCAGGTGTTCCATGGCTTCTGCCCATATAACTCCAATCTCTGCCCTTGTCTTCCCTGGTCCTCTCTTCTCCACTCACATCCTCTGCATGTCTTCTTAAAGGACACTTGTCACTGGATTTGGGGCTCACATGGATAATCCAGAGTAATCACCTTAGGGTCCCTACCTAAGTTATATTTGCAAAGACCCTTTTTCAAAGTAGGATCACACTCACATGTTTGGGGAGATAGAACATTCAAGTATTGGGGCGCCTGGGTGACTCAGTTGGTTGAGCGTCCGACCTCGGCTCAGGTCATGATCTCACGGTCTGTGAGTTCGAGCCCTGCGTCGGGCTCTGTGCTGACAGCTCGGAGCCTGTAGCCTGCCTGAGATTCTGTGTCTCCCTCTCTCTGACCCTCCCCCGTTCATGCAAAGTTTAAAATAAATTTAAAAAAAAAGAACATTCAAGTATCATTGTGGGGACCACCATTCATGTACTACATGATCCAAGGGTAGAAAGTCGTGAGGTTGGTAGAGGTGCTTTCTCAGGAGTGATGACAGGTTTCTACTGATGTACCTACAGCTCTTGCCACTTTGACTCTGAATGTAAAGTTATTAATTTGCACACCCACTAGCCTCAGAGCCAAAAGCCAGCTCTTATCAAGAAATGTCTTCTCCCTGCCCTCCATAAACATGCCTTTAACATGTTTGAACTGGCTGCCTATGTGAAAAATGGGAATATTTTTTACATAAAAGTCCTAGGTTTCTGGCTTTTCTTGTAACGTCAGAGCTAACAACACTGGGTCCAGATTCTCTCTCAGTAACAAGGCTGTAACTTGTACTGTAGCTGCTCCCTTAGATGGGGTCTGAGCTTGCCACAGTCCCTCACCACCCTATTGCTTATCCAAGCTCCGCTTTACTCATTGGAATTACACTTGACTCTTGAACATGGGTTTGAGCTGCCCGAGTGTGTATTATGTATTACATGTATGTTATACATAAAAATTATATGTATATATTATATTTTATATTTACACATATACATATGGCCATATATTTATAATATGTGTTTATGTTATATACTGCAATATTTATATATAACATACATATAATTAATGTAGTATTTCTATATAACATACAAAGTAAGTGTTAATTGAGTAGGTTATTGGTAAGGCTTCTGGCCAACAGTAGGCTATGAATAGTTAAGTTTTTGTGGAGTCAAAAGTTATAGGCAGTGTTTTAACTGTGCAGGGTGTTTGACATGGCTAACCTCCCTGTTGTTCAAGGGTCAACAGTAGTTACCTGGCTCCTGAGTTGGCAATCTGTGGCCCATGGGCATGTTTCAAGGGCAGTTAACCATGGGTGAAAAGTCAAACAATGACCCTGATTCGTTCTAACCACGGAGCTGAATTCCAGAAACTGTTGTCCAAAGCGTTTGTGTAGACAAGGATAATGAGCCATTTTAGATTGCCCCAACGTATCCAGTGGCAGCCAAGATTCACGACCCAAAGATCTACAACTCTATTACTAGGAGACAGATCCTATAAAGTAATGATCTCACTTCTTTCAGGCCCAGCCTCATGTAAACATTATTTATAATCTTGAATTTTGCAGGCCCAACTTAACTCCAGAAGACTTGCTCACAGCCTTGTGCACCAAACGTTTTATCTATTTTATAATACTCGTTACATAATATGATGAATATTTTCCTGCTCATGGTAAAATTTGTTTATTGAGCTTATGCCCACAGAGCTTAGCTGAGTTAACCTCTCAGCATTTTATTACCCAACACCTTTTTTCTAAGGGCACACAGGGGGGAAAGTAAAAAGAAAACTGTATTTTCAGCAGGAGTGGATTTAACAGACATCCACTACTTTTGCTTCCACTCTGGAGTCCAGATCATACAGAGCTAGGAATGGCCATGAAATAAAGAAATATACAGAGACCTTCAACGTGCAAGACTCATTTATTATTTGCAATTAGACTGACAGTTGGCAGTGAGTAATTAAGGAAACACTGACCTAGCTAGTGTTCCTACAGAGGTATTTTCTCTGGCATTAGTTGTTCTTGCACAAATTTCCCCATGCCATTCTCAATTTTAAAAACTGGTATGATTTCTGCCTGTAACATGGAGATATATTTTCATGTGTACTATTCTCATGAACAAAATTGAATTTCCTTCATATATTTTGTGCTTCTTTAAATACATTTCAATATAATAAATTCAAGATTCTTGAAAAAATATCACACACACACACACACACACACACACACAGAACACACTTCCTACTGGGTCAAACCTGTGACATCTTTCTTCATTAGCACTGACTAATGAGTTGACTTACTTTAGCAGAGACAATCTAGGTAAAATGACGGATTAAGTGGCAAATTGAACACACACAATGGCAACATTCAGGGTATACATAAAAGCCATCACTTTTCAAAACCTCAACCAAAGTAGATTCCATGGAAGTAGGGGTGGGAATGGCAACGGACTGGTTTATAATGTATGAGAAAACAATCTGCTTTGGTATTCTATGGAAAATAAATTATTTTTTAGTATATAAGATACAGAAAGAGATCACTTTAAGAATGATTAAATAGCAACTCTTGTCTATCAACTGATGAATGGATAAAGAAGATGCGGTATATATACACCATGGAGTTATTCAGCTATAAAAAAGAACGAAATCTTCCTATCTGCAACGACGTGGATGGAACTAGAAAGTATAATGCTAAGCAAAATAAGGTGGTCAGAAAAAGAGTTAAGACCATACCAATTTCACTCATTACGTGGAATTGAAGAAATAAATGTACAGAGGGAAGAAAAAAGAGAGACAAATCATGAACTAGACTCTTAACTATAGAGAACTGATGGGGACCAGAGCAGCGATGGGGAGATGGGGTGAAGTAGACGACAGGGATTAGGAAATGCACTTGTGATGAGCACCGGGTGATGCACAGAACTGTTGAATGATTATTATACTGTGCACCTGAAACTACTAAAACACTGTGTTAACTCACTGGCATCAAAATAAAACCTTCCAAAAAGAAATTAATAGCCCTCTTATAAGAGACATCTCACAGTCTACCTCATTAATAATATAACAAGGAGTATAGCTGCCCACTTTGATAATTCACCAAAGGAATTCTACCCATTTCATTGAAAATGCTTTGGAGGAAATTCTTCTAACTAAAATAAGACAAAATTTACCCTTGATCTTTTATTTGAAACATTCAAGAGCTGAATGGTAGAGGGCTGTCACTGATTCTTTGAAGACTGCCTCCAGATTTCTCTCTCAAGACTTATGTGAACCATGCTTATCGACCACCATGGAGACACTGCGTAAAGTGAGCAGCAGGCTGAGGAAGGGAAGTGCTGATTAGTGAGGCCTGCTGGCTGTAACCCTCCATCCCGGACATCTGTCACTGGTTTTTGTGAGTAATGAATTTTGTTCCTATAAATTGCTCTGAAAGAGTTACACAGTCAGAATCGTAATTAGTGATGATAAATAGCTATACGCGAGGCTACTGCAGCTCAATCAACCTTAATTTTTCAAACTGTTGCTTCTCTACAGAGCAAATGGACATAGCCATGAAGTGCTGGCAAAGCAAGGTTGACTAAGCAAAGAATGATAAGGAAATGAGTTTACAAAACGCATATTCCATTACATAGAGGCCATAAGGTCACAGTTACTTGTTCATTCATTTCTCCTAATAATCTTGAATCATAAGCTCTTGAGGTAGCGAAATATCCTCACTGAGAACACATTTTAATCTCAAAATAAGCCAGGTGGTTCTTCAATGTCTCCAGGAATTTTTTTTTCATTCTTTAAGCTACAAGAACATAATTACTATTATCGCCACTGATACGACATGTGTTTAACAAGCGTCTAAGGAGCATCTGATACTGTGGAAAACTCAGGGAAGAGGAGGAAGAGCTCATATGACATAACCTCAGCCTCAGGGATCTTGGGGTCCAGTTGATGTGGTGACATGACAGTAAAGAAGCACCAAAATGGCAACATTAGCGGCTACGGAGTCAGGACTGTCCCAAATAGTGAATGTCAGGATTACCCCAAGCACTGAGGGTGTACAATGTCAGTGTGATACACACATATGGGGAAAGCACCTTAATGAAGTGAGATACAAGTCCAAAAAATTTTGCAAGAGGGAGGTTTGATGTAAAGCATCGCGGTGGACTCTATGGACTTTGCAAAGCAGTTCACCTGGGGAAGTCACTAAGCATCTCAAGGGATTGTTCTGAGTCCTTAATGAGACAGCAAACAAATCGTGATCAGCATGATTAGCTTGGTGTCTGTCCTACTCCGGTAATTATTATTATATTCCTGATTTTATTACCCCAAGTTTTAACAACAGTTGCAGAATGTGCTCAATTACTAAAGTAATTTACTTTGTGATGCATATTGTAAATAAGAGCCATGTGAAAAATAATTAGATACATTGACTTCCCCGCCGTGCCCCCCGCCCCAACTGTAGCATGAAATGCCTGCTTGGACCCTTTTATGGTTCTTTCCCCCATGAATTTTCATAAGTTGAACTCCTAGAATGGCTCCCTGGTGAATCATTACTAGACGGATAAAGCTTTTTAATTTGGGTGCATACTTGATTTGACAGCTACCAAGTCTGGCCAGGTCCCAGATTTGCAGATTGATAAATTAACAGCCTCTCAGCCTGTCTTTTTTTGTTCCCCCCCCCCCCCCCCCCCACCCTGAGATTTGAAGGCCCATGATGTGAGCAATTTTTCCAAACTTATGGCATCTTTCCGGCACAAATCGTTGTCCCCGGAGGCTAGTAACTGGCCTCAGTTGTTACAAGAAGGATCCTTTAACAACACCTTTCAATAAAGCTACAGAACGCAGAGCAGTTTTGACTTTGGCACACACAGCCTGTCCAGCTAAGCATGTCTTTCTCTGGTCTTCCCCACTAGGCAAGGGGATTCAGCAAGGGAGGTAGCTTAAGACCTAGAGAGGGAGGGATTATTGCAGGGAGCCCAAAAGCAGTGAACACAGAATAGAAACAGGGACACCTCGATGAGGAGGGTGGTTCTGTGGTCTTCACAGCCTTCTCCTCCACCTCTCTGAACTATTTCGTCTCTTGTACAGGCATCTCAACCCGCAACCCCCACAGCATACAGGTGGCCTATCAGGGCTCTAGACAGGGCTCTGCCAGTATTACAACACTAGTTTACACACACCGGCCAAACTTGCCTCATCAGCTCAAGTCTGGTGCCAGCAAGCCTGCAGATGTGGCTTCCTTTCCTGTTGCCCAAATTTTCCTGCTTATAAGACTCAACTGAGACACTGGTAAAAAACGCAGATTCTAAGGCTCCTTCTCTGGAACTTCGAAGGCAGAGCCCAGGGATCTGGCTTATTCACACACCTCAGGAGGTTCTTAGGATCTGGCAGAGCTGCAAAACACCGCCCTGGTCTTCCTAGGGGTACCTACCGTATCTTGCAGGAGAGACCGGACGTCAGTGGGTATGTTTCACCTATGTTCAGCCATGGCTCCGACCACAGAGTCAGAGGCCTTGAGGTGTTTTTCCAAAAGCATCAAATCCTCCATCTAGTTTCCAGGCACTTAAACCATGTGAGAGGTAATGTTTTTAATACTCATCTAAAAGCCTATAAAGAAGGAAAATTCCAAATCCCAGTTGCCCTCTTAATTAAGCACCTGGACAATTTTGCATCAATAGTGAAAACTTCTTAGAAAATCACTGAGGAGGGAGGGAGGGATAGTCAACTATTTGTTGAGGGAGCCAGAGAGTGAATAAAGTAGCTGTTTTTTGAATATCACTGTTGGCTCAAGCCTCACTTGTGTACATTTGTAAACTAAGCATGCATTTTTCAAGATCCATTGTTGCTTTAAGAATGTTTAACCTTGGGGCACCTGGGTGGCTCAGTCGGTTAAGCGTCCAACTTCGGCTCAGGTCATGATCTCACGGTTCATGAGTTTGGGCCCCGCGTCCGGCTCTGTGCTGACAGCTCGGAGCCTGGAGCCTGCTTCGGATTCTGTGTCTCCCTCTCTCTCTGTCCTTCCCCTGCTCTCACTGTCTTGCTCTCCCTCAAAAATAAAAACATTAAAAAAAAAAAAAGAGTAACCTTGTGTATGTTCTGAAATGTTCATAATAAAAAATAAAAGAATATCTAAAACCACTTTTCTCATCAAACTTTGTTGGTGCATTTAGAGATATAAAATATATGTAATCATAATGTTCTTTCAAGCCTTACTGTAAATTATCTGACCCTCACTTCTCCTGGATATGTTCAGAAAAAAAGCATTTCCATCACTTTAGTAATTGTACATAGATAGACTTTATGCCCGGAAATATGTTTTCTCCTTACTGGTAACTTGGCTGAGCCATCCTGTAAATTAAAGCCCAGTACATATTTAAAAGACAAAAACCGGGGCGCCTGGGTGGCGCAGTCGGTTAAGCGTCCGACTTCAGCCAGGTCACGATCTCGCAGTCCGTGAGTTCGAGCCCCGCGTCAGGCTCTGGGCTGATGGCTCAGAGCCTGGAGCCTGTTTCCGATTCTGTGTCTCCCTCTCTCTCTGACCCTCCCCCGTTCATGCTCTGTCTCTCTCTGTCCCAAAAATAAATAAACGTTGAAAAAAAAATTTTTTTTAAAAAAATAAAAGACAAAAACCATGGGATACTAAGATTTTTTTAATTAAAAAATTTAGATATAAATAAGGTCTGTAGATTTGATAATAGTGATGTATCAATGGCTGGGTTTTGATCACTACTGTGATTACGTAAGATGCTGACATCTGTGGAAAGTGCGTGAAGGGTATAGAGAAATTCTTTACCCTGTTTTAACAATGTTTGAAGGTCTCAAACTATTTCAAAACAAAAAGCTAACGAGTAATTTAAAATTAGATGGGATTCAAATTCATATATTCACCACTTAAACTGCATACATGGCAACATTATCTTACTTGCCTTTTTAATTTTTATTATTTTTTTAATGTTTACTTTTGAGAGAGAGATAGGGAGTGTGAGTGGGGGAAGGGCAGAGAGAGAGGGAGACACAGAATCCGAAGCAGGCTCCAGGCTCTGTCTGAGCTGTTAACATAGAGCGTCACTGGGGCTCGAACTCATGAACCATGAGATCATGACTTGAGCCGAAGTGGGACCCTTAACCGACTGAGCCACCCAGGTGCCCCACCTTGCCTTTGTTTTTTTTAAGGAAAAACATTAAACAAATCAATCTTCTCTTTCATCACTCTGTACTCCCACTAGCAGTGAGTAGAAGCTCCTGTTTTTCTTCTTCTTCTCCAATACTTGGTATTTTAAGACTTTTTAGTTATTTCCAGCATCAAGTGTAAAGAACAGAATTTTACTCTCACCACTTCTAAGACAGATCGAACTTCTCTGAGTGGCTGATTGGCCACTCGGATTTTCTGTTCTTCATAATGTTCATATTCTTTGTTGGTTGGTATCTTCCTATATTTGTTTTCTTCTTTAATTTTATGTTTATTTTTGAGAGAGAGGGAGAGAGAGAGTGTGCATGTGAGGAGGGGAGGGGCAGAAGGAGAGGGAGACTGAATCCAAAGCAGGCTCCAGGCTCTGAGCTGTCAGCACAGAGCCCGATGTGGGGCCCAAACTCACGGACAGCGAGATCATGAACTGAGCTGAAGTTGGGACACTTAACCAACTGAGCCACCCAGGCGCCCCTGTTTTTCTTAACGATATGATAGCTCTCAGTGTAATCTGCAAAGTAGCCTTTACTTACAATATGCTTGCAAATATCTTTCATCACTTTATAGCTTGCCCCTGTTTATGGTGTCTCTTGTTGGACAGATATGTTGTATTTTAACAAAGTGACAGGTTTCCATCTTTTTCTTTTGTTTTTAGTATCTTATATATTTCCACTTTCCTCAGTATCATGATAGCTTGATATTTTGCTCCAAAAGTTTTGCTTTTAACACAAGTTTTCATCTTCACAGAACTTACGTCTGTTACTATTTTAGAGGCTGGAATCTATTTTTATTCACTTGTTCCACTTTATTTAATGATTTATCCTTTTCCAACAGACTTTTAATGCCACATTTTATAACAAGTTTTCATATATGCTTGGATCTATTTTTGATTCTCTGAGCTGTTCCTTATTTGTCTATTCCTACACAAATATGTCACTTTTACTTTACCATAACTTTAAAATAAGTCTTACAATCTCGCAGATCAAGAGTTCTTTTTTCTTCAGAATCATTTGGTGTTTCTGACTCTTTAATCTTGTGTATGTATTTTGCATTCATCGCCAGATGACAAACATTTTAAGTTTTCTTAACTGGAACATTATTGAATTGGCAGATAATTTTGGAGAAATTGACTTTATGACATTGTGCCTTTTTATCCACAAATAGGGCATAATTCTTCACTTACAGATCCTTCTACGTTCTTCATTAGTATTTTAACTTTATAACTATCTTACACAGATTAAGTTAGATTTATTTCTGAATAGCTTATAAGTTTTATTGCTTTTGTCAATGAGTTTCTTACCTTTTATTTGGCTATTGACACTGTGTAGAAACACTATTGACTTTGGTATAGTAATCTTATACCCAGGACCTTATTGAACTTTCTTATTAAAAATCCCAGATTTTTAATGAGTGGCTCAGTCAGATAAGTGCCCAACTTCGGCTCAGGTCATGATCTCATGGTTTGTGAGTTTGAGTTCCGCACCGGGCTGTGTGCTGACAGCTCAGAGCCTGGAGCCTGATTCGGATTCTGTGTCTCCCTCTCTCTCTCTTCCTCCCCTGCTTGTGCTGTCTCAAAAGTAAATAAACGTTAAAAAAAATTAAAAAAAAAATAATTCTAGGTTCCCAACTCTTAATGCTCACTGAAAAATAAACTAGTTGGGGTTGAAGATCACAGGAGAATTTTTGGTGACAACCAGGAATGTGCTGGGACTCCTTCTCACCAAATGTAAGTAGCTCCCACTCCTTTCTTAAATCCAGACATGAGGAATTTAAGAAGCCTAATAAGATGTGTCCTCACGAGTCTATAGTTCTAAGTGGACCGGCACTC
This sequence comes from Lynx canadensis, assembly GCF_007474595.2. Classification (NCBI taxonomy): domain Eukaryota; kingdom Metazoa; phylum Chordata; class Mammalia; order Carnivora; family Felidae; genus Lynx; species Lynx canadensis. The sequence goes on along the minus strand of NC_044303.2, from coordinate 135,132,792 downwards.
CTGCCTTCCCATGGGAAATGTAAAGGGGGTGGCTGAGCAAAGGAGGGGTGGCCATATTGGCAGCCTGGACCATTGGAATTGGTCGGGGCAGAGGCTGGTGGGATGGTTCTTGGGATTAGGTACAGTTCAGTATGAGAGCATGCTGTATGCTCATCACAGGATTTGTTCAAGAGTACTGCCTTGATGGGTCAAAGATTCCAACAGGAGTAAAATGTCAGACATCCAGAAAATGAAGAAGGAGCTACATGAGCAGTTGGACTGGCATTCCTCTAGGGAATTACAAGTGAGAAATCTGGTAATGGGGGAGGGGCTGCAAACAACCACAAATGTACCTTTGAGAGATAGTCAGCCTTTAACCCATAGCTACAGAAAACTAAGGTCAGATTGTTGCCAGTTAGGCAAGACATTTCTTGCCACTTTAGCTCTGCTTCCCCCTTTTGGCCCTGGAGGGCAGGGGTCAGAAACCACAGCTAGCAAGATAAGGGAGGTGGAGTAAAGGGGAAGTTTGGGAAAAGGGAGGAAGGTTAAACTCCTCTTCCCTTACCACCTCTAGAGGCTGCTGATCTGTATCATGTAGGCTTTGAGAAAAGAAAACTGTGTAATGAAGTTTCAATTTCAGCTGTTGCATTGGCCTGGAGATGCTATTACCGATGGCAGGGACTTACTCCCATGAGTCCTGCTGGTCTGATGTAACTGTGACATGACATAATATGGGAGGTACTATACTGCAGAGGTTAGATACTGGGCTTGGAAGCCAGACTGCTGAGTCCTAGCTTTGTCATTCGTCAGATGTCTAAACTTTCTGTTTCAGTTTTTCCCTTTGTAAAGCATGTCATTGTGTTGTTATGAGCATTCAATCAGTTAATATATTCAGAAGTGCCTAAAGCAGTGTCTGCCCTTTTGTAAATGCGTAACACTTACTGTAAGCAGGCAGTAAATGTTAGCGAGCATGATTACGATAGCTTTATTTATAATTAGCTGTAAAAGTCGTCTGTTAACACATACAGTAAAGTTCAGGTTTGAGAGACACAATACGCTTATGGAAGGTATTTGAGGGTTTGTGAGCAGTTTTAAGGAAATTTAACTCAATTATTTTCAATGTCATGGTTTACCTGCCTGGCAAAAGATTTCAAAATATTTTTCAAATATGAGAACACATTTTTTTCTCCTCAAAAAATGAAGACTGAGCCCTTACATGGAGATGGTGCCGAAAGCAAAGAAGGAAAGTTAGCTGTGCGATGCCCCTGTTCCTCCTGAAGCTGAGGCCAAGGCAAAGGCTTTGAGGTCAAGAAGGCAGCACTGGAAGATGTCCACAGCAACACCAGCAACACAAGTCCACAGATCACCCATCCGGCAGTCCAAGACACTGCTGCCCAAAGATCCTTGAAAGAATGCTCCAAGGAGAAACGAGCTCGATTACTAGGACCCAATTCCCCTTGACCATCAAGGGGGTCACAGAGGTGGACGACAGTACGTGTGTGTTCACTGTGGATGTCCTGGCTAATGAGCACCTGATCGTCCAGCCTGCGAAGAGGCTGTAGGACACTGAGGCGGCCAAGGTCAATACTCTGAGCAGGACTGATGGAGAGAAGAAGGTGTGTGTTCCACTGGCCCGTGACCAGAAGATGCTTTCTCTGTGATCAGCAAACTTGGGATCATGTCAGTCCAGCTGGCTAATTCTAAATATAATAAATTTTTCTCCAGGGAGAAAGAAGGCTGATCATACCTCTAACTGAATGCCACCCGTATTGTTGAAAATTTCACAAAACCAGGAGGGGTAGCCTCTACAAAAACTCATGCCAGGTGAGTTCAGATCTGCTGTACCTTTGCTATTTAGCAAAACTTTTTTTTTTTCCATTTCCCTACCTCTTGTCAACCGTGTACTGATTTCACACCCTCCATCAAATCCCCATCTTGATCTCAAGACTATCCACTGACAACCCAGAGAACTCCAACTCCCTGACTGTTCCCCAACCCTTTTCCTACTCCTCTGATCCCATTTCCATAATAATAATAATTTAAGAGTAGGCATGATAATAGTGTCCTTCCTTCTTTCCGAAGTGAAATTTCCATTCCAAGTGCTAATTTCTGTTGACTACTACCTACTCCATTAATTACCCTCTTCCAATTTCATCTTCAAATTTTCCTCTTAAAATTTTTTACCCCCCATAGTATATCAGAATTCCCACACTAAATCAAAAGGAAGAAAAACATATTAGAAGCTGAAATCCCTAACAATGAACCAAAATATTTCCTGTTAAATAATAACTATTTTTAACCAATAAGAGTGCTATGAGCAGGAGGTGAGAGGAAGAGGCTAAGGTGGTAGAGAAACATGTGTAACTAACACAAAATAAACATACTTCGTGATTTTTTTCAAAATCTATTATGTCAGTTAGCCATGTAGTGTCTCCTTAATCAACTCATAGAGAGCCGGGATATCCTGGCCAATCTTGTATAGTTTGCATTCCTCTATACACTCCCCAGTCGTTTTGTTTTGGTTTTGTACACAGCTACTGAGCTATGCTTAAAATGTAATAAATAGCATCTATTTAATAGTACATAATGTGGTAAGGTTTTTTTTTTTTTAATTTTTTTTTTCAACGTTTATTTATTTTTAGGACAGAGAGAGACAGAGCATGAACAGGGGAGGGGCAGAGAGAGAGGGAGACACAGAATCGGAAACAGGCTCCAGGCTCTGAGCCATCAGCCCAGAGCCTGACGCGGGGCTCGAACTCACGGACCGCGAGATCGTGACCTGGCGAAGTCGGACGCTTAACCGACTGCGCCACCCAGGCGCCCCATAATGTGGTAAGTTTTGATAGGCACATACCTGTGAAACTATCTCCATGACTAAGTTAATCAACAGTTAATCAACTGTTCCCTTGGGCTCCCTCACAACTGATTAGCTTTGTCACATTTGATCAGTTCACATTTTCTGTAATTCCATACAAATGTGACAAGTACTTTTGTCTGGCTTCTTGCGCTCTGCCTAATTATGTTGGGATTCCACACATTATTGCATCGTATCAACAGCTCATTCCTTGCTCTTGCTGAGTAGTGTTCCGTTGCACGGATGTACCACAGTTTGCTTACCCATTTACCTGTGAATGGAAATACAGGTTGTTGAGATGTTTATTATAACCAAGCGCTATGAACATTTTGTTGTGGGTCTTTGTATGGACTTAGGCTTTCATTTCTCTCGGATAAACTCGTAGGGGATAAGATGGCTGGTGTATGTTTAAGTTTTTAGGGAACCGCCAAACCATTTTCCCAAGGGTGTACCACTCTGAACGTTTAAACATTTCAAATATCTTTTTATCCCCCTAACTTATCCGACTGCAAAATATGAGAGGTTCAATGCTGTTCATAGTACACAAGGTAAGGCGTTTAAGAAAGATGATGTTTCATCACCTAGGTCTTTGCTCAAATCCTAGGAATATAATCCCCTGTGTCTGCTTTGCTCAACAAGACAGTTCGAGTATTCAACAACGTGAGGACATGCGCCAAAGAGAAACGCATTCGCCAACCAAATAACAGCTGTCCTTGGAGGGCTGCTGATTAACCAGCAGGGCTTTGATAGCAGTACAGCCTAAGCAAGGTGGCCCTGTGCCAGGAGCCTAACTATCTCATTCATTTTAATGGTTTTGGCAACATGGAACTACTCATGTCATCTTATTTTGATGAAGCTTTCAATTTTCATTACCCCTTTGGGAAATCAATTTCAAATAAGCTGCCGATGGCACGGTGTGTGTGTGTGTGAATATCCATGTCTATATACACACATGTATTTGCACACAGTTACAGATATAATATAAACCTAGACATCTTCTCTTGCTCTATGAAGACGGAGGTCAGGGTAGTGACATGTATTGTGACATTTCTCACTTTTAAGTTACTAAACCCAGTGAGAAATCTGTGGCATTGACTTAGCAAGCTTCCCGAGCTCGGCCAAGGACAAGCAGGTCCGTGCGGATTGGTCGGAGAAGCCAGATCAACTCTGGCCTAATGTGGAGGGGGAGGGCGCGGGGTGGGGACAGACCCTGACGGAGCACAAAAGGTGCCAGGGAGGCAGCTGCAGGCAGACGGCGATCATTCCAGTAACTCTCTGCTGCTGTCATCACCATTCATCCAAGTGAAAAAGAAATTCTCCTTTAAAGATGGCACTTTGGGGGAGTTGCTGACTTCCTCCATTTTTTTCTGCTGTGTTTCTGTCCACCACGCTGTTTAATAAGTTGGAGCGCATAGCATCAAACTATGATGCGACGCACTTCAGGGCATCCAAGCTACATAGAGATCTGTTAAGTTATAGTTCAGCACAGCTTCAACTACTAACTGTTTTTTGGGGCCAGGGCCTCCCTATTCTCCGTCCCTCCAGTGCCAGGTTCTTTCTCTAGACTTGATTTCCAAGGCTCCTTCATTTTCAGCCCAAACCAAGGCAGGGATCCACCTTAGGGGATCACGGATTTTTTGTCCTCTGGGCACCACTGATTGTCAGGGTGAAAAGGTCTCCTCGCACTGACCTCAACCTGATTCCTGAGACAAAGGGGAACTTTCCCCTGTCCTTTCTGGGCACCACTTTGGGTGACTCTTCACAGTTAACAACTCTCATGTTTCCTCCAATCCCCTGATTCTTCCTAAATTCCATCCTGTACCTTATCTTGGAGAAATTCTTAATTCCCATTAACTTACACCCTTCTCTTCTTTCAGGAAGCAGGCTCTATGCTGCGTCTCCTCAGATAGCATTATCACATCATAAACTCAGCAGCTGTACACAAACATGGTATGTTGCATTTGGAGGAGTATTGCCCTGAACTTCTTTTCTGCAAAGGACATAGGCTTTTAAGTTCAGAAGGCTGAATTCATTTACTAACTGGCTAACTCTAGGCGAATGACATTCAGCTACAGTTTCCTTACCTGAAAAATGGGGCAGCAACAACTATCTTTCAGGGTTGTATATGAAGGTCAGGTGGGAACATATGTGCAAAATTACTCTGAGACATGAATTCCTTTTACACATGTGCTCGGGGAGGAGCGGTCATCCACAGAAGTGTCAGGCTCGATTTGAATCCTGACTGTGGTAATAGCTACGATCCTGAACAACTTGCTTCATTCTCAGAATTTCAATTGCTTCATCTGTATAATTAGGATAATGATATATACAAGTCTTGTAAGGAATAAATGACACTGTGCCTATGTCAATGCCTAGAGCCTGCTAGGAGGCTTGCATAGATATGACAGAGATTCAAAGATTAGTGTAATTAGAGATTTTGAAATATCAAGACTTCCTAGAATCCCCATTCTGTAAGCAGAGAATCTAGGTCTTTCGGTCTTACCTTCCTGGTAATTTTCAGATCCAGACTATAGGCAAAACAATCAGGAGAAAGGCTACTTTCTATCTACTTCTGAACTAGCAACAAGTGAATAGGAGTGTGAAAATGACTCTCTAAACTTTGAACTCAAAACAGCCATTGAAGGAAATGCTAGATGTCTAACATGAACTTGAGGGAGCCAGGGGCCCTAAAGCCTTACTCTTCTGTTATCCATGCTTGATTGGCTCCCTTTCCAATTGGAAAGGACTTTCATCCCTTCTCCTGTTTCCACACTTGGAACTTTGCTCTCACGTCACTGGAAAGAAGAGAAGTCAGGTAGCCTGAGTTCCTCCAGTTTCTTAACTTCCACCTTGTCTTGTCCACCTGCCCCCAGCCTGCCCTCCCTCCTCTTGACTCCATATGGCTGATATCCCCAACTGCAGGCCCACCGTCTGTCTCACCCATCTTATGTGACTTGAGACTAAGTTCTCGAGTCTTAAATTCCTTTCTACCATTTGTCCTTGCTGTCTTCTCCCTTCTGTCCACACCCATTTTCTGATTTCTCTCATTATAAAACTGCTGTCCACTAACACTGCCTGTCCTTCAAACTGTGCCCTCCCTGCACAAGGAAGCAAATGCTTCCTTGAATAACCTATGCATATCTGCTCCACTTCTCATTCTCTTCCTCAAAGTTGGGCTGCACCTCGCCTCTACCGGTACCATTTCCCACCTCCTGAGCCCTGGTAAGACACAGGTCTCATGTGGGATTCCAGCTGCCTGGACCCCTCTGCCACCTGTGAGGCGGCAGAACCAGCCTTCACTCTGGAAACTCCTCTCACTTCCTCTAGCACATCCCTCTGCAGTGGCTTCCTCCCTACTTTTCTCATCATTATTTTGCAGTCCTCTTCATGGGACACCTCTACCTCTGCCAACACCTCCAGATTAGGTTTGCCTGACTCTGTCCCTTGCCCTCCAGTTCTTCCTAGTTTATGCACATCCCTTAGCGATCTCATGTACTCGGGGCTAGCTACATAATGTGAGGCCTAGCATGTACTGAAAAGGCAGGGTTGTTTGCTCAACAGTTATTCAAGATGGCAGGAGCAGAGCATGAAACCAAGGGTGGGCCCTTTGCAACAGCACAAGTCATGTGTCAACTCTGGAGCTTCAAAATACATAGTGTTTCGCCAAACGGTACTTCCAGCCAAGAACTTTTTCCTGAGCTTTAGGCTTAAACACTATTCTGCATGAACATCACTCCAGGTAGATTTTGTTTAAATCCTGGTGCTTTTACTTACTAGCTGTACGGTTCTGGTAAAGGCATTTTCTCTGAGCTTCAGGGACTCAATGTAAAATTTGCAAGTTTTTGCAGGTATCAAGCTGATGATTCAATAATAGAGGTTAATAATATATCCTATAAACAGCTATAAACTGTCCACATTCATAAAATACAAAAAGCCCTGAAGCAGGAAAAGTTGGTAGCTGTTGTAACATCAGGGCTGGCTAGGTTCCAATCGTTTGGAAATTGTGCAAATTAGGAAAAACAGGTAGCAACCTTGGAAAGAGCTTGGGAGTAACTTTTTTTTTTTTTTAAATAAAAACAACGCCACAGCATTTATTTTCATCTGGTAATAACATAAAAGTAATCAAAACAATATGAACAAATGTTTCAGAACTACACTCCCAACAAACACCACATTAAAAAAAAAAAAAAAAAAACTATACTGCCTTCTCAAGAATTTCGCACTTCACTGATCATTTCGCTTTGGAGACACTTTGGAGCAGGGTAGTATCTCCTTTTATCATGATTTTACCCAGTTGGTTTCTTGACTTTTACAATCAGTCCCTTCTATATCACCTAATAGGAGGTTTATACACTCATTAAAACCAGTAATATGGCCCTCTAACCACATATTCCCTCATAAAGCCACACCTGAATCTGAGATTTCTCAACCATCGGAGTATGACGGTTGCTGGGCTGCACCATCAGCTTTTGACTTTCTGGCCCTGGCCACGGCACACCACAGCGGAAGCTGACAAAGACCACATTAACCTGCACACTACTCCAGAAAGCAAATCAAGCTTGGAAATAATTGTTGCCCACAAGCAGTATTTTAAAAACATGTGCAACATCGTATTTCAGTGAAAGAACAAGGACGCTGAGGGCGAGTTCACCTAGCAGAGATCTAGTCACTCTGGCTCTAAGAACTTGACATCATGTACTTTGAGCTGGTGGCCAGGCTCCAACCTCAAAGGCAAAGAACATGGATGGACCCACACGGCAAAACTAGAACAGGTCAGCCTTCAGCCGCCAACACTCAGAACAGGATAGCTTGTTTGGTAAGTGATGTGTGTATTTCCAACTTACTACTGGACATCACAAGCAAGAAGTTTGGTTGCGATGTAAAATCCAACATACTCCAACATACTCCACACAACTCAACAATCCCCTTCCTTCTCAAAGCTGCTTTTCCTCAAACCTGTGTGTTAGTTACTGGTCCCACTGACCACCAAGTTGCTGCAGCTGAAAACCCTGGTCAAGTTTTGCTCTGCTTCTCTTCCTTCATCCCACCAACCACTCCCCATAAGCCTCTGTATGACAACAGGCATATAAATTAAACAAAAAGACAAATGGATCAAATAAAATACTGTTTACAATACTGATTTCATATTGAGAGCCGTAATAGTATTGTCATGTGATTACTGTTTTTCTTACTTTTCTCATTATTTTGTAGGTAGACTTACCGCCCACGCTATTTTAAATGACTATAGGTCAACAAGAAAAAAACCACAAACAGATCAATAGTAAATTGGGCAAAGGCTATGAGCAGTCAATTCAGAGAAATAACACAGATGACCCGTATACTTCTGGAAATATTCTCTATCTAGCAAAGACTAGGGAAATGTTGATTAAAGTAAGATAATTCCACCCATCAGGATGGCTTTTAAAAAAGGATAATATTTAGTTTTTATCAGGTGGTGATAAAAGGGAATGTCTGAGACAAACCATACTTGAAACGTGCCCACCTTTGGACTCAGAAATTCTACCTCTCAGTGGCTATGTCTGAGAAATTTTTGCATGTATGCCTAAGAAAGCATACATAAAGCTAGTTCATGACACATTTTCCATGGTAGCAAAAAAAAAAAAAAGGGGGGAGAGATCACCTAAATGCAGACCTGTTGAAAAGAAATCAAGCAAATTATGGTATATCTATATTAAAATATTAAAGAACAGATAAAAAAATAAAGGAAAGTGTTTATAAATTCTAGCTTGGAAAATCCCTACACATTAAATGAAAAAAACGAGTTTCTGTCAAATTACAACAAAGTAAAATTTAGCTGTATCACATTTATAGTTATGTGATTGTACAGAAACAGGTCTGGAAGGAACCTTATTCATAATTAAGAGGGTAGGGCGGTGAATGAGGGTGTGAGGGGGATGTAAGAGGGAAGGGCACTGTTCATGTAATTTCCTATTTGAATTTGCTTAATGGGAATGGCCATGTTAATTACTTAACTGTAATGTGGTAATCATTTAAAAAACATGGCTGATACATTTTATCATCACTCTGGGATCAAAATACCTGATTGTATCTGACTAGTATGGATCTGTTCGTATCATCTAAGGCAATGCTCCTCAAAGGGAGGGTTATAAGCTACCTCTATCAGAATCCTTAGGGGTACGTGAAAAAAGGGGGGAAAAATACACATGGCCCAAGCCCATTCCTAAATTTAATGTTATAGCTATGGGATGGTCCCAGGAATTTGTATTTAACAAACTCATGATCAGAGCGGGAGAACCACAGGAGCAGGGAATTAACTTTATTTGGGTTTCATTGCCCCTTGAATGGTTTTGAATTCCTGGTTCTCTTTAAAGAGACTAGAAAATAAGGCCAGACTGACTTGGGGTAGGAACAGGAGACTGTCATTTAGTAGCTAAATTTTCAAAAATGCTCCCCAACCACCCGTGTTTGTGGATGCAGGTGCTGACCTGTGTGTCTACCTGAGGTGGTTACTTGTACGCGAATCCACACCTGCCATGTTTGCACCGATTCAGAGTAGGTTCAAGATGATGTTTTCTCTTCTGCTTCCTACTTCCAGGGTTTGGGCTTCTGCTCCTAATTATGGTTCTACCTTTTTTTTTTTTTTTTTTTTTTTGTATTCTCCAAGGAGATTTCTGTCTGCTAGCCAATACAGATTCAAGAAAAAAAGGTCTCCTGGGCTTCAGCTAGCATAGCACTTAAACATTATGGTTTGCTAGTTATCTGTGTCTTTCTCAAGACTGTGAGCTACTCAAGGACAGAGCTATTAAGTGCTGTTTCTCCAGCAGCTAGCATAATCCTTGCTGACCCATAGTAGGTGCTATGCTCTTCACATATCCTTTCTACCACAAGGTATTCATCTTTTTCACAATTCAGTCTCAAAATCAGGCTGTCAAATGAAAACTCTCCTGCCCCCAATTTCTCTCTCCCGCTTTTTACCACTTAAGGCATCATTTTGTCTTCTTGACTTGGATAAATGCAATGGAGGTGATTTACTAATGCCACACTTCAGAAATGTGACTACTCAATCTTCCAGATTATCCTGATTTCTATTCTTCCAAGATGTTTTACTTCCAATTCTTTTCACGTTATTTATATAGCTCTTACGTATATTATTTATATAACACAACATTTTGTTAAAATTATTAAATATTTATTTAGGTGTCTGTTTCTCTTCCCTGGGCTGTCTGCTCCTTTAGGCAAGCCAACAGCCCTAGTGCCTGGCACCTAGAGGGTGTCCCTGAGCATTATACACAACTGAGAAATTTCTCAAGTTTTAATTTCTGTGCTTATTTCTGATATGACACTTTTTTTTTTTAATCTGAGAGAGAGAGAGAGAGAGAGAGAGAGAGAGAAACCACGAGCAGGGGAGAGGGGGAGAGAGAGGTGGGGAAAGAGAATCTTAAGCAGGCTCCACATTCACCATGGAGCCCGAGGTGGGACTCGATCCCACAACCCTAGGATCATGACCTGAGCAGAAACTAAGAGTTGGATGCTCAACCGATTCAGCCACCCAGGCACCCGGACAACACTCTAAAAGAAATGCCATAATTTAAAGAACACAGCATATTTTTTGGGGAAAAAATCTCAGTTGAATTTCTTATAAAGGTGGAACTTTCAAGACACCCTGAAAATAATCAGTGGGATAGCTGCCATAGAGCACGTAGTTCAGAAATAAGTACCATATTCATATCAAACGATGCTTTCACTTCAGCAGATCACTTGTTTCTAGGTCTAGAAAGAAAGCACGCTGGGTTACGCGGATTTTACTTTGCTCACCCAATTGCAAAATTCTGACTTTAATAAAATGTGGTTTCTTCCTAACAATAACTTAGGAAAAGTTAACTCATGCGGCACTCTTATTCTTTTTTCTGTTGTTCTTAACTTTCAATACATTTTTTGCCCTTTCCTCTGGTCCTTTAACATTTGAAAACTGAGGGAAGAGAAAAAAAAAATCGGCCATCCAAATATTGAGCCACTTTACCGTGTTGGTACCACCTGACTCTTTAGCAGCCTGAAAGCCGATAATCCCCTCTCACCACTGGCGATTACAGCACCGTCCTGGGCTGCAGGCTAGTGATTCTATCTAATGCAGTGCTCAATTGCATGAAAAAGCAGTTCATAGTCACCCCAGAGGTGACTTTTCCAGTTAGGACAGCTGACTCCAATTTCAGTTTTTCTTTGATTCTCGCTTTTGAGTACCAGACACGCTAAGCATAATACAACATATTGTTATATTTATCAGGCTCTAAGAGAAGTCATTATCTTGAGCCGCTATCAAGCTCTCGGTAGTTTTTGCAGGCCCTCTCAAGCTTGTGCTCTCATCCGCCATTGGGATTTCATCTATTTTTCAGGCTGGTCCCTGATAATTTCCCAGACATTCCATTTTAAGGCTGTGAAGAGGACTACTTCTACCTACCTCTGAGACGCCATTTGTTCAACTAGGATCTTGCCACAGGTCCTAGAGAGAGAGGGAAAGAGAGAATCTTAAGCAGGCCCCACACTCACCGTGGAGGTGGATGCAGGACTCGATCCCACAACCCTAGGATCATGACCTGAGCTGAAACTAAGAATTGGATGCTCAACGGACTGAGCCACCCAAGCGCCTGGACGACACTTAGAAAAAAGAAACAAAAACAAAAACCATAATTTAAAGAACACAGCATACTTTTGGGGGGAAAAAATTCAGTTGAATCTTTTAATAAAGATGGAATCTCCAAGACACCCTGAAAATAAGCAGTGGAACACGTAGTTAAGAAAGAAATACCATACTCCTTTCAAACGATGCTTTCACTTCAGCAGACCACTTGTTTCTAGGTCTAGAAAAAATGCCTTTTTAAAAAATAAAGACACCAAAATCAATTCCACAAGTATGATGAATCAATTCCTGCCTTTAACACTATGGCACAGTATGGACCCAAAGCAACCTTTTTCTGCAGGTGTGTAAGGTGGCACGGTGGGGGTAGGGCGGTCTGCAAAGACATCTCTAAGCTCCAGATAATAAGAGGGAGCCAGCCACAAAAAGATTTAAGGACAGGGCATTCCCAACTCTTTTTTTTTTTTTTTTTTCAACGTTTATTTATTTTTTTTGGAACAGAGAGAGACAGAGCATGAACGGGGGAGGGGCAGAGAGAGAGGGAGACACAGAATCGGAAACAGGCTCCAGGCTCTGAGCCATCAGCCCAGAGCCCGACGCGGGGCTCGAACTCACGGACCGCGAGATCGTGACCTGGCTGAAGTCGGACGCTTAACCGACTGCGCCACCCAGGCGCCCCATTCCCAACTCTTTGATAAGAAAATGTAAACTTTCTTTAGAAGTCAGGTTTATAACACTTTGTCAATTTTATATCAATCACGTGGCCCTGCCCTAGCTGCCTGCCCTGCTAGGGAAGTGCGGAGCTGGTATTTTGAGCTTTCCTGCTAGGAGACAGATTTCACCATGTTAGGGAATTTCCGCATTGAAAGAATCCAAACCTGGGTTGCCGAAAACGATGATAAGTATTACTGGTAGCATTTTAAGAGAAATACTGAAAACAAAAAGGTAAAACAATTTAAAACCGTATATAAACATAGTTCTCGTTTAGTTTGCATTGAATCTCACCAAACTCATTTAACTTCATTTTCAGTTACCAAATTTTCTGTACTTTAGGTACTTTGAATTTACCATTTGGGGAATAAGGAAATTCTTGTGAATTTCAAATTTCCTCTACTAAAGAAAAAAACCTAACTGGTGAGAAGACATTTACAAAAAAATGATTTACTATAACATTTGGAGTTAATCAAAGTAAGTTTTTCACGACCTAAAAAATGGGCCCTTGGTCATTCACTGGACTGGTAATACTAGGAAATAAACCTTGGTAAATCCCACAAGTTAGTCTCTGTGCCATAGTCGTACTGATTTTATTTTCAGTAAAAACCAACCTCTGCTCTCTCCTGATCTTCGCAGGTGAGTTTCTCTTGACCCAACTCTGTAGACCACAGGATTCTTCCCCACCCCCTCTGTTGTCAAGGTTTTTGCAATATTGCACATTCCTTACTCGGTAGGTCAAGAACGCTCACTTTTCCTCTTTGAAAAGTGGGCAAACGTAATGATCCCAAAGCGTCTGGGCTGAAACCAGAAAATCATTCTTTTAACTAAAAAGATAGCCAGTAAAAAGGAATATCATACATGTCAAGGAGCAGGGATCGCAGCTTGTTCTGGTCTCAGAGAAGCTGTCCGGGTCTCCCAGAGCTCCCATCTGCCGGGGCTGCAGAGCCTCCGTGGTCTGCGGCCTGGCTTCCATGCCCTCCTAGAAAGGTCCTAGGAGCCAGGTGCTGCAGGTGCCACCCCCATAGCTCTATTCCAACCCCCTGCTGCCTGTGCTATCCCTTGCAGACGGTCTCGGTTTCCAACCATGTGATACAATGTTCCGCCAATCGCCGGCCCTGCAAGGAGCTGGTGGGGAAGTCAGCTATTGGCTAGAACAGGGGCAGAAGACGGCCTGCCATTGGCTATTGCGGTTGCTACCCTGGTGAGAGCTCCCACAGTGCTGGAATTGGGATCTCAGCATGGAGCCGCAAGCAATAAAACATCTTCCAGTCGCTCTAAAACTCTGGTAATTTTCCTTAAGTGTTATTTGCGATGCAAGAGCACTATTGCAGAGGGCATAGAGTTTGTCCTTAAAGAGAAAAAGAGATTCATATATAGAAGGAGCTTACAGCCCTATATGTGTCTGAATATGTGTATGAATAGATACATACATATACAGGTATCCCCCGCTTTCCGAAAGTGTGCCTTATGCCACTTCCCTTTTTATGGAACACCTGCATGAATATGGTAAAGGCTTTTTTTCCTAAAAAGGATGTTTCCTAAAATCCCCTTTGTATTTATCTTCGTGAGTGAGAACAGGTACTAATTTAGGTCTTTCATAAAAGCTAAGTGGCTTACTGGTAAACCAGAAGTTACTCTACTTTGTGCCATTTCTGCTTACTAAAAGTCTCATAGGAATGCTGTACTTTGGGATGGGAGGGGAAAACAATGTAAATGTATAATTACGTATGTATAATAATAATACATGTGTGATTGTTTGTATGTTGGTCTCTGTAGACTGTAAGATCAAGTCACTATTTTTCTTTTTAATCTTCATAGATTTAAGGCCTAAGAGTGTGCCTGACACATAGTAGATGCTCAACAAATATCTCATGAACGAACATATTTACCCCCAAACAACCTCAAGATTTAGTATAAAATTGAATGTACCATTCAGTTGATGTAGTAGACAGTTAAAAATCATGTTATTTGTGAGATGCTGCATGTAATCAGATGAAAGTTTGAAACACACACAGCCAATAAATTATAAAAATTACTATAAAAGTAAATTATATATATGTGTGTGTATTAAAATGTAGGCAGATGTATGCTCTGATAATGACATGGGTGTTAAACCAAGTCACCTGAAATGCTTCACATCTACTTCTCCAATGGTCTACACTGGTTTAAAGTATTAAAAACTCAAATCCTAGTAATTTTGCTTATACCTCTATACACAGTTCTTAAAATATCACCTGAGACTCAATAAATATTTCTGAGAGTATAAAATAGCCTTTTTTTTGATTGCTTAGGGAAATCAAGCACAGCCTGAGGTTGTATGAATTTTGCTTCTAAAGGGATAGAAAAAAAAATCTTCTTTTCCATATGCCTGATTATTAAGAGTCAAGATACAAACATCTTTCTACTTTTCTCCTGCATTAGTTTTCGGTTGCTGTGTAATGAATAAGTGTAGCAGCTGAAAACAATACCCATTCATTAGCTGCTAGTTGTGAAGGTCAGTACTCCTTCACAGCATAACTAGATTCTCTGCTCAGGATGTCACAAGACAGAAATCAAGGTACTGTCTGGACTGAGTTCTCATCTAGAGACTTCGGAGGAAAATCCACCTCCAAGCTTGTTCTAGTTGTTGGCAGAATTCAGTTCCTTGCGGGTGTAGGACTCAGATTGCCTTTTTTTTAATTTTTTTTTTTTTTGGCTTGTCAGTTGCAGCTAGGGACTGCTCTTAGCTTCTACAAGCAACCCACATTCCTTACCACGTGGACAACCTCCACCTTCAAGCCAGCCATCAAATCACATCAAATCCATCTGCACTACAAATTTCTAGTTTTTCTGTCTTTGATCTTTAGATGTGGTAAGGTCTTACCCACCTGAATAATCTCCCCCTCTTAAGCTCAAGTGATTTAGGAACTGAGTTACATCTGCAAAATGCCTGTTGCCATATTAGTGTGACATAATCATGGAAGCAACATGTCATTATATTCAGATTTTGACACTCGAGGGGAGGGGATCACTGGGGATCATTTGAGAATTCTGCCTATGCCATTTCCTTACCCCTGGGCTTTGGCTTGAGGACAGGTATTGTCAATCATCTGTGTGTGTGTGTGTGTGTGTGTGTGTGTGTGTACGTGTGTGGGTGTGTATGTGTGTGTGATGTGAGAGAGAGAGAGACCATGTGTGGTGTGTGAGAGGTTGGCTCATTCTGATCTCTGAGGTCAACTGGATTGGTCCATGAAACAAGGATCAATTGCAATAGCGTTATTTTAAAATTTGAATATTCTGCTTTATTGTCTGGTCTCTTGGAACCTTCTGTTCCTCTTTACCCACTACCCTTCCTATCCCACTTCGAAATAGTTGGTGGTCAGCAACACTCCCACTTTTCCCTTGGCTTCTGTCTTCATATAAGAAGACATGCCACATACTTCTGGTGAAAATAGTCACATTGAAAAATGGAAGCCCAAGAATATGAACACATGTCCACTTGTGGTAATGAGTGGGACGCTGTGGCCCTGAGGGCAAGTCTCTTAATTAGTTTGCATGGAATTAATATTAAGTGATTACTCAAATCTGCCCAACGGTTTTGGTTGCAAATGTTTTCCCTGAAATATTGTGTTCCTATCAGCATATTTGGACAAAAACTGCCATGAGAGAAAGTGTTGGAAGATTAGTTATCTGGAGGTATGAAATGACACGTTAGCTAGGAAGAGACTTCAATCCTGTTATTTCTGAGTAGAGGCTGTGTGTTAGTGGTGTGGTTTAAAATTTCAAAATAGTAAAACAAAAATCCTTGTTCTGGCCCAGGGACGCTGCACCTGCGGCCCATGGGCCTCCGAGGTTCCCAGGTGGGCATCATGGAGAACCAAGGACTTTTTTACATTGAATGTTCATTATGAATTTGTATGCTTATGTTTCTAGAGAGGGATTGATGATATCACTAGATCCACTCATGAGTCCAGTTCACCCAAGCAATGAAAAATCACTGGGCTAATTGAAGACCGTCTTTTCATGATCATGGAAATCGATGCCCAGCGGGGTGAAATGACTTGCCTGCAATCACAGGACTAGTTTATTTGTTGCACGACTAACATTGGATTTGTAGACTCCTGATGCCCATTCTGAACAATGAGCACTTTATTTCACTTCAACCCGCGAAAGACATTTGAGGTCAAACAAGTGTGACAGTCATATCCTAACTAAAGCAATATTACACTGATCCTTCAGAAGTAGTTCTTGAGATACATGGTATTCTCTTAAAAAGAAATGAGCCAAAATGAGGAAAAGGTATATTAGTTTGGGACATACATAGATATTGCTGTGTACATAATAAAAATTCTATAAATGGCCATTGAATAAACGGGATGGTCTACTTACAAAATGAAGGTAGATGAGGGACCTGATTTTTGACTAGTACCCTGTTATTTACTAGTCATACCATATGCTGGAATTGCCAAAAAAAATTACTTTGGGGCAAGTATGTGTTTTTTTAAGATACGTTACAGGCAGGAGAAAAAGCTCAGGGCATAATAATGAAAAAATAGATTAATGATGATAATGATAGTAAGAATATTTGAGTGAATTTGATGTACCACACATGACTGTGCTGAATGATTTACCTAAATTGTCTCACTTAATGTAATCCTCGCCAACGTTCCATGATTTAGATGTTACCCCTAAATCTACAGATGAGGAACCAGCGATGCAAAAAGGTTAGTCACCTTGCCGAAGGTCAGAGTTAGTAAGTGGCAGGGGAGGATTTCAAATCCAGATGGACCTTTTGCTTGAATCTCGAAACACATGGTCCACTCCCAATAAGGTGGAATAAACCATGGAACAGACAGGTTTTTTAAGAACCAAATAACAAAACCAATAAGAATTATCTTCAAAGCAGTTTTAATGAATGACCTCCCCACCCCCTCAAAATACACCCATACGAATTTATCTTTAGGACTTACCTCAACATTAACTGTACATTTTTCTTTTGTTGCAGGTTTTCCTTCGGGTCTGGGATTAGCTGAATTAATGGGAAAGAAATACTTTTACCGAGGCCTATTAATATAAAACATAACTACACAGAAAAACCCCTAGAGACATTAGGAAAGTTGAATGTAAAAACTTGGGGCCAAAGGCAGTGGAAGTGGCATCTTTTTAAGGCTGAATGCCCGCTTTCCAAGTGGTGCAAGAAATCCAGATTCTCCACTTGAATGGCATGTGGATTTCCATTTGTCCTCAGCGCTTACCCATGACATACACAGTTAAGCCACAGGTTGAAAAAAACCCACCAGCTTTTTATTGACTCACGACATACAGGCAATAAAGAGCACACCTCATAGGGGTTTTAAGTTTAATTCGGATACCTTTCAGGGTGACTGCATTTGTTTCCTTGGAAACTTGTTGGATAGATTGTGACGGTAGAGGGGATCCAAGACTGACCTGGTGGTTTGGTGTGGTTTTACACTTGGGTCTCGGTAACAGGAACCAACGGCAAGGCCAACCTGTTCCAGCCAGTGTATATTCAAACATATCACGAGGAAAACTGGGGTGAGCCAGCTGTTCTAGTGAATTTATACAACACTACCAGGAGACCTGGTGTCCGTTACTGTTGTGGGAGGCTTTAAAATACCAACGACAGCTGGCTGAATGTTCCCAAAATGTTGTGAAAGTAGCTGTGGAAAATGGCTCTCATTTACTGAGGGTGACTGAGGATGCCAAACCAAGCCTGGCTCTTGCATAGGGGGGTGGGAAGGTCATTGCCTGGGATGTGAATGGGCTTGGATCTTACCTACTCTCTGCTGTAACAAAACATGTTCTTGGGCAAGGACTTTGTTTCCCTCATCTCCTCACTTACAGTAAAAGAGTTGGACAGCATTAGTGATTTCCAAGAGGAGATTGAGAGAATTAGGATTGTCCTCCCTTGTCTCCTCTGCCCCAAGTTATTAGATTCTTTGGAAGAGAGGAGAATAATTTAAATAAAACGATGGTTGACAGTTCAGTAAGCTTTGGGGCCTAATGGCTTCTTCGAGTTTTTATTTTCTACTTGAAGACTCCTGTGTATATGTAAAAATATTTAGTACAATCTGTGTGCTGTTCTCCTGTTAATCTGTGTTGTCAGTTTAGTTTTTAGGTCCAGCCCCACATACGAGGGAGAGAGAAGCTTTTCCGTCCCTATCCTTTCCTCTCCTTGAGGTCCTGCAAAACTAGCCCCTCCACATGCTTTCCGGATTTCACTCTGTGCACTGGCTTCAATGGTGTTCCCCCCAAATTCATGGCCATGCAGAACCTCAGAAGGTGACCTTATTTAGAATTAGGGTCTTTGCAGATGTAATGCTTTAAGATGAAGTCATACTAGATTAGTGTGGGCCTGCATGACGACATAACAGAGACACAAACAGGCAGGAAATCCACTGTCGATGGAGGCTGAGTTTGGAGTTGTGCAGCCACAAACCAAGGAGCGCCAAGGAGGTTGACAGCCACCAGAAGCTGGAAGGGGCAAGGCGGGATTCTTCGTCAGAGTCTTTGGAGGGAGTGTGGCCCTGCCAACACTTTGATTTGGGACTGTGAGCCCCCGGAAGTGTGAGAAAATACATTCGCTATTTGAAGTCCCCCTGTTTTGCACTACTTTGTTATGACAACCCTAGCGAACATAGATTTGGGCACCAGGAGTCATTCCTTTACAACATTATGTCCGTTATTTCCATTCCTTGCCACTTCCATTTCTTCTCAAGTGCTTTCATTTCTGCCTTTATTCATGTTTATCCTGTCTGACATATGTAAAAAAAGATGTCTTTCATGCTCCGTTCTCAATTTTGGCTTGCTGTGATAGCCCTTCAATAAACTGTTTCTGTTTCCCACTGCTGAACACCTTCTTTTCTGAGCGCTATTAAGTTCTTAACTGTGGTCAAAGCCCTTGATAACTCACCTATCATATCAGGTTCTACCTCTTACGGCTGGATGCTCCAGGCCTTTCTCAGTTTGGTTTCTCTCAACTTACCAGACTCCTTCACCTATTTCCTCTACTCTAAACAGACGATCCTATCCCAAGTCTCTGCTTATGCTGTTTCCCCTCCTTTTCTTTCTGACATGCCTGAAAACCCCCTGCAGCCTCTTTCTTCCCCTTCTGCCCATCTCTAGAAAGCATCTAGAAAGTGTCTCGACTCAAGATCCATATCAAGGGCTCTCTCCTTTGTGAAGATTCTACCATCTTCCTTGGAACACACTTGTTTCTTCATTTTCTGAACTCCTTTCATAATTTAGGTCACCACCGCCCTTGTGTATCATGTTGACCAATGATCTTGTGACTTATTTTAGCCTAACTCAACTGTGAACTGTTTAATACCAAAGACTGTGCCTTCATACCTTTATGTCTTCATATCCTTTCTAGCCTCTCATAGGGCTGAGCATAATGATAAGCACAGATTAAGATTTAGATAAATTCATGTTCATGAATTACAGGGCAGTCATGGGCTATTTGGCAAACACAGCCAGGGATTTCTGTTAGGAGAGAATGTGCTTAATTTACTAAAATTCTCTGAGAGGGTCAGTAAGCATGCGGACATAATTTCTTTAACCTTTCGAAAAGCCTTGACAAAGTTCCACACCAGAGGTTATTTAAAAATAAAAATGAGTCATGATGAGATTGTGGGGAATGTTTTGTCATGGGTAGGGAACTGGCTTAGGGATCAGAAACATCCTGAACCAACTCTTCTAGTAACGAATTCCATATGTTTATAACGTTCCACCCAGAGAAAATGGGCCCTTCTCTGAATGGGGAGGGAATATGGAGGGGGGACCCCAAATGGTGCACAGCTCAGTTTTATTTAGCGTGTTTGGGAAAAGAGCATTCACAATGAAATTTTTCACAGAATTAGAATGCCAAGTCAAAAGAGGGACAACTTGAGAATGCCTTAGGAGAATACATGTCATCAAAGAAGTGACTGATGAGTCTGCGTGCTGGCAACGATAAGGGAACGCATTTGGGAAAAAGCAACACAAGCTAGTTTTAAGAGGTGATGAGTCCCCAACTATCTATTTCCACCAAGCAAGGAAACCAAGACATGGGGTCCTCTGGAAGACTAATAACTTAGCACCCCTTCAAACAGTGCTATTAAAATGTTTGATCGGGGGCGCCTGGGTGGCTCAGTCAGTTAAGTGTCCGACTTCGGCTCAGGTCATGATCTCACAGTTCATGGGTTGGAGTCCTGCATTGGGCTCTGTGCTGACAGCTCGGAGCCTGGAGCCTGCTTAGGATTCTGTGTGTCTCTCTCTCTCTGCCCCTCCTCCGCTCACACTCTGTCTCTCTG
The DNA here is from genome assembly GCF_007474595.2 of Lynx canadensis. NCBI lineage: Eukaryota > Metazoa > Chordata > Mammalia > Carnivora > Felidae > Lynx > Lynx canadensis. Next base: position 135,112,337 of record NC_044303.2, on the reverse strand, counting down.
TCTCTGTCTCTCTCTCTCTCTCTCAAAAATAAATAAACATTAAAAAAAATTAAAACAAAATGTTTGATCAACATTTATTTAGAAGAAAGGCCAAGAGCTGCCTGGGGGAAGAGCTAAGAAGGTGGTGGCTCTCAGCTTTTTTTCTATTGTTCTGTAAAATTCCATTTGACCCCAAAGTTGCGTCTCTGCATCAGGGAAACCAAACAACTCAGCAGTTCACTGAATGCACCTTCCATAGTGATTATCCACTATGACTCTAAAATGAGTCTTGGACGCTCATCTCCTCAGTCCAAGAAATATTCATATTCCAAATGTATTCTTATTTGATAAGGAGGGAATTTTAATACAAGAACAGTTGCCCTGTTGTTGAAAATTAGTCTTTGGAGGAAAGGGGAACACACGCAAAACCTAAAAGACATGAATGGTTCGAAAGAGAGGGCTTTATTGCAGGAGTATGACTCCCACCTTAAGGAAAAAACGGTGTCTAGAACCATCAAGAGCAGGTGTGTTAAGAGAGGCACAGTGTGCCTAGGACCACCAGACTCAATCCCAACCTTGGGCATGGACAGCAGTAAGACTGAGTACTTGCCGCTTCTGCAGGTGTATATTTTGCAGCTGCAAATCTCAAGTCTGGAAACTTCTGCAACAAGTAATCACAGAAAAAGTGAAAATTTCAACCCCTAGGCTTTCATCTTCCTATAAAAAAGAATTTAAACAGAAAACCAGTAGGCGAGAAGCTAGTCTTATTTTAGGTGGAAGCCCATCTGCTGGCAGAACCTAGATTAGAACAGTTGAGAGGAAAATCATGATTTCGAATTAGACAGATAACAGTGACTCTGCTATTTTGCAACCCAAATATATAAAGTAGAAGTCACGCTAGATTGAGCACCAAACAGTGATGTGCAAGAACTGTCTTGAAAGGGGGAAAGCAGGGCTTTTTTTCTTCTCATTTCTCTCTTTTCAATTAAGAGGAAAAAGTTCTGCAAAATGTACACAGAGACTGCTTTTTAGGCAATGTAACAAATTATTAGTTTATAAAAAAGAGACACAGGAAGAAAGAAACCAAATTCATGTTGTTGAGCACAGAAGAGGCACTGACACTTGGCTGGGCTTTAGTGATAGAGGAAGTTGAATACAGGATTAAGGAGACAGAGGACCAGAGCAAGAAAAAGGTGGCAGTGGGGAGGGTGAGAATGACTTGACTTTCAGAATGGCATCAGAAAGGACTTTTTTTTTTTTTTCTCTCCAGGGCCGTGAAGAGATCTTTCAGGAAGGGACATAACATTAGAAAGAATGATTAACCTTTCTACTTGAAACAAATGACATCAGGAGCCCATAAATTCCTGAAAGGAAGAAGAATGACTTCTTCAATACAAGGAGAGTTTAACCATACTGAGTAACAACACTGCGACAGTCAACATGCTATGTCGTGGGGACACCCTATTGGACAAGGCTCCACCTTGATCTTCATGGAGCTTACTGTGGAACCCCTTTGTAAGAGGGCAGTAACATGCATAGAAACATGCATGCAAAGCCTTCATTGGCCTCCTCTCCCCTCATCTGCCTCCGTCTCTCTCTTCCTCCAGTGGTAGCTCAGTTAGCCTTCTATCACACCACAGGTCACACTGTCCTGGGAGCTTCTTGAAATTACAGATGATATTTTGTGTATAATATAAATGAACTTGCCTATTAACGAAATAATTGAACGAAACCCCCCCAAGAAGATTTGAGACACTATACAGAAATACTTAAGAGTGAAAGCGTAAAAGTAAATGCATGCATAAACAAATCAGGGGGGAAATTAGGGCAAAGGAAAAACAGGTTAAGAAAAATAAGATATATCTAGGAATAATTAGAAACTCTTAAACTGGATACTGAAGGGTGGATGGCAGTCTTCTAGGCAGAGAAATGGGATTAAGAAGATTCTAGAGAGCTCTGGCATGTGGCATGTTTGAAAAATGTTGCTAGAAGCGGGAAAGGTGGCGGTGACAGACTGAAGAGAGACTGAGAGCTGTGTGATGGAAGGTTTTACACAACCTGCCATGGGGGAGGTTTCCATCCTGCGGGAAATGGTGAGCCCCAAAGTGTCATCATTAGATCTATTTTTTAGAAACGTCTCTCCAGCAACAGCTTGCAAGAGGCATGAAAGCATGAGTTGGAGGTCTTTCTCTTATCTCCTGAAAATTCTCACCATTTTCTCTCTGAGCCTCAGAATATGGCTTGACCTCTTATTTTCCTATTTTAAAGAGGAAAAATACAGCATTTAGTGGGAACTCCTCTGAATACTTGCCTGTTCTGTCAGTCAGCTAGAACCAGGCCACCACTACCCTGGCCCCCATCATCCCTAGTCAAAGGCAGAGGTGACTCTTCTCCTGTGAGCCTCATTCATTCACAATATGTGATCAGCAAATGTCTTCCTCTCTTCTGTATCTATGGTACCCTGGTCTGATGCCTTCTCTTTAGTCCATAAAGCACACCCTTCTCGAGACGCCTTCCTTATTACTTCTCTCTTCCCTTGCTTCTACAGTTAAGTTGCTGTAACTTTTCTACATTCACAGTTGGTATTTTTTCTCTTCTAACTCACTCATCAACCACTTCATGGTGCATTTGACATCCCAAATTGCTCTTGTCAAGGCTCTTGTGACTTCCAACTAGCCGTCTAAAGAATACTTGCATTCCTATTTTATTTGACGTTACCATGGTATCTGAACCAGGTGACTACTCCCTTCTTGAAATTCTATCTTCTTCATTTCCTCTTTTCTTTCCATAGAGAAAATATTATCACTACATCTCTTGCTTTTTCCAGGATTAGAATCTTAGGCTTGTTTTTTTAAAGTTCAATTTCCTTAGAAATATGTATCTGGATCCCAGAAAAGAGGTGGTTACATGCACACATTTGGCCACCATTAGACATGGATTCACATGAAATCACCAGAGAGATGATGTACAGCAAGGAAAGAACAAGGGCCATGATGAAATCCTAAGGGATATCAATATTTATGAAGTGGGGAAGAGAAACAGGGAAGACGAAGACAGGGAAATCATAAGAGCAGACTAATGAAAGAAATGTTGGAAAAGCCACACAAGAGTTTTAAGTCCTAAAGGAAGGCCAGAGAGGGTATTAGAGAGTCATGAGGCAAGAGTTCAGCATGGACTTGGAGGGGACAATTTCAAAGGAGTAATGAAAAGAGAAACCCACATATATGGGTTATTACAAGAAATGGAGATATCAAATTTATACTCCATTTTTCTTTGTACATTTTTTAAGTTATTTATTTATTTATTTACTTAGAGCACACAAACAAGGGAGAGGCAGAGAGAGAGAGAATTCCAAGCAGGCTCTGCACTGTCAGCACAGAACCCGATGCAGGGCTCAATCCCACAAACTGTGAGATCATGACATGAGCTGAAATCAAGAGTCAGATGCTCAACCGACTCAACCACCCAGGCACCCATATTCTCCATTTTTCAAGAACATGGACTTGAAATAATAAGAGGGAATAATTTGGGAAGGAATAAGGAGGCCCTTTATGACGGTAGAGATCTGAACACACTTCTAAGCTCTAGGCAATCTTTGAAACTGGTAAGAAGCAACTAATGACAAATGAAATGAAACGTCAGTTTATACAGAGGTTATTAATAAATATAGTCCTCCTAAATAGATATTCACTAAAGAATCACTGAAGTGGATCCAAGTGCTAATATTTTGTAGGGTTTTTGTCAAGAATAGGATGTGTTTGTTGGCTTACGAGAATTTTTTTTTGCGAGTCAGTTGGCTTTCTGTGTGCAAATTATTGATAGGAGGTGGCATCATAAAATTTAAAACAGCTTGGTAAATGCTGATGTAGCAGAAAGGGGCATGAAGTTGGAATCTAGGGACCTGGATCTGTTACTAACCAACAGTTTAACTTCTTCAGGTCTCTGTTTCCTCCTTGCAAGTTGAGGGATTAATTGAGATCATCTAGTCTCCATATGTATTTTCAAAGGTTTCTTTCTACTCCAACATCTTTGTTGTTTTCCAAGCTAAATTTTTTTTGCTTCCAAAGTCTATGGTCATATTTTCCTGGGTTGTGAACTCCTAATGAAAAGCTTTAAATTATATACCTTCATTTTAGTGGCAAAAAATGAAGCACATTTTTGATCATTTGAATGATGAACCTGTGTGTGCAGATTTCAAATCCTGCATTTATTTCTGTATTTGCCAGTGTACATCTGGGGTGACGTTTTGATCTCTAAAAGGATATCAAGTAACTTTTAAAATGTTGGAAATCTTCTCTTGCTACCTATAATGGTTTCTTTTATTTTCAAATCGATAACCAATGTCCTGTGTCTACCCCTGAATTTGTGTTGAACTATTTTGCTCAATTTAATGACAAAATTTCACTTTTTAAAAGCTGTTTATTTATTTTTGAGAGAGAGAGAGGAAGCTAGCACGCTGCTGTGCGCACAATTTTGCACGCACCAGCAGGGGAGGAGGAGGGGACGGAAGAAAGGGAGGGACAGAAGGAGGGAAAAAGAGGATCTGAAGCAGGCTCTGTGCTGACAGCAGAGAGCCCGATGCAGGGCTCAAACCCACAAACTGTGAGATCATGACCTGAGCTGAAGCTGGATACTCCACTGACTGAGCCACCCAGGTGCCTGGACCAAAACTGCACTTTAATGTCAATAATTTTCAACTAAAGGACATCTTAATAAATGAAGTAAGACTTCAATTTCTTAAGTGAATTAATGCATTGATAATTTGATGGGACCCTCTGGAAACGACATTGCAGCGGCATTACCCAGAAGGCTGGTGGACAAGAAGACAGGTCAGTTGAACCTAATTAATGAGCTCTGGCCAAGTGAAGGTCAAAAGACATCATAGTGTTTTAAAGAAACACAGGCTTTGCAGAAATTTGGACTTAACAATATGTTGGGAAAGTGGAATCATAACATCACAGATAATATTATACACGTAGGAAACGTAAAAGAACCTTTGCCATAGCAGTAGGTACCCTTTTCACGTTGAGCAAGAGGATTCCATCCCAACAAAGCAACCTCATAGCCTACATTAAATTATATTATTTGAATTTTATGCATTTTTGGTTTATACTGAATTCATAATTTTATTTTGACTTGATAGTTTTATAAAAGCTATGGATATTAGAAGTTTATACCTGTATTTATGCATGTAGATATTTAAGTAAAATTTCAATGAAATAATTTAGGTTAACACGTTTGTCTTAAGAATTTTTTTCCCCTTTACAAGATGTCGATACCTAAAGTTTGATAACCTGGTGTTGATTTTAAAGCTTATATATTTCTGTAAATTCCGTTGAGCAAAGTGTGGGGAAGCAGACACTATTGGTAGCCAACGGATACGGATGATACAAAGAAAAGCTTGACAATTGTGGGGACTTTATGGGCAGAGTTTCCCCAGAGCCAGACTCATTCCCTACCATTAAGGAAAAGCCACAGGGAAAGGTAGCATTAGATCTCAAACCCCATTTGCCAGATTGTTGGGACGAAGTCAGACGAGTGGGGGCAGGTTCGGGTGGCCAAAGAAGACGGAGAAAAAGCAACTGCCCACGAGTAATGTTGGTTTTGTATGCGTTAAAGGAATTGGGTATCAAAATTAAACATGAGTCAGGAAACCAAAAGTGGTTTTTGAAAGGCCAGCTCAAGGCTGGCGCATAAATAAATGAAGCAGTCATCTCCAGCATGTGAATAACGGTCAGACCCTCCACACAGCACTGGGCTTTTCAGGCAGCAGCTCCCCGATTCAAGGGAGGAGGGAAAGCAGAGCTTGATGAAGACAGTAGAAAATGGCATCGAATAAGACTACGAAAAAGGATTGCAGACACCAGACTTCTTTTGCTTCGTGAGATAACATGAGGGAATAAGAATTTATCTCTACTGACTCCAGTGCAAAGGGAGATTATACGAAACTGGGCACCAGAAGTTCTCCAGCTCATGTAGTAGGAAAAATAAAAGTGGGACCAACGCAGACTGTAGGGATTCAGACTGGTGGCACTTAAGGGAAACGACTTGAAAGGGACCTTGGGGGGAACTCACTCGATTGATAGAGAGTGTGGACATGGTCTCTAGGAACCCTTGCAAAGCAATTTATTGAATTCTAGGCCCGCCAGAAAGGACTCTCAACCCCCTGGCCATCTCTGGGAACATCAGACAAGAAAAAGGAGGAGAGTGAATCCCAGCAAGAGTGTCAGAAGTGGAAAGAGACACGACTCGCTTGGGGATGTCGCGGAGGAAGCTGACAGAGCGTGACTCGGCGAGAAATTGCCCTGGTAGGGAAAGGATGAGTCAGTGAATCCGAGGTTGCCTGCTGAAAAAGGGAGGTCATGTTTGGAATTCATGGTGTGGAAAGAGCTGTGTAAATATTATGCTGTCTTTTTTTTTTTTTTTTTTTTTTTTACTGAGGTTCACATACAGCAAATTATGTTCAGTATTTGCTAATACGTTTTACTCGGAGTGTGAACTCCTTCAGCAGCTTCTTCAGGCTCTTCTCAGCAAAGGGTTGGGAAGTTTCTTTTCCCCTCAAGTTTGTAATCCTTGTTGAAGGTCAAAATGCTTCTGTTTCACTAGAGGGTTCCCCAGAAAGAGCCCTTAAGCAACAAACAAACAAAGAAAGGATGGAGCGAATGTACTGAAAATCTAGCCTTTTGCAAGGTAGGTTGAGAAATTCTTGCAAGTGTACCTGTTAGGATTTCGGCTGTTATTTAACCGTGTAATGAGGCATTCTCTCACAGCTAGCCCTGGCAAATGTGGACTGGAAAAGAAAATCACGCTTTTAGTTCTTAGGCAGCTGCTTTGAAAGTTCGCACATCGGGCACAGCTCTCTGAGGAGTTTAGGGAGAAATCCATTTTATAGGGATGGTTACTGTGTGAGACGTACTGGAAAAACATTGGAAAATGTGACTTTTCTTATGACATTTGCTGCCTCTTCCTTTACCATGGGGAAAATCCGAGGATCAATGAATTCCTATAAAGTCACCCGTGACAGCGCCATAAATGTCCTTTTCCTGAGATGAGGGGACACCTCTTTGGGAGGAGGTCTTCTGTCTGTGTGTGTTTCACACTTGGGTTTGAATTAGGGACAGAGAAAGGGAGGCTATTTGGGAAACACTATAATAACATTTTTTATTACCACACCTTCTTGAAATTGTCAGGTGAGTCATGCTGAGGATATTTTCGATAAATTCAGATGTTGAGAAACTGGAAACAAGCAATTTCTAAGTAAATTGTCTCTGGGTACTTTGAACTAAAAATGGAACACATCTGTCTATCAAGTTATTGAATGTTAGTCTAAATCAATTAAAAATTAGTTTAAGTGCCCATAATCTAAAATGACTTTTTACTTTCTGAGGAAGTTTCCAGAGGCTTACCCTCTCCACATGTTTAAGTGAATAACCACAGAAACTAATGAGTGATTTACTAGCAGGTGAGTGGAGAGACTCTCTCTTGGTAGTGCTGCAAGGTTCGAAGGCAGAGGTATAGTGGAGAGAGCATTTAACTACGAATTAGCACATCTGGGCCTTGACTCTTCCGTGACTGGTTCACATAACCTCCCTGGGCATAGAGTTTTCTGTTTGAAAAAAGAGCGCCTCTAGAAATCTACCTGTAGTCTCTGTCTATATGTCCTGCATGTAGCTGAGTCTCAACAGACCCAGGATTGACCCCCTTCCCCTTGCACCTGCAACATACTCTTCTTCCCGAACTCTCTGACACAGTGAGAGAGCCACTGCCCAGCTGATCATCCAAGAACAAAGCCCCTGGAGAAAACCCACCCTCTTTGCCTCCCTCCCTTCCTTTCTACCTTCCCTAATCTGTGTCTGTCTCATTCACCTTGTAATATGTGGGAGGAAAGAAGACACTCTATGTCCAGGCTTGGCCCCCAAACCCTCCCATAGGTTTATAAGGAATGCAAGGAGGTAGAGTGAGTTGACAAACACCAGGTGACGGGCTTGATCTTGAGTCCTACTTAATCACAGAATGGTAGCTGTAATGGGGACCAGAGTGTTCCTGGAGTACAAGCCCCACTTCTATTGAGATAAGGAGACAGAGTCCCAGGCTGATTAAATGACTTGGCTGTATTTCTCATGAATGGGTTCCCAGAGCTGAGGGCCCACAAAGAGTCTCCTTATCAGAAGAATTGTTGGCCTTCTTCTAAGCCTCATGTGGTCAGGAGCTCAAAACAGAAATTAATGCTCAATGGCCATGATTGATTAATTACAAGCACCTTGAACAAAAGTCTTGCCTTTTACTTGGTTTTGTTTCCTTTGTTTCCTTCTCCTTCTCTTTCTCCTCCTCCTGCTCCTCCCCTTTCTTCTCTCCTTGGTCCTATTTCCTCCTGTTTTCATACTGGCAACGATACTGCAAGAAGGCATATTATAAGTTACAATGACATATATACTAAAAAATCTTCCCCTGGCACCAGCTGCCAGTGTCACTGTAGGTGCTATGGGCTTTTCTGTGGCCCTTTTGGAGGCTGAGTAGAGCACCTAAAAACAGCCTTCACGCTCTCCCTCCTCTCCAAGGAAAAGCACTCTGCCTGCAGGGTGCGGAGAAGGGAGCCTGGGCTTTTTCTGGGGGACTGAATGTCCTCGGGGTTGGGTGTCCAAGGCGGCTAGAGCTCTGACACCTGTGCTTCCAGATGGCCTCCAAAGTGGTTGTAGCTAAATTTCCTTGTAATTGATGTCTCTCATCTAAATAGGTTTGGGTCCTATGTGTCCCACCTCTCCTAGCCCTGGGAGGTCCTCATTGCGTGGGTCTCAGCCTAGTACTGACACTCAGGGTCTCTGGCCAGTAGCTGCTGCTTGGGCATGTTCAGACTGCTGCCTCTGACATGGCCCTGACCCTCTCTACGCATGAGATGACCTGAGCAGGTGCTACGATGACTCCCCTGATTTCCTAACAATAATTTGAGAAAATTTGGGGAAGTATAAGTTTAAATGTTCAAAACCATATTAAGGCATCCCTGAGAAGCAGGAAACATTCCCTTTTCTTGTTTCTACCACAATGATTTATTGACCCACTATGGGGTTTTGTTTGTAACATGAATGTGTCAAGGATCTCAAGTCCAATAGGATGGGGTGGTGGGTTAGGGTGGGGATGGCAGGCAGACAGTGGGAGGAACTGGGAGTGTAGTGGTTTTATCTAGGGGGTGGGTAGATAAGGTCTGAAAGATAAGGAGAGAAGGAACAGGCGTGGGCAGGGAAACTTTAGGATGGTGATGTAGATCTGATGTGATATAGATCTGACGCTTGGAGAGGGAAAGGGAGGAGAAGGTGGGATTGGGCAGGGAGCTGCTCAGGCTGCAGATCGGACTTGACAAAGCTTGGCCAACCCAATGGAAGTGCCTGTGAGAGGAGTCCTCTTGTAGGGCGAAATGGCCAGGTCCTAGTTCCCTCGGTACTCAGTCATTGGCTGACAGCTGCCCAGGAAGACCATGACCTCAGAATAAGGCTAGCAGATCCTGAAGACAATGTTCCTGGGGCTGTCACGCAACAGTGCTCCCTCAAGTGCAGTAGCCCCTGAAGGGAGGTCTGAACAGAGAACCTCCAGGGCTGTCATTGGGTGGGGCGGGAGGTGGGGTAGAGGCCAGGGAGTGGAGTGGGCGGGTGAACACATAAAAAGAGAAGGAACGACAATTTACTTTTTATCAAGCAATGGGCCTCATCATTCTTTTCCTTTTTATAAAAAATAACCATTAGATATGCAGATACACTTGATTACTGGATACATTTAAATGCACGAATCAAGCAACAGAACGCTATTAGATTGTAAGAACCTAGAGACAAGGATTTGGGATTGTTTCACATTTTCCCTGGGTCTAGAGTAGAGGTCAGCAAACCATGGCCCATGGATGAAACCTGACCCACAGCCTGTTTATGTGAATAAAGTGTTACTGGAACACAACCAGGATTCTATTGTTATATTCCCCTACATTCATACTACGATAGCAGAAGTGAGTAGAGTCCCTAAGGCCTAAAACAGTTGCTATCTGGTCCCTTACAGAAGAAGTTGTACTGACCTCTAGGCAGTATAATACCACCCTCCAACTGTGCCCTATGCATAACTGGCCCCATTGTCAGCTTGACAACCTTTGTGGATTGAACTGGAAGCTTCTGGTTGCTTCCCCCTCCCAACCTCCCCCTGCCCCCAATGTTTTAATGGTGGGGTAGGTTGAAGATACATTAGAACACTTGGACCTTGATTAGCCTCAACAGTCACTGCTGGAGGTTTAGGTTTCAAATCACAAAGTGTTTATTGTATGTGACTTGTTAACACATTCAATTACTATTATTCCCCAGTGTTAGTTTATCAGATTAGCTACCAGGACTAGATTAGGTGAGATCTGATGGATGGGATGGGAGCGGGGATGATGAACAAAGATCTGGCTTTAGGAAAGGATCCTGGGATGGAAATCTGTTAGGAGTAAAGAAATGAAATAGGGTAATCATTGCCTGACATCAATAACGTATGATGATGGCAAGGTAGTCATTCAACAAGTAATTACTGAGCACGTACTAATGCTGGGTCCTGCTGTAGGTGCTAGAGATATAGCAGTAAACAAAATACACAAAATTCCCAGTCCTCATTCAGCTTACATTCCACAGAGTAAGGCACACCACAGCAAGATAAATGCATGGAATACATAAACATTGTGTATGATGTATAGTGTGTCGAATAGTGATAATTGCCAGGGAGAAAAAATAAATCAGGAAAGTGGTTTATGATATTATGATATTATGGGTGTTTGGGGGTTGGGGGGGGGGAGCATTGCCATTTTTTATGGTGTACCAGGGCAGGACTTCTGAGAGTATGAATAAAGAGAAGATCGTTTTTTCATAGATCTCCTCATCAGCCTCTTCAAAAAACACCTAGAAAATTAAAGAGAGAGAGAGAGAGAGAGAGAGAAACATTCCATATTGACATTCTAAAAGTATTTCCCAGACAACATACGTCATCTGAAATTCTTGACAAATCTGTTGTGCAAAAAGGAAATGAATAAAAAATGGAATTATTGCTCTCAACAATCATTTTTTTTACCTGTGGCATCTTCTGAAGTGAAATGCAAAGTAATAGTTAAGGAGATTTGTGAATGTCAGACTGATTAATTTCAGGCCTACTGCAGCCTAGGCTGAACTTGCCTATAGGTTAAAACAAATTGAGGGTCTGCCCTTCTTAAAGGGTTTCAGGCATGACTATAGGGTTCCTCGCAGTGTTAAAAACACCACACAATAAAAGTCCAGGCTATAAATTTTGCTGTGCTTCCCGGCTAAATGGACGCTTTGAGTGGAGACAGACTGGCGGGAGCTGAAGTAGTTATAGCTTTGATTTACCGCTGCTCTATCATTCCATCCTACCGAGAGTCCTGAGCAGGGATGTGAAGGCGTGCTGATTGGCCGCTGTTTGGAGACTGAGACAGCACAAGGGACGTCTAGCCTCGGTCGGTTTGCAAGCAGTACTATCAACTTAGTGTGGCAAAGTCTTATGGGCATCAGGAGATGAAGAAAAGGGACATTTGCTAATAAATCTGTGGAGAGTAGTCCTCTCTGACCCTCATTTGTTTCCACGAGGCCCTCTAGAAGTGTCACTGATAGGAAATCACTTGTGCAAATTTGCTATTTGTACTCAGCACGACACTCGTGAGGCCAGTGTACAATATTTGCTTTGAATATCCCAGATTTGGGTCATCCCTGCTGATTTTTTTTTTTTTCTGGTACTATAAGAGTTCAAATGAAGGTTGGCTAAAACAACAATGATGACTATGCCGACGATAACATTTGATTAAAAAAAAAAATCGACTGCAGATGCTGGAGAGGAAGTTAGTCAGATAACATGTGGTCAGAACATAGCTGAGGTCTCTACCAGAGCTGTATTTTTATTTGAACTTCAGCCCTCTCCTTTTGGAAGGAATGAATATACGATTGAAATCAATAAGAGGTTCGGGATGCCTGGGTGGCTCAGTCGGTTAAGCGTCCGACTTCGGCTCAGGTCATGATCTCGCAGTTCATGAGTTCGAGCGCGTCGGGCTCTGTGCTGACCGCTCAGAGCCTGAAGCCTGTTTCAGATTCTGTGTCTCCCTCTCTCTCTGACCCTCCCCCATTCATGCTCTCTCTCTCTGTCTCAAAAATAAATAAACGTTAAAAAAAAATAAAAAAATAAAATAAGAGGTTCTATGGCTGTGAGATGTAAAAAAAAAAAATTATTATCCAGCCTCTTAGTTTTTCATCAGCTTTCATTTGGTATGTTTTTATTTACTTTGATGTTGGTAAAACTCTCCTAATGCTGTAATTATAGGAGTAAGACGGAATATGTTTTGCTTAACATCTGCGAGGAAAATGCAGCGTTTGATTTGTTTCTTTTTTAATGTGCAGTCTGCAAGAGGTTGATGAATCCGTTGGTAGAGTCTTCTGTTCCATCTAAAGTTACCCCCGTTAGGGTTTGTTATAAATCCATCTGGGTAGTCGACTGAAATTTCTGGAGACTAAACGGCTGCATGGATCTGTAACTCGATTAAAAAAAAAACAGAGTTTCACTCCTTAATTCATGGGGATGTTTCCGAATTGTGCCCATGGTTTGAACGTTCTTTTGTGAAAAGAAATCTCATTCACTTGTCTGTACCATGACTTGTCATCATACTTGTCACCTTCCGTCATCTTGGCTTGTGGTACCATATTGAGTCAGAATTTTAGTATTCGTTTAAAAAAAAAAATCCAAATATTTGGTTCTGTTAAATCATATCTGGAAAATTCTTGTTCAACTGTCTTTTGAAGGGAAGATCACCAGAGAGGAATGTGTAAGGATAAACACGTGCTCACTCACACTACCTCCCTGTCTAGTGCTGTTATGCAGATGGGGCTTCGCATTAACCCGAGAATGCCAGCCACGTGAGGGAGCGACTCCACGCACAGGGGCAGGAATATCAGAAAGCCTCAGGGGAAACTTGTTGGTGCCATGACAAGTACCTGATATACCACTGGATAAGTTAAAAATCAGAAATTTGGAACTCCCGACATTTTTCATTTTGAGCCACGTCTTACAAAATGTTGAGAAAGAAAAAAAAAAAAGGAACTCGATTCGCAGTTTCACGATGATCATAAATTGGAAAAAAAAAAAAAAAATTGGTCCCTGGGGACAGTTGAAAAGTAAAATGGAAGTACAGCCAGAAAATGGAGACTAGAGGGAAAGTCAGTGTTCCTGAAAAGAATAGGACAGCTCTATAGGCTGCTCACCACTGTACGTGTTCCCTTATCGTAGCTGGGGAACTGTGGGAAGCCAGGTGAAATGTACACCTTTCACCTCTGTGCATATGATGGGGTAACACACTTTTCTATTTTTTTTTTCAGTTTATTCATTTATTTTGAGAGAGAGAGGGAGAGGGAGAGAGAGAGAGAGAGAGAGAGAGAGAATGAGTAGGGGAGGGGCAGAGAGAGATGGGGAGAGAGAATCTTAAGCAGGATCCTCACTGTCAGCACAGAGCCTGACTCAGGGGCTCAATCTCATAAACCGTGAGATTATGACCTGAGCCGAAATCAAGCTTAACCTACTGAGCCGCCCAGGCGCCCCAAGGTAGCAAACTTTTAATGACTGCAAGGGTACTTCTAAATCCTGGGAAAGGGAATACAAAAGGTTCCCAAATAATAACCAAGACACATGGACTCAAACATTCCGAGGTCAAAAATTTGCTGGGCATTAGGAGAGTAGATCCTAAGAGTTTGCATCACAAGGAAAAAAAAAATTGTGTGTGTGTGTGTCTATATGAGATGCTAGATGTTAACTGAACTGATTGTGGTAATCAGTTCACAATACATGAAGTCAGGTCATTATGTGGAGCACCTTCAGCTGGCAGAGGGTCCTATCATGGGTTATATCTCTGCAAAACTGAATCCAGCATCCAGATTTAGCTGTTTCTTTTTTTAAAAATTTTTTTTAAATGTTTATTTATTTTTGAGAGAGAGACAGAGACAGAATGCGAGTGGGTTAGGAGCCGAGAGAGAGGGAGACACAGAATCCGAAGCAGGCTCCAAGCTCCCAGCTGTCATGTCAGCACAGAGCCCGACGCGGGGCTTGAACTCACAAGCTGTGACATCATGACCTGAGCCGAAGTCGGACGCTCAACCGACTGAGCCACCCAGGCACCCCCAGATTTAGCCATTTCTACTAAAACCATGGTTTAATAAAGGTAACAAACCCTTCTGGTCCAAGTTTATTTTAAATCTCTGTTAGTTTGGGGGTGCCTGGATAGCTCAGTCAGTTAAGGCTCAGGTCATGATCTCACGGTTCCTGAGTTCAAGCCCCGCATCAGGCTCTGTGCTGACAGCTTACAGCCTGGAGCCTGCTTCGGATTCTGTGTCGCCCTCTCTCTCTGTTCCTCCCCTGCTCACACACTGTCTCTCTCGCCTTCAAAAATAAATAAACATTAAAAAAAAGTTTTTTTTTTTTAAATCTCTGTTAGTTTAAAACTCTTAGGCAAATTGAATGCAACTAGAAATAACATAGGCTCTTTTTTACAGCATTTATTGTGAACATGATACCATGTGGGGGGAAATGGTATTTTACATGTAAATAAATATATCTTAACCTGAAATTTGAAGATCTTACCATTTATGTAGATTTATGAAACTGTTAGAGAATCAGGTAGAAAAATAAACGTACGGTTGTAACCATTATACCGTAAGTGAGCTCCTTATGTATAGACTATACTCTTTTTTAAGTAGATGAAGCTTTGGATAGTGACAAGTTTTCATTTTTCTCTGAGAATAGTCCTCATCTCATTATGGGTGCTGAACAACAAGCTCTGAGTATAAAATACCTCCTGGAGTATGGCGTAACCCAATATGTCATTTTTTGCAGCCTTCTTCAGTGTGTGGCTGTTTTCACCTCGTATTAAAAGAAATTCCATTTGGGGAATAAATGTATCCCTGTCGTCCATCCTGTAACCATCTGCAGGATACCAACATGGCAAACTATTAGGTGTCAACCTAAAGATCCTCACGGGGCTTGAGAAACTGATGTTTGGTTGACTGGAGAGGAAGAATGAGTAACACAGAAGAGGACTTCAGAGAAGAGCCCCTGAGGTCGTCCAGCTGATCTCAGGATGCTGCTCAGTGGCCATTGTTCACGACCATTTTAAAAAATGTCTTCGCTTGAGTGAACTCGAAGAAATGAAGGGCATGGGAGTTAGTGCAAATCCATATCTTTGTGAACTGAGGGTCGACTCCAGAAGGACAACCAATGGACTTGCTTCAGAGGTCAATGTGCAGCCTCTGAATTTCAGTCCAATTAGGTCAATGGAGCTTGTACATGGCATTCAGCTGCAGGCCCGGGCTGTGACTCACAGGCCCTTCTGCTGTTGTCAACAGCATCAGCTTTAAGGACTTTGACAAATGACATTAGAAAATGCGTACAGTGCTTGAGCCAGAGTGCTTGATGAAAACTGTGTGTATCTTTATTGCTCTTGCAATACCAAATTTATTATTAAATTTCTGTTGCCCAAACGGGACCTATTGAAAATGACCTTGAGCAATCCTACCCTCCTTCATCACTTCCCAAACCAACAAACTTTTCCTATAAAGATATTTGTGCCCTTTCTGTTGTCACTCTGAATTTAATTTAATGCATGTTTTTGCACGTAGATCTCACAATTGTAGAATTCAACTCTTAAATAGCTGGGTTATGGGTCTAAGTCACTTAAAATTGTTCCATAAGACTATGGGGTTAAAGGTTTGTATTTGCCACCCACCTGCCCCCACCACCCCCACATTTTGGAGGGAAAGGAGAAGGAAGGAAGAGAGATGAGGACATTCAACTCATCATGGAAGGAAGGTTTTCAGGTGCAGACTTGAATGTCTTCCAGTTGAGGAGGACTGAAAGACAGACATTGGGACAGTCTAGTATGCTCTCCAGAAAGACCACCAGCTGGAAATGCCCAACCATTAAAAGAATCCCTCGAATTTGAGGTTGAAGTGTTACATGGACCTCCAGAGAAAGTTTAAAAAAGCTGTTTTTGGTGAACCTGGCATAAAATTTTGTGATTATGGGAAGAGCATCTCATGATTTGCTGCCTAAATTGCAAGACACTGCAGTGATGTTTGGTAAACCTTGCAGTTTTTAAAGTTTATTTATTTTGAGGGGGGTATGCATGTGAGCTGGGGAGGGGCAGAGGGAAAGGGAGAGAGAAAATCCCAAGCAGGTTCCACTCTGTCAGGGCAGAGCCTGATGTGGGGCTTGAACTCACGAACCATAAGATCATGACCTGATCCTAAATCAAGACTTGGATGCTCAACCAACTGAGCCACCCACACACCGCAGTAAACCTTGCATTTTAAAGCTGCTCAAATTAGACTTTATGGGTCTTTTGGAGATTAAAAGACAGGGAGGTTCAGTAGAAATAGCATGACACAAAAACACCTGGCTTCCAATGTCACCCTGTCGCTTTAGTGAATGTCTGATGTTGGGTAAGTCACTCAACATTTTTAGGCCTCGTTTTCTTTAGAGATAAAAAAAAATTGTCTGTGAAGTCACCCCTAAGTTTACAATTTCAGTTTTTCAAAATATTTTCCTGACTTCCTTTGCACATTAGTATTCAAATGAGAAAAGAAATGAGACCGAATTAGAGTGGGTGAGAAAGAGATCCTGTCATTACCCCTACTCCCTCCAACCTTGCTTCCCCTAATAAAACCCACAGTTTCCAAAGCGCCTGCTAACGCTTCTGTATTTTCTCATCAGGGAAATCTCCAGGTAAATGATAAACAAATAGGCATGTGTTATTCACCTGAAAATAAAAAAGGCCAATAGATAATTACAACAAAATTTAGTGGTTTGGGTAAATAAATTATCTTCTAGCTAGTTAGAAGATACTAATTATCTTCTATTTTTCCAGGGTCAAAATATGCCTTCATAGGCATGTTATATGTTTTAAAAACAATACAAGTAATATATAACTAGGTAATCATTAAAGAATTACACTATAGAATGTCTCTCTTCTCCAACTCCCAATCTTATTTCCACACTCGAGAGTCACCCACTGCTAATGATATGGCATGTGTATCTCCTACGCCATGTTTAATTAAGTTACATGCATATGTTTATGAAAATTTACATATATATATATATATATTTGACACATAAACAGATTATGTGCCATCCTTGGAAAGCTCAAAGTGTCTGGTCTTGAACTAATCACAGCACTGATCTTCTCAAAATCCCTTGTTTTATAGGAAATGAAGCTGATATGGAAGTCTGTTCTATGTTCCAGAAAGATGAGATTGGGGGGAATTAATGACTTTTCACATCTTAATTTTCTAAAGACTTGTGAAAAGATCACATTTGATTGGGTGGATTAAATAATACCTGTTGAGATAACAATGGTAAACAGTGATTCCTGGACCTATCATTATCAATTACTTCAAAGCAGGTTGTGAGATTCACGACATATAATTGGTATTCACCAAAACTCAGTTTTATAAAAGCCTCTCACTTTTCTAAGTCTCTTGACAGGCTTTATGCTCAGGTGGCTGTCGTGCCCGAAGAACAACAGACGTCACAAAATCCAGTCTACTTCATCACCAGATTCCAAACCTGGATTGGTCTGCTCATCCTCTTATTACCGTAGTACCCTGGGCATATCTTTACCATAGCAATCTTCCCACCACAAGATAAGCTGCAACAGGGCAAGAATCTGCATCTACTTTGATCTGCTGTGTCTCAGCACTTAGGAGAGTGTCCGCTGCATGGTAGGCAATGAATAGGTATTTGTTGTTCAACCATATTTATTTCACCGAATTCTCTGTCTACTCACAGTATAACGTAAGCTCTTTGTCAGTATTCATCTGTACAGTCCTACAACTGGTATGAGAATATACTTGGTGCTCAAGATTGCTATTGTGTAAGAAAAGAAAAAGGAGTGAGTAGATAAGGGAGTAAGTAAATGAATGAATAAAACAAGGATAGGTTACCTACACCAGAAAAGGATACCACTGCTGATCAAGTGAACTTGTTTGGGTCTCAATTAGAAGTCCGGAGAGTAAATTTGTCTTGATTTGCTCTTTATTATTTGATTTGCTCTTACTTTTTCCTTAGCTACCTTGACCTGCTATCTTTTCCTTTGTAAAGAAAATCCTGGTCCTTCAAATATGCATACCTTTTAACAGATGCTCTTTAAGGACCTGCTCTTAAGGAACCATCACTTCAGTATGGTTTATTTCTAAGATTTCCAGTCTGTTCTATACATACCATACAAAAGGCTCATGTTTCATATCAGCCATGATCATTTTCACTTCCACATTCTTTAGATATTCTGTTAAATGTGCAGCTTGTGTGTGAGTGTGTCTGTGTGTGTGTGTGCAAATTATCATTTTATTTATATAGTTTGTACCAATGAGTTTGCTCCTGAGGGAGAATAAGAAAGAATTCAGAAAGCACATTCATAACCTTATCAGGAAAGTGGGAATTCCTTCTACCAAGAGGTCATATTAGCCGGAAATCATTCTTATTTCTTAACTGTTCCACAACTTATTCCCAAAAAGTTGCTACTTGAGAGGTGTCT
Source organism: Lynx canadensis (assembly GCF_007474595.2). Taxonomy (NCBI): domain Eukaryota; kingdom Metazoa; phylum Chordata; class Mammalia; order Carnivora; family Felidae; genus Lynx; species Lynx canadensis. Next base: position 135,093,781 of record NC_044303.2, on the reverse strand, counting down.
GTAATTTCCACCACCAACCCTGGACTGCTTTAGGACTATTTTCCTGTGTTATTGCATTTTCATGGATGTGGACTCTTATCTTTTCACATATTTATCTAACTGCATTTACTGAGCATTGCTAGTTTCACATATACTGTCACAACTCAGATCTACTCAGCATAGGCTAACTAAAATAAGCCAATCATAACCAAAAGAAAAGAAACTGACATTTTAGTTATCACATCAAATGGATGACGCCTATTAGGATTTTTGAAATATTGAAAAAAGTTTATGTGCCTCTATGACTATCTTTATGGACTTCTGTGGAGCTGGGGACTAGCTATTTATAGGATTCCCATAAATTTGAAGATACTGAATGAGGAACTGGAAGGGTTAGGCAAAGAACATGGAAAAGGAACTAGGAATATCTATTGAGTGATGGCTGGAGTCACAGTCCTCTAATATATTTGCATCCCATTTTATACCTGCTAAGGCTTTGTCCTTTCTGGATTGATGTTGTGTGATCGATTTGCACTTAAATAATCAGTGTAAGCACACAGAGCTACATTTGTCACAACCTTACATTGTCATATCAAATTACACGCCAACCATATTTACAACAGGAAGTAAAATAAGTAGGTTTAAAGTGACACAAAGATGTGGTGAATTTACTTGTCTACTGGCTGGGTCTGACTCATCTTTTTCTCTTCCTATTTATTGTAATACAATATATTAGCATATATCTGTTCTTATGATATATTCAGTACAACACAGATTAGAATTAAATATTATGTCTGGTTCTGTGGAACGGAGATAGAATTAGCTTAAGTGATGGAAAATAGCGCTGCGTTCTCTCATTCGTTAGTTGTTAAACTGGTTTAGGAGATGTGTTGGTGTTTAATTTTATGTAGTATTTCTTTGAATTTCATGACTGTAGTGACCATAACATTTAAAGAACCTGAAGACTTTTTTTTTAATGTTTATTTATTTTTGAGAGAGACAGAGACAGGATGTGAGTGGGTTAGGGGCAGAGAGAGAGAGACACAGAATCTGAAGCAGGCTCCAGGCTCTGAGCTGTCAGCACAGAGCCCAATGCGGCCTCGAACCGACAAGCTGTGACATCATGACCTGAGCCGAAGTCCGACACTCAACCAACTGAGCCACCCAGGAGCCCCAAAAGAGCCTGATGATTAACAAATATTGCAGGTCTCTATCTTGTGGGCATGAAACAAATCATGCTCTAGAACAGTTCATTAATCTGATTGGGAAGTCTTAGAAAATGTCTAAGAACACTTGCCAGGCCCCAGAGTTAAGCAGGTGATAGTGGTAAGGGGCGACACCAACAGCACATTAAGCAGCATCTATGAACCGCACCTTAACCTTTACTGCAATCCTATCTTCTTGCTCCCTTTCCTTTCAGTGTATGCCAGTCCCTAATTTCATTTTTTCTAAATAATTATTAAATTATTAAGAAGTCTAATTTCTTCTTGTTTTTGTTCTGTCTCCGGAGTAAAATTAAAATTCAGGCAGATGGGACACCTGGGTGGCTCAGTCAGTTAAACGTCTGACTTTGGCTCAGGTCATGATATCACGGTTCATGGGTTTAAGACCCGTGTCGGGCTCTGTGCTGACAGCTCAGAGCCTGGATCCTGCTTCCGATTCTGTGTCTCCCCCTCTCTCTCTCCCCTCCCCCGCTCATGCTCTCTTTCTCTCTCTCAAAAATAAATAAACCTTGAAAAAAACATTAAAAAAATTCAGGCAGATTGGGGGGGGGGGCACCTGGATGGCTCAGTTGGTTCAGCGTCTGACTCTTGATTTCAGCTCCAGTCATGATCTCACCGTTGTGAGATCGAGCACAGGCATCGAGCTCTGTTCTGACAAGTGCAGAGCCTGCTTGGGATCCTCTCTCTCCCACTCACTTTGCCCCTCCCCTGCTTGTGTTCTCATCCTCTCTCTCTCTCTCAAAAATAAGTAAAGTTCATAAAATAAAATAAAATAATAAAAAAAATAAAATTCAGGCAGATGGGAGTAAATGGAGATGTAAAGGACTTAAAATAAAAGGGAAAAAAACCTACCAGAATAATCAGTCCATAAAAAAATAGAGGTGTCCGCGTATCTTGTGAACACATGTGTTTAATAGCTGTGACAGAACATGGGTTGGTTCCACCAAGTCTAACTCACTGGGGAGGGAGAAGAGGGTGGGTAGGATGAGAGAAAGGGGCAGAGTGATGTACAGATCAAAAAGTGGTGTCTCACTGGTCAGCAAACAGAGTATGATTTTTTTCCTAAGAGGTCTGTGATAAGCATGTATCTCATACGACTAGACATTCCTTCAAACAATAACTGACCTTCAATTTTCAGGGGACAGTTGAAGAACTCAGGGGCTCCACTCAAGGGCTGCACATTCTGGATAAACTCAGAAAGGGTGGACTCGATCAAAGGTCCCATGTAAGACAGAGTTATGATGACACTGGCCTTTACTGCATCCTGGTTTTAGGATCATCATCCCTGTATGAAATCTTACAGGGAACTATCATCGCAGGCTCAGAAGAATGCTCGTGATAATAATTCTGACGCTGGATAATGCTTAGAACTTTTTTCAAAGTGCTTTTTCACTTGTTATTGACGTCAGTCTTTCCAGTACCCTCTGGGCATTAAGTTTAGGCACTGTTATCCCATTTTATGGATGAAGGAGCTGAGGCTCAGAGCAGTTTGTCACCTGCTCTAGGCCATAGATGTCAGCAGTTCAGTGTTCAGGGGGACCCAACACATTCTCCGATTTCTGTTACAAAACGCCATCGTGCACGGAAGTCTCATCCTTTCCTTTTCTTCCTTTCATAAATGCCGGGGAGATTTTTCAGAGGGTAGTACTCAAGCTGACCAACTCTCTGGACTGGCCCCTCTCCTTTCACAGGCCAGTGGGTGGGTGGCTCCTGGAGGATTTGTTCCTCACCGCCCCTTCATTCCACCCCTTGTACAGATTTCCTGTCTCGATAAGAGGAGCCTGGCTCCAAGAAGAAGGGGGTGGGTGTGGAGTTGTTGAAAAGAAAGTTATGTGCCTGTCTTCTGGAGCCACGTCGAATAGTCTCCGTCACAGGTCCTCATGCAGTTGTTGGCACTTTCCAATGAGTTTTCTGTGGCAAATAACCCCAAATGCTTTACACAGGGAATAGCTTGCAGATGTGGCTATGATAACCTGCAAAGCATGACTTAAATATAGTAATTGTCTCTAGCCTGCTCTTAACTGTGGCGACAGAGTTTCTACTATGTCATTAGGGAAGGAATTTCCAAGCCTTGGAACACAGCAAGCAAAGCTTCTGGCAGCGACTGTTTTTAACGAAGTTAATTGGCTGCTGACCAAAAGGGGGTTAAAGTATGTGGGAAGAGGAAAGATAAATGGAGGTCAAAGAGTGTCCAAAAGTGTTTGCAAAAGGTTTTTGTTGCTATTGTTATTAAGCTTAGAAATAATCACTTTATCTCTTTGTGCTTAACCCATTGTCGGCTCTGTCCTGATTTTCTGTTATCCTTCTCAGTACAACAGCTGCAATTTAAAGGTGAATGGTTTTATGGGGCACCTGGGTGGCACAGTCGGTTAAGCGTCCAACTTCAGCCAGGTCACGAGATCGTGGTCCGGGAGTTCGAGCCCCGCGTCGGGCTCTGGGCTGATGGCTCGGAGCCTGGAGCCTGTTTCCGATTCTGTGTCTCCCTCTCTCTCTGCCCCTCCCCCGTTCATGCTCTGTCTCTCTCTGTCCGAAAAATAAATAAACGTTGAAAAAAAAAATTTAAAGGTGAATGATTTTGCTTTGCAGACTTGCTCTCCCAGCCCCCCTCCCTGGGTCTGCCTAGCAGAGCCAAGTAGAAGAGACCTACTGGATGTTAGGGATGGATGAAGTTGAGAGATGATCCATTCCTATCTCCCACCGAACAAGCAGATTTCCTCCATTAGCCCTTGGCAGGTGGTCCTCCAAACTCCCTACCTTCTAGGACCTCACTTTTGGACAGTTGTCACCCTTAGATTGTCCTTCTCCATCCTGGATATTTATTACTCACTTGTTCTGGTTTTACGCTCTGCAAGTGGATGGGACTTGTTCAGTCAGTTATTTCATATCACAGGCTTTCAACTACTTCATAGGGGAAATCGTACCATCCTTATAGCCAGAATAACCGGTAAGTTTTGTCTCGGTTGCCAATTCCAGTGGATTTGATCATGGCTGTCTGGAGGGCTATGAGCTAGGCAAATGCTGTGGGAAACAGAATCATGATTGATTCATAATATCTGTCATGGACAAAGGGGGAGAGAGTGAGTGGTGTTGCAGGTGGTCCATGTTTTTAGATTTTGTCCTTAAATGTGATATAATCACTTAGCACCATGGTCCCTTCAACTGTTCTTCATACACCACGATTAGATACTTCATTATCTGGGCTGATTTTCTCTGAACAGTATTCCTCTCGAAAAACAACTCTCAAAGGTGAACACAGTAGTCCTAGTGTGGTCTGACTAGATCAGAAAACAATGGGACTATGGTATCCATTAAACCATATTCATCAAGGTCATGCACAATTGCATCTTTCGTGTGACACATAGAGAGCATGTGGCCTACTACCACCTCTAGGTCATTTTCATACAGCCATCAACAATGCAGTATAATTTGAGGGGTACCACAAGGCTCCAACCACCCCAGATACTCCAACCAGTATCTTCCCACTAGACTGTCTGATGCTGTAGGCTCAATCTATGTGACAGAGAATGTCTGACATCCCTCCAGTAGAGTTACTTTTTTGGGTTAGACAACTGTGCTTGCGGGAATGAGTTGAGCCTGGGCTGCTCCTATGAAGATACTAGAAATCATTAGCACAGTGGCACACAATGGCTTTCTCAATTGATTCAGTGAATACTTATTGATTGCTTGCCATGTGCCAGGCATTGTTGTAAGCACTGTGGATAAGGCAAAAAGAGTAAAAAAGACGAAACTTCCTGTCCTAATGGAGCTTGTGCAATAGTGTGGGAAGACAGACAATACAAGAAAAAATAATAAAAACAGATGGTAATAAGTGCTGTGGGGAAAAAATAGAGCAAGGGAGAGGAATGGGAAATGGTAGGAGAGGAGACGGTTGGGATGGAAAATAAAGTGTTCAGAGAGGGCCTCATTTAGAAGGTGATATTTGAATCAAGCCTGGAAGGGGATGAGAGAGGAAGTCATGTGGAGATTCAGGGGGAAAACATCCAGGCAGTGGAACGGCAGGTGCTAAGGCTATGGGACTATGCTTGTGGGAGCAAGGCTGAGGAAAAGCGGGAAGACCAGAGTGGCTAGAGAAGTGAATGATGAAAAAAAGAGAAAGAGATGAGTAGAGAGATAATGGTGGCAGATTGCCTAGGTTGCGCAGGCTATCGTAAGGGCCACGATTTTTATTCTGGGTGAGGTGTGAGACCATAGGAAGGTTTTGAGCAGACAGGCAACATGATCTGACTTCCTTTTGAAAAGGATTCCTCTAGCTTCTGTGTTGATAATAGAAAACAAGGACAGAAACAAGACAATTCATTAGAATGTTCTCAGTTTAATCCAGGTGACACAGATTGGTGACTTGGACCAGGATGGTAGCAAAGGAGGTGATGGAAAATGGTTGAATTTGGATGTATTTGAAAAAGAGTCTAAAGAATTTTGGGGTGTTTAGATATGGAGTTATAAGAGAAAGAAAGCAATCAAGGATGACCCTGAGGTTTTTGAGTCTGAGCATTTGGAAAAGTGGAGTTGCCATTACTGATGTGGGGAAGACTGGGACAAGCAGATAGGGGAGGGAAAACCTGGATTTGTGGACATCTGAACTGAGGTGTCGTTAGGCAGGTGGATGTATTAGTCTAGAGTGTAGGAGAGCAATCCAATCTGGAGACATAAATACCTCAGCACAGAAATGGCCATTAAAGCTCTGAGGCTGGATGAGGTTCCCCAGGGGGGTGAGTGCAGCAAGATGAAGAAAGGACAAAGGACTGAGTCCTGGGGCACTACCAATGGAAGGACAGGCTGCAGAGGAGACTGGGCAAGAATGTCCAAGAAGCAGTGACTGGTGAACAGACAGGAAGTCATGACAGGGCTGTGTCCTGGAAGTCCAGCAAAGAAAGTATATCCAGGGGGAGGGAATAACTCAGGGTATCAGATGCTACTAATGGGCTAAGTAAACTGAGGACTGAAGATCATCACTGGTCTTAACAACTTAAGGGTTACTGGTGACCTTGATAAGAACAGATTCATTGAGATGGTTGAAACAGAAGCCTGATAGAGTAGATTCAAGAGACAACGGAAGGAGAGAAATGGAAAATACAAGTAGAGACAAAACACTTAATTGGTTTTGCTATAAAAAAAAGAGAATAAAAATGGGGAGTAGATGGAGATGTAGCTGGAAGGGAAGGTGAGGTCAATAAATTATTATTTTTAAGATGAGAATAGTATAGCATTTTCCCCCCTGATGGGAATGACCCAGTAGAGAGAGGATGGAGTAGATAAGACCCAGGACAATATTTTCAATGGGAAGAGGAAAGGTCTAATTCTTGGCATCTTCTATGAATTGAGCAGGCTGTGAGGAAGAAAGCAGCCCTTTGTAGCTGGATTAGCAACCTGGCAGCATAAACCTACTGGTGCGGGCAGGATTGGGCATGGTGGGGAGTGGGAGAGTGGACCCTAAAGACACCTCTCCCTGCTTCACACCAATGGGAGGTGCTCCTCAGGAACACAGAAGTGAGGTGCAATCCACCCTAACATGTCAAGTCTACTTTGTGTTTCCACTTTTTGTTTTGTTTTGTTTTAAATCAGCCAGATAGTTAATCTGTATGTATTTGTGAAATACCTCCTAATCTCAATCTAATTCCCCCTTTGTCCAACTCCCCTTTGTGTCTTATTTAGTTTTCCAAGATACATGAGAAAATGTAGTTTTCTAGTTACAAAGTTCTCTTTATTCCTGCTAGTGTGGGTTTCTCCCCCAACTCCCCACCTGCTTTTACAACTTCTTTCAAATTTAAATCTCAGCGGGATCTGAACAGTTAGCACCTTATCATCCTCCCTGCTATGTCTCACCAGAGACTCACCTAGTTAACCAGAGCTGGAATTCCTCTCAAACAGGTGGCTCACTGGGGCCCATCTTATGTTCCCTCTGGGACAAGAGAACAGGTAATTTCTATTCATCTATCCATCCACCCATCCATCCACCCATCCATCCATCCATCCATCCATCCATCCAATTTAATATTTATCTAGTACCTACTTGGTGCCAGGCATTGTTCCTGGCACTTGGGGATTCAATAAGGAACAAGAAAGACCTGGCTCCTGCCCTTAGGGATCTTACATTATAGTGGAAGAGAAAGATGATACACAAGAAAACTGAAATTCAAATTACTGGGATAAGTGTAATGAAGAAAATGTATAGGATGTTATGACACAGAATAATAGGGAAAGGAAAGTAAGGTATTTTCTTTAGATAGGGTGGTCAGAGAAGGCTTCTGCATTTAGAATGCTTTCACTCCTGGGGCACCTGGGTGGCTCAGTTGGTTGAGTGTTTGATTTCAGCTCATGCCTCATGAGCTCATGAGTTTGAGCCCCGCATATGGCTCTCTACTCTTAGGTCAGAGCCCACTTTGGACCCTCTGTTCCCTTCTCTCTCTGCCCTCCCTTGCTCTCTCTCTCTCTCTCTCCCCCACCCTCTCAAAAATAAATAAGCAGAAAAAAAAAAGAATGCTTTCACTACCCCCACCAAAAGTAACACCACCTTCCTGGTGAGGTGAGTGGGGCCATGGTGCCCATTGTGTAATTTGTCCCTAAATGCTCCATAGCCTCCCTGTGAGGTGAGAGTGAGACCTGATATTCAACTGTATTTGTCTAGTCTGAGATTAGATTAGGAGAATTTAGCAAGAATATAAATCTATTAGAAATGGATATTGGCAGTTGGGTTATTTTCCCTCTGGTGCCTGGGGCCATCTGGCAACTCATGGGATTCTTCCATGTTTTCCCTGGTCCAGGAGCTCTGCCCTAAACATGGGGAATAAGAAAGGCACTGGACTGGGAGTGGGGATATTGGGGTTCAACCTGAGGGGAAAAATTAAACATTTGGTTGAATATTTAGAAATCTCTATTTATTTTAAGTAGTGAATATCAAATCAGAAGGATTTTAATTACAAAGGGACTATGTGTTAGCATAACCTGATGGTGACTTGTCAAGTGGGCACTGATAAGATTGCCTCCCTCCCCAAAGTTATGTAATAGCAAGATCAACGTGCCTGACCAATGCCGGCGTTCATAATTCAACAGCCATCATATTAAATAATGTCAAGTGGAAAATCATACTGGCACGACAGATAACCAAATGTCCATCAAAATAAACATGATGGTCCAAGATAGGTTGAGAATTCAAATACAGAACAATGAAACATCTGTTCCAAGTGGAACAAGAGCCACACAAATGGCGAGAAGGAAAAGTCCAAGGAAAGAACATTTTGGGAAAGAGCCTCTTTTAATTGAAGTCACCAAGGCCCCCACAGGTATGGAGATGAAATAAAACTTGTTATTTCCAAGCACTTTCTACTTTTCAGCATATTTAATTAGTGTTTCTGAATGGAACAGCGTGAAGATTGCCAGAGGATCTGTGTAATTTCAAGAGTTAATTGGGGTTCAAGCTGATAAATATTACCGGCTGACGTAGATCTCAGTCCTCTCCCTGGAGCGCCATTTCATGCAGCCAAGTCTTGTCCTAGGCCAGCTGGGTTAGATGACAAGGAAGGCAGGACCTTCTAAAAGTTTGCAATTCAGTTCAATCCACCCTAATCTAATCATGGGCTCACAGTGGGTAAAATTACTCCTTCCTGCTAAGGGAGGCTTACATCTCTCCAGTGTATTTCTACTTGGTTCCTTATTTCATGTAACTCAGGTCATGTTAGTCTTTATAATGGTCCTAAACCCTAATCGCTCCCATCTGTTCAATATTACATGGTAATTTGGTCGTGAAAGAGTACTAGGCTAGGAGCCAGTTGGATTCTAGTCCTAGTTTTGTCACTAATTAGCTGTGTGACTCCAACAAGTTCGTTCATCTCTATCTTGATTTAAAATCTCCTCCTCTCAGACCAGCTTTCTCTACTCTTTTTTTTTTTTTTTTAAATTTTTTTTTTTCAACGTTTATTTATTTTTTTTGGGACAGAGAGAGACAGAGCATGAACGGGGGAGGGGCAGAGAGACAGGGAGACACAGAATCGGAAACATGCTCCAGGCTCTGAGCCATCAGCCCAGAGCCCGACGCGGGGCTCGAACTCACGGACCGCGAGATCGTGACCTGGCTGAAGTCTGACGCTTAACCGACTGCGCCACCCAGGCGCCCCCAGCTTTCTCTACTCTTCTTTGGCTTCTCCAATATGTAGGGAGAGGAGATAGTTCTAGGAAAGTGCTTGGGAACTTCATACCTAAGGAAGTGAAGAGAGAGATAAGGTAAAAGAAAGGAAGAAATCCTCATCTCCTTGACCTAGAAATATAAACCCTCATGCGTCTGGACCTGGCTTTTTCTTCCTACCTGATAAAATGAAGGACACGTCCCTGCTCCTAGAAAAGCCCAGCTCCTCCTTCTGGGCTCTGAATCTGACTCCTTTCTCCTCTCAAATATTCTTCTCTGTTACTTCCTCTTCTGCCATCAGCTCTCCTCTCTCTTGGATCAGTCCCAAAATATACAAACATTTTCCTGTGTCTCCTTGAAATCTTCCCTTGTCCCACATGCCCCATGGTTACTGCTCCATTTTCAGCTCCCCATTCATTGTGACTTCTTTAAGAAGCCATCTACATATGTTGTCATGGCAAACCCTTCAACATGGTCCCCTGTGGCCTCTTCTCTGCTATATCCTTTCCTTTCTCATTTCTCTATTACTTCACAACCTAATATTAAATAGTCATAACGTTATATCTACTTATATTACATGATTATGCCTAAATGGTCTCTACCTTGGAGTATAGGAGTGTAATTTGAGTATTTTTTTCTTGTATGATGTTTTTGTATTCTCTAGAATTAATAAAATTACTCTTTAAAACCATTTACTTAATTTTCCATGCCCCATTACTATTTTTATCCCAGGGACTCAGTGGCACTGTAAACGACCCTCTTAATATTTCCCATACTTTGCATCTATTCCTTTTTTTTTTTTTTTCCTAGAGACCTTCTTCTGGAAACTCTCCTCCTTGGCTCTAATCTGAACCTGTTGTTCCCTAGGCCTCCTACTCAGCTGTCAACTGGGGCCTTCCCTTGACTGTCACTTGATGACATAAATATGATTTTAGCTGGCAGCCTTTTGCAGGGCATGTTGGAGCCAGGAAAGATGGAAGTGGTAAGGCTAGTTCAGAGGACTTGTGAATGAGCTCAAGCTTGAAATAATTAGAACTTTAATGTATGCTTATGAGTGAGGCATAGTCTCCTTTCTAGTTCAGGGATAGTATGTCAATAATAATAACAGTCACGATTATTCCTCTTTCAGTCAGGGTTCCATCATGCAAGCAGTGTCAACTTGATCGTTATGGGATAAGGGATTTATTTTGCTACTAGACTTTACTCGACAGCAGGAGGCCGGGGGAAACAGAAGATCAGAGGATTCACCAGCTAGTGACACCTAGAAGCCAAGCAGGTCCAGACACTGAAGTGAAATCACGAAGGGGATAGGAAATGTCTGTGGGTCTTCAGCTTCATTGTTGATGATGGCTTGGGGCCCTTTTTGGGCAGTAGGGTCGAGGAGAGCTGGGAAGCAGAGGAGAACCAGGACCAGCTGGATTTCACTGGCATCTCTGTATCTGTCTGTCGATTCTACCAACCACCGTGACCCCCAGGGCGCTGTGGCTACTCCTTCTCTTCTAAACAAGTATGTCTTTTGGCCAATTTTAGCCAGGAACCATTTAGATAAGGGGAGCAAAATTCCAGCACAACCAAACGGACACCCAGTTAATAATGGACTGAATTGTGTCTACCTTCCAAAATGTGTATGTTGAAATCTCAAGCTCCAGTACCTCAGAATGTGACTTAATTTCGAGACAGGGTCTCCAAAGACGTAATGAAGGTTAAATGAGGTCATCTCATGAGGTTAAATGGGTTAAACACGCACTGGACGCACTCAGTATTACTGAGTGTCCTTATATGAAGAGATTAGGACACAGATACAGAGGAAAGACACTGAAAGCATGGGGAGGGGACAGCTATATACAAACCAAAAGAGAGGGCTCAGAAGTCGGCTGTGCCCACACTGTGACCTCCGATTTCTAGCCTCCAGAACTGTAAGAAAAGAAATTCTGTCATCTAAGCCACCCAGTCTGTGGCACTAAGTCGTGGTAACCTTAACAAACTGATACATGGATCAGTCTAGCACTATGCTTTCTGTATGTGTGTGTCTTTACTCATAGCAAAGTATTTCAACATAATAATAAGAGCAGACATTGATAATTATAGCTAACATTGGTATAGAGTTACAGTGTGCTAGGCATTGTTCTAGGTAATTCACCTATGTTAACTGCTTCAAACAATAGCCTCGTGAGATGCTATTATTTTCATTCCCATTTTATAGATGAGGAAAATAAAGATAATTCAGCTATTTACTTGAAGCCATGAAGCTAGTCAATATTGAAGCCAAGACGTTTCTTTCCATTTACATAGTATCACCTGTTCACACACACAAATCTCAGGCTCGGTCTTCCCCCTTTGTGGGTCATGGATCTAACTTCCCTGTCCTCTTGGTGGATTTCTGCTTTTGTTCACAGGGGAAATCTGCCAGGAAACCCGTGTACATTTCCCACAACACACACAGGGTCACAGGCTTCCCTGACCCTAGGGCTGTAACCGCAGGTCCAGATTTCCCAGAGAGGAAAGCCTCACCCCCGGGGTGGTGGGGTCATTATGTGATATAGAATTGTTCAAACGGCAAAAAGCACCAGGTAGCCTCCATTTCATTCTTATAATAAAATTTGATTTTTAAACCACTTCTCTTTGCAATGGTCAAAATAGTTCCCCTGCCTGAGGTCATGTGATTACTCAGCAGATTTCAGTTCCCAAGCTGGCAATTCTAGAAATTGTCCACTTCGCTCTCAGAAATCACATATCAAAAAAAAAAAAAAAAAAAAAAAAAAAAGACAGAAAAAAAGAAATCACATATCTCTGACACGTCTCTTGCTTACACCAAATGTACTAAAATCTGCTAAAAACAAAGAGTTACGTCTATTCGACTATGTCAGTAATCTCTGTTTGGTTCCAAAATGGCAGATTGAACTGTAGTTGGAACGAAGAGGCAGTGGGCAGCCGTATGAAATGCCCAGGGAGGCCACTGAAACAGTGGCCTTGGTTCATATTGCCAATGAGGCTGAATTATAATTACCCACACTGTTTCCCCAAATAGTCGATCATCTAATACTTGGGGCTTCTGAGTAAAGTTAAATCCTATTGTGGCATCAGAAATAGGCATTTCCTCTGCCTGTTAAAAGACTCACCTAATATTTCTCCCTCTCATGTAACAGGGAGATTTAACCCAACCCCCACAGGGAAAATGCTAGTTACCAAGCACTGTGAAGATTAAAATACAACAACTACTACCACCATTTAATGAGCACATATTATGTGCCAGTCACTCTTCTGGAGGCTTTACAGGGATCTCTTTTAACTCTCACAGCTCTTATGAGGTGGACACCATTTTCATCTTCGTTTTACTGATAAAGAAATTGTGGTCCAGCGAACTCGAGGACTCATAGCACGAGTGAATGGTAGAGCTGGAATTGAACACGGGCCGTCTATCTTCAAAACCTTTGTTCATAGCCTACTCTGTGTTCCTACCCTGAAGGAAAAAATATGAAAATAAGTGATTAGTTTTAGCTACTGATATTGGTTTCTGATTCTGAATTCATCTCGTGTGTGGTAGCGGGTCACCATGGGAAGGAGAGAAAGGTGTGTGCAGGCTCAGTAGGATGTGACTAGGCAAGTCTCTGCTACCTTAAACCCTCCTTCTCTCTCATCTCTAGTTTAAGACAGCTGGGTCCTGACTGTTTGGCCTGAGGTCCATGCCTGAGGGCCTGGCAGAGGGATGGGACAGGCCTGTTTGCTACAGAACACTCAGGCCAGGACTCTCAGCAAAAGAAGCAGGTAACTTTGATGGGATGTTGAGCCAACACAGATGCTCTCAACTTCCTTAGAGGGTGTGACCCCGCTCTAAGCTACTGGGCTATCTCTCTCCTTTCTTTTACTGCCCAGCGTCTTAGATGCCTAGTTGTATCAGTCAAGGCTTGCGGTAATAACCTACAGAAGTCAATTCTGGACAACTGCTGCAGGAAAGTTATTGACAAGAAGGATTTCACAGACCTCACAAAATACATGGGAAGGCTAGAGAACAAAGAGGAGAAATGAGCCAGACTGGAGGAGGTCAGGAGCAGAGATGCACACATGGCATGCTGTAGGGAGAGTGTCATAGGATGCCACCAAGGTCACACACAGCCAGGACACTGCCTGTCTTAGGTATATCATTCTCCTGCATAATCTCTACCTCTTTCTGCATTTTAGGGTCAGGCTCTTCAGAACGTATACGGGTCTGATTGGCTGAGAGGAGGCCATTTGTCTACGGAAGCTATAGGGTCCTGATGAATTATGGAGGTAAGTATACAAAAGCTTGACTGACTTTTGATAAATTCACATAAAATTCCCTGACTTCAAGGGGCTAAAAGTAAATAACCTAAGGTCTGAGAGTGGGGCCTAGCGATGTGCAAAACAGAGGAAGGCCTGAGAGAATAGGTCTTGTCTTTGAGTTAATATACAGATGACCTTGTAACTGTTCTTGGCCTTGGAAGGCTTGTGGGGAAGAGGGGATTAAGAAGGATTGCCCAAAAAAGAAATCTGCTCTTGGCTCCACCGCTGGCTTTGTTATCTCTGTTTATCCCGGAAATAAAACTTGGGTCTAGAAGGGATGTTGATCTAGTGAGGGTCTGCTCAGGCTTATTTTCTTTTTAATTCTCCTGTGACTTGCCACCTCCCCCATGTTATTGTAGCATAACTGACACCAAGAGGAGAGAGATGGTCTGATTTGTTTCTCATTTATCAGTATCACCAGCAAAGAAAGGAAGCAAAATTATTTCCCAGCTGGTCTTGAATCACTACGCCTTCTTAAATCCTGACTTTGATAGGATGGGAATGTTTAAATACTTTAAAAATACAAACCTTTAAAAAAAAATTTTTTTTCAACGTTTTTTATTTTATTTTTGGGACAGAGAGAGACAGAGCATGAACGGGGGAGGGGCAGAGAGAGAGGGAGACACAGAATCGGAAACAGGCTCCAGGCTCCGAGCCATCAGCCCAGAGCCTGACGCGGGGCTCGAACTCACGGACCGCCAGATCGTGACCTGGCTGAAGTCGGACACTTAACCGACTGCGCCACCCAGGCGCCCCCCCAAAAAAATACAAACCTTTTAAAAGACCTATAAAATTTCCCTTATTTTTAGTTTTAAAAGGATTTAAATGAGGAAATTGAATAAGATGTGATATTTTACAGAAAAGATGAGAAGAGGACAACTTCGGTATTTTTACTCTGTCTTAAATTTTGGCTTCTCAGAAGCTCAGAGTTGCTATCCTGGCCCTTAAGACATATTTTCTAGTTTCATAAGGTTGAAAATACCAAATACCTTTTTTGTTTAAGCAAAAATGCATTAATAGTTGTCAGACTCCAAACAGCAAATATGGCAACTCCCTTTGGGTCAGCTAAGCAATACTGACAGCGCAAGTATTACGGTTAGTCAAATACTATTAAAAATTAGAGCATATCCAAGACAATAATTTAATACAAAGACCAAAGAGAGAAAACATTGTACCACATGAAGAAGGATGTTTCATATGAATAGTTATCCCTTTAATAGATAGCTCTGAACTCCATTCACCTGGATTGATTGATCGATTGACTGATTTTCTTCCCTGTTCTCCTCTCTTTCCACTAATGGATCTGATAAACTTATCTACATTAATAGAGTGGTTAAGACCAAGGGCTCTGAAGTCAGATAACCTTGGCTTATATTAAGTCTAACCTTGGGCAACTTAACTCCTCAGTTTTTGCTTCAGTTTTTGCATTAGTAAACTGGTGATAATAATAGATTGTTATGAGGACTAATAGCGTGAAATGTAAAGTGCTAAGAACGTTCCCAAATCGTATAGCTGCAGTGAACATGGGTAATAACCTACAGAAGTCAATTCTGGAGAAAAGATATATACATCTTTTCAAATTAGTGTTTCCATTTACTTTGGATAAGTATACAGAACTGGAATGGTTGGATCATATGGTAGTTCTATTTTTAATTTTTGGAGGAAACTCTATCCTGTTTTCCACAGTGGCTGCACCAACTTATACTCCCACCAACAGTGCACAAGGGTCCCTTTTCTCCACATCTTTGCCAACACTTGTTATTTCTAGTTCTTTTGATAATAGCCCTCCTACCAGGTGTGGGGTGATCATTCACTGTCGTTTTGATTTGCATTTCCCTGATGATTAATGACGTTGAGCATCTCTTCATGTACCTGTTGGCCATCTGTATTTCTTCTTTAGAAAACTGTCTATTCAGATCTTCTGCCCATTTTTAAAATTAGAACGTTTGTTTTTTTGCTGTTGAGTTGTAGGAGTTCTTTATGCGTTTGGATATTAGCCCCTTGTCACATAAACATGATTTGCAAATATTTTCTCCCATTCAGTAGGTTCCTTTTCATTTTGTTGGGTTTTGCCGTACACAGTTTTTTAATTTGATGTAGTCTCACTTGTTCATTTTTGCTTTTATTGCTTTGCTTTCGGTGTCAGATTAAAAAAAAATCATTGCCAAGACCTATGTCAAGAAGCTTATCACCTGTCTTTTTTCCCGGGAGTTATATGGTTTCAGGTCTTACCTTCAAGCATTTAATCTATTTTGAGCTCATTTTTGTATGTGGTGTAAGACAGTGGTCTTGCTTCACTCTTTTGCATGTGGCCGTCCAAGTTTCCCAGCACCGTTTATTGAAAAGACTGTCCTTCTCCATTGTATATTTTTGGCTTCTTCATCATAACTTAATTGACTATATATGTGTGGATTTATTTCTAGGCTCTCTGTTCCATTGATCCATGTATCTGGTTTTATGCCAATACCATACTGTTTTAATTACCATAGCTTTATAATACAGTTCGAAATCAGACAGCGTGTTGCTTCCAGCTTTGTTCTCCTCAAAGTTGCCTTGGCTACTCAGGGTCCTTTAGGTTCCATACAAATTTTATGTGTTCTATTTCTGTGCAAAATGTCATTGATACTTTGACAGGGTTTGCGTCAGCTCTGCATATTGCTTTGGGCAATATTTTCTGGAATTATTTTGTGGCATAACTTTGGTAATGCTTCCCTTTTTTATTCCAGATTTTGCTTCACAAGTCCTTTGGGGGTGAAAATGAAAACGGAATTTATATTCGGGGGTGACGTCTAGAGAATACGAAAGCATGACTGCCTTCCTGGTATGTTATCCATCTCTGCAGCTGCACAGGGCTCCACGCTCAGGAAGTCTCTGTGCCTGATTTAATGATATGCTGTTTCTGTCTTGAAATTCTCAACACCGTGGGAGCAATGGGCAGAGCATATTTGTTTTGTAGTGGGTCCCACAAATCATGTAGCTGGTCTGCATAAAAGCTGCATTAGTATAGGTTCTGCTGGGATATCATTAGTATCTCACAGTAGGCTACCCCGATGGCTGGCAAATTTTTTTTGCAAAGGACCAGAAAGTAAATAAATATTTTAGGTGTCGTGGGCCAGTCTCTTGCCGTAAGGACTAAACTCTGCTACTGTAGCTGGAGAGCAGCTATAGATGATATATGAGCTAGTAAGTTTTATAACCTTTACTTGCAAAAACAGGTAACCTGAATTTGGCCCATGGGCTGTAATGCGTCAGCCACTTGGATAACCAAATGGCCTTGATCTTAGGTGACTAAGCATACTGTTAAAGAGACAAACAGGCAGGGTGGGCTATATTCTAGAACTCTTAGTCATGCAGGGAGCACTTTCAAAATTTCTGCCATAACTACTCATATTACTGTTTTCCTAGAAGTTCATATTATGCCAAAAAGTTGACAAATAATGGTGTATTTTATAATCCCTCAATGACCTAATGAATTATAAATTATCATTTTCATTTTGCAAAAGAAACCAATGTTCAGTGGATAAGCAATTTGACCGAGTTATACAGTAAAGGCTGGACACCTAGAGCCTACACACTCACTCTGATGTCTCCCATCATCTGGTGAGACATGTGGCAGGCACTTGGCTACTAGGAATACTTGAAAATACTGATGTATGCAGATGGTTTATTTTAAATGTTTAAATTAAAAAATATATATATATAAGTGATAGCAGGTTCAATGTCAGCTTTCCAATAAACATCATCTTACCACACTAATACTATGCTTCCTTGATGAGGGAAGGGATCACACCTTAGAATTCACACTTCTGTGTGCCTTCTGGGTACCCGTGGCAAGGGGGTGGGCAAGTGTCCTTCCGGACTTTGCCGCCAGTAGAAAACCATATGGGAAGTGCTGCTGAAGGTGTCAAGAGTAGGCCAGTGACAGGATTTGAAGATCTTTGCCATTAAATCTCTTTGTAGGCCTGATGCTACTATCTAACATGCTACTCCTATTCCTTTCTGGAAGACTGAGAGGTATCTCCCCAGGTAGACACCATCTTGATCCTCTAATACATAACTGGAATTCTCAAACTCTATTCCCTCTTCATGAAGTCAGAGATCCAAAACAAATTCTAAACACATGCTTTCTCGTGATAGACCTAGGATTTCTGACTCCAAAGAATGATGAAGAAAGAGAGAGACAAAATCAGAAAAGCTTCTCCTCCATCGCGAATTCTGTCATTGCCACAGGGAGAGACACAGGCACATCACTTTTCTAATTCTCAGTAGACATCACCATGCATTCTCTGGGGCCAAGAAGAAGGGGAACCTTCTGTCTCAGGGGGGTGCCTTTGGATTTTTTGACTTCTAGAGAGCAGCCTCCTCAGCCCAGGGAGAACAACTCATTGGTTCTCCTAGATGCCCCTTAAGCTACATGGCAGCTCAGCACAGGCTTTTCATGTCCCTGGTGCCAGGCTGCAAAAGGAGGGCTCTGGATAAGAAGCATGCTGGTATTATCAAAAGGAAGAGAAAGTTGGAGAACAAGTAGTCTTAAAATAAGGCAAGAGAAAATTTACATTGAAATATTTTTATGAACTTTTTTCTCCATAGCTATTCACCTATCATAAAAAAGGACACAAAACCTAATTTATTCTCATAAAATCTGAGCTCAGTATCCATTTTTAAAGTGTGTTTATTTATTTATTTTGAGAGAGAGCGAAAGAGAGGGAGAGAGAGAGAGCATGTGCATGAGCAGGGGAGGGACAGAGAACGAGAGAGAGAGAGAGAGAGAGAGAGAGAGAGAGAGAGAATCCCAAGCAGGCTCTGCGCTATCAGCACAGGGCCCAATGCAGGGCTTGAACTCACGAACTCTGAGATCATGACCTGAACCAAAATCAAGAATTGGATGTTGAACCAACTGAGCCACCCAGGTACCACAGAGCTCAGTAGCTGTTCATATTATCATTTAGAAAATCAGCAATATACATTCAGCACTTAAGATAGAAAATTAGATTTGTCCTACTGACCAGAGGGATTACCATGGTAATTACAGTATGTTTTGTTTTTAAACAGTGTGTTTTGAGTCGAGAGAACGATGATTCCATGTTTTTAATTAATTAATTAATTAATTAATTTATTATTGTTTTTTACACACAGAGAGAAAAAGAGAGAGGGCACATTGTGGAGAGACAGAGGAATAAGGAGAGAGACAATCTCAAGCATGCTCCATGCTCAGCATGGAGCTTGATGTGGGGCTCAATCTCATGACTATGAGATCATGACCTGAGCCGAAATCAAGAGTTGGATGTTTAACTGACTGATCCACCCAGGCACCCTGATTACATATTTTAAAAGTCTTTGTTTTTACTACTCAAAAAAAGCAGAGACACTTAAAAGTAGGCTACTACCTTTACAAGGAGCTTGATGACAAAAATAGACATGGATATATATTGTGACCACATTTCTGAGCGGTTTCAACTCTATGGACTAAATGATGCAATATGCAATATTAAATGGAGGAACCAGCCAATCAGGCATGTGTCTGCCAGTCCATTATTAGGAAAAGAAGGGGCAAAACTCTACTCTTGAGAAATCAAGGTGCTCCAGGGTCAGGGAAAGTGAGTGGCTGTTTCCTTCTCCCTTGTCGCTTTCATCTCTTCATTTCCTATCTGTCCCTTCATCACTTTCCCTTTTCACTCTCCCTTGTTTTTCATTTTCCCCTCACTCCAGCCATCAGAGAGTGCCATGAACTTCAGAGCATCTTCCCAGAGTCAGGGGAACCAAGGATAAATATGTGAAGATATTCCTGTTTAGCAATTAGAATGATCTGCTGTTTCTAATCTAATTCCAGAGAAGCCTGACTAGAGAAAAATCTGGTTGTAAGGAGTGGTGAGATAATAAGGGTGGAGTGGGGTGGTGTTCATTTAAATACTGTGGGGAGGGGACATCTGCTACCTTATGGCTTGAACATCCCCAGGATACAGTCCTCCATCATTCACCTAGAACTGATTCACTTATTACTTTGAGAGAACTACCCTCGCACCTAAAGGTGTGCTTAAACATTGTTTCCCCATCCTCACCATGGTAGCAGCATAGGATGATAAAGGGAGGAAATCAGGAGATGAATAGAAGGGCTCAAGAGGTATTCCTTAAGTACCCTACTAGGTAGCTTTCTACTCAGATATGCCTGGGAGATATCTATGTTATACTGGTCCATACTCTACATACACCATCAAACAGATACATAAGCAGTGAAAAGGACATGAGTCCACTTGGGACGCCCCAGGAAGGCATGGGAGGGGAGATGTCAGATCTATACCAGTGAGGATAGGTGCTCCTAGAAATAATATACTTGCTAAGATGGGATGAGAATTAATTTAGAGGGGTCAGTTCTGAGGTACAGAAGAAAACCATTCTCCTTATTCAAGGGACACATCCATGCTTAATCCTAACAAATCTGTATTAGTTACCTATTGCTATGTAACAAATATCCCCCCAAAATAACATCAACAAACACTTATTATTTCACAATTTCTGTGGGTCAGGAATCTAGGGGCAGCTTATGTGAGTCCTCTGGCTCTGTAGCCAAAGGATTGTAGCCAGTGTCTGTGGCAAGGCTATAATCATGGTGTGGTTGGGACTCCAAATGTCTCCAGGCTTGAACGGGGGTAGATCTGCTCCAAGCTCACTACGGTGACTGTTAGCAGACTTCTGGTCCTCTCTGGCTAATGGCTGAACATGTGAGTCCCTTACCTCTCATATGGCAGCACTCAACATGGCAGGGGCTTCCCTCAGAGAGCAAACAAAGGAAACAATAATCCATATAAAGACAGCGTGAGCAAGATGGAAGTCACAGAAATTTTGTAACCCAATCTTGGAAGTGAGCTGTATTCTATTCCTTAGAAGTAAGTCTAGCCCAAGTCAAGATAAAGGGGTTACAGAGGGGTATAAAAACCAGGAGGCAGGGATTATCATGGGCCAGTTAGCTGCCTGCCATAGATAATCAACTTGATGACCAGTTGTAGTCTTGAGATTTAAGTGCAAGTGACTTTTGGTTGCTTTAAAAAACAAAATCCATTCCCAAAAGGTAAAGATGAACCACCACTGAGGATATTAAAAAACAAAACTGTCATGGCCTCTTAAAGTATTAAACATCTGACCAATTGAAGAGTCTAGGTCAAAGAAGACAACATCCTTTTGGGGATTTACGATCTGATAACTATATACTTTGTTCCATTCAAATCACATTTTTGTTTTCATGATCAGGGTCTTTGCATGTTGGTAATTAGCACAAATTAAAAAAATTTTTTTTCCAAAGTGAAAATATATCCTTGTGTGAATCTAGCTCCCACTGACTTGTAGAGTCTTTGAAATGGGCAGGAGTGAGATTGACTCTCCTGTAGTGATTTGGTTTGGTCATCTGAGCTCCCAGACAGGCAGCAGAGATCTGGGTACCTGAGTTTAACTTCTCTGTGCTCCTATGTCTGAACCTACAACAGGTGGGCCATAGCACAGTGTCCCTGTGCTAGCTGGACAGCAAGGTGGCAAGGGGGCCCAGTAGCAAGATGGACAGAACTGGGCTGCAGCATAACACCATCCACCCTACTCTCTGGGAAGACTTTGCTGCTTAGAAAATTTGATTCTCATGGTTTTGAGGAAGAGAAGTTCATATTTAGAAACTTGGAGATAGTGTGAAACAGGAAAAATGGTATTTTGATTTGCTGGGTGTTCCAGGTCCTATTGGCTTCTGGCCAAGCTTCAGGTTGCTTATTAAAGCTATTCGAGGAATGCAAAGAGAAGAATCCAACTCTCTTAATGGGAGTCAGGGCAAGACTGATCTCCTCCACATAAACCCACCCACACTGCCCCAAGAGGGGCTTCAGACTTTGGCCTCCGCCAAATTCCCCATTTCATCTAACTTTGCTCCTGGTTCTAGTTTTTAAGTCAAAGCTTTGTTCTAAATACAAGTTTCTCCTGATTGGGTCTTTTTTATCTCTGTCTCCAAAGATAAGTTATATATTAGTAAGATAACTAAGGGGTACGGTTGTGGGCAGGGAGGCAGAGAGTTTAACCCTCTAGTGACTAGAGCAGGCCTCCAGGGTCATTATGGGTCAGGAGGAAAGAAAGAAACTGGAGAAAGCATAGGTGTTCTTGCTGGCATGCGCAGAGGAAGGGTGTGCACAAGGACCATGGGAAGAAAGACTCAGGGAGACTGAACAGTGCCCGGACCCTGGTGTTATTCACAGACAAAGGCAAATCCTGAGGCACTCCTCGGATTTCCACTCATGGACAGGAGCGCTGAAGATGGAGAGAGAGGGAATTAGCTTGTTGGTGGGCGTGCAGAGGTGAAATATGGAGGCTCTGAAATTTTATTTTAAATAAAAGTATGTTTTCATATAAACTGTATAGGTAGAAGTTTTTCTTCAGGTAGTGCAGCATATGCATGTGTCTATGTGTGTGTGTATGTGTGTGTGTGTGTGTCTGTGTGCATGCCCGCATGTGTGTGCATGCATGTGGGTATGTGATGGTGCATGTGCATATGCATGCCCTATGGGGCCCTGGGGATTTGCCTTTTACTCATTTCTGTATATTGAGGTCAATATAAGATGTCTGTGCCACAGGTCTATCAGCTGGTTATTTCCCCCCTTGCCATACAAACCCACAAAACATGACTTTGTGCTTCCTTCCGCCTAAGCTAAAAGATCATGCAGAACAGAACGTCAGAAGAGGCAAAATCCATTTATCATTTCTCAAATCTCCCCTCCTAACCCTCTCAGCAAGTCAACGGGTCAACAAGTCAATGCTGAATCACCAGTCTGCTTTGCATTCTTGCGCACAGGGAACCAGAGGTGTTTAGTTTGAAGAACACAAAGGCTCTGAAAAAAGCTAGAATCTGTCACATGTGTGTTGGGAAAAGAAAAGGGAACAAGAGTAGTGAAGTCTGAGGTTTCATTCTGACATGAGCTATAAAAAGAGACTTCACTTTTTCTTTTCTTTTCGTCAGCAGTTGTTGCTGCATTTTCATATGTATTAAGTGTTCTCATATGTGATTAATTAATCAATTACTCCAAGAAAGGCAGAAGCCAATTTCAATAGCAGAAGAAAGATCTGCTGTTTGCAGTCTGTATCTGCTTCCCCCTTAATGGGCTATAGCTATTAAGGGGGGGGGGGTGAGCAGAAGGGAAGGGAAACTAAATCCTGAAAGGAAGGAAAGAGGGAGGAAGTAACATAATGTGTAGGTTGTGTCACATGACTACATTTGCACCTTGCCAAATATCCCTTTTATCAACCCTTTTAGATAAAGGGACATGTGTTTATAAATGTGTCCACGTTAACAAAGGTGTTCAGCAACATGAGTTAATCATTGTCAGAGTTCTTACTGAATTTTGGGCTCAATGTTTAGCCTATTTAGCAAAAGTTAGGCTTGTTTAATTTTATTCATTCATTCATTCATTCATTCATTCATTCCATGTCTTGCAATATCCAGTTTATTTATTAATTTATTGATTTAAATAGAATTTATTGTCAAATTGGGTAACATACAGTCTGTACAGTGTGTTCTTGGTTTTTGGGGGTAGATTCCCGTGGTTCATCCACGTTGCTGCAAATGGCCAGATTTCATTGTTTCTCATTGCCAAGCAGTATTCCATGGCATATATAAACCACATCCTCTTTATCCATTCATCAGTTGATGGACATTTAGGCTCTTTCCATCATTTGGCTATTGTTGAGAGCGCTGGTATAAACAGTAGGGTACATGTGTCCCTATGAATCAACACTCCTGTATCCGTTGGATAAATTAAGGTAGGCTTGTTTTAAATCAACATGCCACAATCTTGGTCTATGGCAAGTCGTTGCACTGGGCCACCATGACATCTGCTTGTCAGTACTGATGTCAGAAAGTTTTGGGTCAGGTGCTAGCTGAGAACACACTCTCTTCCCAGCTAGTGTGATTTGCCTTAGGGGACTGAATTCCTTTTTTGGAACTGACTACAGAAATTTGGAAACTGAGAGTCCCATTTGGGATTGATAACTCATGCTTTGGGCAAAAGTAGTCCTAATATCAAGTCCTCTTAAGAGTGTGAAAGCAAAACTCATTTTTTTCCCTCCATCAATAAAGAAAATAAAGTCCAAGTAGTTAGTGATTAATTCCAAAATCTAATGGAGGTTAAAATTTGGCATCAACCAATCTTCACATATTTATAGAGTATTTGGCAAGTACACGGTATCATTGTAGGTGTTAGGGGAAATAGAAACATTGGAAGACATGGGTTCAGTCCTTAAAAGTCATATATTCTTTTTGGAGGCTGAGGTACACTCTATACTGAGGCATGGTGAAAAGACGCCTTGAGGGTTTCCATGGCATCTGAAATTATATGTGAAAACTCTGTGTGTATGTATTTTTTAGGTGAGAAATCAAGGGTTTTAAATAAAATATTCAAAGGAACTCATTTTCTAAAAAAATGCCTAATAATCTGGCATCTATTCATTATTTATTAATAGTAAAAATAAGAACTAACATTTATTATTGTGTGTACTACATACGAGGATTTGAATTAGGCACTTTCCTTTTTATTTATTTTTTAAAGTTTATTCATTTATTTTTGAGTGAGAGAGAGACAGAGACAGACAGCGTGAGCACAGGAGGGGCAGAGAGAGACGGAGACAGAGAATCCTAAGCTCTGCACTTGAAGGTGGGGGTTTGACCACATGAACCGTGAGATCATGACCTGAGCCAAAATCAAGGGCCAGACGCTTCACTGAGCCACCCAGGTGCTCCACTTTCCTTTATAATCATTTCTTGTCACAATATCATTTACAGATATGAAAACAGATTTAAGGAAGTTGCTAATTCCAAGGACACATAATGAATCAGTGGCAGTTTAGGATTTGAACTCAGATCTATTTGATAGCAAAGTCTGTGTTCTTAATCTCTGTAACACACAACAATCAAACTATGAGAGTTGTAAAGCAATAAAGGACAAAAATAGAAGAGAGGCCAGAGGAAAGAGAATCTGGTACAAAGAACGGTAATGCGGAGGGCTGAGTGCACAAGAATAACGTGCTACTGTAAGGATGTGAGAACTGAATAAAGCCGTGTAAAAAAAGAGAGAGAGGGTTTTCTTTTCTTTTCTTCCTTTTTGTTGTTTTTTTTTTTTTTTTAACGTTTCTTTATATTTGGGAGAGAGAGAGAGAGAGAGCACGTGAGCAAATTGGGGAGGGGCAGAGAGAGGGAGACACAGAACCCGAAGCAGGCTCCAGGCTCTGAGCTGTCAGCACAGAGCCCGATGCGGGGCTGGAACTCACGAGCCATGAGATCATGACCTGACCTGAAATGGGATGCTTAACAGACTCATGTGCCCCAAAAGAGAGGGTTTTCTAATTCGGTGTTCAGGACATGAGATTTTGAATTTGGAAATACTTCACTGCAGTCCTAGTTAGGGATAAGTGAAATTCCTAGCCTTAACATCTTAAGCCTTTAAGTATACTTCTGTGTCCCACTCAGTAAATAACTTTTTGCACTCCCATGAGGGCAAAGCGAATAGCCAAACTCTGGGGTAACTTGCGGAGGTAAGACAAGGCTCTGCTCACCAACGGGGAGAGGCGAAACATGGGCAGGGAATCCTCATGGGAGGTTGCTAACTACAGAAATATAACAAGACAGATTTGACTTGGATAAAACAAAAGGGAGATCTGAGTGAGCCTCTGTGAGTGACAGCATTTCCCTTCAACAGGTAACGAGACTAGTACCAGGAACTACACACTGGACCGGCATTCCCCCTCCACATTGCCATGAGCCCTTGGGGACATCGTTGACCTTGCTAGTCCGTGCTGTTTTCATGTATAAACTGGGTGCATGTCGGTTAAGACTCCCTCCTAGACTAATTACCTCTGGAATTACAGATAGCGTTTTGATCTGTAAATACGTCAATTATAAAAGCATACCTTCCGTTCAAGCTACTAACCCTTCCTCTCACTGAGGCCAGGGGTCCTTCCAGGCTGCCCTCTCTTAAAGAGCCTCTGTAGCGGGACTCTCTCTCTGTCTCACGCATACGCATACACACGCATGCATGTGCACACCTCCCATTTGAGGCTCTCAGAAAGGAATGAGCTATTTTGTCTTCTTTTTAGGAAACCCTGTCATGTGAACGGGAGAGGTCTGATGGTCTGATGCCTGGGACATCTGGGTCATTGTTAGGAAGAAAATCGAACTGACCCCGCCCCCTAGTAATAAATGCTTTTCTTTAAGGCTTTCTTCTCTTCAACATGCCCCTGCGTGCAGCAGCCCGGTGAGAGAGCGGAGGGCACTGCAGACCACAGAGGCATGTGCGGTCCCAGCCAAAGCTGCAGCTGCCTGGGTCCGCTGGAGAGTCTGTTACACTTGACTAATGATTGCTCACGAGGCATCGGGGGCCATGCAGAGGGCAAAGGCAAGTACTTCATCTTCTGCATGTGTGTCGCCTGCCAGGGCCGTAGAGGGCAAGGTGGATTCTCTAGGCAGATCAGACTTTCTCCACAGGCTTTCAGTGGCACTGGCCACACTTCCTCAGGACACAATGAGCTCAGAGACCTCTAGTTCAGGGTGGGTGGACCCAGGAATCTGCACTTCCAGCAAGTTAGAGTATTCTGAAAATTAACCTTTCTTCTTGGCCCTGACCACTGGCTAATTTTACATTATGTAGTCATCTGATTATTGTCTTCTACCTTCCACGTGCCACTCCCCCGCATTAGAATGCCCCACGACCACGGAAGATTTGTCTTTTGGTTTACTGCTGTCAATATATTCCCAGAGTCTGGCTCATGATACATATTTAATCATTACTTGTTAAATGAATCTAAAGCTGGAAAACGGTGCTCCCTAGAGATGCTGCAAAAACCCCGAAGACGTGTGCACTTCTTAGAAGAAAATTTCCTTCTGATCTGTGGAGACCACATACTTGTGAGTATGTGTGAATACAAGGCAATAGATGGAAAGATCGGAGTCAGCCGCTACAATGCCTCAGGATTCATGACACGGGTTTGAGCCAAATAAATGTGATACCTCGATTTTAAACTAGACCATGTGTACTGTGACCCCATATTTTCAAAAATATCATTTAAACTATTTTTTAAAATATAACTTACATGCAAATTAGACTACCATGCTAACCCAACCTAATAGGTAGTTTAGAATAGACTACTGTAAATGCACCTCTGTATAAAGAAAAAGCTCTTGGCCACACACTGTAGTCTCACGACAGTGAAATAAGCATGCTGTAAATACATTCTATTTACTGGCTTTTCAGGCTGGGCAAAGCTCGATTATTTACATAACCATTGTATCCTTTATTAAAGTCTCCAGTGAAAAATACAGTTCTGAGCCTTTAAGATCCCAGTGAAGGAAAATAAAAGCAATATCTCATCTGCAGGCCATGCAGAAATATGAGAGTGGCATGCCAAGCTCAAAGGAGGACAAGATTCGGCCAAGTTCAGCTATCATAAATTTAAATAGGTGTTCCTTCCACTTGAGAATGGCTGCCTTCCTTCACTTAAAGAAGAGCTGACTCTCTTCCACTGCAGACATACACCAGCCTTGGAAAAAAGCTATAAACTAAATTAAAGTGCCCACAGGCATTTACTAGACTATAAAACGTTAACCAAACTTAAGATCTTTCCAGTATGCCTCATGATGAGGTTAAATGGATTAAATTGTGTAGCTATAACCAAACCCCATCTCCAAGCATACCTGTAAATAGTAACTCTCAAGCAAAGGGATCAGAAAAAGAAATAATGGAGAAGACAGAAAAAAGGAATCCATGCTGCTTCAATGAAGAATAAAGAGGAAAGAGAGGCACCAGTAAAGAACACAGCATTACCGCTATGCCATTTCAGAACAACCATCCGGATAATTGTGTTTTTGGCATAGTAACTATAGGGTTTGTCTACTGAAGTATTCTTTGGATAGAGGTCATATGGTCAGGCCACCATGTGTTTAGGAAACAAGACCAGTTGGAGAGAAGAACATGCGATGTCATCAAATATAATGTGTCTCTCAATTACATGTGTGTGTCGACGTAGGGAGGCGGGGAGACATTTACAAGTAGGAACCAGGACTCAGCTGGGGTCTTGAAGTTTCCAGTGAGACTTCTCTTAAGCCTCGATAGGATGAAGCCAAGGCCATTTGAGCACCAACTCCTTGTAACAAAAAGAAAGATGGGATCTGTCATGTGACAGCAGGCCAGAACCTGGGAAGCAAGGAGCCTTGAAAAGGTGTAGAAGCATCTTGCATCAATATTGCCTTGTAGGAAAATTCTCTCTCATAGCTCCATAATAAATCCTTTGTCGGGTCAACAGTTTCTCACATCTTTGATTTTTTCTTTATTATTTTATTGTAGAAATAAAGGAGAAAGAAAAGAAATGAACATTTATCGTCTACTATGTGTCCAGAAGCTTACACAGGTGCTCATAACGTTCCCCAATTCTCCTGACTTGGGGGATTCCCTTGAATTTGCAGCAAATGTAAACTGAGGCTCCACGCCACACAATCTCATCTTCATGAGTTTCTCCTTTGTTAATAATTGTGAGACTTGCCAGAAAGTACACCCACATTCTACTACTCTGATCTTCATCATCTCTTACTTGACTTTACCTCTAAGTATTTCTCTCCACTCCTTTTGCTTTCTACCAACCTCTTGCTGTCTTCTCTCCACCCTGAGGCATTCCAGAGTGAACAACGGCCTTTCTCTTTTTCCCGGAAAGCACAAATACCACCTAGCTTTGGGATCTGATAAAAGTTTACAAATGGCTTGATAATAACATAAGGCAATTACAATGCCAAGATGGAAAATTCAGACCACACACCATATATTTCCACTCATTTCTGGGAGTGGCTTCTTCCCAGGAACCAGCTACTGGCTGTTCTCTTCTGAGGCCACAGTCTGCAACCCTGCTACTAACTGATTTGCTCATTATATATCTTTCACTATTAGAATGTAGGTTCCACAAGGGCATGATCTCTCTCTCTCTCTCTCTCTCTCTCTCTCTCTCTCTCTCTGTGGGTGTGTGTCACTGTTTATCTAAATCAGTGTCTGACACCTAATAGGCACTCAATGTATATTTGTCAAGAGAATAAATCTTATTTACTCTCAGTATAAACCTATAAGATGGGTATTATTAATTTCATTTTCCGGAAGAGAAAAAAAGAGGCTAAAAAATGTTAAATGGCTTTTTCAGGGTCCCACAGATAGGAAGGTATAGAACACTTTTGATGAGTTTCAGAGACAATGTTATTTCTACAACATATACTTATTTTCATACAGTTCCCTAATAGCGTTTGGCAACTCTAGCCCTGTCTCAGCTTTGTTAAGGGTTTTATCTGAGCTTAACCAAACTTGTAAAGGGAACCACTTCTCAGGACAATAACATAATGTGGTAGCGAGAGAGCCCCAAGGGAAAGGAGAAATACAAACAAAATGGAGTCAAGGCCACGTAATGCAAGGACATCATCCTTCTCAGGATTCCTCCTTACTAAGTTCAACCCTCACGTCTGCTAAAAACAAAATAAAACCAAACCCCTAGTGCCTGGTAACCTTTGCATGATGTTTCCTCATGGATTTGTTCCAGATCTGAGAGTTCTTTATTCTCTCTCCTTGGTCCAAAGCCTAGTCTTGAAGAGCTTGTCGCATTTTGGTGCACAGCAAACCTGGGGGGCTGACAGTGGAACAAACCTACAAATCTGAAATCCTGGGGCACACTGTGCTAAGTCTCTATAATCACAGGCCACCCTGCATTAAAAAAAGAGAAGAATAAAGCATCAAAAAGAAAAGAAAGCCTTAGATCAAGATCACTGCAGTCCCCAAATCACTTTGTATATTCCAATCTTTGCTGTCTAGCATGGCATCTTACTCATAGTAAGTACATAATTCATATCTGATAGTTGACTGACTGCATGAATTCCCCTCATGCAACCTAGTCGCCTTGCTTTCGAGTCTGGACACACCCCATGTTAATTTGTTCTTGAGGATCTCCAGGAGCTTCTGAAGGACTGCAGAGCTGGTAACTTCATGGTTTCACATCTAATGATGTCAAGTCTCTTGACTTCATCTACCTAAGGTTCAGTGAAGTTGTGGAAGAGAGCTAAACTAGACAAAAAGAGGAAAGGCTGTACAATCAAAGTTCCACAGTATGAATGTTTATGCTACCCTTCCTTTTTAAGGACACATTTCATTCAGCTGCTCGAGAAAAGTGGTTTGGGTAGGAGTGGCCATTATGTTAGATACCTCTATCTACCTGTTGCTTTAAATTGGTTGAGTTATACTGAGTAGGATCATCATGAATCTCCTTTTTTCACCTTAAATTTATTTTCATTTTGTTTTATTTTATTATTTTGTAAAATGTTTTTTGAGGGGTTGGGGGAAGAGAGAATCCCAAGCAGGTTCTGCGCTGTTAGCACGGAGCCCAACATAGGGTTTGAACCCATGAACTGTGAGATCAAGAGTCAGACACTTAACCAACTGAGTCACCCAGGCTCTCCTCCTCTCTTAAAATCTAAAATATGTTGGGAAGATTCTACTCCTCTCTGGTTGTGAAGTGATTAGGGACGAGGAGTGAACGCAGATGGCTAGCTTCCTGCCACCTGGAGAGAATGGTTAAGAGCATACCGCGGCATTATTCGTATTAGCCAAAAAGTGGAAACGACACAAATGTCTGTCAACTGATGAATGGATAAATAAAGTGTGGTGTCTACATAAAAAAGTGTGGTGTCTACATAAATGATATATTATTCAGCCATAAAAGGAATGAAGCTCTGATATATGCTACAAAAAGGATGACCCTTGACAAAATGCTAAGTGAAAGAAGTCAGTCACAAAGGACCACCTACTGTATGACTCCATTTACATGAAATATCCAGAGAAGACAAATCTATTGAGACAAAAGTGGATTAGTGGTTTCTCAGTGCTGGGGGTGATGGGAAGGTTGGGAGGAGGGTGATGGCTAAGAGGTATGAGGTTTCTTTTTGAGATAATAAACATATTTTAAAATGTATCATGATGATGGATGTACAACTCTGTGAACACACTACAAGTCATTGAATTGTACACTTTAAATGGGTCACTTTTATGACACACGGCTGATATCTCAACATCGCAGTTAAGAGAGAGAGAGAGAGAGAGAGAGAGCAGTTGAGGGAGGGAGAGAGGGAAGGAGAAGCGGGAAGTGAGAGGTACAGAGAGAGCACCAGAGAGAGGCTAACAAAAGCAGACGCAGAGACAAGATATGTGCACGGAGTATCCAGATGGTGTTTGAGTCACTGCTTCTAGACTTCTGTTCTCCATATTCCATCCTTGCTCCTTCCAAAGTTTGGATGGATACGCCAATAAAATCCCCAAGCCTTCCTCCCCCTCTTTTCCTTTCCTTTTTTCTTGCTTAAGCTAATTCAAGTTGGCTGTCTGTCACTTGCCACACAGCCCTCCTGTTAAAAGGGAATTATATTTAGAGAGAGGTGGGGATGTGCCACCCTACTAGAAGACTGTGATCTTCGTGTCGTGTAGAATATATCCACAGGTCCTCATCTATGGTGGATGTTCAATAAACATTTATTAAACTTAAATAAACATTTTCAAACTTAAATGACAGCGCTTTGCCACGGGGACTTGAGGCCAAAGATCCTCTCCTTTCAGCTCAAGTTGGGTTTCTTCGATGGCATTCTGTCAAGTTGTGTCCAAAACGCTATCTGGGAGATATTTCTGGCATTTGTAATTTCCCCTGAGAGAAAATTTAAACTTTCACCTGCTCCCTTAAATTTAACTGAGTCTTACTGAGGGACTTGTAGGCCTATTTTTGGGTGTTCTCACACTAAGTGGTGGGCAGAATTTGGAAAATTAAAGAAATTTTCAGACCCAAGCAAATGAAGTAATTGCAGGTTATAATAGACAGCAGCATGCCCAGAGCAGACAGCTGTGGCACCATTGGCCCCACACAGGTCAGGCTTCTGCATGAAAATGCACACACACTCCCTCACATCCTTGTCTCTGTGCAGAGAGTTAGCCGGTGTTCCCAGATATTCCTTTACTATTTCTGGCTTATCAGGAAAGTAAAACAAATGCTAATGAATGTTCTGTCATACTCCTTGAAATATGTGGAAAATACATTTGCATGATGCAGCCCAATGGTTATGTTCTTTCTGTTTGTAGAAGACCACTTGTTTACAGCAGAGGTTCTCAAACTTGAACCTGCATCGTAATCGCCTGGGAGACTTATGAAAACACAGGTTTCTGGACCCTATTCCCAGAACCTCTGATTCAGTATGTCCAGAGCAGGCCTGAAAACGTGCATTTCTGACAAGTTCCTGGGCGACGCTGATGCTATTGGCCTGGGGACCCCACATGGGAGACACTGAGTATATGGTTAGGTGCTTCATTTTTAAAAACTGGTATTTAACTTTAGGACTAACACATCTTATGGGTTAGAACTGTAATTTTACCCCTGGGACCTGGATGTGAACGTTTCATAGCTCATTTCTAGTTCTTGAAGCCCCAGTTTTAAATTAAATGGTCATTACTTTAGTTTTTGAATGTACCATTGCAAACATGAGTTTTGTCCAATTCTATGTTGGCCCTTTCCACATTGGCTCATTCCCAACATCATTATAATTCTTTTGGGACAGTTGAAAATGTAAATTCCCAACTGAACAGGGTCTGGCAGGGAAAGAGGAGGAGGTGGGTGGAGAGGCTGTTCTAAACTATCAACTGCACAGCTATCTAAAAATAAGCCTGCTAAGTCAAGAAGACTGGCTTAGAGATGAAAATAGGATGATTAAGAACATTTTGCAGAATTGCATCTGAGGTATAGAAGTCTTCATGTGACATTTCCTTTTTTTTTCCCTCCACTGGGAGAAGAGAAATGTGCTGAAATGCCTAAATACCAAACTTTGTGTGACTTCAAATAAAATTATGAGAAAGGGCAAGTCAGCACAAGGGACACAAGGAATTTCAGTTCTCAGCCTCAAAATGCTTTTGCTAAGATTACTAAGCCCTCCATAACAGCAGTGTCCTGTGCACATGTAGTAGGTAGGGACACATAGCAACATTATTACATACATGTATCTGTGTCTTTTGTCAGACCTCTGGGTTTTCCAAAGGTTTTCCATTTTTAATGTAATATGTACAGAAAATGGCACATGTGAGTGTCAGCTAGAATTTTCAGAAATGGAACACACTTATGTGATCAGTATCCTGATAAAAGAATAAATCATTACTGTTTCTCCAGAGTTCCCATCATGTTATCACAAGCTACCTCTCTCCTCTGGTTTAACCATAATCCAGTCTTCTGACAACATATAGATTTTTCCTTTTCTCCCCTTTTATATATAAATGGAATCACACAGTATATATTCTTCTATGTCTAGCTTCTTTCATATTTCTGAGAAAAATCAAGCCTCACACAATTTTTAAGTTTTAATTTTGTGATTGAAAAACTCATACATATGATAAAATTGAAATCTTCAAATCAAACGATGCCAGAAGATATGAAATAAAAAGAAATAGATGGCTGTGCAGCTTAGTGGCAGATCATTCATTCTCGTTGGTATAAAGCATATTCCATTGTGTGGATAGATCATATTTATCCACTTTATTATTGATGAACATTTGAGTAAATTCCAGGTTGAGACTGTAATGAATAGAATTGCTGTGGATAATCCAGTATGTCTACTGATGAACATATGTATTAAGTTGTATTGGGTTTGGGGAATAGAATGTTAAGTCATAGATTATGCATATACTCAGCTTTATTAGGTACTGGCAAAGCTTAACAGTTTATAAACTGGTTCTCCCAATTTATATTTTAACCAGGACTGTATGAAAGTTCCAGTTTCTCCACATCATCAGAAATACTTGAAAAATTCCCATCTTATTTATGTGTAACCCAATCTGTGGTTGTGTAGCATTATCTCATTGTGATTTAAATCTGCATTTAAAGATGATTAATGAAGATTAATACATTTTCATTTGTTTTTTGCCATTGAGACATCTATCCACCTTTGTGAAGTGTCTGTTCATTTTTGCTCATTTATTATTAATAGGAGTTCTTTGTATATGCAGCATATTAGGCCTTTGTCAGACCTGTGTACTATGAATATCTTCTCCTGCTATATGAATTTCTTTTTCACTCTCTTTTTGATATCTTATGATTGTAATTTTTAAATTTTATGACCTGCTTTAGAAAGTTTTGCCTACAGCAAGATCACAAAGATATTTTCCTCTATTTTTCTCAAAAAGTTTCATTATTGTACCTTTCATGTTAAAATCTGTACTCTATCTGAAATTAATTTTTGTTTATGATATGATATAGGGCTCAAAGTTTTTTTTTTTTATGGATATCCAGCGCCATTTGTTAAAAAACACATCTCTCCATATCAGTGTCTTTTACAGACTTTCTGTTGAACATTTTTTCTAACATATATTCAAGGTGATTCTCAGATTTTTTCTTCTGTATTTTCAGCACAAGTCCTCCCTATGGCTCGTTTGCCACAAATATCCCAACTGGCATCTCTCTTCCCATGACCTGGTCACTCTGGTGTCTATTCTTCTTTCAATTTCTAGATCAATGATCTTAAATAATATTTGCATCATATTTAATTGAGAGGTATATTAATTTTTTGTAGCTGCTTAACAAATTGCCACAAATTTAGTGGCTCAAAACAACAGAAATCTCTTCTATCCCAGTTCTGGAGGCCAGAGGTCTACAATCAGTGTCAATGGGCAGAATCAAGGTGTCAGGTGTCAGCCTCCCTCTGGAGGCTTCAGGGGAGATTCACTTCCTTGCCTCGTCCAGCTTTTGGTGGCTGACAGCATTCCTCGGCTTGTGGTTGCTTCACTGTGATCTTTAAGTCCAGCACTTTTATTTCATTTGATTTTAAGTTTATTTTAAGTTCGTTGATTTTAAGTTTATTAATTTATTTTAAGAGCAAGCAAGCATGGGTGAGGGGCAGAGAGAGTGGGGGAGAGAAAATCCCAGGCTAACAGCATGAAGCCCAACACACGGGGTTTGAATTCACAAACTGTGAGATCATGACCTGAGTCAAAATCAAGAGTTGGGCACTTAACAGACCAAGCCACCCAAGCATCCCTCAAGTCCAGCACCTTTAAATCTTTCAGGTATTAGTACCTGAATTTTTTGGGCGGGGGAGATATTTTTCAGCCTACCACAAGAGGCTTCAAGCAAGCCCTAATATGTTTTAGAATTGTAATTAAATTTTATTATTGAAAAAATAATAGGGGCACCTGGGTGGCTCAGTCAGTTGAGCATCCAACTCTTGATTTTGGCTCAGGTCATGATCTCATGGTTTGTGAGTTGGAGCCCTGGGTCAGTCTCTGTACTGACAGTGCGGAGCTTGCTTGGGATTCTCTCTCTCCACACCCTTCTGCCCCTCCCACACTCATGCTCACGCTCTCTCTCTCTCTCTCTCTCTCTCTCTCTCAAAATAAATAAACATTAAAAAAAGGAAAAAAAGAAAAAATAATACATGTGGCAAAAATAGATAGATAGATAAGTAAGTAGGTAGAACTAAAAATTCAAACAATGCCAAAGTATATAAAGGAAAAAGTAATTTTTTCACCCAACCCCAGCCTTATTCCAGTCCTTTACCTCAGAGGCAACAGCTATCCCTAGTTTTCTGCATATGCTTCTAGAAGTGTTCTGTGCATATGTACACATATATGTATGTATGTGTGTATGCATTTAACTAGTTTTCAATTTATGGACATTTAACTTGCTTGCAGCCTTTTGTTATTATAGACAACACAATGGATGTCTTTGTATATATAGTCTTAAGCAATTCCCTTCTATAGGATGAACTCCTGGAGACGGAATTCCTGGCTCAAAGAGGATGTGTCTCAGTCTGTTCGGGCTGGGTAACACAGAAATGTATCTTTCCTAGTTTTGGAGGCTGGAAGTCTGAGGTGAGGACGCTAGCACAGTTTGACTCTGGTGAGGGCTCTTTTCTAGGTTGTAGACTGCTGACTTCTTAGTGTATCCTCACAGAGTAGAGAGCAGAGAAGCATCTGGCGAGCTGCTTAAAATGTAGGTTCCTGGCTTCACCCTTCAACCTGGGGCAGGGGCTCAGAAACCCCTTTCCCTTTCCCTTTCCCCTTTCCTTTCCCCTTTCCTTTCTCCTTTCCTTCTCCTGCTCCTTCTCCTTCTCCTTCCCCTTCCCTTCCCTTCCTTCCTTCCTCCTTCCTTCCTTTCTTCCTTCCCTCTCTCTCTCCCTCCCTTCTGCAGGTAGTTTGAGGACCATTATTTAAAAAACACTGGTTCACAATGTACAGGAAAATTGTTTTGTAAGGGAGTGACACTTGAATGGAGATTTGAGGGGAAAGGAATCCTTAAGTGAAAGAAAAAGTAGAGAGAGAGGTATCGGGGGAGAGAGAGTGAGAGAGAAAAAAGGGTATGGTGTGAGAAAAAGCACAGAAGTAGGAATGGAGATGCCATATTTTGTATAAAACATTATTTGGCTTGGCTAGTATATAGGGTCGTAGTGGGAAGCAAGATTACAGAGACAGGTCAGGGCTGGATCAGGCATGACAGGACCTGGCCCTGCCCCACCTCATCAGGGCCCCTTGGCACAGGAACTTCGCTGTACGGATCACAGTGAGGGTGGCATATGATTACTTTAGATGTGACTTCTGACACAAGGCAGCTCCAGCACACACACCAGGGTCTTCACATCTGCTTGCTCAGCAAAGTCCTGTGTCCCTGTCAATACCAGTCACTTGGCGAGACTTTAATTTTTTTTTTCTTTTAACAGTTATTTATTGTTGAGAGACAGAGTGTGAGCAGGGAAGGGGTTGAGATAGAGGGAGACACAGAATCTGAAGCAAGTTCCAGGCTCTGGGCTGTCAGCACAGAGTCTGCTGTGGGGCCCGAACTCATGAACTGTGAGATCATGACCTTAGCTGAAGTCAGACGCTTAACTGACTGAGCCACCCAGGTGCCCCGGTAAGACTTTAGAAGTAGCTCTCAGTTGGTTCAAACTTCCTTCACATCACCACGTGGCTACACTTCATTATTTCTTTAAAAAAAATTGGTTTTGTAATTTTTATTTCATTTTGAGAGAAAGGGTGAGAGAACGAGCAGAGGAGGGGCAGAGAGAGGGAGACACAGAATCTGAAGCAGGCTCCAGGCTCTGGGCTGTCAGCACAGAACCCAACACAGGGTGCAAACCCACGAACTGCGAGATCATGACATGAGCCGAAGTTAGATGCTTAACCGACTGAGCCACCCAGGCGCCCCCATCCTTGTTTCTTAAAATATGCCAAGGCAAGAAAAAACATGGGCTCCATTTTGCTGACTGCTTCTCCGACCACCTTCCGAGGGTTGTTCACGTCCACTTTATTTTCTCCTACATCCAGACTTCCAGGCTCCTCACAAGGCAAATTTTCTGTCGTTCTTCCATGGAGTCTGGTCAAAGCAGACTGAAGCCCAGAAGGCACTCGGCTTAAATTCCAGGCTGAGGAGTGGTAGCTGGAAAGGGGTTATTTATATATTCCTCAGCTTGGAATAGTAAAACATTTTAAAAGGTATGGTGTTTAATCATGTCTGAGCCTGAGGAATGTGGAGCCCCTGTGAGGAATTCTGCTTTATGAGGATAAAAATAAGAAATTGGTAGCTTCTCCTGTCAAGCTTTCCAGAGTGTTGTTCTTGAGTCTCTTGCCCTCTCTGTCACACTTTATTTTTCTACTGTCTAATTGGTGTTCTGAAATATTGTGCTTAAGATGCATATCCATGTCCCCAAGATTGTGAGTACTCAACTTTGAATCCTCTCACCATTTTGTGCAGTTCTCCCCTGCATGTAACCCAAAGAGAATAAATGCACATTTACCCCTCAAAATGAATTACTTAATAGTATTTATGTATCAGCTAATTATCATTTTGAAATACTTAGGATTTCCTTTTCATTTTCCACAGTCAGTCCTGTGAGAGGAAGGTGGCCTTTTTGATTCTCAAATTAAAGGGGAAAAGTCCACCAACAAAAGGCACTGAAAAGTACGATGGGTGAATTCTTTTTTCAGGAGACCAAGCTTATCATTTTGTCACATTCTTAGCCTCTCCTTAGCCAGTGTCTGAGAATTTGACACTTGAACCTGATCCTCTCAACTTGCAGTGCAATATATAGTAATGACATCATCTGAAGATCTTTCTAATAAGGAACTACTATTTTTGAACAAAAACAATCCCTACCTTAAAAAATAGTATTACTTGTATGCAAACGTTTGGAATCAAATTTCAAGGCATTATAGGTCCAGGTACCATGTCAAACAGGTTTAACCTTAGACATGCAGGAATGCACAAGTCACTCTGAAAGGTTACACTCTAAAGGACAGGCCTCTCAACTTGAGCTGTGTCTGACACCCAGAGTCAATGGAGGAAAAGATTAAGATCATTGTCACGGTCATAAATCATACTGTGTCTCATTCCTCCCCCAAATATGGGAAAGCATCTAATTCCTTGTAAATGAAACACTGCCTTCATAGAGAAAAAGGGAAAAGGATATTGTCAATTACTCAGTAAATTTCCTTCTTTTAGAAATAAATATTTTTATTTTTGGACTGGTTGAAAGAATTACTGAGTCCTCCACTGTTTTGGTTGTTTTTTCCTCATGTTTTTATGGCATATCACATTCAATCGTATTTTGGGTATAAAGTTCTGAGCCTAACTTCCATTCTGAGAACAGAGAGACATGATATGGAGAAATCATAAAAGAAGAATGATATTCAAGGCCCAGGAATAATTTTAATACTTTATTAAATACAATTTCCAGTTTTGGCCTCTGTACTTCATGGTAACATGAAACCCCCCCAAAAATGAATGAAGTGTTGGACAACTTAGCCTGTAAGACTATGTCAGGGAAGTTTAAAAAATGGTAAAAAACTAGAGAGCTTTTTCTCTAAGATCATGAACAAGACAAGAATGTCCACTCTCACCATATTTATTCAATATAGTACTAGAAGCCCTAGCCATAGCAATCAGACAAGAAAAAGAAATAAAAGGCATTCATATTAATAAGGAAGAAATAAAATTTTCACTATTTCTAGATGACATACTATATATAGAAAACCCTAAAAGATCCACCAAAAAACTACTAGAAGTGATAAATGAACTCAGTAAATTTTCAGGATACAAAACTAATTTACAGAAATCTGTTGTATTTCTACACTAATAATTAAGTAGCAGAAAGAGAAATTAAGAAAACAATCCCATTTACAATTGTACCAAAAAATAATAAACTTAACACCACACACACACACACAATTGTGGAGTATTAGAAAGAGCTAAAAGATATTTAGAAATTTTCTAGTTCAACCACTTGTTCCTACAACTACCATTTTACACATAAGGAAACACAGATACAGAGAGGTTAAATTCATCATGTCTGCATAAGTAAGTAGTGGTTGAGGTGGAAACAGAGCTCAGTCCTTCTGACTCCCAATCTAATGTAATTCCACTGAGGTAATATGCGTGATTTGATGACAGACGTCTCTGATAAATCGATCCATGTGACTCTTCCTATTCCCTTGGCTACTGCCTTACATTTCTTGAGGGTAGGAAACTCGACTTTCCCTTCTATGTCATCTTCCACTATGTGAACCAAATGACATGAATTCTTGTTGAATGTGTAATGTGCATATCATTCCCAGTGATTGCAGAAGATGAAAAAAGAAAGATTTTGTTCAGCACCAAGGGGTCCTTGACTTAGAAAGGCTATCTAATGTGGTTGCAGTCTCTACACTCAGGAATATTGAAAAGAAAACGGAAACTCATCTCTTCTAGGTTAGTAGGACTTTCACTTTCAGAAGCCAAATGGTAAGATATGATTTCTTAAGGTTCTCTCAAGATCCAGAATGTTGCTGGAGGATTCCATTAGGATTCCAGGCCTACTTCTGGCCAATCCTTCATCTCTCTCTAAACCATAGCAAAGCTCTTCAAGGGATTCCTTATGTTCTGTTACAGCCTGAATTCATATGTTGAATTCTCTAGCGTGACTTTGTTCTGAGACAGAACCTTTAAGGAGGTAATTAAGGTTCAAGAGGTCATAGTGGTGAGTTCTTAATCTGATACGACTAATATCCTTTTAAGAAGAGAAAGAGATACCATTGAGCTCTCTCTGTGCAGGAAGGGAGGAAAAACCAAGTCAGGGGACATAGCAAGAATGCAGCTGTCTACAGGTCAGGAAGAGAGGTCTCACCAGAAATCTACTCTGATAGCACTTTGATCTTGAACTTTCAGTTCTAGAGAACTGCGAGAAAAGAGATTTGTTGTTGTTTAAACAACCCAGTCTGTGGTAGTTTGTTACCATTCCAAGTAAAGTGATAGAGATTTCAGTGCAGTGAAGTGGGGTGCTACTGTAATAAATACCTAAAAATGTGGACATGACTTTGAAACTGAGTAATTGGTAGAAGCTGAGACAGCTTTGAAGCACATGTTAGAGAAGGCCAAGATGGCCCTGAAGGATAATTGGTAGAAATACGGATGTTAAAACTCATTCTGGTGAAGGCTAAGAAAGAAGAGAGTGAGAGAGAAAGCTTCTGTTGTCTCAGGGAATACATATATCATCATGAACAGAACGATGGTAGAAATGTGAGCATTAAAGGTGAGATCTCAGTGGAAATGAAGAATCTGTTACTGGCCACTGGAGGAAAGGTGATTCTTGTTATAAAGCGACAAAGAACTTGGTT
Source organism: Lynx canadensis (assembly GCF_007474595.2). NCBI lineage: Eukaryota > Metazoa > Chordata > Mammalia > Carnivora > Felidae > Lynx > Lynx canadensis. The sequence goes on along the minus strand of NC_044303.2, from coordinate 135,053,444 downwards.
GATGTGTGCTCTCATGTTCTGTGGAAGGCAGAACTGGTGAGTGATGAAATTAGTTATTTAGCTGAGGGGATTTCTGAGCAAATTTTTGAAAGTGTTTACTGCTTATGGTAAAATGAGAATGGAGAGAGATAAATTGAAGAAACTCTTGGGCCACAATGCCACCAGCTCTTAAAAGTTTGAAAAATTCTCAGCCTATCCATATTGCAAAAAAAAAAAAAAAAAAAAAATAAGAAAACACATTTTGGAGACAACACCAAAGGTGTGGAAATCACTTTCCCATAAAGAGATTAGCCATGGTTTTTAATCGGCCATCTCAGCAGAAGCCAGGAATAGAGATGGGATAAGAATGCCAGTTTAAATAAAAAGAGACAGGGACAGGATGAAACAAAGGAAACCTTCCAGACTTCTGGGATTCTATAGAACAGGCAGTAGAGAGATCCGGCTGTAAACTTGCTGTATTCTGCAAGAAAAGGAAAGAATGACCCCAATGGGGATTCAGAGATCAGCACAACCACCCAGTAGTACCAGTGGTTGCTGGGGCGAGGCTGTCTCCTCCCTGGTTTCAGAGGGTGGGGCCACCTTCTCTCTTTCTGGGGCCAAGGCTACCACCTCTCAGTGCTGCAGGGTCGGGGCATTGCAAAGATGGCGATTGCAAAGAGTGCCTCCTCCCCAACCCCGTAGGCCCAGAAGGCAGAGCACTGAGCCAAGGAGGATTATTCCCGAGCGTTCATATCTAACGGAATTTGCCTTGCTAAGTTTTGGATTTGTTTGCTACCTGTCACCCCTTCCTTCAGATTTCTTCCTTTTGGAATGGGAGTGTCCATCTTATGCGCATCCACTGTATTTTGAAAGCATAGACTTGTTTGCTGCAGAGGAATTTTGCCTCAGGGTGAACTGTACCCCGAGTTTCACCCATGTCTGAGTTAAATGACGTTTAGTGAGAATTGACTTGGAAATGATGCTGGAGTGGGTTAAGACTTTTGGGGCTGTTGGGTGAATGCTAAGTGGATGCATTTGCCATGTGAAGGACATGAATTTGGGGGGGTGGCTAGATAGATTAATGTTATGGGCTGAGTTGTGTCCCCCCAAATTCATATTAACCCCCAATTTTACTGTATTTGGAAACAGGACGTTTAAGGAGGTTTAAAAGCGAAGTGAGGTTGTAATGGGGGCTTTAATCTGAGAGGACTGTTATCCTTTTAAGAAGAAGAAGAGACATTAGAGAGCTCTCTTTGCACGCACACACAGAGGAAAGGCCAAGTGAGGACATAGTGGGAAGGCGGCCATTTGCAAGCCAGGAAGAGAAGCCTCAGCAGAAACCAACCCTGACTGCACTTTGAGAGCGGACTTACAGCCTCCAGAACTGGGAGAAAAGAAAGTTCTGTTATTGAAGCTACCTGTGGTATTTTGTTATGATAGTCCTGGCCAACTAATACAGATCCATTCTGACTTGAGCTACCTCCCCTTGTTCAGGACTACCCTATATTGTTGAGATTGATGACACTTTCTTCTGTCTTTCCAAACCATATTTCATATATTTCTTTTTTTGGGGTCAAAATCTGCATAAATTTGTTTATTTCCAAACATCAGTGACTGTGAATACTTTTCCCCCCCTTGGGACTCATTCTTTTTTTTTTTTTTTTTTTTTTTAATTTTTTTTTTCAACGTTTATTTATTTTTGGGACAGAGAGAGACAGAGCATGAACGGGGGAGTGGCAGAGAGAGAGGGAGACACAGAATCGGAAACAGGCTCCAGGCTCTGAGCCATCAGCCCAGAACCTGACGCGCGGCTCGAACTCACGGACGCGGGGCTCGAACTCACGGACCGCGAGATCGTGACCTGGCTGAAGTCGGACGCTTAACCGACTGCGCCACCCAGGCGCCCCGGGACTCATTCTTTAATTACATCGTACGTTGTTAGCATCGTATACCCTAAAAATTTTTAAACTGACATGCAGTAAAATTGACTTTGTGTTTCAAATGTAAAAAATAAAGGGTTCCAAATACATAGGGACAAACACAATAAACGAACATGCACTCAAGAGTTCACACCAACCACAGGGTCAGATATTTGTATGGTATTTTTAGAAGTTCACAATTTCCATGGCCTCTAATATGCAAGACACAGAAAACAAAAGTAATTTGAACAAATTTGATGCAATGCTGGAATTCATCACTGAAAAGTTTAAATTAAATTCAATGTCATTATTTTGAAGTCCAAAGAAAATTTAGTAAGAGCTAATAATGTTTTAAGCCAGGGAGACTAATCAGAGCCACTTAAAAATTTTTTAGTATTTGTTTATTTTTGAGAGAGAGAGAGAGAGAGAGAGAGAGAGAGAGAGAGAGAGAGAGAGACAGCACTTGAGTGGGAGAGGGGCAGACACAGTATTTGAAGCAGGTTCCAGGCTCTGAGCCAGCAGCACAGGGCTGGATGTAGGGCTTGAACCCATGAACCGTGAGATCATGAATTGAGCCAAAGTCAGACATTCAACTGACTGAGCCACACAGGCAACACTAAGGGCAGTCTTTTTTTTTTTTTTTTTTTTAATTAGTTTTTCTTTTATTATTTTACTATATGATAGAATTACTTAAATAAGATCCTTATGTGTTCAATTTTTTTTAATGTCTATTATTTTTGAGAGAGAGAGAGAGCAAGGATAATCAGGGGAGGGGCAGGGAGAGAGGGAGACACAGAATCTGAAGCAGGCTCCAGGCTCTAAGCTGTCAGCACAGAGCCAGCACAGAGCCTGATGAGGGGCTCGAACTCATCAACTGTGAGATCATGGCCTGAGCCAAAGTCGGATGATCAACCGACTGAGCCACCCAGCTGCCCTCAGAGCCGCTTTTTAAAATGAAGAGACGTGAATTATTATGATCGCAATTCAGACATGTTTATATAGAAGCAAACCACAACAATAGTTTGTTGTCAGAGGTAGGACACTAATGACCCACCTTCTACAGAATTTTATAGTTTAGTTGGTATTTAGTCTGCAAGGGCTGCCATAACAGAGCACCACAGAATGGCTAGCTTCAACAACAGAAGACTATCTTATCACAGTTCTTTAGGGCTAGAAGTCTGAGATCAAATGTCCGGCAGGTGGTTTTGTTTTTGTTTGTTTGTTTTTTGTTTTGTTTTGTTTTGTTTTCTGAGGCCTCTCTTCTTGGTTTGTAGATGGCTGTCCTCTCCCTGTGTCTTTATATGGTTTTCCTCTTGCTTGTGTCTGTGTCCAATCTCCCCTCCTTACAAGAACATCAGTCATATTGGATTAGGGTCCATTTGTATGACCTCATTTTATCTTCATTACCTTTAAACCCCTATTTCCAAACATAGTCCCATTCTTAGGTACTGGGGGTTTGGTCTTCAATATAGGACTTGGGGGGCAGGAACAATTCAGTCCATAACAGGAGGCATGTACTTTTTCATTAGCTTATCTCACCATGGAAACCACTCTCAGAAGCGAGTTGGGTCTTCTATATCCCCAACATGCAGAACTGGGTTTCAAACCAGATCTGGTAACATTAAATTCCAACTCTATCATAACACCCCTAAATTTTAATTTATGTTAATATATAATAATAATACCTAGCAATATAAAATTATTAATTGGTTAAACATGTGCTAATTTTCTAGAATATTCAAGGGTAAACTATGGCTCAGCCCAATGATCACATATTCCAAAGGAATTTTGTTGTAATTTGGGGGCACCTAGATACATACATTTGGTTTTTGATTTTGTATATGCAGAGAGGGAATATGATACTTGAGAATCCATGCTGTTTTAAGTAACTAAGGTCATATTTAGCTTATTACTTTCTGAAAAGATAAAGCAATTAAGTTCATTTTTTTAAAATGTTTATTTATTTATTTTGAGAGAGAGAGAGAGAGCGAGCAAGTAAGCGAGCATGAGCAGGGGAGGGGCAGAGAGAGAATCCCAAGAAGGCTCCACATTGTCAGCTTAGAGCCCAATTCAGGGCCCAAACTCATGAACCATACATGAGATCATGACCTGAGCCAAAATTACGAGTTGGACATGTAGCCATCTGAGCAACCCAGGTGCTCTGTTAAAGGATCTCTCAAGGAGATCCTTAAGCACAGGGGAAAAGAACATCAAAACTTTGCCCTTTGGATCAACTCTCAGGTGGAGTCAGTAAAGTATTTTGATGAAGTGTAATAGTACAACTTCTAAAAGAGATAGTGTTGTGCAGTGGCAAATTATACACTCACATGTGTATATATGCGTATATATATATATACACACACACTACATATATACATATACACACATATACTTATATGCAGTTATATATACATAAATATGTAATATACACAAAGATACACCATTCTCAGTATTACAAAAATTCCTACTTTCTAACAAGCTTTTATTTTTTTAAGTAATCTCTGCACCCAACATGGGGCTCAAACTTACAACCCTGAGATCAAGAATCACATACTCTACCAACTGAGCCAGTCCTACTTTCTAACAGTAACTATACTAAAAAATATTTTTGTAACACCCGTAACCTGGAGGAGGAGGCATTTATTACCTTTTGGGGGAAATTAAAGTTGATTCTCCAATAAATTAAAAATCGCACACAAAATCTCTCTGAACTCAGGGTTTGTAAGACATGGGATTTGTAACACATCTGCAACTTAATGCACAAAACAACAGGTTGGACAACGGCCATTTTCCATTATTTTTGCCGATGATGTCAACAGAGAAGGCCAAGTGTGGAATGACCTGAGCAAACATTTAGGGTAAGACTGAGTCCAACATAACGCAGATACCCGGTGCAGAGACAGTATGACCATAAAGTTACTTTCTAAACAAGTGTTTCCATTCTCATCACACCCCCTGTCAAAGGTCACACAACATAATGTGGCCAGCAATAACAAACCGTATCCCTTGGCTGTTGGTCCTGGCTCATATTTCCTTCCTGTGACGTACAACCAGTCTACAGGAGATTACATATGGAAGAGCTAGCGAAAAACCCATAGTGTACGTTTTCTAGTCCCTCATTTTTATACAGATACACTCCCGTAGAATGTGTATATTTGTGACTAAAAACAGATAAAAGAGACATACCACTGTGTCATTTTGATCGTGTACATGTTGGATTGGAGAGTTGTTGGTCTTTTGACTTTCTCTCTCTGCCCAGAACTACAGAATATTGACTCAAGTAGCAGCGTGCTTTATCAAGAGGGAGGGGGCTATCTCCATTAGAATGACCTGATTCTATACAGCTGCATGTTTATTGGTCTGGGTGGATTGTCACTGTTGGGCATTCACTAATATAACTGGGTATAGAAATATTTTCATGGAAAAAAGAGGTGAAAAGACAAATGTGTGCTTTCTTCTTAAAGCAGAAATCGCATTCATTAGATTATTATTATCAGATTAGCCGAAAGTTATGCCCTAATATTTCTTCCTCAAAAGCTCCTTCTGAAATGCCTCACTGCCCTTATCTGTCCATCAGTATCTGTCATAGTGAGCATCATAAGAGTTACAGCTAATGTATTGGGTCACATAACTAACTCAGTTCATGGACTAGAACTCACTGAAAAAATTCAGAACTAAACAGATGACCATTTCCTACTGGGAATGGGGTGTCTGTATGAAAGATGAGAACAAATCACAAGTAAATTTTTTAATATGGGTCTGACAATGCAGGTGAAATTAATGGCATAGGTGATGGGAAATTTTCTCTCTGATGAAACTCATGCATCCCCATTATCAAGACAGAAGAAATGAGCCAAGAGGAGGTTCACTAATCCTAATCTCAGTTGTTAGGCACTACAATATTACTGAAGAGGGTCATTTTCCTCGGCCAAATTAAAATCAAATTTCTGCATTAACTGAATCTTCTCCACGACCCACCAGCAGACACCTGTGGCTAGTCAGAAAGAAGGTCCCATTTTGAGGATAGAATCAGAAGATTTGCATAGGAGGCAAAATCATGTTCTAGAATCTGCCTGTAAGTGAAACCCTTCAGTATCTCTTCAGGTGCTGGTCTCCTTTCTCAGAAACACACACACACATGCCTCAAAGTCAGGGGATTCATGGATTCCTAAGAAGCGATTTTGTGCGCCTTCACGGATTAGGTTAATGACCCTGATGTCAAATGGATCCTTGACTCTACTTCCTCCCCTCCATCCCTTCCAAAGCTCCACCCCTTCACAGACGCCCCTGTTCCTGCCTGATTCTTACACCACAGCCTGGGTCCTGATCTTCTGGCCCCAGGCAGGCCTGGTCCCTCTCACCCCCAGAGCCGCCTGTGGGAACTAGCAAACACACCAACCTCGCCTGTGATTCCTCTGCTCCCAACCCTCCCAGGGTCTTCCTCTACTCACAGGATAAAGCCCAGATGCCCCCACTGTCTGGGTTTTATCACTACTTCTCCACCCTCACCTTTCATCATATCCTGGATGATACCTAATGCTTCAGAAGTTCCAGACTTTTGCAATCTCCTGCACGTATTTTTTTTTTTTTGAGTCCACGCCTTTATCCTCAGCTGTCACATCAGCCTGAAGCCCGTACACCCACCGCATTCCCCTTTCTTGCCGAATTTCCTTTGCACCCTAACCACTCAACTCAGTTACTCTTTCGGCCAGCAACCTATCCTGACCTCTTCTCTCCCATCCCTGGCTTGTTTAGGTACCTTGCTCGGCCATCTGTAATGCCTTGTGGGTGCTCATACTCTTCCCACAGTGCATTCTAATTATCCCCCTGGATTTCTGCCTTTTAAACTAGACTGCAAGCTTCTTGAGGGTAGGGGCTGTCTCTTACCTTTTCTGGCATCCCCTGGTCTTAAAAATGGGCTTAAAGGCAGTAAGTGTTCAAAAAGCATGTGACATTCAATGAATAAAAAGAACGAGTAGATTAAAGACGTTTGCTAATAGACGTTTGCTAAATGACCACTGATTTTTAAAAGTTCTTTGTGCTCCTTTTTGTGGGATATGCAGTAGCTATTCTTATGTATCTCCAGGATTTAAGAGGGAACACATACAGAAATGTAAACTCAATGAAACCATTTATGTGTAAGGACTTAGTACAGTGCTTGACAGATAGTATGCTCAATGTTGACTTTTTCATTTACGGATTATATAATTAAATGGAAATTTATTTAAATTTATTATGCACATTCATTGTGTATAATGTAAATATATTATCTTATATTATAAAGTATATTACAACTTATACATTAGAATGTAAATTTATTTTTATTCAATCACACCTCAAAGTAGAGTCAAAAATTATGGGAAAATATTTTCTGGCAACTATTTAATCAGCAGACGTTGAATGGACATTACATGTGCCTGCCAAACACTGTGCTAAGTGCTGGAGGTACTTTGAGGGGCAGATGTGGTGGCTGCCTTCAGAGAGCTCACGGTTCACTGGGCTTCACAAAAATGGAGACCTCCATCCATGCCCCTCATGAACCCAGGAGCTGCTCTATAAGGTTGTAAGTATGTACTTCTAGATCCAAGTAAATTGTTACTTCATTCTGATTTTTATTTAATCCAGAAGGAAGTCTTTCTTTGTTCTTTCTTCTTTCATCCTTGTTTGTTTCTTTTTATTTCTTGTTTCTTTCTTTTTTCTTCTTTCTTTCTCTTTTTTTATTTCTCTTTCTTCTTTCTTTTCTTTCTTTTTTCTTTCCTTCTTTTCCTTCCTTCCTTCCTTCCTTCCTTCCTTCCTTCCTTCCTTCCTTCCTTCCTTCCTTCCTTCCTTCCTTCTATTTATTTATTTAGAGAGAGAGAGAAAGTATGAACTGGGGAGGGACAGAGAGACAGGGAGAGAGAGAATCCCAAGCAGGCTCTGCAATGACAGTGCACGAATCGTGAGATCATGACTTGAGCTGAAATCAAGAGTCAGACTCTTCGCCAACTGAGCCACCCAGAAGGAAATCATTATTTCTATTAGAGGGTCGATGCCAGGGACAGATATATTCTGTAAGTTTAGATCTGGCTTAAGAATGATTCTTAAGGCACATTCCACACACCATTCAGAGTCAGATTATTCGACCTCACTCTGAGACTTTGTGCTTCTCTGGCACGCCCGGGGACAAGGAGGTGAAATTCCTTACACTTCTTGGTCCCAGTCTACTCAAAGGTTACCAGGCTGCACCACTGCGGTCACATGGGGTCACATGCAGTTGCATTTGGAACTATGCCCTGCAAGGAGGTTGTGGACGTTGGGAATTTGACCGTGAATTCCAGCCAGCCCTAGTTAGATAAGCAGGCATCAATTACCTCAGGAGGTTGTTTTGAGGGCTTAACTGACTTAGAACTGTTAGAATATTTGAGGAATTCTCCAAAGACACAAAATAGACAACATTAGATAAAATACTGCCTTTTGGGGTCTGCCTTCCTTGCTTGTAGGTCCTGGGGACTGGCTTTTAATGCAATGGGTTTTTACGCGTCACTTTTTAGTGCCTTGGGAAACTGTGTCCCACATGAAGTTAAATATGTATCTTTTTAATGTCAACATCATATATATGTGTGAATTTAATGACCTAACAATAAGAAAATAAGACATCTCAGAGATTTGGTTCCAGTAGTTCAATTCTGTCCCCATCTCCTTATCCCCACCCACAGGGGCCATTTGGCAATGTTTGGAGCCAGTTTTGGTTGTCACAACTGAGACAAGGGTGTTGCTGGCATCTAATAGAGTCCAGGGATGCTGCTAAACACCCTATAATAATGCATAGGAAACCCTCCCTCAATAAAGAATTATTGATATGTCAAAATAATATGTCAATAGTGTGGAGGTTGAGAAGCTCTGGGTAGGCCTTAAACAGTAAATGATGAGGCCTCCACTCTGGTTATCTTGTTACCTGTATCTGTTTTCACTATGTTTCCCCAAACATATTTCAAACAGAAAGAAACATTTAAATGAGGTGTCCGTCCTCATGGGTCTTACAGAACTCGTTGAGTGAGAACATGCAGATCTATAAGATGTTCAGTAACAATAGAATAAACAAAACTAAGGCAGACCATTAACTGCTAAAGAAACCGTATGAGAAATCTTGCTGTGACTTAGGAAATAGAAGAGGTCGCAGCAAAAGTAGGAAAGAGCATTAAAAGAATAGACTGTTGGGGGGCAAGGCTTTGGCCTCTTTCCCATCTTGCTGTCTTCCCTGAGGTTAGCACAATGCCTGGCAAGCAGTCAGCCACTCAAATGTATTCAATAAATATCCCTTGCATGAATTCAGGAACAGGTTTGGAAAGAGAGGCTAAATATTTTCTAGAAGGTTGGGAAGAATGACAAAAATAAAGGTCAGAGTAAGGAATGGGACTGGTATATTCGAGACCCTGGGTGGTTGGCTAGAGTGTGTTAAAATAAAAGAATATGGGGTAAAGGGACAGGGAAAGAAGGTTGAGCTACTTTGGGAAATTTGGATTTTCTTGATAGGTACTGGGAACACAGGCTAGAGATTCTGTTTGTCCCACATCAATTCCAGTCCATTGCCTTGTTTATTTGTTGGAGTCTTGGGATGTCTTTTTTTTTTTTTAAATTTTTAATGTGTATTTATTTTTGAGAGATGGAGAGACAGAGCGTGAACAGGGTAGGGGCAGAGAGAGAGAGAGAGACATACACAGAACTGGAAGCAGTCTCCAGGCTCTGAGCGTTAGCACAGAGCCCAATGCGGGGCTCGAACTCATGAGCTGTGAGATCATGACCTGAGCCAAAGTTGGACGCTCAACCGACTGAGCCACCCAGGCACCCCTAGTCTTGGGATGTCTTTTAATGGCCCTGCACTGAGGGTAGATGATAAGTGTATGTATGAGAGTCTGCGTGTATAGGGGGAATGAGGTAGGTGTGGCCTGACGTAGCCCTCCTCCTCAGCTAAATGTCTTCCTGCCCCTCTTGCCTGAACCCCTACCTCTTCTACCTACCAGGTGGAGCTGTAGAACCCAGGCCAGGTTCTCTGCTCCTGTGTGTGGCAGTGACTCAGGGCTGGGAGGGTGAGGGAAGGGCTGCCCAGAAAGTGCTTTGGTCACTGCCTGCTGGGATTCCAGTAAAGTCGGCACATGAAAACCCTGCTGTTTCTGGCAGACTGAAGGAAATTCCCACGGGTTGCGTCTGCATTTGGGGAATGAGACTTTGTGGTCATTATAGCTGAGCTGCCATTTAAGTGAAAATTTATAGCAGCTCCTAACGTAGCTGTTGGGCTCCCCATGGAAAGTGGAAAAAGCAAGGGGCAGGGAAAAGGTCGTCTGGGGAACAGGCCATCCTGCTTGCTCTTCCTCCTCTGTGGGGCTTGGGATCCTTCATGGGTAACGCCAATGGAAAGAACAGCCCCCACGGGGACCACAGGCCTGAGGCCTTCAGGAGGATGTTTAGGCAGAGGACAGAGAATACAAGGATAGGAGTTTCATTCTGCCTGGAAGGGAGATTCTTTCAGGCTGGTAAGTTCAAATGAGTGGTTTGTTTTCAGATCTCCCTTTTCCCTTTGATACCCATGTCCTTGTGATACAGAAAGGTGAGAGAAGGCTCAGAGTGCCCAGGACAGCTAGACACAAGACACGCAGTAGGCCCCTAGGGACAGAGTCTGCTTCTGGATAGTCTCTGTCCCAAAATGGCTGCCCTGACCCTGGTAGGGAGGGCACCTGGATACTCAGGTACTGACCCTCTGGAAAATGGGGTGAAGTGACAGGACTTTGATGCCTTGCCTCCATTAACACTAATATTAATTATGATGACACCCACAAGTGTTATAATATTCAATGTACAAGATTAACATGATGGTAACTTGATCTCATGTCCTCTTTCAGTGATTGATGATTATTATCATTACTATGTTTTAAAATTATTATCATTACTATATTTACATTACTATGCATTCTGCTTAAGGCTAAGCAGTGTGGATCACTATCTCCATTTTACAATGGAGGAAGTGAGTCAGCCAGGAAAGTTCACTAACCGACGACTCCAATGGTCACCATGTTTCCCACTAAAAGAGTTCACATTGTGCAAGACTCACAGGACATTGGCTAAGGTTGAATCATTTGAAATCATAGATGTAGCACCATTTTTTTTTATATGTGTACAAAAATGGTAATTTCATAGATCTGACTCAAAATTATCAGGGAAGCAGACGGTCTTGTGTAAATTTTATAGCGTAAGGTCATCTGAGGTCGTTTTCCTATTTACCTAGAGTAGGCATATCTCCATTGTAGAACAGATTTAGTTTTCAGTCTCCCATGCTTGGAAACATCATAATGATCAGCACTTGCCTTCCGCAGACTCTTGAGCTTTACTCAAGAGCTTCACCAAGAACCTCTACCCTGGAAGGTCAGCCCTGCCCAGTGTCTGAATAATTCCTGACCCAGACAAGCAAGTTACCAGTCGGCCCAGTCTCTCTATAGGTGGAGTCTATAAATCATCCGACTTCCCTGAGCCCAGGGTCCATGTGCCAGGAAGGAACGAGCCTGGGACACCCCATAGACGTCACTTTGCAATCCACCTCCTCAGTCCAAACTGTGTCCAAGTCTGTACAGCTGCCTTGGTTTCCGGAGCTGTACTTACTCTGTTTTCCTTCTTGAGGTTTAGTTGTGTTGTGAATCCAAGCTAGGTTGGCAATTGATGAGCTTTTTATTCTTTCATTCTGTGAGAGCCTATACTCATCCCAATATTGCACCCATAGGCTGGTGTCCTTCTTCAAAACGGATGGACTGTCTAGTCTCACAGCACTGCCCTCTCTCTGGCCAAATGCCCCCATGTCACTACTCCTGATCCCATCAGAGTTTGACACTCCTCTTTGTACACTGCCTTCTCACCTGGAGGGCCCCCCACCTCTTCTTGCCTTCCTCCCAGGACCCAGCATGACTCACACCATGGGTCTCCTCCCATGGCAGAGATGTGAAACCCTACCAGGTGGCCTTCCAGGTCACTCTCATATGGAGCAGTGACCACCAGGAGCTGGCTTCAGGTGTTCCTTACATTTTGGGACACAATCCCATTTTGCGAAAGTGATGAATATGTGAACGCAGAGAGGGGCAGGAGAAGACTCAACACCTGCCAGTAGGAACATGCAGGGGGTGGGGACTACAGAGCAGATGCTGGAGGAGGCAAGGAGCTGGTTGTGATTCTTGCTGGAACCCAGGGCAATCAGGTGTAGCTAGGGTGTGTGGTGGGGAGAAACTGTGGCTCCTGGCCTGCATTAGCACCCCTTAATTTGTGTGTGTGAAATTAAACCCATGAGTGGTGTCTTGGAAAATGACTGTCAGTGACCCAAACATAATTGATGGTATTGTAATAGGATTTTATAGTGACAGATGGTAGCTACACTTATGGTGAGCGTAGGATAATGTATAGACTTGTTGAATCACCATGTTTTACACCTGAAGCTAATGTAACATTATGTGCCAACTATGCTTCAATAAAAATATGTGGATACATACATACATGCATACATACATACATACATACATACATACGTAGATTTTTTTTTAAAAAATGGCTTTCAGGGGCCCAATTTCTTTACACTCTTTACACTCTCCAGAGTCAGCTAGGAAGAAACCCAAAAGGTAAGGTGATCTGGGGGTTGGGATTTGTCATTCAGTTCAGAAATGCTTTCCACAAAAAAAATTTCCCCCTTTCAGACAACAGGAATGATGGTTTATTTTGATTTATTCCTCCTCATTTTTTGCTATAAATATTGCCAAGTAATAAATAAACACGAAATTATAACATTCATAAGGGAAAAGAGGAAAACACCAGGTGCTTTTTCACCGAGCAAGTGTTAAGTGTTTTGTTGCTCCTGTTTTTGATTTTGACAAGGGACACAGGATCATGGAAGAACAATGAAGTCAGAGTCACATGACTGTTAAAAGACAAACTGAGTCCTATTAAACATTTTAAGAGTCTAGTTAAGCAAAAGTTGATTTCAATTGAACTGTACTAAACGAGAAGTGGTTAGGAGCTCTCCACCTGACAAAGAAGCTCACGGACAGACTTGCACAGAGAAAGTACAGGCGCTAAGTAAGAAAATTACTGACTGGCTATAGCTTAATGTCTAGCTGGCTGCTTCGTTCTGGTTTTCCCTCGGTTTCAATTTCATAACCTTGAGGCACTAACAGTCCTCAATTTTGCTTTGCTTACGTAGGTAGCCACGTCATTAGAGTCGACTCAGTCTAATGGCTTCCTTATTTAAGTGAACAGGTCCCGGCTCTGTCATTAACTCCATCACCTCTGGTAGCCTCAAATTGTTCTTCCATAGCACGTGTGTTGAGGGAGATCATCCAGATTCTAATGTTCCTGTTCAGTGAGGGGGGCGTATCTGCTGTGGTGCCCCTGAATACCTCTATCATGCATTCAGAATATACCCTGGTCTTCCTTTCATAGCTATTAACACACATCTAGATGTGATTTCTTGGAGGGCTGGGTTGATGTAGATTTTCAAAGAACACATTTTTACTTAGAAAATTTAAACATATTGGACACAACAGATAGTAATATAGCAAAACCCTATGGACTTAACACCCCAAATTAACAAAGACTAACATTTTGCAATACTTTTTTCAGATTTCTTAAAAAATAAATACTATAGTTTTTTTTTATCCCCTCCTCAGAAGTAACTACAATGCTGAGGTTGGTGAATATTAATTCTGTCCATATTATAATGAGCCAACTGCCTGCAGATGTACTCAGTGAAAGAGGATGTTGTTTCCTGTGTTGTAAAAACATATTTGTTTATTCACCTACTGGGTGGACTTTTAGATTATTTCCATTTTCAAAGTATAACAGATGATACTGCTATGACCATTTTATGCGTTCTTATTGTGCGCTCGTGTAAGAATTTCCTTAAAGCACATAGGGAGAGGTGGAATTTCTAGGATATAGTGGAACAACGGCTTCAACTTTACTATGTATTGCCAAATGGCCCTTCAAAGAAAGGATACTAAACAATGCTCTTAACAAGAGTTACCGACTTCTCTCCTCATTAAACTGGGTACTATCAAACTCCTCCCATTGTTTGTTTTAATGTGCATTTGCATATTTACTTTTTTTTTGTCCACTTAGATTTCTTCTCTTGTGAATTACATGCTCCTATCTGTATCTGTCCCAGGGCTCAAGGAAACGCATGACATGCTCAAACCAGAATAATTTAAATGGGCTGTTTACAAACTTGAGGGCAACTTTTCTTTTTTATGGATAAGGAATTTCTTTACTAATTCTACTTTATAGACTTTTTTATTTGTTGAGAGAGAATGACAGTGGGTTTCAGAAGAAGGACTGTGGTTTTAAAAGCCTCTTTTCTTTTCCTTTCCACTTTACTGTTGGCAGTGGGACTGTATAAATGGTTCTGGGGCAATAGGCATGTTTGCTTTGGATTTTCCCAAAAAAGGGTACCACCAGTTGAGCCTCCAAGAAAGATATCCCCAATCCTGCTATCTTCTTTTGCAAGATATACTGTTCATCTTTTGATGGGGGCAATTTAATTAACCACTCTATCTCAAATAGAATATGTCTATGCATTCATTTGACATTACAGGTATGTCTTCACTCTACCTGACCCCCATGCTTCCTTTCCTTACTCTTCTTGGGTGTCTTTGAAGACACCCAAACTTGGGTTCAAATTCTAGCTGTCACTTTCTTGCTTTACGTCCTTAGACAACTTACATGACCTCTACAAACCTCTACAAACTACTAGAGCTTCCCTAAACTATAAGGTAATAATAATACCTACCACACACATATATACCCTACATATATATATATATCTATATATATATATAGATATCTATATATATATATAGATGGATATATATATATATACATACACACATATATATACCCTACATATATATATATACATATAGATATACATATAGATATATATGTGTATCTATGTGTGTATGTGTATATATATATATATATATATATATATATATACATGCATAGATACACATAAAGACATAAATGATTAAGGAACATTTGCAAACCAGGCATATAGCAGATGATCAACAAATGGTATCTCCTTGTTGTTGCTATGATTAAGCATCTACCATGTGCATACCATAGGCGCTGAGGATACAGACATAAATAAGGTATAGGGCCTGCTTTAAAGAAATGTCGAAGACAGATGTATGGACCAAGAAGTACAATGATATATTCCAGTTACCAACACAAAAGTCTGCACAAGGCAAAAATGGGACTAAAAGAAGAAATATGGGGGGGGGGGGCGGCTATTTAGAAAAATCTTTTAGAGGAGACGAGTCTTTTTGAGGTGAACCTAATAATAACGAGTAGGCATCTCTTACACAGATTGGGAAGGAGGCTTCTCCAAACAGAGAGAAATATGAACAAAGCAGTATGAGTGAAACAGCCTATCGTATTTAGAAGCAAGCAGCTTGGTACATAAGTTTCAAGCCTGGGGAAGAATGGGTAAGAAAATATAAGGTAGGAAAGAGGGGACGGGCACAGGCTTTTAAATGTTATTCTTCGGAAAATACATTTTGAATAAAGCCTTATAGACATGAAAAGCCATGAAAGGGTTCAAAGCAGGTACATAATTAGGCAATACTAACAGAGGATCCATGAGGACAGGACCTGAGTGGAGTTGATGTTTTTGTCCAGCCCCTCCCTTTTATTCTGTGTTTTTATAATTAAGATGCTGCAGATACTATATGCTAGACCCAGCAGGGTGCCATCTGTCCCATCGATTCTTTATTGCCAGTGCTAGCAGGCTGGAACAGAGTGTGCATGCACACATATCTGTAGAGCGAATGAACGGATACATAAATAAAATAGTGCTTTGTAATTAAACATAATGATTTTTAAAACTAAAAAAAGAGTTGGGGCGCCTGGGTGGCTCAGTTGGATAAGTGTCTGACTCTTGATTTTGGCTCAGGTCATGATCTCATGGTTTGTGAGTTCAAGTTCCACATCAGGCTCTGTGCTGACAGTGGGGAAACTGTTTGGGATTCTCTCCCTCTCCCTCTCTCTCTGCCCTTCCCCTGCTTGTGCTTTCTCTTTCTTTCTCAAAATAAATAAACATTAGAAAAAAAAACTAAAAAAGAGTCAAAACAAAATTTGCATTCAACTTTAAGGATTCTGCCATGAGGATGAGAAAAAACAGATTCTGAGAAACTTAGGTTTGAGTCCTAGATCTGCCATGTGACACTGAGGAGGCTACTCTTCAAGTTCTAGCTTTTTCATTTGTTAAAAAAAAAAAAGGAACCTAGTTTCTTTAAATTCCTGCTAGCTTTAACATTCTTATTTGTTCTGAATCTCCAACTCTTCTTTGGATACCTAGTGCCACTTGGCTATGCTCTCTGGATACCTTAAATATCACAATGAATCAAGTAGAAATATGTCTTTCTTTGGAAAGTTGTTATGGAAAACGTGAACTCTGAGAAAAGGTTTAGGGAAGTTTCCCAATTAATTCGAATCTTGCAGTGACCACAGCAAAAAATGCCACGAAAATTTACTAGCTTGGGGGAGGTGGGGGAACAAAAGAGCAAAACTAAGAGGGCATGCAAAGCATGGGATCATGCATCAGTTCCGCCCATAACGTATCTTCTCCCGTATATGCAGGTGACCTTACGCTCGTACATGTAAATTCAGAATTCCAGTCATGGTGGGTATATTTAAACAGCCATGCTTTAACATTTTGGAAAGATAGCGTCTCTCTCTCTCTCTCTCTCTCTCTCTCTCTCTCTCTCTCTCCTCCCTCTACCTCATTCATTTTTTTTCCCAGGGTGTAGTAACTCCATATGAGCCAGGATATTCTTTTCTTAGCTCCCACATCTCCGGTCCATTTAATGCACATCTCATTTAATGAAAGTTCAAAGATTAATAAGGCAAATACATTAAAATGCCCTTGGCTTAGTAGAAAGGCCTTTTCATCTGGCTGGGAAGTTACACATGATTCTGTACAACTCAGACACTCCCAGGAGAAGAGTGAGGGATCCATTTAATCTGCCTTTCCCTGTCTGTGTTTGTGCTCAAGGCCACAAGGGCACTTCCCTCATGAGACTATGGGGAGGAGCCATTCTGCTTCCAAAGCATGTGAAATTTCCAGCACATTTTATTTTAGAAGAGATCAAGGCTCTGAGGAAGAAAGGGACTTGACTGGCAGACAACCTCATAGACTCACATTCCATACTGTCTTTGCACTTAGTATTCAGTCGGAAGCTCTTCAGTGTTCACGTTGTCAGCTGCGTTTCCTGTTAGTAGGAAGCAGCCAGACCCTCAAAGGATCCATTTCTCACCATGAAAGGGAAACAATTAATCAAGAGGGTTTTTTTTTTTTAAGTGATAGGTTTTATTTTTTAGAGCAGTATTCCCTTTATAGGAAAATTGAGAAGAAAGTTCAGCGTGTACTCATATTGTCTCTGCTCTACCCTTCAGCTTTCCCTATTAAGGTGCATTAATGTGGTATATTTGTTACAACTGATGAATGAATACTGGTACATTAGCTAAAGTCCATCATTTGCCTTAGGGTTCATTTTTGGTGATGTGCATTGGCTTTTGAACAATGTATAATGACATGTGTCCATCATTACAGTCTCATACAGGGTAGTTTCACTGCCCTAAAATGGCCCACGTTCCATTTTTACCAATTTGACTGCCTCTATTGATTTGCCTTTTTCAGAAAGTTAGATAGTTGGAATTATACAGTAGGTAGGTTTTTTATTTATTTAAGTTTATTTATTTATTTTGAGAGAGAGAGAGAGAGAGAGCGAGAGCGAGCATGCGTGCATGTGTGAGTGGGGGAGGCACAGAGAGAGAGGGAGAGAGACAATTCCAAGCAGGCTCTATGGGGTTCGAGCTCATGAACCGGGAGATCCTGACCTGAGCTGAAATTAAGAGTTGGACGCTCAATCGACTGAGCCATCCAGGCTCTCCGGTAGCCTTTTTAAACAGGCTTCTATCACATAGCTGTTTGCATTCAAGTTTCCTGCAGGTCTTTTGTGGCTTGGATAACTCACTCCTTTTTATACCTGAACAACGTTCCATTGTCTGGATATACGAGTTTGTTTACCTACTCACCTGCTGAAGGACATCTTGGGTGCCTCCAAGTTTGGGCAATTACGAGTAGAGCCACTGTAAACATTTGTGTGCTAGTTTTTGTGTGAACATGTTTTCAATTCACTTAGGAGTGCATATGGTAAGAATATGTTTAGCTGTAAGAAACTGCCAAACGGTCTTCGGTAATGGCTGTATCATTTCGCTGTCCCACCAGCAATGAGTGAGAGTTCCTGTTGCTCTCCAGCCTCGCCAGCATTTGGTGTTGTCAGTGTTCTGGATCTGGGCCATTCTAATAGGTATGAAGTGGTATCTCCATGCTATTTTAATTTGCCTTTCCCTAATGACATATGATGTGGAACATCTTTTATTATGCTTTTTTTTTTGCCATCTGTGTATCCTTTTGGTGAGGTGTCTGTTCAAATCTTTTGCCCATAATTTAAGTGGGTTTCCTTATTGTTGACTTTAAAGAGTTTTTTTCTGTGTGTGTGTATGTGTGTATTTTGAATCAGTAGGTTTTAATAAGCTCTGAGTTGTGAGGCCAGAGAGTATCCTAAGTGTATCCTTCCCTCATTGGGATCACTATCTAGTTGAGAATTGGGATCCAAATTAACACACTTGAAACACAGAAGAACACAAGACCACGGGTAATTGGTCACTATAAATGTACTTCTTTTAGTTTATGAGATACAATAT
Organism: Lynx canadensis; assembly: GCF_007474595.2. Classification (NCBI taxonomy): domain Eukaryota; kingdom Metazoa; phylum Chordata; class Mammalia; order Carnivora; family Felidae; genus Lynx; species Lynx canadensis. The sequence goes on along the minus strand of NC_044303.2, from coordinate 135,034,773 downwards.
GAAACCCCACTTGTATGTTTTATAGTCTTGTAAGCAGAATGTACTGTCCCAGGTCTTTCATTTTTGCATATTCCTGGGTTTCTATATCTCCCCACCCCCACCACCTCCACACATAAATTGGCAATCAACGTTTTATTTATTTTTGAGACAGAGAGAGAAAGAGCATGAACGAGGGAGGGGCAGAGAGAGAGGGAGACACAGAATCGGAAGCAGGCTCCAGGCTCTGAGCCATCAGCCCAGAGCCCGACTCGGGGCTGGAACTCACGACCGCGAGATCGTGACCTGAGCTGAAGTCGGACGCTTAACCGACTGAGCCACCCAGGTGCCCATAAATTGGCAATCAAGAGGCTAGTATTCAAAGAGAAAAAGAGGCTAGTGTTTGATGTTACTGGTTGGGAAGCACTCATGTTTGGTCATTTTCTAAAATGTGTCTTATGATAAAATGTTATTTTAAGCTTTCAGATAGAGAGTTTTAGATCTAATATCCTAGCTTAAGTCAGCAGAAGCATATATGATTTTTTGTTTTTGTTTTGTTTTTATTTTTGTTTTCCTTAGAAAGGTGACTTTGAAAGAAGGAAAGCAAGTTTAGGAAATGTCCACCCTGCTGATCTTAAAGGGAGAAAATCAGGAATATTCATCCTGCTGACATTAGGAAAGAAAATTCAGAGTCTTAGAGATTTTCTTGGAAAGCTTTCTCTATTCCCTCATTCAGGCAGCAAGGTGAACTTAATGGAAACTTAAGGGGAACACACTTCTTTTATAAATTGAAAAAAAAATTAATGTTCATTTATTTTTGAGAGAGAGACAGAGAGACAGAGTGCAAGCACGGGAGGGGCAGAGAGAGAGGGAGACACAGAATCCGAAGCAGGCTCCAGTCTCTGAGCTGTCAGCACTGAGCCCGACATGGGGCTCCAACTCATGAACTGTGAAATCATGACCTGAGCTGAAGTCAGACATTTAATGGACTGAGTCACCCAGACACCCCTAAATGGTTAGGCTCTTACCCAACCTTACTTTTCAATAACAAGGAACCACTGCAATCACGTAGCACTTCCTAGTCCATAAAGCATTATCTCTTTTATCCTCATAACAACCCAAGATAGTAATGATTAAGAGTTTTCTTTTTTTTTTTTTAAATGTTTATTTATGTTTGAGAGAGAGAAAGACAGAGTGTCAATGGTGGGGGCGGGCAGAGAGAGAGGGAGATGCAGAATCGCAAGCAGGCTTCAGGCTCCGAGCTGTCAGCACCGAATCTGACGTGGGGCTTGAACTCATGAACCTCTAGATCATGACCTGAGCCGAAGTCAGACACTTCACCCATGGAGCCACTCAGGCACCCCCAAGAATTTTCATTTTAGAGACTAATAAACAGTCTGAGAAAAGCCAAGGGATTTTTTGAAGAATATGCCATTGATTTCAACTACAACTAGAGTATCTGGCCCCAAGTCCAGTGCTCTGGAATGAAGTTCTGTCTCTGTCTCGTGGTCTGGGTTTGCCTGTCGGGACTCGCTACCTCTAAGTGATGCTGTGTCAAAGGAAATAAGTCTAGATCACGAAGTCAAGTTTAGATTGTTGCTTTATAGTTCTCCCTGGTCAGCCTACTTATTTATTAATGTCTGTCACATATATTCATAGCCAGCTTCCCATTATGTATAATTCATACAGTTTTTTATGGAAGACTTTTCAGATTCAATATAACTAGACATAGGAAACATTCACTGTATGTAATGAGTGAAATAAAGTGAAAACAATGATAGTGCGACTCTAATTTCGCTAGGTAAACATACCCTACATATAAGAAATAATACGGGAAGATTATATACCACAATGTTAACAGAGATTAAGGTTGGGTTTAGAGATTAAGGCATTATGAATAATTATGAATAATCTTAAATTATCTTCTTTATAATTGTTCCCAATTTTCTATAATAACACATTACTTTTATAATTAGCGTTAAAAAAAAAGACAAATAAATGCCACTAAAATATGACTATTATCTTCTTTGCCACGAAACTCCCCAAGCTACCTTAGGGTTCACATTAGCTGGAGGTCGACATCTCTATCATTCCTTCTTTACAGGGAGAAACTGTCATGAGCATGCCTTGAGGGAACCTAGTGACCACAGCACATCAGTCCGGACCCCTTGAACCCCGCCTCTGCAAAACGACTCAGGGCAACACTGGAGCCAAACTGCACTACGTGGGGATTTCACTGATGCTTAGGAAGCAAAATTGTCAGCTGCTGAGCTTATCTGGGTCTGAAACATAACCAGAGAAACAAAACTCGCTTTTAAAATCCAGAAGGTGAAAGTAGACCCGTGGCCAGCAAGGGCTGAGAGGAACTGGAATAAAATAGAAACAAGTAACAGGAGCCAGACTGGCAATGAAATGAGGAGTTTGGGCAGTTGTTAGTAGCAGCCCTGTAGCGGCTGAGGTGCCTCCAGCATCGCTGGCTGGTTGGTTATCTTGTCCTATGGCTAGGATGGGGTAGGATGGAAACATCCTGTTTAAATTTTTTTTTAATGTTTATTTATTTTTGAGGGAGAGAGAGAGAGACAGAGTATGAGCAGGGAAGGGGCAGAGAGAGGGAGACACAGAATGTGAAGCAGGCTCCAGGCTCTGAGCTGTCAGTACAGAGCCCGACGCGGGGCTCAGACTCATGGACCATGAGATCATGACCTGAGCCGAAGTCGGACACTTAACTGACTGAGACACCCAGGCACCCCTGGAAACATCCTGTTGAAAGGGGAAGACAAGAGGTTTGTATGTCATGTCATGAAAACAGATAGATGAAACCATATATATATGTATATGTGTGTGTGTGTGTATACATATATGTATGTGCACATATGTATACATATATACATACACATACATATATATATATCCACAGGATTATATATATCATCTATATTAGAATATATATTTAATATACATCATCTACATTAAAAAATGATCGCAATTATCCCTAAAATCTTTGCTAGAAGACATCTGAGTCCTAGGTAATGTAATGTGAGGGGCAGAAGAACTCATGCCATTACAGCTTCTATTACAATGTGTTAAGATTTTGGCTATCCAAGATTCCTCTTCATCTGATTTACGTGCTCGTGGTTTTAACTCTGCAGAGCCCCTTTTTGACCGAGTGCAAAATAATCTTTCCACCAGAATTTATATCCTCTGATTCATGGTCTGTCTAGGAAAGTTACTCATTTGCCATTCCAGTTGGTTGTTAAGGCCATACTGCTGGTTCTTCCAGGGATATCTGTGTTTCTTGGAAAAAAAAAAAAAAAAGGACAACCAAAACCCTCAAATAATGAATCTCTGCTGGGAATTTTATCCATCCTGGGAGAAGCACTAAATGGCTTTTATCAGGTCTTCCCAAATCATGCTATCTGAGAAGACTCCTCTGGTCCCGAGAAAGCAAGGCACACACTTGCTTTGTTTTGCCCAAAGGCACCAGCCGGTTGCTAGCCCTGTTTGGGGCAGCACACTTCTAAGAAACTTGCTCAAACATATTCATCTTATTACGGTTATCCTTAGTGTCTGGGAGCCACTGCTCTTCTAATTGTCTGGAATTGTATGATCTTTGTCCAATTACTGTACACACCAGTTTTAAGAACTTTTTATTGATGGAAAATATGACTCATGGTGGTTTTCTGTATACTGTGTTGTTTTAAGATCCTGCTACCAAACGATCTGCATTTGCTCAGGAGCACTTGGGTTCTAATGGCTTTTTCTGCCATGGAGTCTATAAATAGAAAGCATGCTTACTTTTGCCAGAGAGGATTTTTTGTATTATCATGAATTTCAGTTCTAGAGAAAAAGGAAAGATTTCACGATAGGCAGAAGATATGTCCAGGATAGGAGACATCTTTGAGTCTACGGTTAGACACTGCCTGCACCACCCTCCACAGAACAAGATGAAGAAATCCTTGACTTAGGGTGGGGGGGGCAGGGGGAGGCAAAGAGAAATCATAACATTTCCCTTGACTAGTCATTCCAGACATCTTGAACGGAGGCCATGAATTGACAAAGAAAAACAAAGACTGCCATTTGGCTCCCCTTTGCCTAAAGCCTGGGCTAGATCTACTCAACAGAACTTCTGCCTCAGGAACCCAAAGCTGGTGCTAAAAAGTATGTAGGGAAGAAGGGAGATGAATGGGCACAGTCAAGTCTTGGTCACTCAAGCCCGCGCTTTGTGAAGTACTTAATTGGTGAATCTCAGTTTCCCATCAGTTGTGCCAGGGGAGAAGCAGAGCTTTTACTGAGGCTATCGTGGCTGAATCGGTCCTTTTAGGGTTAAATTCAAACCTCACTTCCTCTAGGAAGTTTTTGCATCCTTGAACAGAATATCTAATGGCAGATGTTTTTGCTGGAAAAGACCTGAGTCCTATGTATGCCTTTTCTGGTGCACAGAAGTATCCTAACTACTTGTGTGTATGTATGTTCTGTCTACCAGAGCATAAGCTTTTGCAGAAAACAGGTTTGGGGAGAACTAACACCGAGTGCTTAAAAAAGGAAGAAACTTACATTTTCAGAAAGTGATCTTTTATTTCAGAAACTATCTGGAGCTCACTAAAGAGACTACCTACAAAGAATCTAGGCTACATTTTTGGGGTTTGGAGGATGCTCCATCCTGCAAGCAGAGAAGAAGGGATCCCAGAAGTCTTTCTTCTACCCGGGGCAACAAGAGAGGATTTATTAGGATGTTCCTGGCAGCTTTGAGGAGAGGGTTTGTATATTTTGTGTTGTTTTCTTCTTGCTCCATGAGAGCTGGTCCCAGTGTGTGTGTATGTGTTTGAAGTCTGCACAGGAAACTTGGGTTATGAGAGCCTCAGCGCTAGATGAATTCCAAGGCCCCGTGAGCATGGGCCAAACCATGGGCCAAGAGCAGTGCAGAATGCTGGCCATTGTGTGAAAAATTGGGGCGGGAGGGAAGGATGTTTACTGGCCTAGTGGCAAGGAAGCCAATGGTTTGGGGTCTGGGAGGGAGATGGGTAAGGACTTTGTGACACGACTATCATTTAGGATTTCCTTAGCTAGCTGTATTTGTCTAACTTCCAAGGTACCTGGCCATGACCCAGTGTGGTAAGAACATTGCTGTGAGAACCTGGACCACAGTCACTGTGGAAAAAGATGTTGCCTCATTGTGGAAAGATTTTTACAATCTGCAATTTGCTATAGGCCAGCAATCCTCCCACTGACAGCCTTGAAAAAAATTAAAAATAAATTTCAAGTTTATGCATAATAAAAACTTTATGTGCCATAAAAATTGTTTCTCTGGGACTGCATTAAGATCCTTGTCTGAGCCACATCTTCTGGAGCTTGTGTTTGGTGATGTGTTGATTTAATTCTCCAGTTCATGCCAAATGAAATAAATATCCCTATTTTTGATCTGGTAACAGAGAGTGGATGGCCAAGGGACTTGCGATCACACGTTGTACTCCCTCAAGAACCAACAGCTGAATGCTCTACTTTAGGATATTATGGTTTCAGACTGGTTGGCCAAAGGCAGCCGGGCATATGCTTAATGTGAAGACATGTAGGAAAGTAATATTAAAACAAATAATTCTGACGATGCCCAAATAGTCATGCATTGGCTTGAATCGCATACACTTTCATTTGAAGTGGGTCAGCGGAACTTAGAACGTTCCATTTGCATCATCTTAGTTTGTTAGGATTATACTGACCAAAATTAATTGGGTTTGGCTCATGAAGTAAGATCAGCTTAATAGTCACTCAGTTTCTAAACTCTTCTCAAGAAACCACACGGAACCAATTCAGGTCAGATACGATATGCACAAAGTCTGAAAATCAGCTACTCCCATTGCCTATGCCTGGCCCAGAATTCTGTTGATCTCTGATTACGGAAGAATTGAGGCTGTTTGCCCCTTAAGATAGCTGTGGCCTCCTCATGTGCATCTCTGTTCGGGACCTGGGTCCTACATGCAGGGGTAATCTGTCTCAATGGCATTTCTGCCAGTTTTCACCTTACTAAGCTCGGCCATTTGACATAGAGATGTATTCACATCTCCTCTGATGCCACTGTCTTCATGCTTATGGAGGTATACATGTATCCCTGCTCACACTGGATTCCAGAAGCACCTCAAATCTTCACAATACTAAAGGAATACATATGGGAACAGAAAGCTATTCAAACATAGACCAGACTTCTTAACAAAAAGAACGAGCTACATTTCAAGTAGGAATAAGTGTTATTATTGTCTTTCTCAAGGGGGTTTGACAAACTTCTTCAGATATTGCATACTTGAGGAAAAACCCCAAAGGGAAGTGTATGAACAATCTTTGTATTTCTAAATTGAGGGGTTTCAATTCTAAAATGAATGATCTCCACCCATTAAACAAAGTGGGGAAATGAGACACCAGAGGACTGCAGAAACGTGTTCCATGGGAGCCAGCAGTATATAGTGAGTCACTGGTCATAGCCTAGTCTATGCAGCCTGGATCCTGCTTTCCTCCCCAAATCACAAACAAGTAATTCTAGCTTACGTTTATATCCTTTATTTATGTAAGTTATTTATCTTTTTTTAATTCCAGTAAATGGAGGATGGAAACTATGATAAAAAACCATTTTCCAGTTTGGAGTGGACATATTAACATAGACAATGCTTTTCTACTGTTGTTATTCAATGAACACAATTGTACAGTAGCAAAGTCTAGGGGCGCCTGGGTGGCCCAGTTGGTTAAGTGTCTGACTTGGGCTCAGGTCATGATCTTGTGGTTCACGAGTTTGAGCCCTGTGTCGGGCTCTGTGCTGACAGCTCGGAGCCTGGAGCCTGCTTCCGATTCTGTGTCTCCCTCTATCTCTGCCCTTCCCCCCGCTTGCACTCTGTCTCTCTCTGTCTCTCAAAAATAAATAAATGTTAAGGAAAAAAAAAATAAAGAAAAGTCTCATTGCAAGGTGATAAAGAGGAATCATCAATGTTTGGAACAATAATGGCTCTCGCCAACAATTTTTCATTTCGTTTTATTTCATCTCATGGAAAAATCTCTTGCTGTAAATATTTGTCTAACCGATATCCATACAGGTGCATACACACAGAATCATCATGTATATTTAAAGCTTCCATTTTATATTCTCACCAGTACCATTTTATATGGTAGCATTTAAGTCCTCAGAAAATGGCAGCATTATGACACAGATTCCTTCATTATCTCATAACTGATTATCCTGATTCTATATAACATTTCCTACATGTAGGCAGATTAAAAATAAAAGTCAGGGGTGCCAGGTGGCTCATTTTAGCCTCTGACTTCAGCCCAGGTCATGATCTCGTGGTTTGTGAGTTCGAGCCCTGCATCGGGCTCTCAGCTGACAGCTCAGAGCCTGGAGCCTGCTTCAGATTCTCTCTCTCTCTGTCTCTCTGCCCCTCCCCTGCTTGTGCGCTCTCTCTCTCTCTCAAAAATAAATAAACATTAAAGAAATAAAAATAAATTAAAAAATAAAAGTTAGAGTGGGGATCCTGGGTGGCTGAATCGGTTAAGCGACTGACTCTTGATTTTGGCTCAGGTCTTGATCCTAGGGTTGTAGGATCCCTCCATACTCACTGTGGAGCCTGCTAAAGATTCTGTCTCTACCTCTGCCCCTCTCTCCTGCTCGTGTGCGCTCTCTTCCAAAAAAAAAAAAAAAACCTATGAAAATTTCAAACATATACAAAAATGGAGAAAATAATACCACAAACCTTTGCACACAAATCAATTAACAATATTTTGGGACACGGTCAGGATTTGATAGTTTGTCAGATGATGTTTAAAGCGTAAGGAAGTGGTGTGGCTTACATCACTCGCCCATTCTCATGTTAGGATTCTAATAACTTAATAATGACATTTATATGGGGAAACAGTTCTTGACTAAAGTAAAGGATAACTGAGGAAGTTTCAAATGGGGAGCTGGTCAATACAGCACAAAAGATTCCTGTACTCATCATGTCACTTACGGAGTTAGCAATTACAAAGCACCTATAACATGCCAGGCATTGTCAGGCACTGGGAGGCAAAGGTGTGATCATTGGTGCCATCCTTCCCGCAGGTGACAGTTTGATTGAGGAAGGAAGCCAGCCCCATCTCGCAGCTGACCTCCGCCTCAAAAGAACAGCATGGACTAGGGTGGAAAAGATCAATCTGGTTTGATTTATCAAATCAAACCAAAGATAAATTTGGTTTCATGGGAAACTCAAAAGCAGACTCTCAAAAACAAACAAATAAAATACTACAGAAAAAGGAAAATTACCATAGAAACGACTCCCGTGCAGTGGATGATGTGTAAGCTCACTGAATTTCTGCTGAGGTGAGTGCAGCCATAAACCAGCCTGTGCGGATTGATCTGAAGCCCGTAAAATGTTGAAGATTGATACAGACAAACACGGCCAGGGTATAGCTGCAACCTAGACAGTAAGAGCCAAGGAGGGAGGTTTCCAAGAACCTTCAGAAGAAAAAGTCTTCTAAGACACATCAATAAATGTTTGCCAAGTATGCTTTAAATGTTTTTTTTTAATGTTTATTTTTGAGAGATAGACAGAGACAGAGTGTGAGCAGGGGAGGGGCAGAGAGAGAGGGAGACACAGAATCGGAAGCAGGCTCCAGGCTCTGAGCTGTCAGCACAGAGCCCGATGCTGGGGCTCAAACTCCCCAACCACGAGATCATGACCTGAGCCGAAGTTGGACGCTTAACCGACTGAGCCACCCAGGCGTCACCACTAGTGTGCTTTAAATAAGCAAATCCCACTTTTATCTTTAAGTGTCTTCAAGGCAAGTGTCTTCTGATGTGCTGAATGACAGACAACTGGTACAGCAAAGGCTCTGAAAAAGGACTGGTCTATATTGGGGCAAATCATGAGATAGAGAGAAAGAAGAAAAGAATGGGGGGGGGGCATGGAGGAATAATGAAAGAACATAGAGGGTTCAGGCTATGATGCATGCGTAAATGAAGTCCCACTGTTTACTAGAAAGGCAGCCCTGCAGAGCAATGAAGAATACACACTTGGCAGCCTAATCGCCTGGGTTCGAATTCTGTCTCTACCATGAATTAGCTGTTTGTTCAGTAAAGAATTTTTCTGTGCCTCGACTTACTCATGTGTATGGCAGGGATAATAACATTTCTGCATACAGTGGGCTTGTTGGGAGGCTTATTTACAGCATGACGGATAATGCCCTCCCCTGAGTTCCTCTTAGAAACAACGATGTGTTCTGCATCTAATAACCTCACCCTAGGCTCCTGCATGTTTGTTTCTGACAAACCTCCGGATAACTAAATTCTATCATTTATCCCCTAGAAAGGCCCTGATTACCTGGTTGGACAAAGCCTCTGGCCTCTCATTTCTGCAACTTTCTGACTATCACAGAAGAAAACCCAACACAAGAAATAACATCTGCGTGTATATGTGTGTGGGGTGGGGGAGAGAGAGATGGAAAGACAGGGATCGAGATTGAGAACCAGACCTTCTGAAGGTTAGCGAGCAAAACTAGGGCAGAAATAGAAACCACAAGTATGGATGCATTCAAACCAGAATTATATAGGAGCTTAGGAGGAAAGAATATTATGTCCTGTTGTGGTTTATCCACAAGCTGGAGTGCTGGGCCAATCCTGGAGATTCTAAGGCTGTTTTCAACTCATAAATTCCTGTGTTTTAGAAGAGCCAACTGATTCTTCTGTTGACAGGCCAACTTCCTAAGATAATGTCTCTACCTTCTGCACCGCATAGATGTTGGAACAGGACTGTTTCTTCAATTTTGTAGGTTGCTGTGACAAAAGACCACCACGAGGTCCTGAAATGGATCTCAGTTCCCTCTCAGGGCAAAGATCTTCCCTAGAATTATTTAAGTGTATCACTCCTTCTTCGTCTTTGTGTGTATTAACCCCTTTTTCCCACTCTGGTGGTTAGAAGAGTGTCTTAGCATTTGTTGGCTTCCACTCTCTCTAGCCAACCCTTTACCTGCCTCCACTCTCCACTTAAATGCCTCCACTTGGAAAGATGGGAAGGTGGGCTGTGACCATACTTGTTGGATATCTTTTTGGCCATCCCTCTAAAAAAAGAACTGTCCTGATACACCTGAAAATTTTCCTTTAATATCATTTGAGCAAAGGGCACCAACACCCAAGGTATTGTCCCAAACAGTCCAAGGGAGAGGGGAAATCCCACTAAAAGCAATTCGGTTCTTGTGGGTGAGCCTTACCCTATCCCCATGCTCCTCTTCTGAAATGCAAACACTTTGAATTACTTAACCACTTGAGAATCTAGAAGGGTGAAGACATATCCTTGGGTTGTTTTCCTCTAGGAATCAAGGAAATGAGTCTAGTGACTGGGCATCTGGAGAGGAGGCACAGTCAAAGGGAAAGGAGAGTGTGGAAGGGAGAAATTCATGGGGACAGGAAGAATCACCTTGCCCATGGGACAATGTACTCAGGGGAAAGCACTGTTCTGTCATTCACATGTTTGCAAGCTTTCATTCACAGCTTCTCTGTAGCTCAGTTTCTTAATAGGCAAAACAAAGATGATGATGCATGTGTCCTAGAGTTGTTGAGAAGATGGCATGATGGGACAGAGAACTTTGTAAAATATTCCACTAAAGGGTGGGTGGTAGGGTGCTCCCTGCAGACACAGCCCCAAGACCTTCTGCCGAAGTAAAATTTCCCAGAAAGCCAGTTTTAGTGTAAAATGTATGCCTAGTGTATGTTCTATTCAAAAGTATAATTCTTCTCTGCAAATCTCTAAGTAAAACGTTGCCCTGAGATGATTAACTATGTTTATCCCATAGCTTTGTAGATCTCTCGGGACCCCTGATACGAGTATCTTGAATAATGTATATAAGGCCTCTGGTGGAAAGTTGTTCCTCAACATGGGTTAGATGCTCACGTTTATAAAAGTTATTATTATTTTTTAATAGTATTCCTTTACAGCTGTCCCAAAGGACAGACCTGATGAGAACACGGACATGTTCATCATGAACCCTGGACAATTTGGTTCTGTTTTGTAGATGGAGAAATTGGGTCTCAGTCTCAATCCCTTTTTGTCTCTGGTGTTGAATTTATCCCATTTCACTGAGATTGCTATTCTTATGTGTGGGTTTCATACTGAAATATAAATTTTGGAGTGGGAGCCTAGAGCTGCCAGCTGTTCATTTCTTCCTCCTATTTCTTCATTCATTTACTCACTCACTCACTCAATTACTGATTCAGTCAAAAGTAACTGAGTGCCTCTTTAAATAGGGTGATGTAAGAGGTATTATAGAAATACAAATACGAGACAGAGTCCTTAAAACCTAAGACGTCATCATCTAAAGCCTTGCTGGTACAAGATTGCACAATGAAGCAAGTCCTCATAATACAAGAAAAGAAAGAATAAACTGACCATTCATAAAGTGAATGGACCCATTCCAACATTCCTCTTTAACTCAAATATCTACCTCCTCTCATAATATCAATGTCTTTATTGGATGGTTTTTTGATGACTAGTTGAAAATGCGCTGGCAAAACAATGCAAAAAAAAAAGTGCAAAATGACACAGTGAGGCAGTAGTCAGGATTTTATAACATCAATGCAATTGATGGAGGTAAAGTCAATCAGGTAGAAAGCTCTTGACAAATTAAACTCTAGCAGTGTTTGATCAGTCAATTATTGAAAAGGAGAAAATTGACAAAGGTGATGGTGTGCTGGGACTTCCAAGGAGAAAACGGTCCTTGGGGAACTGATTTTGCTTTTGCAAAAATTATCCTCTCTGTGGGCATGTTGAGAAACCCAAGCATGAAATAAAATTAATTGTATTGTGCTATGATACAATTTTATTAGATGAATTCTGCCCCAAATCGCCAACATTAATTCTTTGTCCTAATATTTAGCACATAACTACAATGATAATCCATACAATAATAAAATAAATCTAACATATTAAATGTAAGGTAATTAAGTTTTCTTCATAATTTTTTTCATAATTTTTACTTTTAATTTTAAAATTTCCCACCATTTCCTATGTCTACCTTTGTCCCTGTTTTCAATGGATTCGGTTTAAGCTTCTTCTGGTACTAATTAACCTCAGATAAAAAGAACCTCTCATATCTGCTTACATGTTATATTTGACCAGAACTCTACTATTTGCAAATACTTTAAGAGACCTTGGCTCACTTAACTGTCACAAGAACCCTATCGTTAGCATAGTGTTTTCTCTGTATTATGTAAAATATTTAAGATAGAGTAAGTTGCCAGTTTTCCTAACCTTTTAACTCTTCTAATAACCACCGAAATCTCATCTTTCCCAGAAATTCTGATCCACCCATCCCTTAATGGGGGTGGGGGGCAAGCCTTTCACTTTTGATTAAGAATCATGAATACTTCAAAAATGGAGTCAATTTCTATAGGCACTCAGCAGCCAAGATTTGGTTAAACCTTACCTTCTACAATTTGTGTTACAAAAATAATTTTGTGTTCCCAAGCATAAAGTTACAATATTGAGTATACAGTTAAAATCATCTGTAATCCCAGGTTTCTGGCATGTCTTACTGAGTCGTATACCCACCCCTTTCAACGCCAGGTTGAAAATCACTTGAGCAAGACCACAGAGCCATCAAAGAGCCACTCTGTCCCTTGGGCTTAGGCCTCTGACTGTATCTCAGTTCTCTTGTCACTACAGGAGTCCCCTTCAAGTTTTATGACATTTAAGAGCCAGTATGTGGCCTACGTACAGAGAGTTAACCCATGGTTCCAGCAAGGCATGGAAAACTGAGAGTATGTGAGCCTCTTCACATTCCACATGACTTTAGAAAACTGAAATACTCCCATTGGGCTGGAATAATTAGACAGAAGTCCCTTGGACTGGTTGCCAAAAGATGGGCATGATTCAGAAGGTGGGAGTGTTTCCAGGTAAGAGAACAGATATGACAGAGGAGGAAGGTTTAGGCCACAGTTACAAGGGTGATAAAAGGCAGTCTAAGCAGGGCAGAACTTCAATCAGCAGGATAGAGGAAGGTTGGGAGGACACTTTCAGGATTTGAACAGGAAAGTGAGACAAGGAAAGTAATGTGATGCTTCTGTAAAGTGGGAGAGGATCCTAAGACAAAATGTGTGCATAGAGACCCATGAGAAAGAAGGTTATCAAAATACCTATAGACTAGACAGTCTGAGCGCTAGCAGGGTCTTCATGGAATTCACCATTTTTCCAGCGCGTAAATCCTCCTTCACTTTCCTCAACAGGTCATGAAGACCAGAAAAATGGAAGGGCTAGGTAGGAATGGATGGTGGAGTACAACACCGAGGGTGGAGTGAGTGCAGAGGGCACACGGAAGAGAGAAGTACCTTCTTTAAAGCTAAAAGGTACTATCCTGTCCTCTCTCCTTGCTGTCTTTCCACACCCTTCACCAGTGCCTGGAAATTTCTCTCTAGCTTCTTCCTCCCGTTGGTGTGGGATCTATCCACTGAGAGTGGATCTCCCCAAAGTTTTCAGGTAGGTGTTAGAAATCTGAATCATGTGGTCCACTGACTGACTGCATCCTGGATCTGGGAATATAATTTGCAGAGCAGTGACTGGGCAATCTTTGGGGAATGTAGGTCAGGTAGGCCCAGGTGAATCACCATCACTGCCCACTGGGGCTCCAGGCAGGAGATGCTATAAACTGGTAGCTGACTTTTCCTGAAACAGATAGGGCAGGCCACCAGCATCTGAAAGCCCCAAGGTACTGTGGAGTTGTTGCTAAGGACGTACAGAGACTGCTACCTTTGCCCACTTCTGCCATCTGACCTTGCCCAGCTGGCCTCTGACTCTTAATTCCAAAAGTTGCCATTGCAGCATGTCTAGGCTTTTGCTGATATATGACTAAAATCATGTTTTCTCTAATCATTATTCAGGTTTTAATACTTATTGGATCATATTGTATGCCAAGGACTAGGGAGGCAAAGACAAAAAGAGAGGTTCCCTGTCCTGAAAGGACAAGAAGAAAACAATAGGAACACAGACATTTATAAAATAATGACATTAGAATATCACGCTGGCTATAATGAATTGCATCTTTAATGTACACACTGAGTTGCTATTTTTAGGGAAGGCCCCCTAGAGTTAAGGGGAATTTGGTTTCTACTTTAATCTAATTAAGTTATTGGCAACTTGATTTTGAAAAATCTTCGGGCATACTAAATTTAAGTCCAGCAACATTTTTCATGGTCCCCCCTTATTTTTTGTCCCCTCTAAGGTGAATTTTTTTTTTTTAAGCTTGTAGTGGTAGCATTGAGGGGCCAGGAGGAGTGGGCAGATGGTGTTTCCATTGCATTGCCCATTCCATTTGGGGAGTTATGCAATCAAGGGGAAAAATGCATTTTCCACCCTTGAGGTCCTTTGATCACTTTTGCTCTTACATAACTCCCTAACAGCTGGAGCTGTAAACTTTAAAATTGGCCGGAACATAGCTCATATTGCGAAAGGAAATTCAACCCAAATTTGAAGAGAAACAGCTAGATATTTTAAAAGCGATTCCAGTAGTTGTGTTCTTTAACATTTAGTGAGTGCTGGTGATGTTCGGGCCATTAAGCAAAACTCCCCGCCCAGACATGTCGCCATCTTGATTGGGACTGCCATCAGCTAGGCCCGGCTCAGCAGAATGGAGTACTTTCTTATCTTTCTTTTCATCGCCAACCTCCAGTCTGCAGCAGCTCCTCTGCCCACAGACAATCAAAGGAATGCTTGCTCTAATGCTGGGCTGCCAGGAGTAGATGCTTATCGATCTACCCACTCCTCCTCCAGCAGCCACCAGGTGCTCATTGGTTTGCTTTGAAAACACATCTGCTCCATTCAACAATATCACTTCCTTCACTTATGATGCAAAAGGTATCCTCCACTACCTATTCCTTCCCGATCTTTCTACCTGTCTTCTACCTACTTCTTCTTCCTCCCCCACTTCCTCTTCTTCCTCCTCGTCTTCCTTCCTTTTTAAGTTTTGGGTATGAGCTTGTATCTGCGCAAGTGGAAATAAATCTGTACAAAGCACACGTTTGTTGCTGTAACTTCTGCATCTCAATGAAAAAGAGTCAACTCAATTAAAACCTACTTTTTCGGAATCAATATCTTCTTCAAAGCTGTATTAACACTTAAATACAGTTAGCATCAAATGCAGAAATGGATCTGTAAGAAGATTATTAAACTTCTAAATTGCTTAAATGAAATTAAAGGGAGGCAAATTTGTATTTTTCATAGTGAAGCAATCCACTGGAATCATGGATACTGGAGAGTCAAATATTCAGAGTTCTGGGGCACTTGGGTGGCTCTGTCAGTTAAGCTTCTGACTTCGGCTCGGGTCATAATCTCACAGTTCGTGAGGTCAAGCCCCACATCGGGCTCAGCGCTGACAGCTCAGAGCCTGGAGCCTGCTTCAGATTCTGTGTCTCCCTCTCTCTCTGTCCATCCGTCACTCACACTCTGTCTCTCTCTCTCCCCCCAAAATATATAAACATTTAAAAAAAGTAAAAAGAGAATCCACAGTTCTGAGGTAACAAAAGACCTAAGTATCTAAGTTCTTTCTGTTTTCCATTCTTCCCTATCAAAGAACTGTGGATGTGTAGAATTAACCATTAGCAGACATTGGTGCCTTAAGAGAGACTTCAAATCTACATCTCCAGGAATGGCAGGTTGCAAGTGAGTAAGGTGACACATGTCACCTTGATGTATTTAGACGTGGTAATTGCCAGTTCAAGAGCCTCTGCTCCAAGGTACTCCAGGATGGCTGCTCCAGGATGACAGGGAAGCAGTCACCCCTCCCCACAAAAATTCATGGTCCTCAGGGGTCAATGAATATTTCATACAGGGAAGGCAACATGGTTCCCTGAAGGGGCAGCTACCTTTGTCTTGACCAAGACGCCTCCTCAGCCTGGCCACCAACCATTCTGAATTCACCTAAAATATCAACACAGAAGAGAAAGGGCTAATTCAAGAGCAGGGAGGCCTTGTTTCCTATTCCTTTGCTGCTCCAAGATTCAAATTGCTTCCCCTCTGTTTTGAATCAAAGCCACACCTCTTCCTATCGCAAAGCTTTCAGTCTTGCCTGCTGCTTCTTCCAGTTCCTGCCTCTCTCTTCCCTTCCTTCTGTGGCCTTGCACACATACTCGAGACATGCTTGTGCCTGCTGTAACCACCCTTCCTGACTGCAAGATGGTGCTTCCAGGCCTGCTTTCCATCCCCTTCAGAAAGTGGAGGCTGCTGATTTTGAGAAATGCCCCCAGGCACGGGGGCCATCCTGGAGCACTAGGCCTTCTAGTACTGTGAGTCACTCCGAGAGCCTTCCAGCACCAGGCCAGGCTTCTGGAAGCATCCTGAGAGGATTTTCAGGAAGGAAGAGATATGATCTCTCAGGCATACAGCAAGGGTTTTTTTTGTTTTTTGTTTTTTGTTTTTTTAATCCTTAGTTTTTAGAGGATTTTGATGAAATAAAAGGCTAAGTGGAACAAGAGTTTTTGTATTCATTCTTTTTTTATATTTCATTTTTTAATTCTTATTTTTAATTAATTAAATTTTGAGAGGGAGAGCATGAGTGGGGGAGGGGCAGAGGAAGAGGGAGAGAGAATCTTAAACTCTATGCTCAGCATGGAACCCAGCTAGGGGCTTGATCTCAACAATGGTCACATCATGACCAGAGGGGAAATATTGAATTGGATTCTTAACTGACTGAGCCAACTGGGTGCCCGTTTGTTTTCTAATCTATACGACACGTATATTGCTTATCCTGGTGTCATGAACTGCTCATTTCTTTCACGGTTAAGGATGAACTATTCTTGGCTATCTTTTTCTTTTTTTCTTAAAATTTTTTATTAACGTTTATTTTTCTGAGGGAGAGAGACAGAGTGTGAGTGGGGGAGGAGCAGAAAGAGAGGGAGTCAAAGAATCCGAAGCAGGCTCCAGGCTCCGAGCTGTCGGCACAGAGCCCGACACAGGGCTTGAACTCACCAACCATGAACTCACCAACTGTGAGATTATGACCTGAGCCAAGGCTTAACCAACTGAGCCACCCCGGTGCCCTAGGATATCTTTTTCTCTCTACAGAGATGTTGCACTGCCAAGCACAGTTATGTTGATTAGGCAGACATTGGGGTAGAAAAATAGCTTACAAGTCAAGAAATAAACTCTTCATAAGGTTTACTGTGGCAGGTGCTCATTACTATTAAATATGAATAGTAAAGATGCTGATGATGGTGACAAAGACGATGGTACTTCTCACATTGTGGCACATGCTGTGGGCATGGGAGCTGATGACTGACATCACCGGCCAGCAGGCTGCAAGCAAACACAAGGCTTCTGCTGACCATTGTCCCCCCCACAATTGTGCTACTCAGTCTAGCTATGACTCTTTGCCAGAAATGGGCTACTAGGTCATAAAGTTTGCTGGCTTTGTTACAAGTTCATTTGTGACCATGCAGCTTTTTCTCAGTGGAAGCATTTCTGGCTAAAGGGAAAAAGAACTTATGTCCTTAAAAAGGAAGGGGTGTGTGTCTAACTTGTCTCACCTACTGGAGAGTTAGTTGATGATTATAAGAATCTTTGCCAAATATGACTTCCTTGAAACTTTCTTATTGTTTGAAGGTGGGTTTTTTTTTTGTTTTTGTTTTTTGCTTTTTTTTTTTGTTCTCACTGGAAAGAATCCAAGAAAGAGCCTGATGTGAAGTGAGAATTTTAATATTGTCCATGCTTTACCTTTATTTTCTTTCAAACAACTTCCTTTCCAATAATGATCATGATGATAATAGCTGACATTCCTTGAGTTCTTGGGGCCACATTGTATAGTCAATCCTCATAAGACATTTTTCTCTAAATGCTGCTATCCCCACTTGACAGACAAGGAAAGGGAGTCACGGACATGTTTAATAATGTGCCCAAGGTCATACAGGTAATTATAGATTGAGACCCAGGCATTCTGACTTCAAATGAAGCTCATATCCTGATGTGATAACAGTAACTATCATTGTCCACTAAGATTTGTGAGCTCTCCCTCCGTGCTAGGTTCTGAATTAAGACTGAGCATACTGAAACAAGCAAAGCAAATATAGTCTTCATGGAATTTAGAATCTAGCAAAAGAGTATACAAAGTTAGTAATTAAATAATTCTATAATTAAAAACTATTATACGTAGAGAGCAGATGCCAGGGGACCTATTAGCTCTGTGAATACACGACATTTATGGTGGGATCTGAAATAGCATGAGTGAGAAGATGAAGTAGGGGTACATGGGAAAGGGGTCCGAAGGAGGGAACAGTTGCTGACAACAAAGGCTGGTGATCTCCATGTTCCGCTGAATACAAAGTGACCTCGTGTGACACACAATTTGTTTCATGAACACTTCTTTGAAAGTACAGAATAAGATGTGAATATGTTTATCTACACAAATGGTCATAACTAGAACATCCTTCTAGCCGGGGAAGCAGTTGCTTAGTGGTAAGAATGAGAAGAGGATGTTAGGATGACAAAAACGTGTCAGGTAAGAACTGGTATTGGACCAAATCAACACCCTGAGGGATCCCGAGGAAGCCAGAGTGGCTGTACCCAAGGGAAAAAGACACATGGAGACAAGGAGACTTTTTGCGCAGAGGCAAAAAGACATTGTCACATTAAAGGTAACTATGTTTTCCCTTTTTTCCCTACGCATCAGAGCTACACGGTATGATTATTGTGTTTCCAAGTAATCCACAGAACTCAAATATTAAATGAATTATAAAGTCAATTAATTAAACTTTGTGGAATATACCAATTAATGGAATGGACAGGAACTCTAGATGTCAACTCAAATAGGCATCGGAATTTAGTATATTCCAAAGACAGCATTTCCAATCAGTGGAGAAAAATGGTCTTGGGACACCTGACCATCTGTTTGGTAATAAGAAACCCAGACTCCTGATTCTTTCCTTACATAAAAATAAACTCCAGGGGCACCTGGGTTGCTCAGTTGGTTGAGCATCCCACTTTGGCTCTGGTCATGATCTCGTGGTTCGAGTTCAAGCCCTACATCGGGCTCACTGCTGTCATCCTGTCAGCGCAGAGGCCGCTTCTGATCCTCTATCTCCCTCTCTCTCTGCCCTTTCCCCACTTGCAGTCTCCCCAAAATAAATAAAATTATTAAAAAAATAAAAAAAAATAAGCTCCAGAGAGAAAAAATATGAATATACTTTATGCTATAAAAACACTAGAAGAAGACATGTTTCAGTATTTTTATAATCTTTGGTTGGGAAAGGCCTTTATTACTTTATTAGCATTTCAGGCCATTTATATGCTTCAGATTTTCATGGTTGTGGAGCCTGGCTGGAAATTACAGACAATCGTCCCCAAGACTGTCTGGTTGTACCAGCCACTCTCTCGTGGGCCCCAAAGAGGAGGGTTTGACTTCTTTGAGTGCTATCACATCTTTACTCTTGCTTCCTTTGATTAAAGGCCCTTGCCTACCATAGTGGCACCTGTGACTTCACCACTAACAGAAATCAGCTATTTTTATATTATGTTAGGGTTGTCACAGATATTTCGATTGCCCGCTCTGTTGAAGTGACTGCCTCATTTTAGTTGGGGATGAAAAGAGAGAATTTTTATTGGGCTTCACGGTGCTCTCTTACCCTTAGAAAGTGGTAGTGACTCCTGGGCTGTCAGCCTTAATATACCAAAAGCACTTGAAATCAGTAAGAAAAAGGATCCCTTGCGGAAAAGTAAACAAAATATAGACAACTAAAATTACCAAGGAAGGGAGAAAAGTATTTGGTTCCACTATCAATCAAAGAATTGCAAACAAAAGCAAGATTTTTTAAATGTGCTTATCAACTTGACAAAGTTTAAAACAATGATAACATTCAATCTAATAAAGATATGGAGAGGTAAACAACCATGCCTTCATGGTAGGGATGTAAATTACAATACTTTTTTTTTGGTGAGTTTAGCTTAACAATATTTATGAAAAATGTTATTTGTGCATCCCCTCTCCCCAGTAATCTCCATTTGAGGAATTCACCCTCAGGAGCCAATCATAAATATGTAAACAAATATATGTACTAGAATATTTATGACTCTCTAATTTATAGTGGCCAAAAAATGTGGAGGCAGCCTAGGTGTTACATATTGCAATACGGTAATTCATCAAGATATTTTGTTTTATCTTCCCTGTATGTTACCACCAACTCTAAGAAAATGGGTGGCTTTCCTTGCCTTAGGAGAGTTGCATGTTGTATACCAAGAAGCAGAATTTGCCATATGAGAAGATCTTTCCTGACTTTTTTTTTTTTTTTTTTTTTTGTAAAGTAAGTTCATTTTCAAGGGGTTAAGCCGGGGAGGGGAAACATGACACTGAATTAGAGAAGTAGAAGGGAGAAGGCCCCCAGGGAGGAGATAGGATTCTGTGGGTCCCTTGGATTGTGAGCATCTGCACTCTGCTCCTGTACTTTGTCCAGGGGTGAGAGGGAAATGGAGGCACCAAAAACACACTCAGCCTGAGTCATCTGACCCTGCCAACTTCAGCAACAATGACCAGCTGTAAGTACCAAGCTCACTGGACTTCGAAAAAACATTCAGACTCAGTGTGTGTGCATGTCCACAGTACCTGGCGTGGCTCAATGATCAGGGTGATTTCTCTGTGTAGATAAGACCTCTTGTGTGTTGGTAGGCAGGGGGTAGTGTGGGAGGGGCAGGAAGTGTCAGTGGCAACTGCCTGTGAATTTCCTCCCAGTCTGGATGGAAGTGGAGGGTAGGATTTCACTTTATTTAAAGAAGTAACCAAATTTCCCAGTTTTCCACCTACCATACCTGAGTTTTCTTGTCAAATCTGCTACAATGTACTTACTACTAACCAAATCTCTTTTCTGATAAGTTTGTGGTGAGAGTGATCACAACGGGGTGAGAAAGCATGGCTGTCCCCTGAAATCCACAGTCGCATGTCAGCTGGGAGGGAGAATCTCTCCATAAAGGCATTCCTGTTCGATGAAACTAGAAATAGGTTAAAAAAAAAAAAAAAAAAAAAAAAAAGGTGTACTGGGATGGTAGTTACAGAAGCCATGTGCAAATCTAAAGGAAACCAAGGGAAAACTCCTGGTTCAAAAGGACCAGGTCTAGTGCATAAAGTAAAACACCTTATGAAAAGAGGGAAGAGGAAGTCTATGGAACCTCCTTATCCACTTTCTACTCAGGAGGTTGAAATGGGGTCAAAACCTGTTCCAACCCAGCCCCCGGGTAAGGGGTCTTGGGCTGCCATGGATTGTAGTTGGATGTTCCAGCACAACTGAGAAGTACAAAATCTTCTACACATTTGGAAGCAATGGGGGCAGAATTTGTCCCTTGGGAGTCTGGACAGGCATTGGGTCAACAAGTAGAGGGCCATCAAGCACTTAAAATGAGGAGTATGCTCTGTTGACACAGCTTTCTGATGCAGGGTTTAAGAACTTCATACCAGAGGACCTCTATGGTTCAGGTTCTGGAACTAGCCTTCCGTAGTTACTTTGACTCCAAACCTGATTTACCTTTGCAAACCAGGACTGGTCACACACATCCGAGCCAACACTAAAAGTCATGTCATAGGAAAACCTAGTCAAAATATAAACGGTAATGAACAGTGTGCTTTTATTTTTTGGTTTGGAGCTAAACTAAGTGAAATCAGTAATTCCTTTGTTTCCTTATTTCTTACCTACTTCCACCTATGAGGGAACCTGAATGGGAAAAACGTGACTGCAGACTCAGACTTATCTCACGGTAGAGGAAAAAGCCTCTGTAAGAAAACCTTGCAGGGCCTGGTGGCTCAGCCATTTAAATGTACGACTCTTGATTTTGGTTCGGGTCATGATCTCGAAGTTGTGGGTTCAACCCCTGCGGTGGGCTCTTTGCAAAGCATGGTGCCTGCATGGGATTCTCTCTCTCTCTCTCTCTCTCTCTCTCTCTCTCTCTCTCTCTCTCTCCCCCCAGCTCCCTCTCCTCAAAATAAATAAATAAACATTTGAATTAAGAAAAAAAAAGAAAAGAAGAGAAAAGCTGACCTCTATCCTGGGGTTGTACACAAATCGAAAGTAAATTGGTTAGTGTTAACCTAAACCATTACGCTTCTTGTCCAGGGGACCTCAATTCTTAGCACTGAGCTCAGGACTGAGGAGCCCAGAGCTCTCAGGAGAAACCTCATCCTTCTGCCTGTGTGATACAGTTTGGTCATCTTCTGTATTTTCTGAAAACACTAGAAGCAACCTCTTAGGTGAGGTATTTGCACCAGACAATTTGTTAACGAGATTGGAGATGATGTGATTACACCTTGACTGATTTCTCTTACCCCAAGCAAAAGCCCAGTAGTATAACCTCAGGCCTCTACGTTGGCTCTAATGCTCCCCAGGGACTTCTTGCTAACTCAAAGCAAAGAAAATTAGGCTCCTCGTTTTCTTTCCACAATACATTTTCAGTACGCTGATAGGCCTGGCACCATATAACTCCATGAGAAACCCTGTGTGTGCAGTAAGCTCCCTAGAGATAAACTTGGGAGGAGAGTGTTTCATAAAGACTGGCAGACTATCAATTCAGTGCCTATGGCCGTTCTCCTTACACGCTTATTTTTTAAAAAATATTTTAATGTTTATTTTTGAGAGAGAGAGAGAGAGAGAGAGAGAGAGAGAGAGAGAGAGAGAGACAAAGCATGAGCAGGGGAGGGGCAGAGAGAGAGGGAGACACCGATTGGAAGCAGGCTCCAGGTTATGAGTTGTCAGCACAGAGCCCGACGCGGGGCTCGAACTCACGAGCCATGAGATCATGACCTGAGCCGAAGTCGGACGTTCAGCCAACTGAGCCACCCAGACGCCCCATCCTCATGTATTTAATTAAATATTCTTTTGATCTGAATAGAATGGAAGGGCAACAAGATTACAGACATGAACTCATGGTTAACTGCAGGAACCCAAGTAACACTGGCAATGGCACCTTAAACTACACACGTCCCAAAAGTGCTTTGGCCTCTTCTCTCAGGTGCTGGCCATACGTTTGGACTGTCAAACGCAGAGGTCACTGCAGCCATTCTGGTGAAAATCTGCACTGGATCTTTAGCAGAGAAGAGGCATGTGATGTATGTATTATTACATATATTCATTCATTAACTTTTGTCATCAACCCTATACCTACACGTATTTCATCTAGCTTTATGATACATAAGCTTGCCCCTGGGTCACATGGACAGCGAGGGGTCGAAATTAGAATCGGGCCCATTTTGTTGGATGCCAAAGCTGTTTTGTTTTTGTTTTTCACCACTCTTCTCTAGTATCTTCTATTTTGAGCACCCTGAAGGCCTTCGTTTGCTTTAGGGTTCCTAGTTTCTGTAGCTTCTCTTCTCCGAGCTGAGTTTGCCAGCAAAATGGAAATACAGCCCTCAAAAGCAAATGAGTCACAGTATGCTATGCCTTTTCATTTTTTGTACTTGAGCCATTTAAAAAAATACATCGGGACAGGCCCTGAGCAGAAATGGCTTGTACAGAATGTGAGGGAGGATTTGAGGGTTTCAGGATATGGATTGAGAGGCCTGTCACACGCCTTTTAATAGAGGCATGCCTGTTAATCTGTGGCATGTCAGAGCCTGAACACCCGCGTGTGATGTGCCTATCACTTTACTGAAAGGAATCCCACAGGCCCATCCCTATAAGTGTTACAAGAACCCCTGCAGCCAGCTGAGCTGGGTGCCAGCCCCCAGCCACCCAGGCCAGTCCTCCCAAGGGAGAGGGTGACGGAAGGACAATGGCAGGATCGGGCACTGGCAGTCTGTGTGAGAGCTGAGACTGTCATGTAGTTATGTACGGAATCCGCAAAATGTGGCCTCCTTCATGTTCATTTCTGGTGACGCTTGAGGACATTTGCCACAGAGCAGAGGCCTCAGTAAATGTTGATGATTGAGATAAAGATTCACATAACAACATGGTGCACGTGTGTTGCCCATGTTATAAAAACAGACATAATATAACAACGTATTGGAGACCATGTTTGGCTTTAGCAATTTATAGCTCATGGAAATGGCTCATAAAATATTAGGGCTAGGAGGAATATTACAGACCATAGACAACTCCTCCATTTACAGATGATAAAAACAGGGTTTTAAAATATATAATGACTTCTCTAAGGTTATATATACTTACTTGATATAATGGAATAGAAACATAAATGGAAAAAATATATACTGGGAAAATTAGTACTTGTTTTTAGAAAGACCTTGTTTTGGAGGTAGGATCAAATATCAGGTCTGAGGTCCAGCAATTCATATTTTCTACTCCACTTAGGATGTTACAGGAAGAGACTGTAATCTGGACCCTCTGAACATTTCCTGCAGGGTAGCTGTTAGCATGGTGCCTGGAGGAGATAAGCCTCAACAAATACTGATTATCATTATTAATTATTCCTAAGAGTGGCTTGTGACTATTATTAATACAAGTATCTCCAAACATGTTTTTAAGTTTATTTATTTTTGAGAGAGAGAGAGGGAGATAGGAGACAGAGAATCCTAAGCAGGCTCTACACTGTCAGCGCAGAGCTCCATGAGGGCTGGAACTGACGAACCCCGAAATCATGACCTGAGTCAAAATCAAGAATCAGACACTTAACTTACTGAGCCACCAAGACGCCCCATCTCCAAACATTGTTGGTGTAATACGTCTAATTTGTAAAACATTTTTAAGCATGTTTTTCCCAAACATGCATTTGCATCCATATTTAAATTATACAATGAAATACTCAATGTATTATTTATAATATAAAAATGCATGAAAGAGAATCAAAAGAAAATAGAAATTAAACACAGTTGCATACATGAACATGGGGTTCATTTTACTCATCTGTTACTTTTTTGTATGTTACTTTTGTCCGTAATAAAAAAGGAAATGGGAAGAAAAATATTAAAAGTAAGCATTTCCTATTTCCACTTCTTGAGGATTGTCTTGTGGTACATTCCTAGTTTTCTACCTAGGAAATGACAGTAGAGAGCTCAATTAATCACTCAAAACATCTTCTCTGACTCCCTGAGGAGGGCTCTTTCATACGAACTGAAAGGTGGCCACATGCTTCACTTTCCAGGGGAGTATCATGTGGCAGTGGACAGGTTCCAGATTAGCCTCCAAGATGGGGTTTGCAAGAGGAGAGGATGGCTATGCTAGTCTGTGTGTCTGTGGCGTGGGGACCTTGCAGGAGATGAGCTACGAGCTCTTCCATCATTTCAATCCTTTCTCCCTCCCTACTGAAACTTAACCAATCAGTTGATTTTTCTGACGTCAACTACAAACTACTGGGTATATGTAAACACTAAATGGTGTAACAGAAGGGCTAGGGTGTTATTTTCGTCGCCTCCCCTGATAGGATGAAAATTTTAAAAAGGAACAACAAACAAAAAGCCTCCCACGAACCAGCAGGCAGAATCATGAGAATCCTTCATAAAGTACCTGGAGCCAGAAGAAAAGACGGCTTTGATTGGAGCTCCTGGGTGACTCAGTCGGTTGAGCATCTAACTTCGGCTTAGGTCAAGATCTCACCGTGTGTGGGTTTGAGCCCCGCCATCAGTCTCTGTGCTGACAGCTCAGAGCCTGGAGCCTGCTCCGGATTCTTGTGTCTTCCTCTCTCTCTCTCTGCCCCTCCCCCACTCACTCTCTGACTCTCAAGAATGAATAAATGTTAAAAAAAAAAAAAAAAGACAGCTTTGATGAAGGAACTCAAACATGCTGTTGGACTTCAGTATCACACACTCACAACCAGAGTTTGAAGAAGATCCAGAAAAACTACATGGGGAAAAGGAATTCAACTGATGAGCAATGAAAGGCATTTTCTAAAGAGCAAAGTAACTCTCAGAAATGAAGTGCCTAAAGTAAGGAGCAAATATCCCCGCTGCGACCTGATCAGAGCCAAGAGGATCCAGGGGCAGGACGGGGCTGCTCAGAACATGTTCCCTGAATTCCACTGGCTGAGGGTAGCTGCCTACTCTTAGCTTAGGAGGAAATGATAGCTGCCATCAGCATGAGTATGTATCCTTAGGAGGTCAGTGTTCCCAGGTATGGATCAGGAACTTCCTGATTTTTAAAGCAAGTATGGTTTGAACTATTGTTACCATACTGTCCTGTTAACTTTTTTCTTTTTAATTTTTTTTTTTAATGGTTTATTTTTGAGAGAGAGAGAGAGAGACAGAGCACAAGTAGGGAGGGGCAGACAGAGAGAGGGAGACACAGAATCCGAAACAGGCTTCAGGCTTCGAGCTGTCAGCACAGGGCCCGATGCCGGGAAACTGTGAGTTCATGACCTGAGACGAAGTCGGACGCTCAACCGACTAAAGCACCCAGGCCTCTCTGGTCTCGGCCCCTGCATCTGTAAAGCCGGTGGGTTGGAAGAGACAACACTCCTCGCTTTTTCCCCAAAACAGCACAGTCTTCTAGTTTTTGGCGGTTTTATTCTCCCAGGCCTTGGGCAGCCTACCTACCTTCCTGAAAACAGGAGTATCACAAACATGAAGGACCAATGTGGCCTCTAGAGAGGGTGGGATGTGCCTAGAGGTGCCAGCACTGTTCAAACCCTGGTCCCCGGGGAAGTTGCAGAGTGACAGGAAATTCAAGGAAGCAGCTGAAAGGGGTGGGGGCGGTGGAAGGAGGGGGGGCTGAGGCAAGTGGGGGCGGGGAGAAGAGGGTGGGGGTAGGGAGAGAGCAAAACACAGCTGCTCCCTTAGTCCCTCAGCGGGCACCACTGAGACATGCCGTTCTGACAACTAAGGGAAAGGTGACGGGAAACCCGAGAACAGGGAACCTGATCACTAAAGCTTCCAGAGACACTTCAGAGCTCGTGTTTTCCTCCAGCTTTGATTACACAGCTTAACGCTTCCACAACTAATATTGTGTGTTTCACGTGTGTCCACCCAACAGACACCGATGATCCATTATGACGAGAAATGTAACAGAGCTCGTTGGCCTCCCGGGCTGCCCTTGTATACTTCTTCCAGGGCACCCATCCTGGCCCAGAGTTCTTTTATTCGTGTAGCTACTTTGCTTTGTCTCTCCAATCAAAACATAAACTCTACCTGGATAGGGATCTTGTCTGATGTTTTCACTCCTGCATATCTCACACCCAGCCCAGGGCCTGGCAATGGTAAGCCGCTCAACAGTGCTGTTCAATGAATGAATGAATTTGCTTGTCAGCTACCTTGGCCCTTTTAATGGACAGCGCTAACTAGAAGGCTTTGAGAGCTAGAATGTTAAGGAAATAGTCTCCAGACTTTATCATGTTTCTAGATCACATGATAATGCTAGAGGACATAGATCTAGATAATAGTATGTATGTATCTCTGGATGACAAATGTCTACTTTCTTTTCTCAAAAGGAATGTTCGAAATACAAGCTTGAAACAGAAACCGAACGGATGAGGGGGAAGACCATGACAGGACTTGGAGAAGTCGCTATACGCCTGACACCCGTGTCCCTGACCAGCTGCCTGGAGAAATGCATTTCACGGCAGTGGGTTAGACATTCTGAGGGAGGAAGGAAGTCTTTATAGTTCTTAGCTTTCCCGTGTGGAAAGTCTTAACGGACACCATGTTCATTCACAACAGGCTTTCACGTTTTTCTGGAGGTTGGGACTTGCTCATGGGGTTGGGGCTGCTAAGTAGGAGCAGAACTATCCTCACACACTCCAGTGGGAGTGACACTGAGTCAGCCAGTGCTGGGGTCATAGCCCCTCCGTCAACAGGTGCGACCAGCTTAGAAGGCTTCATGGACCGGGCATGGCAGGGTGAGGACACGTCGGGGTGCCCAGCCGAGAGACTTCAGCAAATGCATCACTCGGTAGCTGTGCTCCAGCCACTTCCAAGGAGCGAGGAAGAGAAGAGTTTCTCCAGGCCTCAGCTTGTGACTGAGGCAGCACGGCTGCTGAGGCCAGAGCCTGGAGAGGAAACCCACCCTCTCTCTCAAGGCTTGTCCATGCACGGAGAGAGACCAGAAACCTGAGACCCATGGGGTGGGGGTTCACCACACCTCAGACCTCGTGTTTTCCTCCAGCCTCCATGACACAGCTTAACACTTCCAGGCCCAATACTTTGTGTTTCACTTGTGTCCTCCCAATAGACACTGATGATACATTTTGACAAGAAATATAACAGAGAGGGCAGGGGTGGGGGAGGGAAGGAGCAGGAAAAGCCTTGTCAGAGCCCAAAGCCAGAGATCCTACTGGGGTTCATGGAAAGCCTGTGGCTCTGCTATTCTCGCGGCGGGGGGGGGGGGGTACTAATAACGCTCGGTAAAATGTGAGCACAGACCCTAAGAAAATTCGCATGACTTCTTCCTCCTGGCAGAGGAGGAATCTGGGAAGTCTGGGTTTGGAGCACCTTCACACGTGGAGATTATGTATCTTGTAGTACAAAAAGATAAAAATCTACTTCATAAAGTACCCACACACTAACTTCTGGACTCAGGAAGAGTTTTCTTTGTGGAAGATAAAAACTCTCAACGGGTTCGAAATCTGAGGCTAGCTATAGAAATAAGATGGTAACCTCAAAGACGACTTTAGAAATCCAAGCTTCCAAAGGTCAAATTTCATTCTTTTAACACTTCTCATGCTTTTCTTCATTCGCAGTTCCTCACAGTTGAGGCTTAAATATTTGTTGGCAAAATATGAACACTTGCTAATTTACATCATGTGATTGAAAACTGAGATAAGGCCAGGTGTTAAAGAAGCTGGAGTAGCACTACTCTAAAAGCTCCTGGGGCGCCTGGGTGGCTCCATCGGTTAAGCGTCCGACTTCAGCTCAGATCATGATCTCAGGGTTTGTGAGCTCGGGCCCCACATCGGGCTCTGTGCTGATGGCTCGGAACCTGGAGCCTGCTTCGGATTCTATGTCTCCCTCTCTCTCTGCCCCTTCCTCCCTCCCTCTCTCCCTCTCTCTCTCTCAAAAATAAACATTAAAAATAAAATAAATAAAATAAAATAAAATAAAATAACATAACATAAAATAAAATCTCCTATAATACCATACCCGAGAAACTTTGAGTAAAAGTTAAGGTTAAAAGTCAAAAGTCAAGTCATGTGTGTTTTGATACATAATAGCTATTATAAGCATTATTATCTTCAAGCAATTTTCAAATGGCTATGGCTTTCAATCCTATTACCACTTCAGCAAAATTATGAACAGGAGATTCTAGAAAACCTTTTTCTTTCTTTTTTTTTTTTTTTACAGTTTTTAAAAAATGTTTATTTTTGAGAGAGAGAGAGAGGGAGAGGGAGGGAGGGAGGGGAGAGGGGAGGGGTAGAGAGAGGGAGACAGAGAACCCCAAGGAGAGAATCCCTGACATGGGGCTCGAACTAATGAATTGTGAGATCATGACCTGAGCCATAATCAAAAGTCCAACACTTAACCGACTGAGCCATCCAGGCACCCCTGGAAAATCTTTTTAATACTAGTACCTGGCAATGCTGCTTAAAACTTACTAATAGCCTTTTAAAAACAAAGGCAGCATCACAAAGATAAAGAGAGAGAGAGAACAAGAGAGACGGAGGGAGGGAGGTAGGGAGGGAGGGAGGGAGGGAGGGAGATATCTACAGGGACCAAAACCAGTGTAATAAATGTGTAAAACAGACACAGTCTACTCTGGAGGAATCTGCCCATGTTGAGAACTTATGATCTGGGTATGTGGAAGAATGAATGCAAAGACTTTGTCCCACATAAAGCGTGGAGAAAGAACAGAGACCTCCATAAACCCTATACTTTTTCCCACATTGAAAGGGTGGGAAAAAAATATCTGTTCCCTGGAAAAGGCGACCAACAAGAAATCTTGTCTAAGGTACTGGCTTGGGGTGAAAAAAAAAATCTCTCTGGAAAGTAGCGACCATACACCTGCCCGTGCACAAATTAAGGATTTGAATTTAAAAAAAATTTTTTTTTCAACGTTTATTTATTTTTGGGACAGAGAGAGACAGAGCATGAACGGGGGAGGGGCAGAGAGAGAGGGAGACACAGAATCGGAAACAGGCTCCAGGCTCTGAGCCATCAGCCCAGAGCCTGACGCGGGGCTCGAACTCACGGACCGCGAGATCGTGACCTGGCTGAAGTCGGACGCTTAACCGACTGCGCCACCCAGGCGCCCCAAGGATTTGAATTTAAATCATTTGTACGGTCCAGGAAAATTCAATTCAATTAATTGAATTAAAAATATTTCTGGATCGGGGTGCTCCAGGATGCTTGGAAAAAAATCACACAAATCCTCCCTGGAGGGATGCACCTCAGCCCAGGCCTTTTAGAGTATGCGCAGGTAAGAACAACCAAATACGGGGTCCTTGTCACATTTTTCAAGAAAAATATGATGGGGCAAAGATGGTGGTGTAGGAGCCCCCAGCCTCTGTCTCCCCACAAAGAGGGATAATCAGACAACTATTCACGAATGGAAGTAGCTCTGGGAAAACTCAGGAGTTCACTGAAGAAGCTTCAGCGATACAGTGGAGCACACAACAACGATAACAACCACAACAAAAACCTGGGAAATGCTGCACCCACACACAGAACAGGTAGAAAGAAGAGTTTCCCGTTGCCTGTATCATGCCATCCCTGACTGGCCCTACTCAGGGCCAAGAGGCAACTCCCAGCTTGAGAGAGTTCCTCTGCTGGGAAAAGGAGAGTGATGTGAGCAACCAGGTTCCCCAACCTTCGGGTGGCATTGCGCAAGGGACCCACTTCACTTCACCTCCCCCAGACGCCAGCAAAGCTGAGATGTCTACAGATGGCTAGGAACTAGGAACCAGGGATGAGGGCAGAAGCTACGAGTATCAGTCACACATCCTGAGCGACCAGTGTTCTTGGTGGCCCACTCTGCAGAGGACCCCGCTGGCCTTTGCTGCCGAGGACCTCAACAGGCCTTGGGCTTGCTGTACATCCCACCAATTTTCATCACTGAGTGCTTCATCATAGACCCCGGTAGAATGCTCCATAGAAGAGCCCGGCAGCTTTTGCCACTGAGGAAACTAACGACCAGGCACGTCCACTTTGAACCCCACCCCCCTGATATTTTCACACCACAGGTTTTCATGCCTGCAGACGTCAGATACCTGAGTCCCTCCACACTCCCTTTCCCATTTCCTGCCTGAGCCTCGGATCCACAATGGCAGTCAGCCCTGGCTTCGGTGGCTATGCGCATACATGTCACGTGAGGCCCCAGCATCCAACCCCCACTCTCATACACCCACGGCTAGCCCCTACAGCTGCGCCAACAGCCAAGGCCCCCACAGTTTGCGAGCCTGGAGATGACCCTGACTTCTGTCACAGGGCTGCATAAACAAGTATGCCTACGGCTAGCCCCTGCAGCTGTGGACCTACACACTAACAGCTAAGGCCTCCGGAGCTGCTGATGGGTCCAGATGCAGCCCTGACTTCTGTCAGTGGCCCGCATGGCCGTGAAGCTAGCCCCCATTGCGAGGTACCCTCATGCCACCAGCTACAACTCCTGTTACCAGCCTCCACTGCTGTGTGCACACCTGTGACTAGACCTGCCATCATACAAGTACACGCCAACAGTGAGGGTCCCTGGAGCTACTCATGCTCCCACAGCTGGCCCTGATCCTGGTCTGCACCACTGTGTGTATGTCTTCAGCCAGACCCCACCACCGCAAAGATGTACCTGCAACCGGCCCTGCCAAAGCCTAATGTGTACACAACCAGCTCCAGCCACCACTGCCACCTGCCCTGGTCCCTAGCTGCTGGACCTAGAGGCATCGCAGACGACCTTAGCAGCCCTGGCACCACTGTGGACCAGCCTCCAACCACTCTGGTGTACTTTTCACCAAAGATCATGCAGTTATTAAGGTTGTAAACTCCAGCTGTGTGAACCAATGAGACACTATGATGTTGAGACCCAAAGCTGCCACATGGCCCCACACATAGCACCCTCCATTACTAGCCCTGGGGTCATCTCATGTTCCAGCAGTCCCTCACCCATAGTTGGAAGTCTTTTCTTACTAAAGTCAGTCCATTAAGTCTGGAAGAGGGGACTGTTTATTTCTATGAAAGACACCTGTGCAAAACTACAGGAATCTCTCTCTTTCTCTCTCTCTCTCTCTCTCTCTCTCTCTCTCTCTCTCTCTCACACACACACACACACACACACACACACACACTCACGAATGTCAGTGAAACATACCACCACTAAAGGAACACAGTAAACTTCTAGTAACTGACCTAAAGAAATGGAGATCCTTGAACTGCCTGACAAAGAATTCAAAATAATTGTTGTAAAGATGCTCAGATAGAACTACAAGAAAACAAAAATAAACAATTTCATAAAAACAGGAAGCAATTAACAATAAACAATTTCAGGAAAACAATATACAAATATAAACAATTTCAGGAAAACAGGAAACAATTAACAATAAACAATTTCAGGAAAACAACATGGGAACAAAATGAGAAGTTCAGGAAAGAAATAGAAAACATAAAAAAAAAAAAAAACCAAAGAAAAATTTTGGAACTGAAGATGACAATGAAAGAATGGGAAAATTCAACTGAGAGCTTCAATGGCTTCAATGGCTTCAAATAGGTCATTTGAAATTATCATGTTAGAGGAGCAAAAAGAGAAAAAGGACCGAAAGGGAATGAACAAAGCCTACAAGATTGAGAGGATACTATTAAAAGAAACAATCTATGGATTACAGGAGTCTCAGAAGGAGATGAGTAGAAGAAAGGGGTAGAAAGCTTCTTTAAAGAAATAATGACTGAGAACTTCCCAAATGTGGGGAGAAATTTAGACATCCAAGTTCATGAAGCTCACAGGTCTTCAAACAAATTCAATCCGAAGACATCTTTTCTAAGACATAGTATAATGAAACTGTCAAAAATAAAAGTGAAGGAAAATCTTGAAAGTATCAAGAGAAAAGAAGATCATCACTTAAAAAGGAACACTCATAAGGCTGTCAGCAGATTTTTCAGCAGAAACCTTATAGGAGAGAAGAGAGTGGGACATCACATTCAAAGTGCTAAAAGAAAAAAAAAAAAAAACACCAACCAAGAACACTTTGCTGGCAAAGTTGTCTTTCAGAAATAAAAGAGAATAAAGTCTTGCTCAGGCAAACAAAAACTGAGATAGTGCATCACCTCTAAGGCCTGCCTTACAAGAAATGGTGAAGGGAGTTCTTCAAGCTGAAATAAGAGGATGCTAATTGCTAACATAAAAACATACGAAAATATGGCGTGCCTGTGTGGCTCAGTTGGTTAAGTGTCTGACTCTTGATTTTGGCCAGGTCAAGATCCCAAGGTCATGGGATTGAGCCCTGTGTCGTGTTCCATGTTCAGCATGTAGCCTGCTTAAGATTTACTCTCTCCCTCTCCCTTTGCTCCCACTTCTCAAATATAAATAAATGTTTTTTTAAAAAAAGAAACAAAAACATATGAAAATATAAAACATACTAGTAAAGATACATATATAGTCAAATCCAAATACTCCGACAATGTAATGTGGTGGTGTGTTAATCACTTAACTCAAGTATAAAGGTCAAAGGAAAGAAGTATTAAAAATAACTATAATATAATAACTTGTTAATGGATACACGGTAAAAGAAAAAGTAGATTGTGACATCATAATCATAAAAAGTGTGTGCATGGGAAGAATAAAAGGGTAATTTTTGTATGCAATCAAAGCTAAGTTGTCACCTTAAAATAGATGGTTACATTTATAAGAAGTTTTATGTGAGCCTTATGGTGACACAACAAAATCTATAGTAGATACACAAAATATAAAGGGAAGGGAACCAAAGCAAACCACTATGGAAAATCATTAATTCACAAAGGAAGACAGTAAAAGAGGAAGAAAGGAACAAAAGAACCATAAAACAGCCAGAAAACAATTAGATGACATTTAAAAGGTCTTACTTACCAATAAATCCTTACATATGAATGGATTAAATCTCTAGTCAAAAAGCATGTGGCTGAATGGATAAACAAGACCCAACTATTTGCTCTCTACAAAAGACCCACTTCAGATTTTTTTTAGTGTTTTTTTTTTTTTAATTTATTTTTGAGACAGAGAGAGACAGAGCATGAGCAGGGAAGGGGCAGAGAGAGAGGGAGACACAGAATCTGAAGCAGGCTCCAGGCTCTGAGCTGTCAGCACACAGCCCGATGAGGAGCTCGAATCTACAAACCGCGAGAGCATGACCCGAGCCGAAGTCGGACGCCTAACCGACTGAGCCACCCAGGCGCCCCAAGACTCATTTCAGTTTTAAGGAGACACATAATCTCAAGGTGAAGGGATGGAAAAAGATATTCTATGCAAATAGAAACCAAAAGAGAGCAGTGATGGTTATACTTATATCAGACAAAATAGATTTTAAGTGAGACTGTAACAAGAGACAAAAAGGTCATTACATAATAACAAAGGGTCAATTCATCAGTAGGATATAACAATTGTAAATATATATCTATCCAACATGGGAGCAACTAACATGTTGGCATGCTAACATGCTAACCTGTTAGCAAATACTAACAAATCTGAAGGGAGAAATAGACAACAATACAATAAAAGTAGGAGATTTCAACACTTCCATGTTCAACAATGGATAGATCATCCATACAGAAAATCAGTATAAAGACATCGGTCTTGTACGATACTTGAGATCAAAAGATCTAACATTAATGTACAGAACATTCCATGAAAGAGTAGAATACACGTTCTCCTAAGCATAGAATATTCTCTAGGATAGATCAAATGTTAGGATATAAAACAAGTCTTAATAAATTTAATTAGATTGAAATCCTATCAAGTATCTTTTCCAACCACAACGGTATGAAACTAGAAATCCATAACAGGAGAACTGGGAAATCCACAGATGTATAAGAATTCAATACACTCCTGAAAAACCAATGGGTCAAAGTATAAATCAAAAGAGAAATCATAAAAAGTATCTTAAAACAAGAAGTCAAAACACAACATACCAAAACTTACGGGATTCAGCAAAAGCAGTTCTAAGAGAAAAGTTTGCAGTGACAAATGTCTACAAATGAAATTTCAAGATAACAAAAAAGTAAAGAGAATGACGTAAGATATCTCTTTGGAAACTTGCTAATAGAAAATGTGATGACTTCATTTTTTTTATCAATTACTTACATTTAGACTAAGTACTCACTAGATAGGTTTATACACTTCCTCTTGAATTTACAAATACAATAATAAATGCTTATGCAAAAATACAACTTAGCTATTAAATGCAGACTTATAAAAATAAAGGAAGCACACTGGTAAATTATTTGATTCTCTTTGAACTGATGTCCAAGGTAATATGAACTAGGAGGAATGTAGAGTATGTTCCCTTAAGTAACCTCTGCAGTTTATCCAAAAAAAATTCAGATCACCTTTGTATAAAATACAAAAGGAAAAACAATAAATGATAGATCGTTGGATATACGGGGCATGTAGGGAATTGATTTTATTCAGGAGGACCCAGACTAATACACTTTGCGTGTCAAGGTTAAAGCCCTATTCCTGACAGTGTCAGAAAGTCTTTTCTAATTAAATTTAGTCCATAGTCTGGAGGAGGTAGCTGTTTTTGTTTTTGTTTTTGTTTTCATATGCACAGACACCTGTGCAGCCCATAAGGTGACAAGTTAGTCTAAGGAACCAGCACCATCTTACAAAGCACTTTGGTTCCAAGAAATGTTTTGCTCCAAGTCTGAGATGCCAAACTGATGTGTTACAATGGTTACAGATGTACCACAGACGTCATTGCTATTATTGTTGTTGCTTCTATTTTTACTTGATTTGTTGTAAACTAAAATACAGATACAGACAATTGCACACACGATAAATACATATCTTAATGAGTTATAAAGCAGACACCATTGTAAGTACTGAAACAGGTCATGAAGTAGGGTTATGTCAGCCAACTAAGAAGCCTTATTATGGTCATTGCACAGGGAAGAGATAGACGCCTCAATACAACATCTGATTTGGCTACTGAGAGGAATGATGCCAAACATGCACCAAGACAATATGAAAAAATTACTTACTCCCATCATGGGCTTCCTGAGCCCTAGGTTTTCAGACCAGGCCCTAGCAGGTCTGAAAATGGTTTGCATAGTTTGAACTTGCAGATGACAAGAGAGAGAGCACATGGAATCTCCTATGGGCTTGCCCAGATGCAAGGCAGTATGCAGAGAGGGTGTGGTGGGGCTTGAAAGCTGTCAGCGATCAAACATCAAAATTGGAGTCGGCCTCCTTATTATACCTCTCTTTGTGCCCAGCCCAGTTATAGCCCCTTCTCTGTCCCCCTCAAAATAACTACCACTCCTCCTTCTACAGAAGCTACTTTCTTGGCATTTCTTGATAGTTTATCATACAATTATTCATCTGTAACCACCACAGCTTAGTCTTGCCCATTAAAAAAATTTGCATGTGTTTTTTAAATCTATTTAAATCTACACGGTCTCTTCCCATCCCTTTCTTTCCCTTCCATTTTTATGTTGAGGAACTAGGGCATTTGACTTGTGCAGTTTTCCACATTCAGGATTTTGTTGAATGTGTATTTATGGTTTCACATAACGTGTTTCTCCATTTTCTCAATTTCCTCCAAATTAGCAGCTGGATCCATATATTTGATAAGACTCCAGTCCGTTCCTTTGACTATCAGGGTAGGTGGTTCAAATCCATAACAGGGGCTTGGTAGGGCATATGAGAAAGACATAATGATAAACGGACTTTGGGTTAGGTAACAGTGGGAGAGCAGACTCTGTGCAAACCTTCCATGTTGTATATCTGATCCCACACACTTAGAGTATATAAGATACACTGATTATGCTATTATGTTTGGAGAGGCTCAGACCTTGAAATGCTGATAAAACTTTGCTTCATTTCTTTTGATTTTGCTTTCTTTTCTTTTAAAAATAAAATAGGCAAGGAAGCCACAAAATGCAAATAAAAACAACGAAGCTTTCATCAAAAGACATCATTTAAGAATCCTTCCAACTTGGCAGGCAGAATAAAAGCTCTTCAAATAAACAAAGATCCTGCAAAAACTGCTTGTCAATAGCATCCGTGGTCAGAGTTCAGAGGAGTTGAAAAACAAGCACTGGAATTTTCTGAGTGGCCCATGATCTAGTGGTATCTTTTGAAGATATACACAGTGCTTTGCTTTCACAGGTGAGTGGTACTGGATGATGTATCACTATCCTAGGGCTACCATAATAAATCACCATCAACTGAGGGGCTTAATATAACAAATTTATTCTCTCACGGTTTTGAAGGCTAGGAGTTCAAAATCAAGGCGTCAACAGAATTGACTCCTTCTGGAGTCTCTAGGGGAGAATCTATTCTATATCTCTCTCCCAGCTTCTGTCTGTTGCTGGCAGTCCTTGGCATCGCTTGGCTTGTAACCACACCACTCCAAAATCTGCCTCTGTTGCCACATGGTTTTCTTTCCTGTGTGTGTCTCTCTGTGTCCTCTTCTCCTTTTATAAAGACACCAGTCATTGAATTTAGGGCCCACTTAATCCAGTATGACCTTAACTTAACTAGTTACATCTGGAAAGAACCCGTTTGCAAATAGGCCACATTCAAAGATTCTGGATGGGGCATAAGTTTGGGGGGGGGGATCACTATTCAACTCACCCCGAATACTTCAATTTTGTTAACTGGTGTCTGAAACTTCCAGCCTTTCAAAAGTCTACTGGTAGTTTTGCTTTTTGTTGCGTTTTACTGTAACAAACTGAATAGTAGATAATCTCTTTAATGTCTTGTCCTTACCTTGGTTTTGCTTTGCTTTGTTTCCTTTGAAGGTCATATTTCTTGTTGTTCTCATTTCTATATATTTATCTATATAGAAATCTTATTTTATTAGGAAAAATAAGATTCGTAAACAAGGATTCTGAATGATACATTCGTGAAAATGTAGAGATTCCTGTTCTTGTATTTGTACCATTTAACACTATTTTTGCCTCCCTACTTACTGTGGAAAGCCTGCCAGTGGCAACGTTTCTCATGGCACCAAGGAAAATGTTGAAATTGGCAAATCTCAAGCACTGAATACAAAATCAACATTGCCCACTTGGACTAGAATTTTATATATAAGTATTCTGACCTGAGAAACTTCAAGGAATGATATATTGGTCTCTTCCTCTTTATACAAGGTATCACTGTTATTACAAATTTATTTTACATTTCCTAGGGCTATAGATGCTCCAAAATATTAAATTCTTTTAACCAACTACTTTTCTTCCTGCCACCTGACAGCATCCTCAAAAAATTATCCGCAAAATACTTCGGTTGAAATAGTCACACAACTTCTCAGATGAAATTGCTAACCGCAATTTAGCTTTATGCTCATGTCCCACGGGCATGGCAATTTTTTTTTTCTTGGATTCACTGTTCACTTGTGAGCATCACCCAGAAGAAGATAGGGCAGGAGTTAAAACTCCAGGACGTTAGAAAAGCAACTGAATCCGTTTATATGCGTGTGAGAAAAAGTCAGAGAGGCAAAGAGAGTATGAGCACTCAGAGTGGCTCTTAAATACTCTATTTCCCACTGATTTTCCTCTTTTGGTTTTGGTGTGCCCACAGCTCTCTAAAGGAGGTAAGCCTTTGTATCAGTTAGGATTGGACTCAACTGTATCTAACAAAGTCCAAACTAAGGGTGGTTTAAATGAGGTAAAAGTTGTTTTCTCTCTCTCTCTCTCTCTCTCTCTCTCTCCTTCTCCCCTTCCCCTCACCTCTTCTCTCTCTACATTAAGGGAAATTTGCAGAGAGGCAGCTCCGAGAGGTATATCAGAAGCATGATATTATCAGGAACCCTGGCTCCTTCTATCTCTACCAGAGCTAAGGTATGACCTTGTTCTTCACAGCTCATGATTGTTCTTCTCTTCTTCCATCATATCCTTCTCAGATGGCAATATGAGGATGGGGGAGAGAAGAGAAGACTATGCCCCTTTCTTTAAAGGAGGTTTTCTACTAACAACATAAACTTCCATTTCATTGGCTGGAACTTGGTCACAAGATCACAACACAGTATGAGCTTTGGAAATGTACTCTTAGCTGGGTAGAAACATAAGAGGTGAGTAGCAGGGTTTCATGGTAAAGAATGGTTAATTCAATTTGATTTTCACATAATCAGTTTTTTTTTTTGTATGCGTGTACAATATTTGGGACATATTTGCACTAAATTTTTCTTTCCCCTGGAAGTCAAGTTTATCTTGGCAATCTAATTTTATTTGCTAAAGTGTAGGTAGAAATCAGGTTCTTGTATTAAAAGAAGGCAGCAAGTGGATATTGGAGTAGGTAAAGAATGGTCTCTGGTACAGCTATTTGAAAGACCTGATGCAATTAAGTGTTACCCAGCTGTGAGATTAAAAAATGGACTTAGAGATAGGCAACAGGAAAACTGGGAACCAGACCTTCTACAATCATCTTTACTATCTTCACTAATTAATCCATACTAACAAACCTTTACTAATAAACTCTATGATCGGGGCCCTCACATAAATTACTTAACCTTTCAGATCTGGTATTTGTCAATGAGACTGTAGAGTACTTCACATGATTTTCTGCATATGCAGTTCGCCTGTGGATTGTAAATTTACCTCTGTGCATTGCCTTTACAGTTCTGCAGTATAAAGACACAGTCTTACTTACATTGGGACAGATCTTTGAGTCTGACGCAAGGCATGACGATGTTCCTTTGTGAAGGATCCCCTTTTTACCTGTCACAGATTCTAAATGTTAATTCAGACTTACTATTTCTTTAGCTCATTTAGTTTACCTTGGACTATGAGGGGAGGCCCAAGAGACCATCGGTTCTATTTTGGGCACAAGCTGAGCTTCCTAAATACAGAAGTACTTTTCTGTAGATCACAAGGTCATCTCTGAATGGACCAGGCTTCATTCCTAAATGGGCCTTCAGATATCCAGGGTGGGCCTGACTCACACCAGAAGAGGTACACTTTGCCTTTCCTTCTCCATTTTGTGGAGAACAGAAAGGTACACCTTGGAGTTAAAGCCACAATAGGCATACTCTCCTGTCTTCACATCCTGGCCCACATACTGACCATCAGAATTTTATCTGGTAAAGATGCATTTAAATATTCTTTCTTGCCTCACTTTTTATTCTTACCTATTCTCTCAAGCACATCTGTTCCTCTGACTTTCACGAGACAATTTTGTAGCAACTTTTTCAAATTATAGCTTTTTTTCTTTTTCTGCAAAAAGTAGAGTAAAAAAGAATGACTGGAATATTTGGGATTATTGCTTTTCTTATCCCTTTGGGTTCTGAAACTACTGAATGATTCATAATTCATTTCTAGGCACGGATACTATTCTTCTGGCCGCGTCTAAGTCATGATAAGGGAAAAAATATCCTCAGAGAGCAAAACGAGAAACAACATATTTGTGGCTCAAGCTAGATGAATGGAAAAGAACAGAACACTAAGTGGATTAAATAGGATACTGCAAGGCAAGGCTTAGTGATTGAATAGTCGCCCAGTTTATATTAAAGGACATATTTCCATTTACAAAATGATTCCCTTTGTAAGGTTCAAGGCTTAATATGCTGGGCATCTTCCCAGCTCTAAGCATTTATTTTAGAAAAGCCTTACGTGTCAAGAAAATCCAGGTTCTAAAGTGATAAATTTAATGATGAGATGTACAACTTGAAGTTCTGGCTAATTTCAGGTGTTGAACCTCTTCCAACCCTTTTTA
This sequence comes from Lynx canadensis, assembly GCF_007474595.2. Lineage (NCBI taxonomy): Eukaryota > Metazoa > Chordata > Mammalia > Carnivora > Felidae > Lynx > Lynx canadensis. The sequence continues at coordinate 134,994,131 of NC_044303.2, read as the reverse complement.
CTGGAAGGGGAGGGATACATCAAATGCCATGACTCTGTTCCAGTTGTGTTATCACCTCCAATCAAATGAAAATGTCCTTGAAGCCAAGGCTATGCATTCCTGAAAGTGCTTACACTCAACATATGGCTACATGAGGCCAAACTTCAAGATGAAAGTGAAGGAAATCAAGACAGTTGCCCAGAAATTTCCAAATATTGGCAATATATCTGGATGAATGACTGAATTTTTTAGTTTTCATCCATCGCTGCAAATAACTATCTAAAACTGAAGTTATCTTGGTGGGTGCCCTGACTTGGCAATCACAGGCATAATAAGGTTCCTGAGGTCATGGCCCGCAGTACGATGAACACCAACATTACTATGTATGTATTTTTGAACACTCCTGCTCAGGGGCCCCAGAGTGCACCCCAGTGCCATTACTGGCAGAGGGTGAGCTTTCAGTGCAAGATCTCATCATGGATCATCTTCAACTCCTAGTTCTCAGTGTCAAAGCTGCCATATGTTTGGCACTCGATATGTGTCTGCTGCAAAATGGAATGACTAACAACGCAGCGGAAACGTAACCACAATGGCGATACGCTCAGAAGAAATATTGCAAAAGCTAAGCCAAGAAAGAGTTTTTAAAAAGTGCAGCTTTGAAAAAAAGGACCCAATAGAGAGATGAAAACCAAGACATAAAGCCAAGTAAATCGGCAGCTGGACCACTTTCCCTCACCTGGTTAGCATCTCATGGAGCCTGGGTCTCCCCCGGAGGAAAGGAGCATAACCCATATAAGCACAGAGATCCTCACAGCAATTAACAGGAACAGTTCACTGGGCAACATTAATTAAGAGGCAATTTCTTCCTTTATAACTTCCTGCAAAGCATATTTCAGAGGCTCTCCTTCCCTAATCCATGGCAGTGTTGAAACTGTCTCTCTGCTCCAGCTCCATTTTCCTTTACTCATCCCAGCAACTCAGATTCTAGTAGATTGCCTTCACCCCCCACTCCCAACTTAATACTGTTCTTCCTCCCCTACCCCACAGGGCCTATTTCCCTCCATCCCTTCCTCCACAGGATTTCTCTGAGCCCTTTATTGTGTAGATAAACTTAACATCTTTCCAAGTGCCAATTAGCTCTTCCCTTTAGGGAGAGTGTAGAAAGGGAAATTGGGTTAGAAATCACAGAATTGTCTTTGGCATGCTAGATGAGCGCTGAGGTCTGTACGTATCTTCAGATTCATCGTTTGTGTCCCAGTGCAGTAATATTTTTATTCCATGAACAGGCTTTAGGTATACAGATCATGAGATCCCATAACGTGTGCAGCATTCATAAACTCAATTATTTTTATAGCTATCACAGACATTTCAAGTCATAGCGGAGCTCACTCTGACAGACGACTCATCTGCTATAGCACAGTAGCAGCGGGGCAGGTAAGCAGACTCACAGAATTTTTGGAGTACGGGTTTGGTGAAGGGTGGTTTACAGAACCTAGCAATCCTTGAACTTAACAACTTTCAGGAGAACACATGTCATGCTGTAGATAGCAGCCTTTACGGGTGGAGGTTGGATTAGCAGCCTAACTTTTCGACGACTTGAAGCACTCGGATGAAAGGAGATGCTCACAACTAAACCAGGTTATTTCCCATTTATTCCCTGGTGGCAGCATGGGATGAATGACTGTTTCCAGTGAAGGATCTTGTGAGAATTCTTGTATTACTTAGTGGCATTGGTTTGACATGTCTCTTTCCAAGGTCTCTTCTAGCTGTGAAAAAACAACTTCACAAAACGATCTCAACTAAAGGTGGTGGAAATGTGTTGTTTATTAAGTACATGCGATGTGTAAGCACTGATTGGCTACTGTCCATATTATGAAAATCAGATTAAGTCCAGAACAATGCAATAAGGCAATAAAGCTAAGCACGGAGTAGAAATGAAAACCAGAACATTGTATATTCTGGCTGGAATGTGAGGCATTGTTAATTGTATTTGAAGAATCCTGAGGCTTTAAAAAAATATTAGCGGATATGGGAGTTCAGTTGGAATTATATTCCCAATCTTTTCTCTCCCTGCTCCTTGTGATACCTCCTTAACTGTGTTCCCCATCTCCTGTCACGCACAACATCTCTGTGGAAAATGTTCTTTATCTACCTCGTGTTTACTTTCAACTCTAAGGGCACCCTGTTAGATCCCTGTGGTGTTCCATTCTGGAACCCTCTCAGCTTTGCTCCTCACTCTGCCCATCGCTGCAGCAGGTGACCTGTTGCCTGCAGGCTTCGATCAGATCAGCATAGCTTTCAGACGTCAGAACCTTCCAGAACTTTGTCTCTGTCCCAGTCAGATACCTCTTGCTTTATCTCCACTCTGCAAAACTGATGGACCCTCACTCATGCATTCACAGCCAGAAGCAGAAAGGTAATAATGCCTGAGGTCCATCTTCTGGCACTGGGGAGACAGGAGAATAATGCTTTCCTGTTTGCCCCAAGCTATCAGCTCTGTGCGTGTTTTGGAACATTCCTCAGAAGGTCCCAGAACAATGAAATACCAGTTGCCTGTAGCAGAAGCCAGCTCTACCATGTATTTTTGCACAGGTTTACCCTCCTTTCATGTTTTACTCTTGTATGACGACCCACTGCACTAAAGGACCATATTCCCAAAGAAACTATGGGCACACGGTGTCTGCTTTAAGCTTTCAGGAGAGAGGCTAAAGCATGCATATATCACACTGTCGGGAATCCTCTCTGGTAAGGAAGAGTTAAATAGAAATCCTTTCCTATGCTCCTTTGTTTTGATTACCAAAAACTTATGCTTTGAAGAGGGAATCTATAGACCTGCACTGTCCAAAAAATAGCTACTATGTACATATACATGTTAAACATTTGAAATGTGGCTAGTTTAAAATAAGACTGTGGGCGCCTGGGTGGCTCAGTCGATTAAGCATCCAACTTTGGCTCAGATCACGATCTCACAGTTTGTGAGTTTGAGCCCTGTGTCGGGCTCTGTGCTGACAGTTCAGCGTCTGGAGTCTGCTTCGGATTCTGTGTCTCCCTTTCTCTCTGCCCCACCCCAGCTTGCAATCTGTCTGTCTCTCTCTCTCAAAAATAAATACAAAAGAAATTTAAAAAATTAAAAAAAAATAAAATGAGATTGCCTACTGACAAATTGCATTTTTTAAAAAACATTTTAAATGTGACTGTTAGACAGTTTAATATTACATATGTGGCTCACACAACATCCTTATTGAAACTTCTGTACATGAAAGGAAATTCAAGAGACATATCAGTGAACTGCAATGCACTGACTTTATATGAAGTTCACTGAAATAAAAATTTTTTATAAAAATTATGAGATGGTGAGGAATATTTAAAAACTGCCTGGATATTTGATATAAGTCATTATTGCTAACTCTTTTTAAGATGTGATAATGGTTTTAGGGTTTTTTTTAAGTCCTTACATTTTAGAGATACATACCAAAATATCTATCAGTGAAATGATATGATGTCATATTTATGCTTCAAAGTAATCCAGGCATGGGATAGGGAGATAGTGAATAGGCATATAAATGAAATACAACCGGCTTTCAGTTGATAATTGGTGAAATTAGGTAATGATACCTGGGAGTCTCTTATACTATTGTCTCTGCTTTTGTACATGTTTGGGATTTTCTATGATACAACAAATGATTTATCAAAATAAGAAAACTTTTGTCAATGTCAAGTGATAGCAAGGCACTGATCTATGGGCTATGTGTTCAACAGTTATGTATCATAAGGACATATCTCAGCGTTCAGTCTCTTTTCAACCTCTTGGCAAGAACTATGGTATTTGGTGCAGTTTTATCACAGTTGATATGCACAAAATGCTACGTACACTCAGTGCCTGGAGAAGTTAGGATGACTATCTTATATGAAGAGAACTAATGTGTATTCACTTCCAAAGTGATCTTGGTGCCATCCAAAGAAAGGTATTTAAGTGATACCTTTTGTGTTATAAATATATAATTAAACAACATAGTCATAAATATATTTATATATAAGTATATTTACATATCATCTTTATTCCTACTCATTTATAAATGTAAAATTACACATATAAAACATAAATAAATATTTATAAAGTAATAATACACAAAAATACAGAAATAGATACAAAACTACATACTTCTAAGTATAAAGGAGCTTCCTTTTATATTCTGTCTTGTTTCTATTCTCTTTTCTCCAAATTATTTCTTTTTTTTTTTTTTTTTTTTTTAATTTTTTTTTTTTTTCAACGTTTATTTATTTTTGGGACAGAGAGAGACAGAGCATGAACGGGGGAGGGGCAGAGAGAGAGGGAGACACAGAATCGGAAACAGGCTCCAGGCTCTGAGCCATCAGCCCAGAGCCTGACGCGGGGCTCGAACTCCCGGACCGCGAGATCGTGACCTGGCTGAAGTCGGACGCTTAACCGACTGCGCCACCCAGGCGCCCCTCTCCAAATTATTTCTATTAAAATGCTTCTATACTGTGTACACTCACTTTCTCTCCTCATTAGAAAAGTGTTAGAATCTGATGTTCTATCATGTAAACTTCTCACCGAGTCCATCAATGGCCACATTGCAACGCTCCTGAGGCAGAGTAAGATTTAAATTAGCCATTGGGAAATTAGAGATGTTGGGGTTCTATGGGCAAGTGGTGCCCTGGTAGACTGACATTTTGTGGCCCATTTTCTGATGGAATGCATCCATTTGGGGCCCTGTCTCAGCATAAGATGACCAATCAAGCACATTCATGCAGAACATTTTCCATCTGCTTTCTGATGCCTCACTTGAGTTCACTGTGCTCTAGGCTGGGACTCAAGACCCTACCATACTTTCTCCACTGGGCCTTCCTACACAAACTCCTCAGGCTGCATTACACATGTTAAACGTGCCCAGAGTAGTTCCATTTAGATAAAATAAACAACCAATTCTTAAAAGCTCTGAGAACACTCCACACCATTCTCACCTTGCCTTCTGGGAGGCTTTTCAAACTGAAGAATGTTTTCTGGTCTAAGAACCTATTAGACTGAGTACTCCTTAAGGGATTTAAAGGTCAGCACTTGGTATCTAGAATGTTCAGCACATTGAAGATGCTCAGTAAATGTTTATAAGCGAAAGAAGGCCCAGATTTCTTGCCTAATGGGTTATTGATCTCACATCTCATTACAGTAGGGAGATACAAGGTGTCTACTTCTACTCTACTACCATTGATTTATAAATTGAGATGCACTCAAATCTTGAAAGAACGGAAATCTGTTTCCCACATTAAAGTGTCCATGCTCTGGGAGTCATCAAATCCTCACACTTTAATGCAAGAGGGTACCTTAAAAAATGTCCAGAGTAGAGGTTTTCAAATTGTTTCCCTGGAAATCCACGATTGCGTAAACAGCTTAAGAGACTTTCATATGACAGGATATACAGGGAGTCTTTATTTCTCTCCACCTCCAGCTTGAATTTGATTCAAACCTAGATTGGGGTTCACTGGGAGGAGGAAAGAAAAATGGCTCTTGGTTTTACAGTTAGAAAATCCCTGCTCTTGACCAACAGCTTCATTTTATGAAGAAACCAAATTTCAAAACTGGTGGCCAGCTCCTGCTTGCGCTGTCAGAGCAAAATCAAGGTTAGAACCCCTCGTTCAGGACCAGCCCCCACCCCACTCCTTTCTCCAGACCACTTGTGTTGTTCCACGACACAAAGTTACATGACTTTTCTTCCTTTTGTGGTCACAGTGACCCAAATGCATTTGAATATGTCTGTACATTGCTTAAAGTGATCTTACATTTCCATCTTGAGTACAACCTCTATTTCCCCAAATTAATTGTAATGTTCTTGGAGATGGGGGCTGAAATCTCTGTGTTCTTTGCACCCTATCTCCTGATCCCAGTGGGGTTTTGGGAAGTGTTCAGTAAGTTCACTTAGTCAGACTAAGTGACAGCAAATAAAACCGAAGACATATGGAGAAGGGAAAACTTTGGTGCTCAGCCACAAAGGACAAGGTAAGGTTTCTACTCTATCAGGCAGCATTTTCTGTGGCATAACTTGGAAACACATTTTTGATAAACAGTGGCATTGGGTCCATCAGTTTCATAATTCTTTAGAAAACTTTCCAGTTTTTCAGAGTTCTTGGAACACATACATCACTGGTGTGCTTTGTGTACTTCAGAAAAAATGAGGATAAGTCCTCATAATCTCTCACCACAGAGGTGAAAATAGATAAAACCAGAAATGAGTTGGATAATTAACATAGCAATTAGTGCTGACTATAAGCTAGAATCAAGTTGACCTCTCTGAGTTTTAAATGGCCACTTTAATTGCTGTTTTTTTTTTCTGGTTTTTCAAACTTTAACAAGGGAAGAAGAGTCGAAGGGACTGGTTTTGTGGGTGCACACTGGAAACAGTCTATTCTTGAATCTTAGCTTTGTCAATTACTAGTTGTGTACCCTTGGACAAGCTGCTTAACCTGGCTGGGTCTCAGTGTCATCACCTGAGATAATATTCCCTCCATCAAATTTATTTTTTTAAGTTTATTTATTTTGAGAGAGAGAGAGGGAGAGAGAAAGAAGCAGAGAGAGAGAATCCTAAGCAGGCTCCACACTGTCAGCACAGAGTCTGATGTAGGGCTCAAACCCACAAACGCTGAAATCATGACCCGAGCCAAAATCAAGAGTCAGATGCTCAACCAACTGAGCCACCCAGGTGCCCCGCCTCAATTGAGTTTATATGAAGATGAAGCGTAATACTGGACGTGCAATGTTTTGCACAGTAGCCCGCTACGTGGTCTTGAATATTATTGAGAAGTCACAGGATGAAGGCAGACATTTTAGATTGCCATTCTGTCTATTGTTTCCTAGTTTGCAAATGAGAGAACTTAAAGTAATAGTAGAATGATGATGATTTCGTGCTTCAGTTGTGTCAACTGACTTTTGAGTTTGCTGCTGCCGTGTGCTCTATATGTTTAGCAGCATTCATGTTGTTTACTTTATAGTGTGTAGGAGAACCATGAGAAGTGCCTCTCAGACCTCCCATTGCAGGAGCATGGTTGACTGAAGGCCTTGACTGCTGGACTCTGAAACCGGTCCTCGAGTTAATGCTCCCAGCCAGTGATGGAGCACATCAGGGATACTAAGGAAGCCTCATTCCCAGGTGAGAGAGGGTTCTTCTATCGGACACTCTGGCTGGAGGAACCCCATCCCCACCACTGGCCCTGCTAAACTTCTTTAAACTATCCTGCAGCCTAAGACTCCCCCACCCAATCTGCCTTCTGTCCCACTCTCTCTCACAAGGGTCAGACCTATACTGTGATCTGACAGTCCTCCCCACCTCCCCTGGTTCTCCTACCATTTTTCCTCACAGGTGTTTGTCTTAAGAGAATACTTGCACGTCTAGCCACATCTTGCTCTTTGCTTCTCAGAGTACCAGGCTAACACAGAGACCAGGGCTGGAGAAAGTAACTATAGTTTCCCAGTACCTAGTGCATGTTGGACAGCTTATTGAGTATAAAGGCGATGACCAAAGAATCCAGAGCCATAAGGGCCCCCAGAGATGGCATTCAGCCCAAACCATCCTCAAGCAATGGACACTTCAACCATTGGGAACAGATGGCTCCTCTCTCTTGCTTACATGTCTTCTACCTTGGCTGCACATCCCAGATTTGTCTCCTGTTCTTAAATGGATGAAACTTCTAACACCAATACCTTAATCAAAACCATCAGGGGCTGGTGCTGATCTGAAGTTAGAAAACATTTCTGCTAAAGGCTAGCTCCCTGCTAATGAATTGGCCAGAGTCAACAGTTACTGTACCTTAAGAGTATTTTTTGCAAGAACATTAAACTTCTTTGGGTGGAGGAACAGGAGACAGGAGAAAGAAATCAATTCTCACTTATGAACTATCGGAAAGTACAGGCACATTACACATACTAGCTTTTCAAAGAGGCCTACGAGGAGGATGTTACTATTTGCTTTCTCTGAGCAAGGACATTGAAGTTTTGTAATTTGATTTGAGTCAGAGAACAATGACAACAAAACAAAGTGGTCGGCGAGCACACATCTGCCTGGTGCAACCGCCGAGACTGGTCCTTCTCTCTTTATGAAGCTGGTTATTGGTTCTTTTCTAGTGTGGAACAAGAAACTGCACCCAGGACCACTAACCCGTGCAGTGACTTTCTTTCCTGAATAGAGAATGTGGTTTCTCATGGAGTAGTCAGCTGAGTAGTCATAGGAGACTGGAGAATGTTTGGGAAAAAGGGTGAGGCATGCTGAGTTCCCTGAGGGGAAACTAGTTTGTTTGCTATTCACTTCATTCACATTCATGGGGATTTATGAGTAAGAAGCATTTTGAAAATGTTACTCTGTGGACCGTCAAATGTCGTATGTGACCATGCCTGGATAAGCAGAGCTACAAGCATTCAAGCAATTGGATCAGTTCATGCTTTTTCCTCACTTTCATATTCAGCAAGACAGTGGTTGGGCAGGTGGTGACAGATACCAAATAGTTATAGGAAAAAATACAGTGTTGTAAGAAGAACATCTGACTAGCAGTCAGAAGACCTGAGATCATGTCTTGGCTTCAGCGCCAATCGGCTGGGAGACTTTGGGCAAGTCACTTTACTTCAAGCTTCGTCCCTTCATCAGGAGAACGAGAGCACTGGATTCAGTGAATCCCTAAAGTCCTTCCTAACTCCAATATTCTGTAACTTGATGATCCAGGCCCAGATTGCTTGAGGATGCCTGTGACACTTCCGGAAAGTCGTCAACTTCCCTCAGAACAGCAATGATTTTGGCTGAGCCTGCTTCGTGCCATCTGTCCTATTCTGTGCCAGTCACAGGCATTCCCCTCCAGAATGGGCCTCAGCCCTGTGTCTGAAGCTGGCTGTGCTCCAAGCAGGGTCGGGACCACCAAGACCTGTTTAAACTTGTCTAGTTTATAATCCGAGGTGATAAAAAATTATAGGAGCCACACACTAAACTATGGGAGCTTATTAGAACATCTAGGTCAGGTTACTTCTGGGTGCCCCTTAATAAAAGTATTCTGAGTCATCACAATAGCAATTGTTACTGTGAATCCCAAATTCTCACTCTCATTTGCAGTAACTTTCACAGGGTGCCCTTAATAAGAAGCGAGGGGTGGCAGGTGGTGTGTGTGTACCTTCCTACGTGCCCAGAGCAAGGTTACTCAATATCTCCAGAAACTGCATTTCTCATTACAGTTCCTGGCAATGTTCTGATGCAAAGGACACGGAAGTTGGAAGGTACTGTGGTACAATGTTTGTCCCCAGTGACCTCCTCTTCTTTTGCCATTTGTCTTAGTGACATTCAAAGGGCAGACATGATGGTTCCGAAACCCACTGGTTTCCTCTCTTCAAATACCTTACGTGTGTCAGCCCCAATGAGGGATATTCCCTAGACACTCCACTAAATCAAATGTAGAGAAATCTAAAGTAGTCCCAATATTCCATGCAGCTCTTCATTGAAAATAGGATTTGTATTTAAATATCTTTGCTGTTCAACATAATTTAAAATTCAGATCGCTTTGAATTTAGAATGGTCTGACTACTCTGCATGTGAAAACTAGCCCATAATTAGGAACATGACAAAATGTCCACCAGACATCCTTTTCTACTTTGATGCAACACTGTATTGGTATTCTAGACAATACAGTAAGGCAAGAAAATAAATAAAAGATACCTAATTGAATAGGAAGAAATGAAACCGTCAGATGGAATCCTACAAAAACTACTAGAACTAATAAGTTTAGCAAGGTTGAGAAAACAAAAAGCAATATCCCCCAAATAGTTGTATTTCCATATATTAGCAACAAATCATAAAAAATTAAAAAATTTAAAAATACCATTTACAATACCATCTGAAATATGAAACATTTAGGGATAAACCTGACAAGATGTGGAAGATCTATATACTAAAAACCACTAAGTATTTCCAAGGGAAGTTTTAAAAGACCTAATTAAATAGACAGATTTTCCAAGCTCCTGGATCAAAAGACCTAATATTGCCATCAATGTCAATTCTCCCCAACTTGACCTATGGATTCAGTGCAATACCAGCAGGAATTCCAGCAGGATTTTTTCTTCTGGTGGGAGAGGACAAAAAGTTGAAAAGCTGGTCCTAAATTTCATAAGGAAATAGAGAAGACTTACAATAGTCAACACAACTTTAATAAATAACAACAATGAAGGGCTAACACCACCCGATTTCAAGACTTATGATAAAACTACATGAAGCAAGACAGTGTGGTACTAGAGTAATAATAAAGGAACAGATAAACAGAATTAAATATAGAGCCCAGTATTAATCCATATGTGAAAAAGTGATGTCCTACAAAGGTACAAAGACAAGACAATTCAGTGGAGAAAGGATAGTCTTTGTGATAAATGGCGCTGAAACAATGGGATAACCATATGTAAAAAATAAAACAAAACTTGGTTCTGTATCTCATACTTCACATAAAAATGAACTCAAAATGGAGCATGAACCTAAATTTAAGACTTCTGTAAAATTTCTAGGAGAAAGAATTAGGACAAAATTTTTGCGACCCCAGGTTAGGTAAAAATCTCTTAGATATAATGTCAACACAGCAATCCACCAAAGAACAAATTGTTAAATTGGTCTTCATCAAAATTAAAAACTTCTGCTCTTCAAAATACACTGTTAAGAGGATGAAAAGGCAAGCTACAGTTTGAGGAAAAATATTTTCAAATATTTATAAAAGATATATCTAGAATATTTTTAAAAGGCTCTTAAGATTGAAAAAATAAGAGATCCAATAAGTTAATTTAACAATGGGCAAAGATTTCAAAATATACTTTACTACAGAATATACACAGAGGATGGATAAACAAATGAAACATCCCTCAGCATCATCAGTAATTAGGGACATGCAAATTAAAACCACAAGGAGACACCACCATATACATAAGAGAGTGGCCAAAATTCAAAAGATGGACCCTAGCACACACTGGTGAGAATGCAAAGGAAGTGGAACTATGTTATGGTACCAATGGGAATGTGAAACTGTACCACCAATTTGCAACAGAGTTCGGCAGTTTTCTAAAAAGTTAAACATATGCCTACCATATGATCTAGCCACTGCAGTCCTGTGTTTACCCAAGAGAGAGGAAACCCCCACAAAGAGTTGTACAAGAATATTCGTAGCAATGCTATTTGTAACAGCTCCAAACAAGAAAGAATCTAAATGTCAATCACTAAGTGAATGGATAAAAACTGTGGCATATCCATTGAATAGAATACTCCTTAGCAACAAAATAAATGAACGGTGGATAAATCTCAAAACAATTTTGTGTGAGTGAAAGGAACCACACAGAAATGATGATGCATGGAATGACTTAACTTATGTAAAATACCAGAAAATGCAAACTAATCTGTAGTACAGAGAGCAGTTCAATGATTGCTTGGGAGTTGAAGGAGGAGATGAAGAGGAGTAGAAGGAGAAAATTACAAAAATACCTACAAATATCTATTACTTCCAAACATTTCCTAGTAATGCGAAATGTTTGAAGGTAGTAGATATTTTCATTGTTTTTGACTGTGGTGGTGATTTCCTGCTGTATACTTTAATTACGTGCCGTTTATTATAGGATCAATTAAACCTCAACTAAAAAAAAAAAACATTCTGCCAACAAACACTGTTAAAGATCTGGAAATGATAATAAGATAGATAAGCTTATGGTAAACTGATCACAAAATAAAGATACGTCTAACATATGAACACTATTTTAGAAACGCAAAATTCACATGCTTGATGTTAGGAAATATTAGAATGAAAATGGCAGAGCATAAAATCAACAATTTTATTGTCATACATTTGAAAGCACATCAAACAGATAGCTCTTTAGAAAAATAAATGTATTATAAAATTTGCTCAAAGTTAATAGAATACTCTGCCAGAACAATAAATGTTAGCTACATAGAGTTATTAATAAAAAAAAATCTTTGTCTCCAACCTAAAAGGAGCCAGGCCAAGGTTGTCTTAAGGATAACTTTTCTTGCCAAAACTTCAAAGAATAAGATCACTATTATCTTTAATTACTTTTTCCAGAGGGCAGTAAAACAGAAAGCTTATTTTACATGACTTTTATTATCTCAAATAATAGAACAAGAAAAAAAATATAGATAAATCTCAGGGACGAAAGTTAAAATTCTCTATGAAATAATAAGAAAATGAACTATTTTAAGAATTATTTTACCATGACCAAGTAGGTTATATCTGGGGATTGGAACAATATTTCAATATTTAAAATTCTAATTCACATTAAAATATTAATAAAGACCTTACCAGCTCAACTGCTATTGAAATAGTCTTTAATAATGTTCAGTACACATTCATGATAAAAAAAATTTAGCAAATTAGGAAAAGATGGAAATATCCTTACAAGAAATCATGATTCTGTGGTTAATGTCATATTTAATGGCAAAACTTTAGAAGCTTTCTCTTTCAAGTAGGAATAAGATAAGGGTGCTTACTATCATCTTTATTACTCAATATTGTGCTGGAGGTTCTAGAAAATTCAATAAAACAAGAAAAAGAAATGAGGTATCAATCCAAAAAGAAAAAACTGAAAACTGTCATTATGTGCAAATAATATGTGTACATAAAAAAAATCAAAGTGAATCAACCGATTATTACAACAGACCTTGTAAAGTTTGTAGGATGCATTATCAATATATATATATGAAACGACAGCTCTTTGGTATGCGTAAAATGACCAGATAGAAAGTGCAATAGAAAAGAACTTAGTCATAATAGCAAGAAAATGTGTAAGATATCAAGGAATAAATTTCTATAAGTTTATTTAAACTTCATTCCAGGATGAAAGAGAAATTTGCCTTATTAAAGACATATATCATATTGGGATCTGGAAAGACTCAATATCATAGAAATAGTACTGTCCTAAATTCATTTGTAAATTTCATGCACATTTATTAATTTATTTTTATTTTTTGAGAGAGAGAGCGAGCGAGCATGAGTGGAGGAGGGGCAGAGAGAGAGAGAGAGAGAGAGAGAGAGAGAGAGAAAGAGGGAGACACAGAATCCTAAGCAGGCTCCAGGCTCTGAGCTGTCAGCGCAGAGATCATGACTGAGCTGAAGTCAGATGCTTAATCGACTGAGCCACCCAGGCGCCTCAACGTCATGCAATTTCAGTTAAAATCACAAAATGAATTTTCATGAAATTAACAGTTTAACTAATGTGAGAGAATAGCAGAGGCACTTCTGAAAATGAACAATAAGAAAGAGGGATTTCCATCTGGTTATTAAGATTTATCATAAAGCATGAATAATTAAATCACTGTTACATTAGCATGAAGATAGAAAAATAAACCAATGGAACATGAAAAATATATATGGAGTAAATAAATAAATAAATGCAGAGCAAGGATCTGTATCTTCCCAGTCAATGATCTAACTTCAATCATACCTTTCGTAGGAATGATTCCAAAGAGTTAATAAAAATATTCCCTTCGTGTTCTAATGTAACTTGTGTGAGAGTGGGAATATTCAATATCTAGCATCATCGTTATTAGGATGAAGTGCTGGTATCTAATGAGCCACATTCACCTACCTGGAAAATTTCAAATTAAGAGAACATATCATATCTAGGCTATTTCTTGAGGGTAGTAGTTCTCAAACTTTAGGGAATATTAGAGTTATCAGGAAGGCTTGTTAAAACACAGATTGCACGCAAGGCCCCTCCACTCACAGTTTACAATTCAGTAGGTATGGGGTATAAGAATGTGAATTTCTAAGTAGTTCCCAGGTTAGAATGAACCATTGCTGTTTGTGAACCACTGCCCTAGGATAACATTGGGGGCCCAGGCGAAGCCAATATTAACGCACATGAGATTATTTTTTCCATTTCAAACAAGTCTAAAATGCAATTAACTAGTATTTACTAGCAGACTACATAGACAGATGTTAGCACCCTTGGTAGAAATTAGTATTAGTCAGTGATTCCATGTACAGGGTGCTCTACAAAAGACCATATTTAGCCAGTCTCGGTTGATACCCTGAGGACCTTTTAACTCCTTAAGGCCAGGTATTGTGTTTTGTGCTAGATTTTGCTCTCATTGTGCACTGCCCCCAAATCAACAAATAAACATCTATTGATCACCCACTGTGTTTCAGGAACTGTACTAGATAAAAGATGTAAGCATAAAATTAATAGGCTCATGGTCTCATAGGAGCTAGTGACCTACAAATACGTGATTTCAATGTTATATGGTGAGTGGTTAGATGACTTGTATAAGAGCACACTGATGAAGAACCTTGGCCCAAGTCAGCCAAATGACAAAGCCCTGAGGGATGAATAACAGCTGTCAGTTAAAAACGGAGATGAGGAGGGCAGTCGTGGTAGAGGGAAAAACACAGACAAATGCATGGAGGTGTGAAATAACTTATATATAGGATATGTATCAGTCACTAAAAGCAATTTGGTACACACAGAAATCGAAGTTCTAGGCAGACACGTGACGGATATCAAGGAACTGACCAGGTCTTAATGGACTGTATATGCTCTGTTAGAGAGTCTGGGATATGTTCTATAGGCAATGGGAGTCTTCAAAGGGTTTTAAGCATGAAAGCCATGTAGTCATACTTGAGTTTTTCTTCTCTGCCTTAGTTACAGGGTGGAGGATGATTCAGAATGGAACAGAGGGCAACCAAAGAGATCAGGTGATTGCAATCAATAAGTGTTAAAGGAGATTAAGAAGACTTTGAATGTATTTTAAAAGTAAAAGTAGCAGGACCTGATAATTATTTAGATGTTGACATGGATGGAGAAGCAAGAGTCTACAAGTTCTCAAGGTATTCTCTTGAATAACTATAGAGTGAGAAAGGGCATACAGAAGAATGAGCAAGTTGGGAGAGAGCTTTATGTACTCCATTGGGGACATTTAGAGATACTACTGAAATATCCATATGGTTTTATCTGTTTGGCAGATAATTCTTGAAAGGAGAGATGGATCATCTTAAATTATACAATGAAGCAAAAGTCAAGATTGCCTTCTGAGGGTGAGGGAGTAGGTAGGGGTGTTGAAGAGAGGGTTTACAGAGGTGAGTCAGAGAAGAAGCTGACCAAAGGTGGATAAAGAGATAAGAGAAGTCAAAGAAAGTGGATTTGTATTGACATCAATGAGCTCAACTGGTTGATTTATAGAAATGAGAGTTCTGTAAGCATTTAATGACCAAACAAGTATATTCTGGGGAGTAGAGAGGGCAACTGGTCTGCTCAAAATGAGGATGAGGGGTCTTTCACTCAGCTCCCTTCAGTCAGAAATCTTCTATTAAACAATAGGATTTTCCAAAAGCTCCAAAGGAAAATAGAAAGCTTGAAATCTAAGAACCGGAATATTTTCTGGAATTTATCCATTTGAGAAAGGGCATGCACAAGGAAGAGGGGATTCAGATAAAAGAAGCAATGAATGTGATCATCTGGGAGGCAGCACAACCCACTAAAGAGCAAGGACTCTGGAGGCAGAAAGAAGATAAGTTCAAATCCCTGTTCTACCACTCACTGTCTTGTGTGGCTTTGATAAAGTTACTTATTCTCTTTATGACTCAAATGCTTCTTCTGGGAAATGGAAATCATGGCATCTCCTTCATGGGGTTCTTGTGATGATACCATATGCAATATTCTTAGTCCAATAGCTGTCTCACGATAAAGGGTCAATAAAAGCTTACATGGCAGCTTTCTGAGCAGAGGGAAGGTTGGCAGGGAGGGAAGAAAGGCTTCTCTTTGTCCTGTCCAATGTTGCTCAGGACCTTGAATTAGAGGGTGCTGAAATTCATGATGACATTTCCAAGAAGGAAGAGAGGATTTTGAAGTACCTAACTTATGCTGCCTTTATTGTTATTTCCCCATTAAGAAAATCTATCCTATTTACCATAGAATTTCAAGTTCCTGTAAGGTAGAAAAAGGGTTTTATGATCTTGGTGGTTCCTACACCTGCCAGGCATCTGATGTATTCTTGTTGCTGGGCATGGGGGTGAGGTGGGAGTAGAAGACAAAGGAAACAGGGTGAATATTATCATTCAAGATTCCCCTATTAGCAGGATGCCGGGGTGGCTCAGTCGGTTAAGCATCTGACTCTTGGTTTCGGTTCAGGTCGTGACCTTGTGGTTCGTGGGATCGAGCCCCACATTGGACTCTGTGCTGGCCCCCCAGATCCTGCTTGGGGTTCTCTCTCCAACTCTGCTGCTCCACTGCTAGCACTGTCTCTCTATCAAAATAAGAAAACTTTGAGGAAAAAAAGACTCCTTATAAGCAAGTAATAGCCTGCAGGAGGGATTATAGCTATACATTGGTGGTGATGAGTGCTCAGTAAAGAAACTGAATATGAGACTGAAATGAATATGTATAGTTTCTGAGGGGCAGGAGACAATATGGGGGAAAGCTCCAGAATTCTGTAACGCTTAGATATGAGTAGGGAAGTTAAGAAGCAGGCACCTTAATCAGGTTTTCATTGAATGAAAAATGGGGCAAAATGGTAGCAGCACCCACAATGAAAGCAGAGATTGAAGGAGAAACTTGCATTAGAAAAAATGTGGCTGGTTTGGTCTCCACTCTATCCACTTTCGAGTCCCGAGGGTCTCATGTTCTAGCTACAAAAACATCTTCATAATGCAAAAATAATAGGTGTAGAGAGCTACTCTTCAATGAAGTTTATAGTTTCGGTGAAATCCAAGTAACATAAACATATCTACACCCTATTTTGTATCAAACAAGTTCAATACGTATAAGAGTTATCATTTCCTCAGTGTCTGTATATTCTAGGGTATTGGCTAAGTATTTTATAAACATCATATGAAGTCCTCAAACTACACTGAGAATGGAGTATTGTGATGTCTGTTTTATAGAGGAGAGACCTGAGATTAAGGAATTTGTCCAAGGACACAGAGTCAATAAGGGGAAAGAGCATGAAATTGAGCCAAATCTGTCCGACACCAAAGCTCAGGAAGTTAGTCACACCTGGCTATCGATGCCTGCAAATTCACCATCTTTGACCTTTTGATTTAGAATCTGTACTGTGCATTCCTTAGTACTTGTGTTTTATGCTATTGACCCGTGATCTTCCTGACTTCTCTGTCATTATTTTTTTCGTCTCTTTTGGACCTCTCATTTAAATAAACAAACTTGG
This sequence comes from Lynx canadensis, assembly GCF_007474595.2. Classification (NCBI taxonomy): domain Eukaryota; kingdom Metazoa; phylum Chordata; class Mammalia; order Carnivora; family Felidae; genus Lynx; species Lynx canadensis. The sequence continues at coordinate 134,976,963 of NC_044303.2, read as the reverse complement.
CCAATTTAGAAGTCTTCCTTTTGAACCTGAGCTGGAAAACACAAACACAATAAAACCAATGAGAGTGCCATCTCTGTACATGTTTTTTTTCTGGGTCCTGGATTGTGCCGGACTTTCCGAGAGGCAGAGAAAGGGGGTCCCAGTTGTTTGATGATGAGAAGCAAAAAGGCCAACCTGACAAAACAGATCTCTCTTTGGTAGTTTCTCTTCTGTAACAATTAACCAAATTTGATTATAACTTGCTTGGACTCTGGCGCTGATGATCTATGCACACAAAGCTTATCCAAGAGTGCTCATTCAGTAGTCCATTGTCAGCAATTAAAAAATGTAACTGGAAGTAGCCTGCAGGATAAGAGGAAGATTCTAAGACATGTGAAACAATATTCATGAGGTCTGCTGGAGAGAGACGAGAGAAAGACTGACCAGGAGGACCTTCTGGGAAGAGCATACCACAGCACACCCCGTCAGTGCTCAGGTGACAGCAAGAAGCATGGGCTTCCAGAAAAAAAAGAAGTACACAGAGTGGGTGGGGTTGCACTGGCGACAAGCTTCCCCTCAGCCAGCCCTCCGCTTTACTCCTACAGCCCCAATCTCTCTCCTGTTAAGAACTGTTTCTCTTCCATGAGTTTAACCAGCAAAAAACCAAACCCTATGGAGCAGAAAAAGCCATAGGAATGAGAAGGAGCAAGAAGGAGAATTCACAGCCTCTATTAAAGCCTTTCCCCATGCTGTATTAATAGTTCTTTAGTTGGAGGAACACTTCAAACGTGTACATTATAATATACACATCCTGAAATGTGTGAAAAACCTCAGTACCAAGGAGAAGGGGAAGTGGTTTTGCAGAGTGTAGATGAATAATAACGAAAGCCACCCGAGCAATGCCATGGGCTGTGAGGGCTTACAAATGGATGTACAATAATAACAAGGAGGCTGGACAGAATATCAACTGAGTAAGGGGGAATGTGAGCTTTACTGAGTGGGAGTCTACTCGGAATAATGAAAGATGGCTATAAAAAGATCAGCACCATAGACAATGTGAATCTGCAGACAATCTTTTTGGAATTGGAATCCATACATCATGGAATCATATACATCAGATGGACAATCATGATAGGCACAGAAATAGGTAAATAGAAAGGTCTAGGCTAGACCCTCCCCAGAATCCTGAAGAACCTATGGCCCATCACTCATGAACAACACTCTCCAGTCTTCAAGTGAAACAAACCTGGAATGTCCAAACCAAAGAAAAGAAATGACCTTCATTTTTACAAAGATACTCAGTAAGGGTAAAACCACAGAGAGACTAATGGACTCCTTTAAGTGGAAGACAATTTACATTATTAAGAATGCCTTTCCTGTTATTATCTCAGATACTTCCCAATATGGCGTGAACTCACATAGATTTAGGCAACAGTAATTCAAAAGGAACAGTTATAACTCTGTCTTTGAGATAAATCTTCCTACTATGAGGAGGGAAAAATCCAGAAAACATCAGTGTTTCCCACAAAGTCTTATTTTTACCTGGTACCATGTTTGTCTTTCTAGTTAAGTGAAGGCTTTAAGGGAGAGAAAAGTCTCATGCCTTATTAGATTAGATTTATTGTGTTTATTTTGTTTCTCTCCTTTAGCTCCACAAGGGAAGGGATTTTGTTTTGTTTCATTTACTGCTATTCCCAGCATCTAGAAAAGTGCTTCACACATAAGAGACATTCAATAGATTTTCCTGATATAACAAATTGGACTTGGAATATCATCTAATCATTCTGGCTCCCATCTTACTCTTACACAATCCACCCTCATCTGAAGACAGAGTACTACTTCCAAAACATGAATCTTTGTTTAAAAAAATGTTTATTTATTTTGAGACACACACACACACACAGTGAGTGACTGGGGGAGGGGAGAGAGACAAAGAGAACCCCAAGCAGGTTCTGCACTGTCAGCGCAGAGCCCGATGTGGGGCTTGAACTCACCAACTGAGAGATCATGACCTGAACCAAAACCAAGAGTCAGAGGCTTTAACGATGGAGTCACCCAGGTGCCCCTACAGAGCACTCAACTCTTGATCTCAAGGTCATGAGTTCAAGCTCCACGTTGGGTGCAGAGATTACTTTAAATTCCCAAAGAATGCACGCAGTTTAGGATAAACTCATTATTCTTTAATAAGCTATTCATGGGCTTCTGTGATCTGGCACCTGCTTGTGTTTCGAAATTCACCTGCCATAGTCTTGGGCCTCCTGCGCCAAGGTTGCAGTGTCTTAGCTGATGTGTCCTCTCCACCCAGGACACTCTCTCCCTGACTCCCCTGGTCTCTTGGCAAACTCTTATTTGCTCTTCAAGTCTCAGGAAGAATGTCCCTTCTGGGAAGTCTTCTCGGACTAACCTCAAATCTGGGCTATTTATTTTGGCACATACTTCTACATAAATGACTCTATCAACATGTTTATAATATATTGGGATGATGGACTCATTTGTTTGTCTTCCCTACCACTGTTACCTCTTAAAGTTACCACTGTAACCTCCTTAAAGTTACCTCTCTGTTAGGTACCGTGGCTTCAACACTGCTCTGTTTCCAGCTCCAGATAGTATGTTTGCCACAACATCAACAGTCAATAAATATTTGGGGAGAGGAACACTGAAAAGGGACTGTGGAATTAGTGGCATTATGAATTTTTTTTTTAATTTTTAAGGTTTATTTATTTTTGAGACAGAGAGAGAGAGAGAGAGCAAGCAGGGGAGAGGCAAGGAGAGAGGGAGACACAGAATCTGAAGCAGGCTCCAGGCTCTGAGCTGCGAGCACAGAGCCCAATGCAGGGCTCCAACCCATGAAACGCAAGATCATGACCTGAGCTGAAACCCGCCACTGAGTAAGCCACCCAGGTGCCCAGCATTACAAGTTTTTTAGTTAAATGTTGATTTTCATTTATAAATCTTGATGTTGTTTTTAAAAAATACATGGATGACTTTTGCAAGTTTCACTTATTAAGTTCTACAAGGCACACAGTCTACCTTCAGAAGTCATTAGTTTTAATTTTTGTATTGTGCTAAAAAATATATATATAAAATTTGCTATTTTAACCACGTTCAAGTATACAATTCAGCAGCATTACATCACATGACGCTGTGCGACCGTCACCATTTCCCATTTCCAGGACTTCTTCATCATCCCGAACAGAAACACTGTACCCCTTAAATAATAACTCTCCATCCCCTCTGCCCCCAGCCGATAGCAATCTCTCTTTAACTTTAGAGCTCTATGGACTTTTCTATTCTAGGGGCCTCAGAGAAGTGGAATCATACAGTGTGTAACCTTTGTGTCTGGCTGCTTTCACCCAGCCTAAGGTTTTCAAGTTTCACACATGCATAACAATTTCATTCCCTTTGAAAGCTGAATAGCGAAACAGAGGGAAGCAAACCGTAAGAGACTCTTAAGTACAGAGAACAAACTGAGGGTTGCTAGAGGGATGTTCGGGGGTTGGGGGTGGACTAAATAGGCGATGGGCATTAAGAAGGGCACTTGTTGGGGCATCTGAGTGGCTCAGTCGGTTAACTGTCCGACTTCGGCTCAGGTCATGATCTCGCAGTTTGTGAGCTGGAGCCCCGCGTTGGGCTCTGTGCTGACAGCTCAGAGCCTGGAGCCTGCTTCGGATTCTGTGTCTCCCTCTCTCTCTGCCCCTCCCCTGCTCCCGCTCTGCCTCTCTCTTTCAAAAATAAATAAACATTAAAAATATTAAAAAAAAAAAGTAGGGCACTTGTTGGGATGAACACTGGATGTTACATGCAAACGATGAATCTCTAAATTCTACTCCTGAAACCATTATTACACTATATGTTAACTAACATGGATTTAAATTAAAAAAAACCTGAATAACATGCCATTGTATGGATATACCACATTTTGTTTATCTATTCATTTATTGTTGTTGGTAGACATTTGTGTTGTTTCCATTTCTTGCCTGTTGTGAATAGTATTGCTGCGAAGCTTGGTCTCAGAAGAAATCTCTGTTTGAGTCCCTGCTTTCAATTCTTTTGGACATATACCTAAGAATGGAATTGCTGGATGATAAGGTAATGCTGTTTACTGTAAAAAAAAATTAATGTTTACTTATTTTTGAGAGAGAGAGAGAAAGAGACAGAGCACGAGTGGGGAAGGGGCAGAGAGGGAGAGGGAGACACAGAATGGAAAACAGGCTCCAGGCTGTGAGCTGTCAGCACAGAGTCTTATGTGGGGCTCAAACTCTCAAACTGTGAGATCATGACCCGAGCTGAAGTCAGATGCTTAACCGACTAAACCACTCAAGTGCCCCTTTTTCTGTTTACCTTTTTGAGGAAATGCCACACTGTCTTCCTCAGTGGCTGTGACATTTTTACTTTCCCACCAGCAATGTACAGGGACTCCAATTTCTCCACATCCTCAGCAACACTTGTTATTTCCCATTTTTCACAACAGCCATCTAATGGGGATGAATTAGCGGCATTCTGTGGGCACGGAAATTCAAGTTTTTGCTATGTTTATGTTTTCAGCTTTGAGAATGAAATCTAAGTGATAAATAGCTCTGCTTAAATTGTGAAAAATGATGAATTCACTATTATTTATAAAACTCTGTCCCCCTGTGTTTGAAAAAAGTAAAGATATGATATATAAGTAAAAAGAAGTGGGGGAGGGGAGTTGGTAATACTCTTATGACTTGCCATTCAGCAATGTGAGTTAATAACCTTCACAATGCGGTCCACAGGCACTTCTGAAAACATATTCAATTGACAAATGTACGAAGGAGGACCATTCTAGTAATGGCTTCCAGTGAAATTGGTTCCATATTTTTGCATTAGCTTGAGCATTTTTACGATTTCAAGGATGGAAAAAAGCTTACAGAAAACCACATACATGCAAATGCCGTGGATTTGGAGATATGCATAGAAAATGTTGCTTATTTTTAATAAAACTTTTTTTTACAGCATGTTAGGGCAAAACCAATGTTATTGCAAAAGGAAAGTTCACATTTTCAGCCATCTATGACCCCTGGAGGAACATTAGTTACAGCAGGGAACTCAGGCACTTTAGACGGCTGCCAGGGGGAAAAGACTGCTCTCTCACAGACTTCACTGAGGGAAGCATTTCATAGGAGGAATTCCATAAAAGTGACTTTACAGCACTCTTTGAAGGCAGTCAAATGCTCAGAATTGATTGATTTTGACCTCAGTGTCCCGAAATGAGTCAACACGCAGACAGCAGTATTCCCATGAGACAAGTACTATGAAGATGACCATCCCTTATACACTTTTTCTTATTTTTATTTTTATTTTTTTGACCATCCCTTATATTATATGCTGGTACCGTATTAAGTATTATCTGCAGCTGCACAGTTTTGTGAAGTTTGCCATACAGTTATCTCACAAAATCCTTACGGAGCCCTGTGAATAAGCATTGCGCAAGTCCATTTGTGCAAAGCGGACCCCGGGGCCCAGAGATGGGGTTGTTCTTCCCCTGGCTCACAAAGCTGGTCACCAGATGGGCAGCTGGCATAGAAGATGCATAGTCTTTGCAGAGAGACAGAGTTATTTCTGAGATATTCTATTACATTGTCTTCCATCCATGTCCAGGTCAGACACTAATCAATCACAGCATGGTTTCTCACAGCATGGGGCAACCTCAGATTCCTTCTCAAGCTAGCTAGCATTCTGGGCTTATACACCGACTGAACGGAGTAGGCAGCAGAAGGGAGACTTATTTGTCACCCTGGGCCTCAGCGTTGCCCGTGTTGCTTCTTTAATCTGTCCCTCTGGAATGCCCTGTCAGTTTACGTGAAAGTCAGACATTTTGTTGCAGGAGACATTTGCTTAGAACTCCCTCCTTCCTCCAATTTACTACTGCTGAGCTGATCTAGTCCTATGTATCCGTGATGCTCTCCCAGAGTCTGCAAGAGGCAATCAGAAGAGGAGAAAGTCAACAGTTAAATGGAAAAGAAGCGTGGGATAGGCAAAAATATCCAGACCAATTTGGGTCTTCGTTATTTTTCTAATTCTCTGGTTCTACCGACATTTTTCATTTGAGGAGTTTTGCCAAGTAATGGTATTCATCGAAATAGTCAAATCCATCAGTCTGAAGCTTAGCTGTTATACCAGTATTTGTAGGAAAAAAAAAAAAAACAACAAAAAAACAGAGGCACTGAAGTGTTCAAGGTCACCCAGTGAGACATAAATGAAAGTGGCAGATAGCTGGAATTTGGCATCCTTGATGAAGCTGAAGTTATAAAAACGGATTGCTGCATTTTAACCTCTAAGTAATTTTTTGAAGTAGTCAACTCTTCTTTGAGACTTTAATCTCATGATCAAAGAATGTACCTTTTCTTCTGACTACTTTGGAAATGAAGTTTCATTTCTCCCGAGTTACACTGGGAAGAAAACATGAGTTCCTCTGCGTCCTAATGGTAAACAAAGGAAATGCTATCCCTCCCAGTCTCTCAGGCTCGAAAGTAGCTGAAAAGATTTTGCTTAAACTGTGAAACGAAACAAAAATAGCTATCTGGGGCTTACCAAATATGTGTTAGGAACTGGCTTGAAATCTTTGTGTGGAATTCTTCTTGCCTCACAATGCTTCCTGACTTAAAATCAGTGTTCGAACTATGAATAATTTTCTTATTCAACCCTTCCACAGTACAGTGGGATCTTTGACCTTACAACTGCGCTTTGGGTTTCAGTGTCTCCCAGATTCATTTGTCATAAAAACTTGTCCTGGGCCGCATTTCCTCCAGAGGCTCCCCATATAAGACACAGAGGAAAAGTCAATACAACATCATCCCAAAGTCTATACATAATTAATCAGGTCAACTTCTTCATACCTATAGGTTGAAGCCTGGAGTAGTGGAGACGTGGTTTACTATACAGTAAAGCCCTTCATAAACGGCTACAGACGTGGACTACGTGGGCCAGGACGGATGCTAGTCCGTTTGAGGGTCTCAGTGGATTCATGCTAACGGAAGACCCTAACAAGGCCCTCACCATCCTGAGGCTACCCGTTGGGCTGCAGACGCCAGCCATGGTAATTCTCTGTGAGCACCATTTGGCCCTTGCTCTACAGAGAACCGATCACTCCAGGGAGAAGTAGGATGTTTTAAAGGCTTCATTCCTGTTTCTTAAACGTCTTCGTGAGTTGAAGGAACATTTAAAAATAAAAACAGACATTTGTTTCTCAATAGTCACGGTCCAACATGGCATGTAAGAGTCTCCCTGCGGTCATTTTTGAAGCTTAAAAAGCTTTTCATGTTGCTTTTTAAACAGAAAAGCAATTGGAAAATGAAGGAAAGCATTTGGCATTCCAAAATAGCGAACTGAGTGTTGGCCCCTGTGGAGTGCTATCAAATAACCCGATTGTCCACAGTGACTGGAGGCAGAGCCTGGGAACACGGCATACGGTAAAAGACCCACTTTGCAGACAGATCTCAATTCTGGTTGTCACGGGGGAAGGCTCCAGGGAAAATCTGGAAAGACAAGTTTACCTTTAGCATTTCCTGCACTGGGCCACAGTGGAAAAGAACATGGGCTTTGGGATCAGACAGATCTGGGTTTTCATTCTAGCTCCACCACCAATCAGCTGGGGGCCTCGGATCATTATTTTAACTTGCTGAGCCTCAATTTCTTCAAAACTAACAGAAGGGACTAGGATACCTACTTTGCAATCTTTTTTTTTTTTTTTTAAATTTTTTTTTAACGTTTATTTATTTTTGAGATAGGGAGAGACAGAGCATGAACAGGGGAGGGTCAGAGAGAGAGGGAGACACAGAATCTGAAACAGGCTCCAGGCTCTGAGCAGTCAGCACAGAGCCCGACGCGGGGCTCAACTCCTGGACCGCGAGATCGTGACCTGAGCTAAGTCGGACGCTTAACCGACTGAGCCACCCAGGCGCCCCACCTACTTTGCAATCTAAACAAGAGATGGGAAACGTAACATGATGAACGCGTGAAAGGTACGCAATGGGTGGCCATCTTTTCCTTGCACCCATCCACCCTCCCCGGTCACTGACATCTCCACTGGTGGCAGCCTTCCTGGGCCTTAGCTGGTGGTACTGTAGCATGGCATTCTCAACAAAGTTTACTGCACTGTGGTTTAATTGTGTCCTTGGGTCCCTATCTCTGGGAGGGAGGCTAACCCCAACTCCCCACTGTTATACCCTTCCACAGAGCTCATGGATCATCAAAATGGGTGCCGACAGGTTGACCTCTCACTCCTGCCAAGTAAGTATATCATTTTAAGATGTCAGAAAAAGTGCCTCGCTCCAAAGAAATGGTTGCAATGGGGAGAAATTCAAGCAAAGCAGGGAATTCGTTTAAGAATACACATGTACCAGAGCACCTGGGTGGCTCAGCTGGTTAAGCGTCCAACTTCAGCCCAGGTCATGATCCTGCGCTTTGTGGGTTCGAGCCCCACATTGGGCTCCGTGCTGACAGCTTGGAGCCTGGAGCCTGCTTCAGATTCTGTTTTTCCTTCTCTCTCTGCCCCTCCCCTGCTTGCATTCTGTCTCTCTGTCTCCCCAAAATAAACCTTAAAAAGAAAAAGAATGCACATATATGGCATCATCTTTCAATACTCATCCTTCAAAGCACAAACACAAGAGTCCCCCTTCTATTTCCACACACAGGGCTGAGCTCTGGCATTCTGATGTTAGTGGTACCCTAACGGCAGAATATTAAGACAAGCGACCAAGTATTTGCAGCGCAGATTCTGGAGGTCTCCCTGACTCTAGACCTCTGCTTACCCTACACTCTTAAGTTGGAATACTTAAGTCCCAGCCAGGACCCAGGAACATTCCAGATTTCTAACAAGGCCAGAGGAGCTTTCAGTCTCTGCCTCCCTCTGGACCAACAGCTGGCCTGGCGCTGGCCTCACACCAGCCTTCGCTGCTGACCTTCCCCTTTTTTCTTCCACTCCCAAGCTCCACCAGGACCCTCATTTGTGGTAACTGAATCCCTGTTTTGGGACTCCATGATAAACTCCAATCCTCTTTGTTTGATATTCCTCTAAGGCTATCATCTCAATTCCTTTCCACCCAGACTAGACCAGTCTTTTCCCTTCGCATTCTTAGAGCCCAGGGTTCTCTCCCTGAATTCTACACCACCAATGAAAAGCATACTTGGTTTGGGAATTTGTTGAGTCACTACTATCAGGGAAACTATGGGCCTCGCAGATATAAATAGGCGGTACCTTAACCTACCAGAAAAATGTACACCGAAGATTAAAAAGGCAATAGAACCAATGGTGAAAAGCTTTAATATTGATATCAGACAGAGCTAGAGTTGCAGCTGGGAATGAATTAGGTACAGTCCTACTAGTTTCAGTGATTTCTTTACCTTTCTCCTGCTCTGATTTCCTCATCTCAAAGCTAGGACTAATAATATTTATCTCACAGGGTTGTTGCAAGCGTGAGATCACAAATGAATATAAAGTAATTAGCACCCTGCCAGGCACAGAGTAAATGCTCAAGACAACCCAGATATTTTCATTAGTGTTAGCATGATGGTTATTTGGTAATAGGCACGCAGGAACACCAAAGAGGAGGTTTCTGCCTATTGACAGTGATGCATCCAAAAATGGAGAAGGCAAGGATAAGACACCTTGTGTTCATAAATAATTGTGGCCTCTGAAGTTTCAGAGGAAACTGGGCACCCAGGTAACACACAGGCCGTATAGTGGCCACATCAACAGGCAACTGCAATGCACGCTAGGAGGTTACCTCCTAGAGAGGGGAGATGTTTCCGTAGAAATGGAGAGGTAGCAAGACCACAGCCAGGGATACAGGTTTTTGCTTTGGAATGAACCCAACAGACACACGCGCGCGCACGCACACACACACACACACACACGACATTTGAGATATTTAAAAATGCCTAGAGTTTCAGGTCAGTTTTTAACTGAATTTCAGAAGAACACCACCTAGACTTCCAGAATTTAAGTTGTTTGGCACTCCTAATCCCAGATACAGAAACAATAAATTCTACCTTTATTTTCTTTTTTTTTTTTCCTACCTTTATTTTCTATGTTTTATAATTATTTGATATTTTACGCCCTGGGGACCTGGGAAGGGACCGCCCCTCTCAAGGTTAGCTAATTCCTAGAGAGAACAATTTGCCCACCCAGTGCACGTACCTTTCATATACAAACCACCCACCCACCTGCTTCCTGCAATCCAGGATGTGATCTCTCTGCTTTCAGTCACCCTGGGGTTCAGTACCACACAGCTGGAGACCACCAATAGCCCAGAGGCTCCAAAATTATTCAAACTATCCAATCCTAAACCTGCTCAGGGGCTTACCCTGCCGCACCCATCCCTTACCACAACCACCACAATGAAGCATTGCATCCGTGCTTTCCCTTCCTTCCTTCTGCCTTCTAACCAAGCCTGGTGTTTCCTCACTGGGCCTGCGCGGCATGACATGCCCCTTCCTCTTGGGAACTATGGCAGACCCCATCTTTTCAATGGTAATTATCTCCTAATCTGTTAACCTCACCAGACCTAAATAAAAACCAAATCCCAGGTACATTTTTAAACAACGCAAAGCAATAGAAATTCATATTCACAAAGTCTCCAGGTTCTGGCCAGATCATCTTGGGCAAGAATCTCAACCATTTAGAACCTCAGTTTCTGCATCTATAAAACTGAAATAATTTATGATCTCATGGACCCATGGGGAGAATCCATGCACATGAAAGCACACATCATTATCAGTGATTAACTGATGTTTGTCCCTGCATTGTTCAGATACCCATTCATTCATTGTTACCCACCCCGCAACCCATAAACACAATTCAGTTATCACCTTGTCCCCACTAGTTAGTTCCGTAATAAATTCTGACATCCTTCCAGACGCGTCTAGCTGGTAAACACTGCAGTAAAATTTCTCTTTTTCACTCTTTGTGACCACACTGGGTCTCCTTCCCTTGAGTCCTTCACTCGATTTCTGCCACAGCTGCCCCAAAGCCATGCAGTTTTGGAAAAGGCCAGTCTCCCTGGTTCTGCTAACCTCTATCAACCTTATCAAGCAATTCTGGCTGCAAAAGGGGAGTCAAAAACCTTCCGCCAAGCACAAAAGAGACCACGTTGTTGGCAGGTAATTAGCAAAACAAACATCTGAAAGGCGCAGATAATTTGTATTGCACTACAGGCTTTGTGGGTGTTTTCCCGCCTACCCTCTTCTAATTAGGGAATGGGGGCTGATAAATGCTGAAGGAGAGAGAGAGATTTCGTGAAATCAGAGAGTCAATGCTCCTGTTTAACTGAAGTCACCAACAGGATCGATGGAAAGAAGGAGGATGATCAGAAAAAACGGTGCAGCACATAGCTTCAGGGCAGGGTCAAGTCTGGCATAGATGGCGAATAAGACAGCTTTGAGAGAAGCAGCCGGTCCTCCATTTGTACTTGTATTTCTGGGGGATGAGGCTAAAGAGAGAATGCAGCACTCCCGAAGAACTGTGCAACTGTGCAAAAGGAGCTGGCGCCACCCACAGGGTGGGGACACAGGGGAGACACTGGCGTGGGATGCCCCAGAACTGCTCTTGGGCTCAGACAGTCCTGCCCACGGTGAGGTTCCACTTTTTACAGACACAGACAACTCCATGGCATTCTTGGCATTCTTGTGATGGTCATCTGAAATATGAGCCTGGGTGGTTCAGGCAGCTAAGAGTCCGACTCCTGGTTTTGGCTCAGGTCATGATCTCAAGATTCATGAGTTAGAGCCCCACGTCGGGCTCTGAGCTGACAATGCAAAGCCTGCTTGGGATTCTTTCTCTCCCTCTCTCTCTGCCCCTCCCCCTTCCTCAAAATAAATGTATAAACTTAAAAAAATGGAAATACGATTTTCAAAGCATTTCATAAAGTCCAAAGAACTGTGTGAAAGGGGTTGTCCTCTGTTACAGAATTACTATGCTTCTGTCTCCTGCTTGAAAGAGTAAGCAGGAATGTTTAAAAGCACAGGTTCTGAAAGCACATTAAGCAGGTTTCAGTCCTGGCTTTGCTACTTGCTGTCCGTGTGAACTTGAGCAAGTGGCCTGATTTCTTGAATACTCAGCCATCTGCCTGCAAAATAAGTAAAATCAGAGTTCCTGCCTCGCTGGGTTGTTGTAAGGGTTAGAGGAGGTCTGCAGAGAAATCTCTTAGCACAGGGTCTGGTTCCTGGTAAATCCTCAATAAATATTATTAATATTTTCCCAGTCTCCTTAGGTTCCTGTCTAGTAAAACTGAAGCCTCTGCTACCCAGACAAGGCTTTCTCTAAGTGCAGGTGGGTCTGTTCACTTTCACGGGGGGGGGGGGGGGGGGGGTTGAGGCTGACTACGAAATTCCTATGATTGGTAGCAAGTTCCTGCAGGGATGTAACAGTGTTGAATGTGATAGTTCTAAGTCTACACCATATTGCACATGGATATTTCAGATCTCGGGTCAGTCTACAATTTAACCTTCTATGGACTTGCCAGGCTCTCGGACTGATCTATAAGTGTTGTATGGGTGTTATACCTCACCTTGGTGATTATTACCTAATTAACAATGTAGTGAACTGTGTTCATGTCTGTGTGTGTTTTCAGTTAGTTAGTAGGTACACAGTATAGGACTTCTCCACACAACTTCACTTAAGAGTTGTTATGGCAAGCCTGAGGACTGAGGGCCTTCCTATTTTTTGCTTACTTTTTTGGCCTCTATGAAAACAATACCCGTACTATGCATGTGTGGTCCGAAGGCCTGCTGTTAGCAAACCATGCCTCTGTCACTGTCCAGTTCAATACAAGATATTCCTTTGCAGTAACCTTCGTCTATATCTCCCGGAGCTATGCAATTATCAAATTCTCTCTGACTTTAAGGAGTTCTATATACTCTAGGATTTCGAAGTCTTGGAATGTGGATGTTGAATTTCCCCAATAATCATAACAAAAAGGTCCTGAAAAGTGCTTATTACTTTTTTTTTTTTAAGTTCTTTTTTTTCCCTGCCTTTTCAGGTCCCCGAAGATCAACAGTTTTGCAATCTATGCAGTACTCACTAACCATATTTTTGCTGATGGAAAACACATCCACTGTTAATTAGTTTGGGACAGCAGTCTCCTTTTAAATTTTCTTTAATGTTTATTTTATTTTTGAGAGAGAGAGAGAGAGAGACAGACAGCGTGAGCAGGGAAGAGGCAGAGAGCAAGGGAGACACAGAATTCGAAGCAGGCTTCAGGCTCTGTGCTGTCAGCACAGAGCCTGACACGGGGCTCAAACCCACGAACTGTGAGATCATGACCCGAGCCAAAGTCAGACACTTAGCCACTCAGCAGTCTCCTTTAAGCAGCTAAAATCCTCCCCACCAACCCAGTCAAACATAATCCATGGTATACTTGTGAATAAGAATTCCAGGATTTGGGGAGCAGACAAAATCAGAGGATCAGGGCTTATACTGAGTCAGGGCTAGGCTCCCATGTTGGGTGAGTGATTGTGTAAGAAAACCAGGCATCACTGGGGCACCTGGGTGGCTCAGTCGGCTAAGCGTCCGACTTCAGCTCAGGTCATGATCTCGCGGTTTGTGAGTTCGAGCCCTGCTCAGGCTCTATGCTGACAGCTCGGAGCCTGGAGCCTGCTTCAGATTCTGTGTCTCCCTCTCTGTGTCCCTCCCTAACTTGTGCTCTGTCTATCAAAAATAAATAAAATGTAAAAATCAAAAAAACAAAAAAAAAAAAAAAGAAGAAAAGAAAAGAAAACCAGGCATCACCAAAGCCAAGTGAAGAGAGGGGACAAGAACTGGGTTTGCTGGGCAACTGGTTTTTGTCTATAATGAAGACCTTTGTCTTCAGTGGCCAAGTTACATTCGTTAACATCTTCTGAACACTAGAGAGCTATGCATTATAAGGTACAATCAGGGCTATTTTCACTATTTTCACTACTATTACCTTATTGAAAACTGGTAGACAAGAGGACTTGCAATATAATTTTAAAATTGTGTCTAGATGTTCAAAGAATAAAGAAGTAAATTGCTACAGTTCCTGGAATATTTTTGATAACTTAAGACCATTTAAACTCCTAATTATTAAAAAAATATCACATCTATAGAAAAGTTGAGAAATAGTACAATGAACACTCATGCACTCTTTACCAAGATTCTGCAGTTGTTAACATTTTGAGCTACTTTTTTCTTATTAAATTATATTTAATTACTGAAGGTGTATGAAAGAAAAGAGCTGATATTATACCTCACTGCTAAACATTTCAGTTTATGTATCCTAGGAATATGAACAATTTTCTATCTCACCCAGTAAATTCACATTTATTCTACATTATTTAAGGTGCTGTCTACGTTTAAATTCTGCCAATCGTCCCCAAGATAGATTTTATGGCAAGTTTGCTTGCTTATTTTAGTTTGTTTTAAACTCAGGATCTAATCAAGTTATCATCCCCAAGGTAGCACGTTTATAGCACGTTTGTTCGTTTTATTTTTTTAAATTTTTTTTTCAACTTTTTTTTTTTTTTTTATTTTTGGGACAGAGAGAGACAGAGCATGAACGGGGGAGGGGCAGAGAGAGAGGGAGACACAGAATCGGAAACAGGCTCCAGGCTCCGAGCCATCAGCCCAGAGCCTGACGCGGGGCTCGAACTCACGGACCGCGAGATCGTGACCTGGCTGAAGTCGGTCGCTTAACTGACTGCGCCACCCAGGCGCCCCTCGTTTGTTTGTTTTAAACCTAGGATCCAAATACACCATATTTGGTTATATTTCTTTAGTCTCTTTTAACCTAGAAAATCTCTATGTACTCCTGCCTTTTTTCCTTTTCATGACACTGAGTTTTGTGAAGAGTCCAACGACTGTCTTGCAGACTGCCACATATTCTGTATTTATTTTATTGACTCCTCATAATTATACTACTTGTAAACATTTTTTAAAAAATGATTATTTTTGAGACAGACTGCATGCAAGTGGGGGGGGGGCAGAGAGAGAAGGGCAACAGAGGATCCAAAGCAGGCTCCACGCCAAGAGCAGAGAGCCTAAAAAGGGGCTTGAACCCAGGAACCGTGAGATCATGACCTGAAGTCGGATGCTTGACCAACCCAGCCACAGGTACCCCTACTTTTAGATATTTTAAGCAAAAATACTAAGGTAAGGTGACGTTGCGTATGACCTTGTGTATGCGTATGTTCGCATGAGGAACATAAAATGTCAGCCTGTCCCTCCACTTGCACCTATGATAACCTTAAGATTGGATTTTGCTAAGCTCTCTTAGGGAATATTCTAGGGAGCATTAACACCAAGACTTTTGGCCATTCCCTTTAGCATACTGCCTTTCATAGCCCTCCACTGAGACACATCCAAGCTAACAACACTGGGGACCAAGTGAGGCCATCAAGGCATGACAAGTAAGGGTAATGCTAGAGAAACTTCCCTTATAGCTTGAACCAATCTATCTAGAAGCAAGCGTGATTTGCATCCTATTGAAAATCGCATGTTAGAACTTATCCCCATAATACTAGATTCCTCCTGTAAAGACAGTAGGCAATGTACTGGCTGGTTCCCAGTTCTGGACATAACTAGGTGGGCAATGATATACCTACTAGAGCATCACTGACATTTGTTTTTGTTCTTTAAAACATTTCTGTGTCTATCAACAATGACAACAAGCAGGTGACTACACGGCAGAGATCAAAACTTGGGACAAAGGCAGGAGTTGACATTCTGTGGGCCACTGAGGCGAATATACAACCCGTTCAGTACCGGTGATGCATGCGTGCCAATCCAGCTACTTAGCAAGCTTGCTGTATTATGGATCCCAAAGCTCAGACCACATACAACTTGTCAGAACACTCTTTTCTCCGGAGACGGTTCTCATCAAGTTACTCAGGAGGGCAGGCCCAAGGGCTTTTCTCACTATGCATAATACATTGAAATGGAATCCAAGAAGAAAGGCTCAAATGGTTTACTTTCATCTTTCTGGCAAAAGATGTACAAAAAGAAAACATTTCTCTCCACTGAGGAGAATCCAGGAGGCTAGATTTGGACACAGCATGATATGGAGATTAGATGGATGTATGCAGAAGACAGGATTTTGCCTTCCTTGCTTCTACTTGACAAACGAGGAACAAGAATAGCTGTCTTTCTTCCTCCAACTTAGCACCCCCAATGCTTCCTAAGGGGCTCAATTCTGATAAGGAGGAAGCCAAGGAAAACCCTAAGTGAGAAAGGGCTATGTTAGCAGTTTTGCTGAGGGCAAAGGTGATTCTGTGCTTGTAGATGTATTAGTTTCCTATTGCTGCTATAACAAATTATCACCTGTTCGGTTGTTTAAAACAAGATAATTTTTTTTTCTCTGACAGGTCTAGAGGCCACAATTCCAAAATGAATTTCACTGAGCCAAAGCTATGGTGTCAGCAGGGCTGGTTCATTCCAGAAGCTTTGGGGAAGATTCTATTCCCTTGCTTTTTTCAGCCGTTAGTGGTCATTTGTATTTCTTGGCCTGTGGCCACTTTTTCTGTCTTCAAAGCACACCACTCCAGGGTCTGCTTCCTGTGTTAGATCATCTTCTCCTCTTTTATACTCAAATCCTTCTACTTAGCCTTCTTGTAGAAACATTTATGATTCTATCTAAGACCCACCCAGATAATTCAGAATAATCTTCCCATCTTGATATCCTTACCTACTCACATCTGTAAAGTCCCCTGTGCCATGTACAGTTACAAGCACAGGTTCTGGGGATTAAGATATGGACATTTTTCGGAAATTATCAGCCTACCTCAGTACCTTACTAATAATATACGTACCTTTCACCCATATGTGTCATTGGATTCTCACAACAAATTTTATGGTATCTGATTTTGTTGTCTATTTTATTTTTATGTGAGGCAATGGGAATTCAGAGAGGATAAATGACTTATGTGCAGGAAACCAATAGAACTTAGGTTTCAACATGTCTTTTCATACACGGCTCTTTCCTACTAACTCACAGTGAAAAGGCAAGAAAATGTCAGGAGACAGAAGGATTTCTAACGGGCTGGTATATCTGTCCAGCGCCAGTCAAAGAACAGAATCCACGCCTTACATAGACAGAATTTACTACAAAGAATTATTAACTAGATACAAGCAGTGTTTGCTCTGTGTGGTAGTCGGGGATTACAAAAATAATGACGCGAGCCGCAACCATGCAGAAAAATGTCAATAATCAATGAGAAAAATTGTAATTGTGCTATGAACTTTAGAAATTTTCATTAAAGTATTAAAAACTCTTGTCTGTTACAAATATGTAAGGAAATGAAAAGCGGAATAAAAGATTTATTTACTAAAGTATAATGTAAGGCATTAGAAATATGGAGGTATGAGGTCTTTTATATTTTCGAAAAACGTAAGAATGATTCGAACAGTGCTCGCTTCTTTCGGTCCTATAATTTATTCTCCTGAGCAAGCATCTTTTCTGTGCCTTGGCAAATTGTCATACTTCTTCCTGAGTTTGGATCAGCTCTCAACTTCCAATGTCATAAAAAAAAAATCTCCTAAAATTCTTTACTGTGAAGTGTCTTGCCAGGGTCCCTTCCTCTGGGACATCTTCATTCTTTAAGCCAAATCCACTTTTCTCATTTGTGTTGGAAAGCTTGTCTCATTAACTTCGTCTGGCCACATATCCACAGTCCCTCAAACGACAGCAATGCCAATGTTCCTCAATGGTCAGCTATTTCTTCCTTAACTCCATTTATATTTCATTTGAATTTCACTGCTAGAGGTACCAAGTTTTGTTTCTTTGTTGCCTTTTCATCTTTACTGGCCAGTTTCCTCTTTCCCAGACCTGTTTTCGTAAAATGTTACGTGGGTTTACCCCTGGGAAACAGGGAGCCAGCACCACCACGTATTTTGCTGTTTGTGTGTGTAGACTGAATAACAGATGCACAGTAATCATCCAGGGGGTTCTGGAAATAAACGACATGATTGGTCACTAATCATGATGTGCATCTGCTGCTTACATAGTAACATGCAGACTAAAGGGCTAGGAATGAAGTATATCTTTGTTGTGATTACTCACAGTTAATATACCACGGTAAGTAAAATTTGTGTTGTTAGGGGATTGATGCATTTAACTAAACTGTGGTAGCTAAAATCCAGGCCTAGGGGGACTCTGCAGAGAGCAAGGACGGTCTATATTAGAGAAGCTAAGAGGGAGAGAGAAGATCCGGGGCCGTCACCCAGGCAGTGCTGTAGGGGAAGCTATTACATCCAGGGATGAGGAATAAGGGGAAATGTTGGTATTTTAAAGTTTAGAGACTTGGAGGAGGGGCCGTGGGAACTGACGTTAGTCTTCTGAATAAGAGCTACCATGAGACTACTGCTCCTGGGTAAGAAGTGATGCTACAGAGACAAGAAGCCCAGAAGACAGAGCCGGCCCCTCCCCGAACCCTGCACCCCTCCCTTAGACCCCTGTGAGAAGAGCCTAAGGTGGAGCCTGCAGAGAAAGGAGCGCCATGTGCAGTTCACAGGGCTGCAGCCTTGCGGAGTGTAGGACAGAAGGCGGGTCAGAAGCCAAGCCTCGGGGCTGCAGGAACACCACAGTCCCAGCCTGGGTCAGCATTCCCTTCACGTTCTCCCTTGTGAGCCTTTCCTGCTCGTGCCCTCTGCAGATGTTCAGGACCATGGAGAAGCTATACAGTAAAATCTTGGTTTGTGAGCATACTTTGGTCCAAAAACATGCTTGTAATCCAAAGCGTCTCTATGTCAAAATGAATTTCCCCATAAGAAATAATGGAAACTCAGATTGAAAGGGCGGGCCTACGCCGGCCGACCCCATCTTGTTCTGTGTCCTTCACCTACACCACGCCTCCTCCCCTTGAGTAACCTCCCGCTCACCCATTCAAACTTCCTGATCAAAACACGCCCAGCGACCTGCGTAACAGGACTCTGACCCTTCCCCAGCCAATCGGCCGAGGCCACGCCCCTTCCCCAGCCAATCCGCTGCCCCTAGACCCCTATAAAACCTTTGTGCTTTTGAAACTCGCTCTCTCTCCCTGGTATCTCACTGCTGCCTCGGTGCAGGTAGGGGACTGAGCTCGAGCTAGCTCGAATAAAGGCTCTTTTGCTTTTGCATCGGACTCGGCTCCCTGGTGGTCTTTGGGGATCACGAATCTGGGCATAACAAGATGACTAGTTCCACAACCCAAAAATATTCATATAAAATGATTATAATACTGTAATATAAGACAAAATAATCAAATACAAAATATAAAGATAAATAAACAAAATAACCAGTACGTATCTTTGAAAACCTTTGTGGTCTTATAAGGGAGACAAAAGAGAGGACTAGTGGAATCATTGTCATCTATTGGCTCAATGGAATCTTTCTGCATGGGGGACATCGTATATATTCGCACAGGTGTTGGCTACGATACGGTATTAATAAACTCTTATCATATACTGTAGCTAATGTAACTGGCAATAAGACAGCCGAGGAAAGGGTCTATATCTGCAGGCAGCCTGACCTAGAATGAAGCAAAGCATTCCTAAGCTTATTCTTGTCTGGAAAAGCAAAGGACCGTCCATAGGTACGTTGAAGTGACAAAAAATACACTGGTGCCGGTTGTGGGCACCTTCCAACATTTGGAAAAATCACTGATTTCTGCCAAACATCGTGGCCTGAGACTGAGCATTCGAGCATGGGAGACGATCACCCACAATCCCACAATAAGACAGAGAGAGTGAGAGAGAGAAACAGAGAGACAGAGAGTGAGGGAGGGAGAGAGGGAAGAACCAGTGACTCAGCTGTGATCATGTGACATTCGGTGTCACATACTCCCCATACTGCAAGACATTGCTCGTTTATCAGGTTAAAATTTATCAGAAACGTTTGCTCGTCTTGCGGAACGCTCACACAACAAGTTCCTCGAAATCCAAAGTCTTATGTAACTGGAGCAAAGTTAGGGGCGGGCTCTCCAGTGGCAGGTGGAGGCTCTGCTGGCCCGTCTACCTGCATGAGGTGACAACTGGGACATCTTAGCCCCATTTGCAGTCATGCACTCAGGAAAGGCAGGAAAGCAGAGGAGAAAGCAGCGTGTATGGTGACCTCACAGGAAATGGGACTAGTGGACACAGCACACACGGGGCCAATACCTGGCTGACCCGTGTCATGGCGCACTGTGCCAAGAAGGCCGAAGTGCCACCACCCAACATAAACCTGAGATCGCCGACTACCCAGGGCAGATCACAGACTCTTCCGCTGAAACGCCGCTGCTGGACTTATCCTGGTGTAACCGGTATCCTTTTCCTGGGGTCTTCAAACTTTCACTCAGCTCTAATAACCGATTTTTCCACAGTCCTTCTGGCTCACCTCAGTAAGAATGTTAACTGTTTGGAGAGAACCTAATGTCTTTCCAAGCACTCAAATTCTTGAGCTTCCTTATTCCATACAGCAAACCTGTGAGATCTGCAAACAGGAATATTATTAGCCCCGTTTTACACATGAGGAAAACGTGCCTCTGTGGCTTTAAGCAAATTGTATCCAGGACTTCTCACTCCTAGTCTCATGTTCATTTCTCCCTAGGGAGCTACCCTCCAAACCTAATCCAGATCCTTCCCTCCCTCTACACACGTCAGGGGTGAGCACAGGAGGAGTTAATTTTTACAAGCCAGTCTCCACGTCTGTTCTTCTTTTTCTCCGGTCAGTTTATCAAGGTCTCCCGTGCCAGAGATCCTATGTGAAGTCTCTTGCAATCTATTGCAAATCTGGCTTGCTTGTTTACATCAGTAAGGGGCTTTATAAAGGATTGCTAGGGCTTGCCCCTGACTGTATTATTTTTTTAAATATATATGCTGAATAGAAGTCCTTTATTCTGGACTTCCTGGAAGTCCAGGAATGCTATACTTTAACATTTTTAATTATGCTAGAATTTCTTCCTGTGTATCCACGTATCTTGAATGACACTGGTGCATTCAACTTGGTGCATTAACTATGAATCATCTACTTTTCTAAAATCCTATTAATTTTCTATAGAATTAAATTAGCTTCGCTCTTAATGAGCTGTTATTAGTGAGGAGGATGTTTGTTCTCAAAGGGAACATTTTCTGTTAGATAAATATCCACACCCCAAGCAGAACCTACTCATGGGATCTTTAGATCCAGGCACGATCCAACCACTGATCTAACCTTTTTGTGAAGAGGGAGAAAAGTGAAAGTGGTAGTTATCGTCTCCAACTGCAGATTATATGAAAAGCACTACCTGGTCAAATTCGGAACAGGAAGAGAAGACAGTGATGATGATTTCAGAAGGAAGAAAAAGAAGTAGTGAAATTATCTCTCTGTTCCCACAGGCAAAGAAAGCCACAAGGCTCACTTTTCCCAACAATTTAAAACCCACGGCTTTACAGTTTCTGGACAAACTGCCAGGGTGTCTGTGGCAAAGTCAGAAATAGAAGCCAGGTGCTGGCTTCTCCTGTTAGTGCTGCCATCCTGTTGCTCTTAGACGACATGGAGTCAGTCCCTGCCATTTGTCACTCATGATGCTGAGAGTGTCACACCCAGAAGCTGCATGGTAACATGCACTGGGTCCACTGTGCTCAGTTCCCTTGGTTACAGGGGAAGCTTTGTAACATGTCCGACGTGTCTCCTGTGTCCCGGGTATGTTACAGAAATTCCATGTGTGTTTCACGTCAACCACCATTCCAGGGTCATTTTCACCAATGTAGATGCCCCTGCAATCAGAATGACTATTAACCAGATCTTGTTCTTGAATTTCCAGAGCAGGCTTCTTCCCACTTAGACCTGGAGAGAGAGAAAATCTCCACCTTCTGGATATTTGGGTCCTGAATAGAAGCTGTTGGTGCACAGTTTGTCACATCGAGGGTAAAGAGTAGAGAAAGAAATGGTCTTCCAAGGAGGGCTTTAAGGAAGAGATTCCTCATGTCCGCTGATGGGCAGTGCTAATTCAGAAAGAGGACATGGTGACAGAGACTCTATTTCCGGCTTCTTCCCTTGGAATGGTGATCATTGTTGAATGAACACTCTGACAGCATTTTCCATTTTCCATGTGCTTTCCCACTTTTCCCACTACATGCTGGACACTGCTACCATTACTTCCATCACACAACTCTCTCCATAGGTAAGAAGTTTGATTTTGAGGACAGGCAACAGTCTGAGGCAAATTGATCTGGTTTTGCCTCTGAATAAAGTAATCTGTTGGGTAGAAGTCGCCAGAGTGAAACCTAGTTCTTTGCATCCTAATCAAGACTGCCTTAAACATGCTTTCTCTAGGAAACCTCCCTTCTCTATCCCGATGACTTTTTCCTTCTTAATTGTGTATGGGAGTCGCTCGCTAATTTTGCCACCTATGCAGGGTTGCGTCCTCACGTCAGTCCGGGGGGCTCTTGGGGCAGAAATTATATTTAAAACATTTTCGTGTGCATCTAGTACAGTCCTAGGCATGTGGCAGATACCCCAGAAGCTCTTGTTGACAAGTGATGGAGTGCTGGCTTCCTTCAAATTTCCATAATTATCTCTCAATCCCCTTGTACTTACTTCACATATTTTTTAAATTTATGTTAGCATATGTGCTCCACTACAAATGTTTCTCTGCAGTTTTGGACATTAATTGCTGAGAGTTTTGTCAAGGATGTTCTTAATCTATCCACTGTTCTCCACCATATCTAAAATCCATGAAGGGGAAAAAAAAAACCCTTTTCTTTACAGCACCCAAAATGTCCACAGCTAGTTATGCAGCAGTTACTTTAGTGAACAAAATTTACTTTAATGAACAAAAATTACTTCAGTGAACAACTGGATTATTTTTAAGTCATCCTAAAACGTAAACTCTTGACCAATAAGAAGGGACGGGACAGCCTACCCATTGCCATCTTTTTCCCCCTGTGGATATCTCATGGTCTTCTATGGGATACTTAGCTGGAGAAAACACGTTTAGGTTCTCAGAGGCATCTCTTCCTGCAAAATCCAGGATGTCTATTAAAACACACACACACATATGTACACATGAAGAACATTTAGATTATGAGGGGTGAATGCTAAAGTTTCTTCTGAGGACTAAAACCCGTGCAATCTACAATGTTCTTTGTGGATTTCTAAACCATTTAATGTCACAGGTACACAGTATTAACACCAATAAAAATGCATGTATCCATCCAGGTTTTTTTCATGTTCCTCCACAAGCTGACAATGGTGACGTTTTCATGAGCAATCCATCTAAAATGAGTAGATTCGGAGCAGCCAGACGATACTCCAAATTTCTGTAAGACATCTGTCAACCATTTCAAATGAAGGGCAATTTTCAAGTTACTTTCCCCACATTGTTTTTTGTTTGAAATTTTGTTTTGAATTACTTTCGCGTGTGTATGGGGGGTGGGGAAGATGCCTGCTAAAACTGAATTTAAAATAGAGTTGGGTTATTTTCTCTGGCAAAATTTCATTTGGGTAAGGTCAGTGACTAGCACCTGCTTTTCTTGAGAATTTGCATGAACAGTACAGTTATGGATTTATTCCATACCTAATGTCAACACGTTGTCTCAAAAAAATGCCCATAGGGAGGGCCCCTCGTCATTCGTCATCTGGGGTCTGTCTGCTCTTCTGGCTACTCTGGAAGGCCATCTGGCCACTTAATAAAACCAGTATATCTCTTGGGTCTGTTCAGTGATGCCTACCAGGAATTTAACTTTTTTTTATAGACTTTCCCAATATCTGTCCAGACAGGCTCGGCAGATAATGTCCCTCTGCTATTTCCTACTTTCCGTGCTCTTAGTCTTGGAAAGTGTATGTAAGGCCTTACTGTGTGTGAACATAACCATTTCAAACGTATAGTCGTCAACAGTGGGTGGAAGGTACAAGATTGTGTTATTGGTCAAGTATGTTGAAAGCAGAGTCTGTACTTTGTGTTCTTCTGTTCTTAATATGAACAAGACTTGGGGTGGGGTGGAGGTTGGCTATGGAGCAAGTAACTGGTTCCAAGGACACTACACAAAGCCTGACTGTGTGAGTCTCTTCGGACTCCCTTCCTCTGAAGCTCGAACTTCAGAGGAAGCTCGGACTCTGCAAACTCCCTTCCTCTGAAGCTGGACTGCAACCTGCCTTCAAGGCCCAACACGGGGCCCATGTTTATTCAACAACATTCATCAAATATATACTGATCGCCTACCTGTATGCTGGACAGTAAGCTAAGTGTTGGGGAGGTAGTGAAAAATAAGACAGAAATTTTCTGGCCTCAGGGAACTTACATTCTGGTGGGAAATGTGAAAAAAAACAAAGCAACAAATCAACCAATAAATACAAAGAACAGGCACTGTTGGCACCTCCTCTACTCTCCCCCTCCTTTCCAATTCCCCTTGGCATTCACCTCTACACACAGAGGCCTGCTTCCTGCCAACACTTGTGACTCTGCCTGAGGGTTTTTTTTTTCTTCTTTTTTTTTTTTTTAATTTATTTTTATTTTTATTTTTTATGGTCAGGAGACTGTGCTTGGCCCCTGCACAGAGCAAACTGGAAGGAAAGGCCAGGGTGTTAAAACTCCTCCATCAATGCCAAACTGGAATCAATGCATAAATACACCAGCTTCCTTGCCATTCAGGTAGGACAACTCTGAGGCATGTTTTACACCGAGGTGAGGAAAAATTGTGAAAGATTCTGAAAGGAGCAAAGAGATAATTGGATGTTTTTTCAAGGGAATGCTAGGTGTGGTCTGGTGACCCTTAGGGCTTGGTCTACTCCATAAGGGTGTGCTCCTTGGATTGTCTTTGACTAGATATTCTATCCGTCCATAGAGACAGAAGTGAACTTCTACAGCACTGATGGTGAAGCAAATGTTTCCTGCTCATGACAAAATCAATGGATTCTCCCAGCAGAGAACAAGTCAAATTTTCATTTGAACTCGAAACATCTTACCGATTTCCTTAATAATTGACGAGTTAGACAAAACCTTTGATGTATATTCATTTTACATTTGCATGAGAGGCACGATTTTCCCTTTTGAAAAATTTCCTTCAGTACTAGCTTCCTTAGCACAATTAAGCTCCCATTGACTTCCTTCCTTTTCCTGTCCCACTTCTTCATGCTTTATCCCTGTTTCCTGGGATGACATTCTAAAGAAAAAGCTTCTTTTTCTCAAGTCTGCTTCAGGGAGATCCAAGACAAGTAAATCCTATTCCCTGCATCCCTGAAGTAACAGACTCATCACCTCCCTTACCTTTTATGCTAGAATATCTATACTGTTCTGTGAACGACTTTGTGTGATAAGGGGAAAGAATATTCTGGTTACTTCGGAGACTGAAGGAAAGAAACATAAAAGGTTAGGAAGGTGAGGAGGGTCTAGCAGTGAGAAGTCAAAATATGGAAGACCTCATGATGGAATCCCTCCTCAATCTTTTGTGAAGTTACTAAACTCAAAACATGAAGGTCAACCTTTGACTTTGAAGGGGCAGAGCTTTACGTCTGGTGATGGTACAGGGACAGAACTCAAATTGCAGGAATACAGAGACAGAGAGAAAGATAAAGAAATAAACTTCGCTGGGAAGCCTCAAGGTAAGTGCAATGAAAATCTTTAAGAATAGGAAGGTCCTAACTAACAGAATATGGCCCCTGAATTGGGTTTGTGTGCATTAATTTGTCTTTTTCAATAAACTTTAAGATGCTAGAACAGGACTATTTTACATTGCATTTGGTCCCTTTTAGAGACCTAGCGTCAAGTTATGTCCCCTAGTCCTTGTTCAATTGTATCATACAATTAAGAAACCAAGAGTTAGTGGTATTAATATCCCAGATTAATGCAGACAGAGAACCACCATTAATACAGAGTCTACAATATAATACTGAGTAATGATTTGATAAGATATACCCAAAGATAAATGTGGAGGAAAAAAGAAGACTGATTTTGCCACGCAAACCAGGTCTCCTTTAGATGGTTCATGTGGAAATTTGAGAGACTCCAGGATTTTCTAAAAACCCTATGTCAGTGTTCCATGGATGGAGATAAAAAGGGGGAGGCTGGCAGGCTGCATACCAAAGCCAACCTACCTCAAGAGTGTCTGTCTTCTTATTTGTTAAGGCAGGCAACAGTACCAATCCAATTTATTTAAGAAATTTACCAATAACAAGGCAAACAGAAACAGGGCACAATCATGGTTTACCTCTTTTGAGTTGAAATTACATCTGCCACACACCTGTTTTACTCAGCTCCTGCATGTGATATTGATAAACGATTACCAAGTTGGAATTTCTCCAAGACTGACCATTTTGGAGCCCAGACTCTTATGGCCTTGGAATAAAAGGCAGACTAGGGAGAAACAAAAACCTTTTAAAGAGCTTATTCTTAACACTACCCTCAGGAGGATGAAACATCCCCAGTATTCCTACCATGGATTTAAAGGTCCAAAACTACCACTTATGAGAAAGCTTGAGAATCTGACTGAAGTCATGTTCTATTGATTAATGGATGAATAATATAAGGCAGAAGGACCTGGGTTCTCTTTTTCAGTTGGGTTGTACTTTCTCATGGATCTATGTTGAGGAATATCAAGGAAACACCTTGGCCAGACTGTATTCCAGAATTTATGGTAACATACGCTAGTTCTGGTTTCAAGAGGGCTTCCTTTTTCTGGTGCATACTGTCTTAAAATTAAGTGATCGGTTAGAATACACAAGTCGGCAGGCCAGTCAAAACTTGTAAGTCCTGGAGAAATAGGAACAGCTTCAAGCACTAGCTCCTAGGTCAGCACCTCGCACAAAGTAAGGTCCAGTTAATCTGCTGGATGGTTGACAAGTATACCCTTCAATTTGTTAGCCATAGGTCATGGGCATTCTACCCTCACATACAGGCTTTGTCATGCAGTCTCCGGACTAGCACATATTGAGGAAATGTCTGGAAAACAGCCAGTTTCATTACCAAGTAAAGAACCATCATTCTCAGCAAGGGAAAGATGACTCTTATCTTGCACCAGTCTCTCCCACGCTCTGGCCTTCCTTCTGTTCCTTACGTAGCCACACTTTTCTTGCCTCTGAATTTTTGCATATGCTATTCCAGCTGCTTTGAATTTTATCCCACCTCCACTTCAAAATTCATCTTGAGTGTCACTCCTTCAAGAAATCTTCTCTGATCTTGTTGACCAAGACAAATCTCCCCACTATATACTATCATAGCACTGAGTACCTCTCCTTTGTAGCACTTAGCACAGTGGTGATTTTGATGCTTGGGATATTATTTAATGTCTGTCCTTTTTCTCTAGTAGCTCCATTAAAGCTAAAAGTGTACCTGCTTTTCCTCACCATTGTATCCCTAGCACCCAGCATGGCACCTAACACTTAAAAGATATTCAAATATTTGTGAAATAAATGGAAAATTAGGTTTCCCATAAAGCTGTCCATCTTGACGTTGCCTTGACACCCTTAAAATCTCCCCAGACTTTGTCTTCTGAGTTCTACCCCTCTTTTTTTCTTTTTTTTTTTTGCAACTGCTCACTTATGTGGCCTTTCACTTGGGGTTTTTTCAAAACTTTTTGCCCAGATGTTCTTTGGCTTCTTGATTTCCTTGTCTCTACCATAAGCATGGTGTTTGGGGCTAGTCGTGATTGGTCAGGTCAGATATCAATCAGACTTTGAATTGAATTCCTGGACAATTTAGAGCCCTACTGATATCAATAATTTCTGACCCCTCACCAACCCAGCCCTCTGCTCTGAGATCCCAGTGATAGCCCAAGAAGAATCTTCCTCCCAAGAAAGCTAGTTTGAAATTCATCCATTTGTTTCTGTCTCTTGGAGCTGCTCCTGAGGCCACTAATACCTTTGTAAGAATCTTAACAAATAAGATCACTTACTGCCATTTTCCTAGGAACTTTGAGGACCCTTACCTGGCATTGAAGTGAGAAACTGTCACTCCTATTTAATGACTTAAAATTTAAATCTGTGCCATGTGCAAGAAGAGAAAACCATAAGGATGGGTCCATCTAATTCCCTTGACATGTGCACAGAAGCATAAGCACTGAGAATTGGCAGTCAGAGCCTGAGGTTCTGGGGAGAAGGCCAAGGCAGTCTTCACATTTATAGGTACACCTTCCCTTTGCAATTTTCCCTAAGTTCTGTGTGTGGATAACCTCACTTCCTAAAGGCCTTCTAACTGCTGTAAAGGGAAGGAAAGATCTACCAAAACTTTGTTGTTGCAAGAGCAGATCTGGCCAACTTAAAGTGCTGTTGAGAAAAGCTATGTCCTTTCTAAGCATCAGTATCCAAACCCCATGCCTTCTGATATTCTCCTTAGCCAACTAGAATGGAATTTCTCATTCTACCCCTCTTTTGTGTGTGTGTGTGTGTGTGTGTGTGTGTGTGTGTGTGTGTGTGTGTATTTATCTGGCAGGGTCAGGTCCTTATGGAATGGGGGATTATGTAGGAGGAAGAGGAGGAACATGACTAATGTATCTATGAAAGAGGCCATTCTTCACTCAGCCATTGAGGACTAGAGCTAGGTTATATAAACTTCACTTAGGGACAGCATGGAAGGTGGAAAGACCACGTTTTTATGGATTAGTGACTCTCTTTTCACAAATGGCAGAGTAAATAGCATCAGAATTTTAGCTGACTGTAGTTGGAATAATTTTTCTATTTCATTATTCTTAAGTTCATATTTAACAAGAAATGATGACACATTTAATCACTTCTTTTTAAGTGTTTGATGGATTGAGCCTATTTTTCAGTAGATAATAAGTTACACAGCTCCATGACATGGTAGACGGAAAAGTCTCCATTCTACCTCTGCTCTCATCTGTCCACCTGTCACTTCTTCACAGTTCCTCTGACTACTTTTGGAAGACATCATTTAGTTTAGCCCTCTATCTCCCATATTGCCTCTAAACAGGAGGGAATTTACTAGATTTAGGGACACAGTGCATTTCATGAGACATAATTTATTCATATTGCATAGCAAATGGATTGCCCCACCATTCACAAAGCTAAATTGAGCATCAGTAACATTTTTTTTTTTTGAGACAGAGAGAGAGAGAATGAGTGAACACATGCACAAGTAGGGGAAGAGCAGATGGAGAGGGAGAGAGAATCTTAAGCAGGCTTCACATCCAGCACAGAGCTCAATGTGTGCTCAATCCCACAACTGTGAGATCATGACCTGAGCCAAAATCAAGATCAGGACACTTAAACAACTGAGCCACCCAGGTGCCCTGAGCATCAGTAACATTCTGATTCTTCCATTGCTAGGTTCTCTCCTGTGAGTAGTTTGGGGCATTTGGGGGGCACCACACCAACGTCCAGTACCTCATCAACCATTCACCTGATGATCCCAACCTTTTGGACATGATGGCAGTTGGAAAACAAACAAACAAAAAAAATCTTTACTGATAAGTAATTATTTACCTACCTGTATCAAAAATTTCTTTTGTAGTTGTAGAATGACATTTCCTAAATCTACTATTCTTTTCACATATATCAATTGCCATTCTTCTATAAAGTAGAGCTCTCTCAGCTATCAATTAGAACTATGTGGTAAACTTGAAACACAATTTCTCCTGGAAAAACAGGATAAATGCTTCATTTTCTCCTTTCAAATTACTAGTTGTCAAAGTTGAATCAGTTCAATAGTTCCCTCAAATGGTAACCAATTTGTTTTTCGCCTTTCTTGTGAGCATTCTTTTTTTTTTAATGTTTATTTATATTTGAGAGAGAGAGAGTAAGAGAGCATGAGCAGGGGAGGGGCAGAAAGAGAGGAAGACACAGAATCTGAAGCAGGCTCCAGGTTACAAGCTGTCCTCACAGAGCCCAATGCAGGGCTTGAATTCACGGACTGTGAGATCATGACCTGAGCCAAAGTCGGATGCCCAACCAACTGAGCCATCCAGGCACCCCATTCGTGTGAGCATTCTTATAGATGGATGCATTTTCAAATATTCGGTGTCAGTACAAATACTATTCTTTCTGATGCTTAAATTGTCATATCTTTGGCCAGTTGGAAACTCAATAAGCTGGATTCTGTGTCATTTGATAGGATCCAAATAATCCATGAAAAGTTTGATTGCTCATGACCCTATACCCTCCTTGTTCTAATTGAGAAATCAGATATTTCTTAAAGAATCTTAGCATTTTTGATAGGGGCCAAAGATATTAAAAACCAAACACTGGGCATGAGGAGTGTGTATGCTCACAATGCGACCTTCTTTCTAGGCATTTTCAGCGCTAGATAATAAATAACTTTAAAAAAAATACTGGTTCATACTGATTTTTCCAACTTATTTTTAATATTATATTGTTTTTATTTAACTTCTTTGATTTTATAACTAAAATTTTCTTCCACACTAGAAAATTTTAATTCTAACAACATTAATATAATAATATTATATTGTTATAATTATAATAATATATGATATATGTTATATATATAATGTATAATTAATATAATTATTTCATAGAAAAGAACATAAAGAAAATAATTTCAAAAGAGTAACCCAGTGCGACTAAAATAAAACTTTTGAATGTAGTTTGCAATTTATTTGTGGTATAGAGGTTCCTCAAAAAATTAAAAATAGAATTACCACATGATGCAGTAATTCCACTTCGGGGTGTTTAACCAAAGAACACAAAAACACTAATTGGAAAAGATATATGCATCCTTTATCTGCAGCATTATTTACAGTGGCCGAGATATGGAAACAACTCAAGCGTCCGTCAATAGAGGAATGGATAAAGAAGATGTGGTATACATATATAATGAAATATTACTCACTCATAAAAAAGAATGAAATCTTGCCATTTGCAAGAGCATGGAAGGATCTAGAGAGCATAATACTAAATGAAATAAGTCAGACAGAGAAAGACAAATCCTCTATGATCTCACGCCTACGTGGAATTTAAGAAAACAAAACAAAACAAACAGGAAAAAAGAGACAAACAAACTGCCTTTTAAATACAGAGAACAAAAAAAGTAATTGCCAGAGGGAAGGTGGGTGGTGGGATGGGTGAAATAAAGGAAATAAAAAAAAAAATCAGCTGTGGTTTTTGCACACAGAATATATCCCACTAAAAATATATACCCTCTACCCCATTTTCCTCCATCCTCTATAATAATCATTTTAGTAAATATTTGTTTATACTGCCAAAAAATAACTCACCAGAAAGAGCTGTGTTCCAAAATATTTGTTTTAATTATAAGCAAATACATATTTAAGTTCTTATCATTCTACTTTCTTATACAAACAAAGCACACTACATAGACATTCTGTCCCTTGGATCCTTAACATTTATGCCCTGAAGAGAACTCATCTTCACACAGAACACTGTAATCTGTTTCGTTCTCTCCTTCTGTCTCTCTGTCTCTCTCTCTCTCTCTCTCTGTCTTTCTGTCTCTCTCTCTTTTTAATGGTTGCATGTTACTACATTCTGAGAATGTATAATACTTTACTCAACCAAATACCCTATTGGGGTCACTTGTGTGATTTCCTACCTTTTGCTATTGCAAACACTGCCACAACGAATAATCTTCTCTATATATCATTTTGCACGTGTACAAGGGAATCTGTAGGCAAGAATCTCAGCAGTGAGATTTCTGAAGCGAAGAGCAAAGGCATCTGTAATTTTGATAAATTTGCTAAATCTTCCTCTCTCAAGGTTATTTGGGTTATTTCAATTTTGCACTTCCATCTGCAGTGTATTACAGTACCTTCTTCCCAACAGTCTCACCAACACAACATGCTGTTTGGGGGTATTTTCCCTTAAGCTTGTTAAGTATTAAATGCTATCTAAGTGTTAATTTGCATTTCACTTATTATGAATGAGATTGAGCATCTTTTTATTTTCTTTTTGTTTCAGGCACTCGTGTGTGTATGTGTGTGTGTGTGTGTGTATGTGTGTGTGTGTGTTTTAACTGTTCGTGCCCATTTATTTTTATTTTCACTAGAATTTTTCACTTTGATTTCTAGATGTTCTTTGTGTAACTAGAAAGATTAGCCATTCGCCTGTGATATGAATTGCAAATACTTTCCCAAGTTTTGATTTTGCTTATGGCGTTTGCTTTCATGCTGAATTAAAAAAAAATAATTTATGTGGTTAAATGTATATTGCCTTTTTTTTCCTGGATTTCTAATTACTTTCAAAGTTGTATAAGTTTACTTTTTTTTTTTTTTTTTTTTTTTTTTTTTTTTTTTTTTTTTTACAAATCTGTGTTAATAAATTTTTTTTAACGTTTATTTATTTTTGAGACAGGGAGAGACAGAGCATGAACAGGGGAGGGTCAGAGAGAGAGGGAGACAGAATCTAAAACAGGCTCCAGGCTCTGAGCCGTCAGCACAGAGCCCTATGCGGGGCTCGAACTCACGGACCACGAGATCATGACCTGAGCCGAAGTTGGATGCTTAACCCAGGCGCCCTTGTGTTAATAAAATTTGAGGAAAACTTTTTGCCTGGACCTTTATTATCAATATGGCCCCAGAAGTTCTATGGTGTTTTTAAGAAAATCATGTAGAAAATTAACCGTTTAGCTTGGGAGAGTAAAGGAGTCAGAGGAGAGCAGTGTGTCCACCACAAATGGTAGAAGTAAGCCCAGGTGTCTGTGCAGGATGTAGAGGTTGTCCAGAGAAGGAAAAGAAAAATAGGATAGGAGAGTTAACTCTAAACTCAAACTCTTCTCCCTTAAGTCTCAGTTGCCTTGTACTTCTCCTTCTAGTCTCTCCTGGATTTTCTAGGCTTTTCCACGAATAACCTACCTAATCCAAAAACTCCTCAAAATTTATCTATAGTCCAGGTTTCTTTTCAGAGAGCCAGATCCAATTCTATTGGTCTTCAGAAGGCCCCATTCGAAAGTTTCCGGGTACCTCAAAATTCACACATCAATAAATTGAACTTACTACTTTCCCCATACTTCCAACTTCTTGCACATCTTCTTACTCAGGTTATAACTACTGCCATCTCTCCCAGTCACCCAAGTCACAAGCCTGGGAGACCGCGGAAATCCTTCACCCTGCTGTAACACAAATCTATAAACTCCTCTCTTTAGTTATTCTCAACTCCCCTTCCCTCTTACACACCCCTATTCTAGCTTATTTCCTCTTCATTCTCCACCCCAATCATGACATGGCAGTGCCTTTCATATGGTACTTTCATGGCTTCCCTCTGACTCTAGAATAAAGGCTGAATTTCTTCAACTAACGTATGAGTATTAGTAACCTTACATTCAATGACAAGTTATTTCGTGCCAGCTGCTGTTTTCATCTCTACATGTGCTGTCATATATCATTTAGTTTCCTTAATAGGCATAGGCACTATTTTATCCCCACTTATTTTTTTTAAAATTTTATTTTAGAGAGAGAGAGAGAGAGAGAGAGGGAACATGAACTGGGTAGAGGGATAGGGGGAGAGAGAGAATGCCAAGCAGGCTCTGCTCTGTCAGCACAGAGCCTGATGTGGGGCTTGAACCCATGAATAGTGAGATCATGACCTGAGCTGAAATCAAGAGTCAAATGCTTAACACACTGAGCCACCCAGGCACCCCTGTAAATAAAATTTTTTAATAATGCTTGGAAAAGGCCAATACTCCCTCCAGTTCTTGGTCTTATCCCAATCTCCCAATCTATTTTATTTTATTTTTTCCACAATATTCACCATACCTTTTAGGAAATGGAGTATTTTTTTCCTTTCCTTTGTTCCAAGTGAAATAAATGTAGTCCAATGATCTCTAGATTTTATCATTGCTAAAAAGATAGTACTAATCCATTGGTCAGGGTAAAAGAAAAAGCCAAACTCTTCAAGCCTGAGGGCAACTTCTTCTCACAACAAACTCACTTTTACATATCATTACTTTATTTACTTTGTGCAGAACACCTTTGGACATATTGTTCTGTCTCCTACCCTGCCAAATAAATCAACCAATTCTCCTCTCATTTTCCCCCTTTCCAAGCATTCCTTCAGCCTGCCATCATCAGGAACCCAAAACTTTTATTCACTGGAAAAAAGAAAAAGGGTTTTCAACTAGTCTGCACAATGTCCCAATGAGGTCAGCACGATGGCATCATCCTTGTCATTTTAGCAGCAAGCAGACCCAGCACAGAGACTATGCCGCTTCGCCCAAGGCCATAGCACAAGTCGGTACCAGAGCTGGAATTCAATGGGAGGAACCCTGGCCCTTAGCCCTGGACGCAGACCCAAGGTCATGTTAACCTAAGAATCCATTTCCCTCAGTTTCACGCTCAAATGAAGATAAGAGGATGGGAAAACAATACAGCTATTAAAGAAAGGGGCTCTTCCTTACTGCCGAAGCCCACACAATTAAGAAACTTCTGAGTTGATGTACAACGATAGGAGATTCTTGTGCTCCACTCGTCTTCATTTTATGTTTTTTCCCCGCAAGTGATGGAAGTAGCCATCTCTGCGGTCACCAGAGAATCGACACTTCATGGTTCTGACCCTCCAAAAGCCTGTCCCTAAACATAAGCTTTCAGACTTGCCCCTGGGACTATTTGAATTCAGAGCCTTTAAAGGGAGGAGAGCTGGGTTCCGTGCTCTTACCTCCTGTAAGAGAAATTAACCTTGGCCACTCCCTAAGCCAATGTCTCACCTAGCAGCTGTTTGCACCTTCTCTCTCAGAAGAAAGGTGCAAGCGGCTCCTCTCTGTAGTTGCTCTGGGAACAGGGGCCCCAAGCAGCCTGTTGAGGAGGCAAGTGTTCTCAAGAACCATTTCTTGGCAGCAAGCAAAATTTCCATAAAGCTCTTAAATATAATAAAATGTAATTAAATTGCCACGTTGCGTTAGCGCTCTTTGAAGTTTCATACTTACATAATAAACCAAGTCATAAACCAGGACTCGAACTGGAGATTGTATTCCTCTCTACAGATTAATTCTCATTAATTATCTACTTGACCCCTCTGGTTATGGAGAAGTAAGTACCTGATGCACCGTCATTTGTGCCGATAAAAGTTGTAAATGATGAACTCACCCCTAAATATGCAACTCTCACACACACACTGTCACTTTGTAGCATTTTGAAAATTAGCACCTGTGCTTAGATATCATATTCTCGCAGTCTCATAAATGACTTCAGAGACAGGAGTATATTCTGCATTTTTTTTGGCCTTTATTACCCTTGAGTATTTCAATTTTTATACCAAGTGGTACGTTCTCTGACGAAAAAGGCAGCCCCTTACAAAGCTGATTTCTTGCTAACCCAATGTGCACAGATCTTAAAACCATAGATCCAGCCACAATACATGATTTGGGAGGTTTTCTTCTCCCCATTGCCATGGAGAAATAAGGTTTTAGGGCTTCATTTCACCTTGCCATGCAATTTTACAGATCTGCTAATAACCAGATGGACAAAGGAGGCTTTTTTCATCAAGACCAGTGAGAATTTACTAACTCACAGGTTATGTCACAAAGACTCATTACCTGTGACTCACAGTCAATGAAAGCTACTTTCAGTGAACTCTGAATCTCAGAGCTGAAAATTAATTTGCTTTTTGTGCAGGGCTGTTTATGTGTATCTGGTACACCCATGTGTGTTTCAGCTGTCTACAAGTACTTTATGCGTTCTTTCTTCCTGGGCTGCAGAGACTGGGGTAACTCCAAGGATGGGAGTACCTCAATATAGTGACGGAATTAGCAGAGGGCTGCTCAGAGAGCCAGAAATGAATGACGACATAAAAACACAGTCTAGGAAAGTCTTGAATTGAATTGAAATAATGCTGTTGTTTTTTTTTTAAAGGACAATTTTTATATCGATTCTTAGCACTGGGAAAATGGCCAGACTCAAACAGAGAAGAAGACACAGAAGAGAATCACACAAAAGGAGGATGCACCAGCAGTGGTGAAAAATTAAGCAAGAGTTGAACAAATCAGGAGACTATAGATGCTGGAGAGGATGTGGAGAAACGGGAACCCTCTTGCACTGTTGGTGGGGATGCAAACTGGTGCAGCCACTCTGGAAAACAGTGTGGAGGTTCCTCAAAAAATTAACAATAGAACTACCCTATGACCCAGCAATACCACTGCTAGGAATTTACCCAAGGGATACAGGAGTGCTGATGCATAGGGGCACTTGTACCCCAATGTTTATAGCAGCACTTTCAACAATAGCCAAATTATGGAAAGAGTCTAAATGTCCATCAACTGATGAATGGATAAAGATGTGGTTTATATATGCAATGGAATACTACTTGGCAATGAGAAAGAATGAAATATGGCCTTTTGTAGCAACACGGATGGAACTGGAGAGGGATATGCTAAGTGAAATAAGTCACACAGAGGAAGACAGATACCATATGTTTTCACTCTTATGTGGATCCTGAGAAACTTAACAGAAGTCCATGGGGGAGGGGGAAGGGGAAAAAAGTTACAGAGAGGGAAGGAGGCAAACCATAAGAGACTCTTAAATACTGAGAACAAACTGAGGGTTGATGGGGGTGGGAGGTAGGAGAAAGTGGGTGATGGGCATTGAGAAGGGCACCTATTGGGATGAGCACTGGGCATTGTATGGACACCAATTTGACAGTAAATTATGTTTAATATAAAAAAAGAAAAAAGGAAAATATTTACTTTGTCAAAAAAAAAAAGAAAAATTAAGCAAGAGTTAACCAATGAATAATTCAACCCAATCAACATTTTATTGTGTTCCTTTGGCAAAATCCTACTGTGTCAGGTCTCAGGAATCAGTCACCTTGAGCACACTTAAGGAACTACACCAGATTCATCAGGTGATAATTGCATCATAAAGGATAAGGAACACTATCACGTCAGAGAAGAGCAGGTGGTTACTGTAGGCAGACCAATGTCAGGCTGCATCAGCAGCTTGACTAAGCCTTTAATAGAATATTTGGAAAATGGATTAGTTAGAACTCTTTGGGTTATAGATAACTGAAACTAACACTAGTAAATTTAATTATAAAAGGAAAAATTAGTATTCTAATACAAGATTAATTCATTGGACCCTGGGGCAGGTATATAGCCAGTCTTCAAAAGGGACTAGAACCAGAGGCCGGAACCTTGGGAATCCTGTAGGTATCTTCTCTCCAACTTCCATCTCATTTATGTTTCTACCTATTTATCTGCTTGGTTTTGTACTCAGAGACTAGTTTTCTCTCCTTCCAGGATGGTAGGGAGTTCTATTCATCCCCCCCAGACCTCAGTAGCCAACAGTTTGCCATGTTCTATCTTTTTTGTCTAGGAGACCAGCATGGCAGAGATTGGAATCTAAATTCTCTGAAGAGAGCTTTTGATTGGCTCAGGGTGAATCTGGTGCCCACTAATGATCAAGCAACAGTGTCTGAGAGTAGGTGTGGAGTATGGGGTGAGGCCAGAGGGAGGTCATGAACCAGCTGCAGAATGTAAACTGTGTTAGAGAAGCAGAAGCGGTTTCCAGAAATCAGGGTCAGAGTGAGTTGGTTGATCAGACCAAACACAGACATTTACTACGGAGAAATAAGGTAGATGAGAGGACTTGCTGGAGAGACTAAGCAGACAAAACAAGAAGAAATGATGGTCATCTACACATAGCTATGTAAAAAAAATTCTGGAAAGGGCTTGAGAAGATTTGCCGGCAGGTGCGTAAAGGCAAAGTAGTAATATTTTTAATATTTCAGTTATTTGGCGAGTTTATGTCCTTGTCATAGTCACGCTGATGTTATGAACAAACAACATTAAGCAACATAATCGAAGTTGTAGCAGGGTGCTGGAGACTATGTTTCCATAGATTTTTAGCCGGTGAAACCTGGCTCGTTTATCATGTCTAGAAAAGAAGGGGGAGGTGGCAACAAGAAAAGGGTGAAGACTTCTGCTCCACGCCTACTTTCTGCAATTTCTCAAAATGTCACCAAAGCTAAGGCAAAGGAAAGCATTGAGAAGGCAACTGGGTCTATGGAGAAAATGAGTCTTTTTCACTCACCATGCACGCAGTTTGGCGGAATCAAGTGTTTCACAGGGCTACGTGGCTGTGCAAAGGGCTTCCCCACAAGCAGCACCAGCTTCCTCTGGGGTAAAGGCTTACAGTGTCAATATTCCCAGGAAGACCTGTAAAAATGAATGAGGTAAGAGATTTATGAGGTCACCCCCCCCCCCTTGTCTTTGCCAACCAAGGTAGAACTCTCCCCGACCTACTCCCTGGTCAATCTTATCTAGTCATTCTCTGAATAGGAATGAAAAGAACAATTTAGGACTTTCTCAAATGGTAAACATGACTATGCAGAAGGCTGTCTGTGTTTGCATTCTTATGTCTAACCATTTGCCTGATTAAATTGATATTTGTTTTTGTTTTTGTTTTTGTTTTTGTCATTTTTTCCCACAGTAGTCAAAATTGGTGTTGACCATGAGCATGGTACACAACTGGAGAATGAGGGGGAAGGGGAGGGGGTTGCTGCAGTGGTCATATCAGCACGTGACAGAAAACAGCAAAGATATAGAGATTATGCAAATGTCCCTCTCAAAATCTTTAGACATCTCTGTAAGCCTGACAGTGCATGGGGCTAACGGAGGGAGCCTCTGGACACATTTTTGCGTATAGCAGGCCTTCACACCAGGAGATCTCACCCTGCCTTGCTGACTAGGAACCTGATTTGGATCATGTTATGTGAAGGAAAAATGTTCTTAACTCTTTTCTCCAATATATTAGGTAGACAGGAACAGGCTTCCCTTTAACCCCAAGCATTCAAATCTTCTTTTATTTGCCCAACAAATACCGAAGCTGGGGTGAGGAAACTTGGGAACACAGTGAGGAAAACATATTCTGCTTTTTTATACAATCTTGATTGCTTATATAGACCTTTCTGACAAGAACAGAACATGAGTCCCATTCCACTAGCTTTGGTAAGGACTCCAGGACCAAAAATTCGTTCTTGACTTTGAGTAGTAAGTAGCCTCTTCTTGTGCATCTGAACTGACATTTTAATTCTTAATCAATACCCTGACACCCTTTCCCCAGGCCTTCATTCTTTTGACTCAAAAAACCCAGATTTAAAAAAAAATAATTCATAAAGAGTTGGGAAACAAGAAACAATTGAGCAAAAGGGGAAAATATTAGAGCAGGAAAAAACAATGCAAACCAAAACCTAGGAATGCAAGCCACTTCTCTCACATCAGACAAATGACCCATCTTGCAAGCAAAACAAATTGTACATGACTTCCCAGGGAGTACTGACTGCCCCTACATAGTCGCCTTATTTAGGCAAGGGAAGGCTCCCTGCTTGTTTTTGGTTGTTCACCTGGAAGAAAGCGGAGCAGGTGACCCTCCCCAAAAGCTTCTCCAAGGATCACATTATGCACACAACCTCCTGATTTCTCTACAGCCTGGCAGAGAGTTGCTTGCTGGCAGTGTGAGGAAATGAAGACTCATGAGGAAACAGGTGCTTGGAACCTCTGAAGATCCCCAAATGTCCACTGCACCATTTCAAAAGAAGTGGCTGAGGTTGTTCTGAAGCTTTGTGAGGCCAGGGATTGTCACATCCTGTAGAATATGGCCAAAAGACTCTGATGGGATAGATTTCAGAGACAAAGGCAGCAGAACCATTTTTAATTGTTGCGGTAAAGTCTATTACTTATATACCACAGGCAAATAGACGTCACACTTTATTAAAAGTCTGAAAGAAGAGCAGAGTTAGAAGGGAAATGACAGTGTACCTGCTCCTCCACTGAAGAAGCCTCTGAGCTATTGCGTAGTTATGGAAGGCAGGCCCCACATTTCCAAGTACTGATACTAAGAGGCAGAAGCAGACAATAAGGGGATCTCATGGCAGCAGTGCGTGTACTTGGCTGTTAAGGGTCGAAAGTCAAAGAACACTCTGGGGTCTGCATCGTGCCATGACCTATAGGAATCAGTACCATGAACTCAGCTTAAGCTTTTGAGACTTGTAAGGCCTGTATTGGAGCCCATCTCTACTCAGCATGCCAACTGATCACCCCTCTGGTTCAGAACAGGGAAGAGGCAAAGCTCTGGAAGAGAACATGGGATAAGGGCAGATGGAAAGAGTTCGGGTGGAGATAGAATAAAGCACCTCTTCTCACTCTGCTTAGGGAATACATGTTCCCTGAGGCCCAGGGAGCATGGGACTTTGTTCACATCTGTATATACTAATGACAGTGAGCTTGGCTCCATCTTGGGAGAAGAGCAAATGGCTTTGAGAGCGCAAGCAAAGAGTAGGCATCCCAAAGTCATTGACCACACATGAGGGAGTGGGTGAAGCCATCTGCATATTAGACTTGATAAATGTCTTGGAGAATTTTCCAGTGTCTTTGGTTCAGCAAACCCCAAAACACATGTGACCAAAGAAGTTCTTTATTTGCCTTTATTTTAAACCCCTGCGTATTTTTAGGACAATGATATCCATATGTTCCTGTTTCATTTACACTTAACTCATTAAAGTGATGTTTGGTGAGTGTCATTTGACAGATGTCCAGAGAGTCCTCTGTTACAATTTTATGAGCGTTTTGAAAGGTTTGCATTCAGAATCCAGGAGCCAGCTAAACCAGATCTGAACAAAACCCAGTTTGGCTTGAGATGTAAAATTTTTGAGGCTCTGCTGGATCTCATTCTTGGCAAAATCCCTTCTCTTGTCCCAGATCCAAAGCCAAAAGGCTGCTGTGCAAGCCCAGCCCCGGAAGAAGGGTTAAGGGAAGTGTGTCAGAACACTTAATTGAAACAACGAACCCAAGAAATGTCTCAAGCAAATAAAATATCCAAAGGGAAAATTTCATTTTGAAGTTAGTTCCTACCAGCTCTTATCAAATGGCACGTGAAGAGCAATGATCAGATTGAACCAAGACAGGGAAGAAATAGCAATTGATTGGGATATGAAACTCAAGTTTCTTTGCTCGGATAGATTCCATCAAATGCTTTATATTTTTCATTAAGGATATCAAAGGAAAATATAAAGTGTTTTATGGGATCTGTACAAGCAATGAAAAGGAGAGAAGAGTATCAATGATAAGCCAAAGCAATAAATAATTTTTAAAGATCTAGTATGAACTGGCTAGATAGAGAGAAATAGGGACTCATCTATGATTTGTGCATGCCGGGGAAGAAAGTGGGTCTTTCCCTTCCAAAACTCTTCTAGATGTGAAAGAGTTAATGGCCAGCAAATCAGGCATGCTTTCTACTCAGAAGGAGTTCACGGTGTAGTGGGAGAGACAGAAAACCTAATTCAACCACCCGTAGAGGAAATACCTGATTATAAATCATGATGGAGACAATGAAGAATAAGAAAAGGGTGATATGAGAGTGACAAAGAGGAAAGCTAACTTAGTATAGGGGATCTGGAAAGGCTTCTCCCAAGTAGGGATACTTTTAGAAGATACAGAAGAAAGTAGAAATGAGGTAGAAAGTGGTCCAATTACTAGGCAAAGGAAAATGTATGCACAAAAACTCTGAGCTGGAAGTTGGTCAAAGAAGGCAGCTGAGAGCTGGAGAGGAAGCACACAACCAGACGATGCTAGCTTTATCCAACTTTCAAGTGGTGTATTCCATTATCTATGCTGGACGAGGTTTACACAAGCTACATTATCTGCTAGGCTATGTTACTCTTGGTTTTGTTTTCCCCCTGAAGCTCTGTACCCTGCCTTTCAAGGCTGTATTCATGCATTTTTTTCTTTGGCATCTCTTCCAAACCTAGCTTTCAGGTATCTTCATCCTCTTAGACAGTGGTCCTCAAAAGCTTGGTGGTCTCTGGGCTAGTGGTATCAGCATCACCTTAAACTTGCATGAAAGGAAAAAGAGGAGAGGAGCAGAAGCAAACATTTGAAAGCTGGGCTGGCCCTCATGGTAAGCCATGTCATTCTCCTACTGAACACAGCAATCTCGCAGAACAACAACCTCATGCAAGGTTACTCTGAGACCATGATAAAATGACACAAAACAAGGCCACTTCACAATTTTATCTAAACGCAGACAACAACAAGGTCATTGTGCAGCCCACAAATGACTAAACATTTCCACTCCTGGCCAAGATGAGTGGCTGCTACTTCTCTCCCAATTATAGCTTATAGTCTTGCAAGTCTCCCCTTCTGAAAGATAAAATTTATTCTAATGTCCAGTCAGAGAATTGCCCTCATTTTCTGACAACATTGAGTCTAGAGCAAATTCCCACTTGTTTATACTTTCCCTCAAATCACTCAAAGTTCACCTCCTATAGTAGAGCCTTCCTAACACCCTCATACTGAGACATTCAGGGTTCCCTAAGGTCTGTGTTCTCCCTTACTGCAATGAATAATAAATCCAACCTAACTACAGGTATGTTCCTGGTGGTCTTTGGCTGAAGGGCATTGACATGTAGGCCCCACCTCAGATCTAATGAATCAGAAACTCTTGGGGTGGATTCCAGCAATCTATACTCTAATAGGCTGTTCAAGTGATTATGATGCACTCTCCAGTTTGACAACCACCCCTCCAAGGCAATGGTTCTAAGTGCTGGCTCCCCATTAGGATATGGATGCCTGAACCTCCCAGAGATCCTGATTCAATTGGTCTAGAAAAGGGTTGAGAAATCTGTACATCTTTTTAATGTTTTTATTTTTTATTTTTGAGAGAGAGAGAGAGAGAGAGAGAGAATGCACATGTGCGTGCAACACACACACACACACACACACACACACACACACACACACGGAATCCAAAGCAGGCTCCAGGCTCCGAGCTGTCAACATGGTGCCCTACACGGGGTCTAATTCACAAACCACGAGATCACGACCTGAGCCAAAGTTGGATGCTTAACCGAATGACCCACCCAAGAACCCCAGAATCTGTACATTTGTAAAAGCTCCTCAAATGATTCTGTTATTCAGCCAAAGTTGAAAACCACTGCTCCAAAATAGTGATTTTGACAACAACACCACTGAAGGAGAATGTCTGGATTTGCAATGTGTTCTTATCAGTAACAGCCACTTGCTGCAGTTTACAACCAATTGCTGGGGGACCCAGTTGTAGTTTTGCACCTTCCTATCCATGATATGACACTGTGTCCTGCCACAGAGGGTGAGAACTTTGCTCTGGGGGACTTTGGTCTAGTGCCTTGGTTTCTTGGTCATATGTCAACAAACTTAGTCACATGCCATATCTTCTCTCATACTCAGCTACCTTCCTTCTTTCTTTCTTTGTTTGAACAGAGCTCAGCCATGCACACAATTATATAAGTGTAATCTGTATATACTAATATGTCAGTATCGACCTATCAAGAGGCGTGCTCATTTTTTTAAGTCTCAAGATAATTATAGCTTATGTTTACCTTGCGCTTAACTTTGTACCAGTCACTAGGTTAATAATCCTTAAACCATCCTAATGAGGTATCATCTTTTTTCACAGATCAGGAAACTGAGGTTTGAAGAGGTTGAGTAGCTAGTCCAAGTCATACAGTTGGTGAACTGATGGGGTCAGGTTTCCCACGCAAGCTGTTATGCACCAGAAGCCACATTTCTGGCCACCTACTCAGCTTCCTCACTCAGATGGCCACATCTCCTTCATCGGTTCCCCTCTTGTATCTCCATAATCTTCTTTGTGTTTCTTGACTCTCCTCTCGGCATGATGTTTCCAAGCTTTTGTGGGGTAGGGGTGGAGGTGGGGAGGGAAGGAAAACTTCTAGCATGCTGAGATGTCTGTCCTCTCAGGAACAACAAACTCTTTCTCTAGGCTTCCCCTCACCCCCCCTCCCCCAGAGAAACGTCCTTCTCTGTCCACAGCTGTGTGGCAAAAGGAAAGTGGTCTCGCTTAGTATTCAGACAGTATGGCACACATTCAAACTGCTGTCCTGGTACAGAAGGCCCTTTCAGCACTTTAAAATGTTTTAACTGTTTCCTGCCCCAATTTGTGTGTTATATTAACATCACGGGATAATTTTGAATAAAACATCTACATATTCTTTCTTTCCTGTTTCGATTTCTACAACATGGTCTTTAGGCTCAGGATCACTTATTCTTTCTCAAATCCTTTTGATCAGTTTCTGTATTTATATCTTTTCAGAAATAGTTTTCCACCAGATTTTCCAAAGGATTCATCATCATGTCTGTGAGACTTGTCTTTCCATGAACATCATAACCTGGCGTGAATCCAAGGACTGGAATATAGTGGCCGTTCTGCCATCCAATAATAAGATTCCTGAGAAGCTAGTGGTAAAGATGAAATGAGTTAACTATTCAAATCACTCTTATGAGTACAGGATATGTACCATATTTCCAATTCTAATATTAATTTTTATTTCACATTTAAACATCTGTGAAATTTGAATGTCTTAGAAATAATGATTGATGTTAAAAT
Source organism: Lynx canadensis (assembly GCF_007474595.2). Lineage (NCBI taxonomy): Eukaryota > Metazoa > Chordata > Mammalia > Carnivora > Felidae > Lynx > Lynx canadensis. The sequence continues at coordinate 134,932,784 of NC_044303.2, read as the reverse complement.
GATAATTGACATTTCTGGGGGGCATCTTTCAGTCTTAAATTTGATAAAAAGTATTAAAAAATTCTCCATAAATCTTATTCTTCCTCCTCTTCCTTCTCTTCTTCTCACTCCTACTTTATATCCAAAGATTACCAATTCTCACCAGGCATCTACGTATGAGAACTACACAGAAGGTTCTTTCTCCAGGTTGTGTGACCAGGCTATTAACTTCTCCCCCATAAGGTGCGAGAATAATACTCACTGTTGTTTTTTTTTTTTCACTCCTGAGTGAGAAGGTAATTCCCATCCATGTACCTATAGAACAGATATTGAGAGTCTACTATGGGTCATAAACTCTGCTCTACATTAGGGATACACCCTGCCTTCAAGTAGCACATAGAGCAGGACAACAGTGCAAAAAAATAATTAAGAACAAGTGACTGGACACCATAGCCCTCCCACCTAGGAGTGTTAACATCTTATCTACTTCAAAGCAGGACTTGGAGATTCCTGCGCAATCTTAAAAAGTAAACACAACTCCACAGTAATAAAGATTTTTGAGGTAAAATGAGAATGTTCAATTTTATAGTACAGGGAAAAACTCAGTAAGAAACCTGAATAGATGTTTTTAACTTCCTCACATTACCACTTTAATTGCCAAACATTATCTTCCTCACAACTTTTTTTTTCCATTAATCACTCTCCTTTCTCTGGCTCCAACCCATTCCCCTCTACAGCATGGATCGATATCCCCTTCCCATCATTTTCCATGCCAACACACAAATATGTGCATGTACACATGCCTGCACAAACACACATACACGTGCATCGATTCCCTCTGTATCTTTTCCTTTTCTCAAAGATCTTTAGCTCTTTTTAGTTCCTCCAAATTATTTACATCCTCACACCCATCAACTTTCTCCACCTCTTAACATTCACCTTCATCAGCACATAACTTTTCACATGACACAAGTTGTGTATGTGTGTGCACGGGTGCACGCCAGAGAGAAAGAGAAAAAACTGGCAAATAAAGGAAAATAGAGTAAGTGCCAATATAATAGGTATATAGAAAATAATATAAGAGCACAAGCACTTAAGAGCAGTTCCTTATCCTGATCCCAGAGGAAGGATCAAAGTATACCAGTTATTCTCTATATCTGGGGATATCTGGAGAAAATTTTAGTTGTCACAGTCAGAGAGGAAGTGTGGTACACAGCTAACATCTATTGAGTGGAGACCAGAGATGCTGCTAGACATTCTATAATACACAGGACAGACTCTATAACACAGATTTTTTCTGGCTTCAAATGTCAATAGTGAGGTTGAAAAACCCTGAGTTACACATTTCATAAGAAAAGTGGCAGGTGATTACAGTTTTGAAGGAGGAGTAGAAATTTCCAATAAAAAGAGTGAGCAGAAGAAGATTCCAGCAAGGAAAAACTGCACGACAGAATTTTAGAAGATCACTTCGCTTGAGAACTCTTTCAAACATTTACAGAAAGTTCATGTCGAAGATGTGGAAAGTCACAAGAGAATGTTGCTCCCAGAAAAATGCCAGAAAATTGAAAAATTGTTATTATTTTAAGCCCACCAGAGAGCTGAAATTGGAAAGTGACCTGATGAACTAAAATCCAAAAGTGGACCAATCTCTCCTAACAGAGATGGGAACCACGACTGTTTTTATCTCTAGAAGAACACAAAAAGAAGGATAGATGAATCATAAATGAGGGTCAGAAGAAAATAGCTGAACTTCCAAAGAATTTTTGAAGGCAGAGTGTGGGCTGAGTATGAGACTGAGAATCTCTCACGTGTTTTGTGTTTTTCTTTTCTTCTTCTTTCTTCTTTCTCCTTCCTCTTTTTTGAGTACTTACTTTCTCACTTTCCCACACTACAAATCACTCCAGATTCATCCTGTATATTTCCCAGCCTCAGCAATTTCTCCCAGGATTCTGTTTCTTTACATTGGAGAACAGTATTAGAAAATAAGACCTGAGTGTTGGGTGTCCTTATTTGTTTTTACATTGTCATTATATTTTCCTTGAATTCTTTAGATATATTTATAACAGTTGTTTGACCTCTTTGCTAATACCAACATTTGACTGACTTTTTTCCTGAATGAGGCTCACACCTTCTTATTTCTTTGAATGTCTCCATATTTTGTTGTTGAAAGCTGAATATTTTAGATAATACATTATAGCAAAACTGGATTCTGATTTTCTCCAATGGGGATTTTCTTTTTAATCACCTGGGTTTAATTTTGTGGAATCTGTCTCTCTGAAGGTATGCAACCACTGATATATCCACCCAGATTTTTAAAATTCTTATTTTCATTTTTTTACCTGGCTTATTAGGGGTGGCTCAGGAGTCTCTACAGCATCTCTTTCGCTGATTGATGAGCCAGTGGTAGGGCAGATATTGTGCTTAAATGTTCCATCCCTAAGGTGCCTACCCTTTTCTAGTGGATCTGTATGTGGGTTGGAAAATGCAATCAAAGTTCAGGCTTCTGTGAAGTCTGTTCCAGCTTCTACCTTCTGCCAAGACTTCTCAGGTCCCCCCTGCACATGTTAGTAGTTATAGATGTATGAAGATGGGATATGACAAGTGCTTATACATCTCTTCTATGATTTTCTTCTAGGATCTCGTTTAACTTATGACCGGTCCACCATTCTCACCAACTGAGACTAGAGCCTCAGGCTAGCAGAGCTCTGCTTTTCCCTTTTTGCTGTCTACCAAGTTCATTACTTATATTGACAACACTACCAAGTATGGATTTTCTTTATCTGCTCCAAATCATGTAAGCCAACCAAGCTTACTGATTTTCATGGATAGCCGCACCCTGATAATATTTTAGCACAAAGGGAGATGTTGCCGGGTAGTAGAAGTATACGGCCCCAAGCAAGATGACTGAAGATTCCCAGTGTGTGTACCTGAAGTTCTAGCAGTTGTTCATGAAGAAATTATTCACTACTGCCATTTGCCTTTGCTTTGGTCAATTTCCCAAGCGCTGAAATGGTTTTCTTTTTGACAATTTTGTCCAGTGTTATGCTTTTGGTGGTGGGGATATTAGCCTACCTCTTCACCCCACTGTTGCAGAACTCTGTCTCTTCTGGTTTCCAATAGTTTTATTAAAAACAAGACCAAAAAACAAAACAAAACAAAACAAAACAAAACAATTATACTCTCATTTAGCAGAGGAGACTTGGAAGATATGGACTCAGTAAATGCACTGCCCTATTAAAACCAGACATAGGTGACCTGATTATTTAATATTTTGCAGTTTGAGTGACAAAAGGATACAGGAAAAGAGAAAGTTGTTATATGAGGGAGATGTCTTCTATAATTTTTTTTTCAGAGTCTCCATCTAGTAAGTAATTTCCCTGTTGTATCCCAAATGAACATCTAACAAGAAGAACCTACTCACCTCCCCTAGTTCACCAATAATCCCTAAGCCCCCAATTAATTACTCCTTTTCATAGCTGTGGAAAAGAGCAGTCTCAGTGCATCTTATATCTGGGTCAAAGAAAAGCCACAGAATGAATAGCGAGGACCCTGTTATCTAAAGGGAAAATCCAGTGGTTCCATGAGTTTTGAATTTCATAAGTATGTTTTTGTTTTTTGTTTTGTTTTAGAAAATCAGGGCAACTTTTACTTTATCAAACAAAGACATTTTTTAAAACAAACATATAGGCCACTAACTGTCACCATCATTATATAAAGACATCCTATCACCTCCAAAATAGGAAGTTTTTGATTCCAATAATGCTTGTAGTTGTTTCTTATTTTTCCATATAAGACAGGATTTTGAGCTGTAAATACATCTCTAGGAGGGGCATAAAAACATATTTCTGGGTTACACAATCAGGGACAATAACCAAACATGCTTTCAGATGACTCCAACGGAGCCCATCTTGCCTGAAGTTGGCATAGGTATTACAGTTTATGTTGCTGACATTAGACAAGGGATATTACCACCAAGCCATCAGCCACAGCTCCCTCCAACATAGAGTTCTGCTACTTCTGTCTTATCCTGGGTTCCCTAGAAAACAGAGCCTAAGGCAAAGCTTACATGCTTACATTACGTAGGCATGGTTGATTAAATCATTGGCTATACGACTGAAGTCAGTCTCTAGCCACCCTTCCTTCTCTGGGAGTCAAGAAATAGAGCTGAAATCCCCAACCTCTTAACATGTCAGTTTTTCTGGCAGAAGACCCCATCCTAAAGATATCTAGGGGCACAGCTTTGAGTCACTTCATTAGCATATACTCAGATGTGATCCAAAAGAGCTCTTTATGAGTAACAAAAGACCTTCTTAGAACTCAGGAATTCTCAAAGTTTTTTGAAGTTCTGTGCCAAGAATCTGAGCCCCTGGAGTAAGCATGTGCCTACCTGGGGACAAAGACCAAATAGAGTGTTTGCTATATTACAACATGGATGAGTGAATCCAGGGAGAGTATAAAAACTGGGTCCAGTATAGTTACCAAATGGGTTTCAATGGCTCTTGCTTCTCTTTCATGTTACTGGCTTCCAAATAGAAATTTCAAAGGCCCTGAGTAATGAGTAGAAGGGCATATGCCTGCCTCTGGACATATGGATACAAGTACTCAAAATGAGAGAGATTCCTGCAAACATGGGACATGTTCAAATTTGTCAATTGTACTGTACTGTAGACTTCTGAATTTTTATCAGAGTGCCCCCAAAACTGCTTTTTTGGAAAAGGGTCATTAGACAACATATTTTTTTCTACGAGCCCTTTTGCTGCCCTGCTATAAATGGGACCCATTCTCTTCTTTGTGATTAGTGAACGGTATTCATGTCTTCCTAGGGGACTTCAATACAGTTGACTTGCTTTAGACTTGAGGTTCAAACATAAATTATGTGAAGCAAAAGTTAATGACACCATTAATTTATTTCATCTAAGTGTAGATTAATTTAAGGAAGGAGAGGAATGCAAACTAAGAAAAAACTTAATTTGTATTTAACTATTAAGTCCATATTCATTGGTAATTTAGTCAGTATCTAACAGACGTCAATCACTCTCTCTTATGTTAACACCAAATCTCACAGCAACTCTAGGAGATAGGGATTTTTATTTCCATTTTATAGACAAAATAACTGAAGCCCTACTATTAAAAAACTGATGGCACAGATGCTCCATGGAAGAATAAGAATTCAAACCCAGGACAGGTGACTTCAAGACTGACGTTCTTATTAATCTTTCTCAGCTGCTTTTTGAAATGCAAAGTCGCTTTCAGCTACTCTAGGAATCTAGATAGAGTTTTACAGCTCTGCCTTCTTTTGTGATTTTACAAAACCAGTTAAATATGCTCAAAATGGAAATAATTCTCTCAAAGTCTCTTCCAGGAAACTAAAGAAGAATTCCTTCTTCCAGTTTAGAACAGAGTGATCTCAAATACCACTTTCATTTTGACTCACACTTGACACACTATTATCTTCCTTGATTTTATCAATATTGATAAGGGAAACATTTATTAACCACAGCCATGGTCTAGGCTTTGCACCAAATAGTTCTCATTGAACCTTTCTCTTCTAGTTCATTCTGGCCCTTGTCTACATGCTCCTCTATGGTAGGTTTAAATTGTTTGGGATGCATTAAGTGTGTTTGGGATCACACCAACTCTCATCAATGAGTTGGTGTGATCCATGAGCGAGGGGATATAACCTCCACAGTGTTATCCTTGAGTGAGGATGGTCCTTGAGTGAGGGGACACACACCACACTGTTAACCAGTAGCTTACGTTGAATCAACACTTCTTGAATGAAGATTCAGATCATTTAATGAATGACAAGAAGCAATGCCTCTTGTAGGAATTACCTGTTTATTTCCTTTGTTATACAACCTTCTCAAACTGAATATGAAGTTAGTTGTCAACAATGCAAAATACTATGAAGGTGATGGATAAAAAAAGAGGGTGCAAACAGGGTCACTTTTGACCTTGAATTGGTAGGTATCTTGGTGCTACAGTAATAGGGGGGTAATTTGGCAATGGAAGCACAGTTTTTCAGCCTAATTGTCCCTCTCTGCAAGGAACAGAGGGAGGATATGAGTCCATTGTAATACTGAGTCCTTTCTGTGAAAACAAATAAACACAAGGGACTTAAAATCAGAGCATCTTAACTTTAGGAGGGGCTCTAGCTGTGAAAAATATATTTAGGAACAGGTTTGAGGCCTGGGAGTTGTCAGGATAAATTTTTTTTTTACATAATTTTTTAATATAATGTTGGTCTCATCCATTTTGGATCTTGACTTTGCACATGATCTAATAGCAACCTCTCACTCTTACAAAGGTCTCATTACCCAAAATATGCTTTCTTAAAAAGTGAAGTGAGAACTGCTCTTGGAATAATGTCAGTCAGTGGTGTCTTGCTTACAACTGTCCCACTATCCTATGAAAGTAGGGAGAATAGTATGGAATTAAAACAATGGCTGCCATTCAGCAAGGCCAAGGCTTTGAGGCTAAATCCATAGGAAGACACCTGGTAAAGCAGAAGACAGTTTCGGCTTCTCTATGGAAACATATCTCAGGTCCACTTGGCCTACAAAGATTTTTTTTTAAGTTTATTTATTTTGAAAGAGGGAGAATGTGAGTAGGAGAGGGGTAGAGAGAGAAAAAGGGAGACAGAGAATTCCAAACAGTCTCTGCACTGTTAGCATGGAGCCCAACAAAGGGCTCAAACCCATGAACTGTGAGATCATGACCTGAGCCAAAACCAAGAGTCAGTTGCTTAACTGACTGGGTCACCCAGGTGCCTCCAACATATATTTTTTAAAGAGTAGACAAGTCAACAAGGCAAGACCAATAATTTTCATCAGTAAATGTGAAGATTAAAAAAATCTGCTTCAGAGGTCAAGACAATTCAAGGAGGAAGAATAGTCTTTACAACAAAAGGTGCTGGGGCAAATAGTAATCACATGCAAAACAATGAAGCTAGACTTCTCCTTAGATAAAATATAGGAGTAAAATGTAGGAATAAATCTTCATGACTTTGGGTTAAAGCCTTCCTAGATAGGACACTAAAAGCACAAATAAAAAAAGAAAGAAAAAGAGATAAATTGGACTGCATCAAAATAAAAAAGAATTTTGTGTTCCAAAGAATACCATCAAGGAAGTGGAAAGACAGCCTAGAGAATGGAAGAAATATTTGCAAATCACCTATCTAGAATATGTAACAAATGGCTAATGTGGTCATGAAAAGATGCTCAACGTAATTAGCTTTAAGGACATAAAAATCAAAGCCACAATGAAATACCAAACCATACCCACTGGGATGGTGAGAGTCAGAAATATAGGTAACAACAGATGTTGGTGAGGATGTGGAGAAATTGGAAGCCCTACACACTGCTAGTGGGAATGTAAAATGGTATTGCTATTCTGAAAACACTGTGGTAATTCCTCAAAATTGAGAAGTACCTTATAACCCAGAAATTTCCCCTAGGTATATACCCAAGAGAAATGAAAACATGACCACATAAAAAAGTCCACACAAATGTTCAAAGCAGCATTATTCATAATAGGCAAAAAATGGAAAAAAAAAAACCTCAGAATGTTCTTCAATTGAATGAATTAATAAAAGATTATGTATCTATACCATGGAATATTATTCAACACTACGCTTTCAAAATTCTTCAAAAATAATTGACTATTTAATGCAAAAACAATAACAATGCATTTATGGGCTTATAAATTATCATAATCAAAATATATGACAGCAATAAGACAAAATGCAAGAGGAAATAAACAAAATATAGTGTTGTAAATTTTAATTTTATATGTAAAATAGCATGCTACTACTTTAAATTAGACTATGATAGTTAAAGATGCATGTTGTAATTCCTAAAGCAAGTAATCACATACATTCAAACAAAATTATGTAACTAAAAACACAATAAAAAAGATAAAGTGGAATAATAATAAATAAATGATAACTCAAAGAAGAAAGGAGGGGAAGATGAATAACCAAAAACAGACTGGTCAAGTAAAAAATAAATAACAAAATAGTACACTTAAACACAACCATATCAATAATCACACTAAATGTGAATGGATGAAATTTTTTGATTAGAAGGGATAAAATTGCAGATGGGATAAATACAGTAAACTTAATTTATACAATGTTTACAACAGATGTACTTAAATTACAAAGACACAGATTACAAGTAAAAGATTTGAAAAGATATACCATTTAACGCTACTCAAAAGGAACTTGGAGTGGCTAACATCAATGTCAGACAATACAGACTTTAAGATATGAATTAGCTTTAGAAACAAACATAGACACCAGGAAGACATAGCAATCCTAAATGTGCATGCACCTAAAAACAAAGCTTCAAAATATGAAACAAATAGTGACAGAACTGAAGGGACAAATAGACACATCCATTAACTTTCATTGGAAGCTTTAAACATTTCTTTCTCAGTATTTGATAGAACAAATGAAAAAAAATCCATAAGATAATAGTATTTTAACTGCACTATGAAATATATTGATCTGATATTTATAGAACACTGCATTAAACAAGTTCATAATATATGTTCCTTTCACAAGCATTTATTCTTTTCATGAACATGTATTTCTTTGAGGTGCTCATAGAGCATCCATAGATTAACAAATTCTTATTAATAAATGACACTCAATAAATTGTCAAGGATTAAAATCCCATGTGCTCTTACTTCAACATAAGTAAATCAGAAATTCACAACAAAAATATCTGAAAAATCTGAAAATCTATATATGGAAACTAAACATACTTTTTCTTCATGTTTATTTATTTTTGAGAGAGAGAGACAGCACAAGAGGGGGAAGGGGGCAGAGAGAGAGAGACAAAGATCTAAAGTGGGCTCTTCTCTGACAGCAGTGAGCCTGATGCGGGGTTTGAACCCATGAACCCTGAGATGATGACCTAAGCCGAAGTTGGATGCTCAACCAACAGAGCCACCCAGGTGCCCCTAAATAACATAATTCTAACCCATGGATAAAGATGAAAATGCAAGGGAAATCAGAAAATATGTTGAAATGAACAGCACAACTTCTCAAAATATATGGCAACTAACAGTGAGTGCATGGAAACTTACATCATGAATGCATATATTAGAAAAGATACTTATTTAAATATTTAAAATCTACAACCTTAGCTTTCATATTAACAAGGAAAAAAAGGCAAATTGAAGTCTAAGTAGTAAAAGGAAAATAATAAAATCAAGAAGAGAAATAAATGACATAACAAACAGAAAATAAAATAAGAATTAACTTTAAAAATGATTAATAAAATTGATAAATCCTAGATGGGGGGGATGAAACAGAACATCCCAATACATGATCTATAAATTAAGAAGATAACAAGAGAGGGTTTGTAAGAGATGTATGCTACAAAAACTGAAATTTTAGATAAAAAATTAAATTTCATTGAAGAATACACTTCAAAACTGACACAATGAAATAAAACAAAGAGAAATAAGTAGGGGCAGTAAGAAGAAATAAGAAACAAAGAGAAATGAATCTAAATAGCCCATTATCTATTATGGAAATGGAATTTGTAATCAGAAACTTTCATAAAGAAAAACTCCACACCCAGACAGCTTCCCTGGTGAATTCTAAAAATGATACAATTTATACATATTCTGTTCAGAAATGAGAAGGGACCATCTCCCAACTCTTGTAATGAGGCTGGCATAATCCAATACTGAAACCAGACAAAGGTATTGCATTGAAAAATTATAGGTGTAAAAATTCACAACAATTTAACAAATTCAAGCTTGCAATATATATTCAGAATGCTGCATCAAGACCAAAAATGTTTATCTCAGGAATGCAAATTTGCTTTAGCATTCAAAAGTCAATCAACGTTATTCAACAATTTAAAAGAAAAGAGAATAAAAAAAATCATCTTAATAAATGTAAATTCACTACCCATTTTTTTTTTCAGTCACAAAACTAAATATAGAAAAAAAGATTCTGTCTTAGACTGGGAATAAGACAGAAAAAAAGTCCCCCACTATTTCTATTTACCACTGTGTGCAAGAGAATTTAAAGACAACCTGCATAAATTGGTAAACACACTGTATTCATACATTAGAAGATTCAAAACCATTAAGGTGGCATTTTATCTGAAATTCATCTATAGATTATAAAAGTTCTGAACCAAAATTTCAACAGCTTTTTTTTTTCTTTTAGAAATTGGCAAGTTAACTGCAAGTTTATATGGGAACTTAAAGACCTAGAATATCCAAAATTATATTAAGGAAAAACGTGTTGAAGGATTTATACTACCTAATTTTAAGACAATATAAAGCTACAGAAATTAACACAGCGTGGTAATAGTGAAAGTAAATGGTAAATGACAATGTAGAAACTAATTATTGAAATAGGAAACAGGGTCTAGAAATAGACCCACCCATTTAAGTGAGCCATACATTAAGTGGTCCAAACAGTCCTTGTTTTCTGTACATGCAACTTTGTGTAACCCTTTCCCACATTGTATAAGGGCTGGTCTGTGGGACTAATGAAATATGATAGCACAGAGCCTGCTTGGGGTTCAGTCCCTCCCTCTGTCTCTCTCTCTGCCCCTCCCCACTCAGGCTGTCTCTGTCTGGAAAATAAGTCAACTTAAAAAAAAATAAAATAAATTATGACATTCTTTATCTGCCAACTCAAATTTGCGATTTAACTGATTGAGTGAGGGTTTCAACTTACTGTAAATTTTAGTTTGGAATATCCACTTGTTTTTCTTTCCATAGTTTCTATTTCCTATTGAGTCATTAACAAATTAAGAGAACATGGCATTCCAACTCTTTGAATACTTCAATAGCTGCTTTGAGGTCTTTGTTTGCTAAATTCAATACCTGGGACCACTCCGTCAGACTTTACTGACTTCCATTTTGCCCCTAGGAAAACAGGGTACATTTTCACATTTCCTTACATATCTGGTAGTGTTTTTATTGAAAATTGTACACTGTGGATAATAACTGTACAATTCCACCATCTATTTTATGTTATTCTGAGGTTTGTTGGCTTTTTAATTTCAGTTAATAGTTAACTTCGTGATTTAAACTGCAAAATCTGTCTCCTCTGCAGTGTGAGCCACTGATGATTTTGCTTAGTATTTTGGGGAGGAAGGTGAGAATGTCTGGGTTCAATAACGGTCTTCTCTGTACTTTTACAGATCAGCTATTAGCCCATTATTTGGGCAAAGATTGTGTTCAGACACCTCAAGCCTGTAAGTGTTCTACCTTCTGCTGACCAAGCTGTGTGGGTTGAATACTGCAATAAAAGGCACAGCAAGTTCATAATTCTCCCAAGGCTTTCTGGAATCCCTGACATCTACATACATACATACATACACATATATGTATGTATGTATACTGTATACTATGTGTATATATATATATAGTATATATACTGTATACATATGTATACATATACCATATTTGTATTTATATATGTATATAGTATATCATACATATACATATATATTCACTACACACATATATACTATATATACACATATATACACTATATATACATACATACATACTATATAAACTATATATACACTATATATGTACATATATATATATATACACTGCATATTTACAGTATATATGTATATCTACTATATGCATATAGTGTATATATGTATACTATATGCATATAGTGTATATATGTATATCTACTGTATGCATATAGTGTATATATGTATATCTACTGTATGCATATAGTGTATATATGTATATATACAGTAGATATACACTGTATATACACTATATATAGTATAACAGACATGCAAGAATGTAAGAAGAATTAATTTATTCTGGTCTTCTCTGCCTCTATCTTTCTTCTAAATATTTTGTTTTTTAAAATTTATTTATTTTGAGAGAGAGAGAGAGAGCAAGTGCCAGGAGAGGAGGAGCCAAGAGAGAAGGAGAGAGAGAGAATCCCAAGCAGGCTTCATGCTGTCAGCTCAAAGCCTGACACTGGGTTCAAGTTCACCCATCATGAGTTCATGACCTGAGATGAGATTAAGAGCCCCATGCTTAACCGAACCAAGCCACCCAGGTGCCCTTCTCTTTCAAATCTTAAATTTCAAGTTTCTCCGCCATCTTTCCTTAAGCTGCCACCTCTGCCTGGTAAAACCGTAGATGTTTAACACTCATGCTGTGGTGAGGTGGGATCAAAATTTCCCCGGGAAACAAGGCCGCTAATAGCCATTCTTACCCAATGTGGTGGTAATTTTTCCAGAAGTAAACACTATTCAAAGACTTATCTACTTTTGGTCATTTTCCAGTGCCCTAAAAAATTTGTCTTAAATAATCCTGTCATGTTTTATTCTTTTTTTCTCAGAGAGGGATCAGCCAACAACATCATGCCATTACTGAAAGTAAACTTTCTGTGTAAGTATTTTCATTCATTAATTGAAATTCCAGATGCTTAGCCTAAGGATATAATTGAATACATGGACAAAAAAGTTATTTTTTAAATGAGAAATTCTATCTCAATTGCCAGCAATTGGTTATTTGCTAACTATTTTGTGTATCTATAGAAAATTAACAGTACTGTGTAGCCATTAAAATACGTAGAGGGGCACCTTGGTGGCTCACTCGGTTAAACCTCCGACCTCAACTCAGGTCATGATCTCACAGTTCGTGGGTTTGAGCCCCGCATCAGGCTCTGTGCTGACAGCTCAGAGCCTAGAGCCCGCTTCAGATTCCGTGTCTCCCTCTCTCTCTGCTCTTCCCCTGCTCGTGCTTACTCACTCTTTCAAAAAGGAACATTAAAAAATATTTTTAAAATATGTAGATAAAATTAATTGATTTGGTATAATATTTACAATATGATAGAGTATGTTTATATCACTAAAAATATAACTTATAAATATACCCATTGGTACATATAGATATTCTACAGAAAAAGTTTAGAACACAAATACTAAAATGGTTTAAATTAAGTAGTCAGAATATAGGTGGGTTGTTTTCCTTTAAAGTTTTCTGTTTTCATAATATTCTACACTGAACATTTTTCATTTTACAGTAATAAAATAATGAATAAATTCATTATGAAAATAAATTACATACATAAGGAATCCCTTCCCTTATGATTCTAGCTCTCAGGGGAGTCTTTTCTAGATATTCTTCCTTAAACTTAGATAGGTAAAAAATCTGTTTATGCTTGATATTATGGCATAAAAATATCCACAGCATGAAGAAACATGGTAAATTATAGCAGAATTTTAAAAAAACACATTACAAAGGAAGCACAAATGACAATTAAGTCATTTCAAACCTTCAAATCCCAAATTTACTAATCTAGCCCAACTGTGTTACCCAAAATCTAGATCTAATTGATATTAAGTATCTCTAACTGGATAGCAACTAAATTCAAGATAACAAAGTTGGAGCTCATTTTTTTCCTAAATTTATTCTTCCTGATCTTCCATTCTTGGAAAATGGTATTATGGCCTACCTAGTTACTCAATCTGAAAGCCTGGAAGGCTTCTATTACTCTTTTCTCTGTATTGCTTTTCTTCATAATTGGTCACCAATTCTTAAAGATTGTCTATTCTTAATATCTCTGAACCTATTCTTTTCTCCCCAGTTACTAAGACCTTTGTCTTACTTCAGAAAGTCTTCATTTCTTAACCAAAATAGTCAACAGCCTACAAACTGGTCTCACTGACTTCAGTTACCTGAAGTCCTTTAATTAATTTAGTATTATATTAAGGTAAAATTTACTAACACATATATCTTAAATGAATACATCGTAAGCATTTGGTTACTTTTGACAAATAATACACTGGTTATTACCACTTTGAAAAAAAAAGAAAACATTTTCATAGAACCCTTCCTAGTAAATTATCTTCCCCATTAGCAGCAACAACTGATAATATTTCTATTACAGTAGATGAACATGGTATATTCTAGAACTTCATACCAAAAGAATCACATAGTATGTACTTTTTTGTGTCTGACTGATTTTACTTCACATTATGTTTTTAAAAGCATTCATGATGTTGTTTTCATTTTTTTTTTTTTTTTTTTCTTTTTTTTTTTTTTTTTTTTTTTTTTTTTTTTTAGTATTCCACTGAATGAACATACCTCATGTGTTTACCTAATCTCTTTGGAATGGACATTCAGGCTAGTTCTGAATAAAGCTGATATAAACATTCTTTAATAATGCTTTTCATATATGTATTTTCTTTGGGGGCAGTGAGGGACAAAAAGGTAGGCCTCGAATTGTGGAGTCACACAAGATTTTCATTTACCTTTTTAAGGCACTGCCACACCATTTTCCAAGATGGCTATACATTTTATACTACCACAGACCATGTAGGAGAAATCCAGTTACTCCAATTCCTCTTCAAAATTACGTGTTGTTGTTTTTTTAGGCTAGCCATTCCATTGGAAATGTAGTTTTGGGTGGGTGATAAACCATTGTAAGCATTTCATTTTATCTCCTCTACTGGTCATTTGCTACGCCTCCTTGTACTGACTTTTCTGTGGCTACTACAGATATTTCATTATGTATCTTTAACTTGTCAGAGTCCATCTTCAAAACTGTTCAATTACTGGGGCACCTGGGTGGCTCAGCCGGTTAAGTGTCTGGCTCTTGATTTCAGCTCAGGTCCTGATCTCACAGTTCGTGAGTTTGAGCCCTGCGTCTAGCTCTGTTCTGACAGCATGGAGGCTGCTTGGGATTCTCTCTCTCTGCCCCTCCCTTGCTAGCTCTATCTCTCAAAATAAGTAAGCTTAAAAAAATTTTTTTTAATCTTCAATTACTCCACAAATAACATAAAAACTTTTCTACAATATACTCCAGACTATAGTCCACCCATCCTTTGTGTTCTTTGTCATGTATTTTATTTTCATACATGCTACAAAACTGATACTTCTTTAAAGTAATTTAGTCAATAGTCTTAAAAAATATTAATGGTAGACTATAGATGCTGGAGAGGATGTGGAGAAACGGGAACCCTCTTGCACTGTTGGTGGGAATGCAAATTGGTGCAGCCGCTCTGGAAAGCAGTGGGGAGGTTCCTCAGAAAATTAAAAATAGACCTTCCCTATGACCCAGCAATAGCACTGCTAGGAATTTATCCAAGGGATACAGGTGTACTAATGCATAGGGGCACTTGTACCCCAATGTTCATAGCAGCACTGTCAACAATAGCCAAATTATGGAAAGAGCCTAAATGTCCATCAACTGATGAATGGATAAAGAAATTGTGGTTTATATACACAATGGAATACTACGTGGCAATGAGAAAAAATGAAATATGGCCTTTTGTAGCAACGTGGATGGAACTGGAGAGTGTGATGCTAAGTGAAATAAGCCATACAGAGAAAGACAGATACCATATGGTTTCACTCTTATGTGGATCCTGAGAAACTTCACAGGAACCCATGGGGGAGGGGAAGGAAAAAAAAAAAAAAAGAGGTTAGAGTGGGAGAGAGCCAAAGCATAAGAGACTGTTAAAAACTGAGAACAAACTGAGGGTTGATGGGGGGTGGGAGGGAGGGGAGGGTGGGTGATGGGTATTGAGGAGGGCACCTTTTGGGATGAGCACTGGGTGTTGTATGGAAACCAATTTGTCAATAAATTTCATATATATAAAAAAAAATATTAATGGTATATAATGATATAAGTGATTTTTAAATGTCCTGGTATTCTTCATGTCTTCTTACAGGGCCAGATTTCTATCTGATACCATTTGTGTTCAGGAACTATAAGCTCTGCTCAATAATATAGTATTGGATTATCGCTCAATGTATAAAGTAATAACCTATTTCCATATATATACAAATATACTATTGAATAAAAAAGTTGGATAAAGTGAACAAATCTCCCACACAGAAGAATTTCAAATAATTTACATAGATATTCTCACCTCAAGGAGATAGAGGTTAGCTCCCCACTGTAAGTGTAGGATATGGATAGTCACTTACTTCTCAAGAGCATAGTATATAAAGTTGGAAAAGAGTAACTTCTCACTAGCGAAATGATACACACTCCCAAAGCCAAGTGATAAAGATTAATATAATAAGTGATATATTATGTTAATACTATGGACCCTTGATATGATGTGATAACAATAACACTTTATTATCCTCCTTTAAAAAGCCCATAATTTCAGTCTAATCATGAGAAAAACATAGGAACAAATTCAAATTAAAGGATGATCTACAATATCCCAAGTAGTATTCCTTATAACTCTCAAGATCATCTAAAACTCAAAAGGCTGAATGTCTATCATGGTCTAGAACAGTCTAAGAAGATATAAAAACTTAAGATAATGTGATTTCCTGGATGACACCTGGAACAGAGAAAGGACTTTTCAGTAAAAACTAAGGAAATCTAAGTAAATAAAGATTTCAGTTAATAATAATGTGCCAATATTGGCTCAGGTATGACAAATACAATATGTTAACAATAGGGGAAAATGGATGTGGGGTATATGGGAACTCTCCAATATTCTTACAATGTATCTGTATGTGTGAAACTTTGCCAAAATAAAGAGCTTATTTTAAAAACAACAAATGGAGGATCTTAATAGACATATAGAAACTGTAAACAAAAATGATAATTCTCAAGGTGAAAAGTGTAACTTAAAATATATTAGACAAGATCAATAGAAGATTTAAGACTGTAGAGGAATGGATCTGGGAACAGCAAGATAGAGCAATCGAGATTATTTAATATGAAGAAAGTAGAGAATAAAGATCAAGGAATAATGGACAGAATATCACAGACGTGTGAGCCATCAAGCACATTGACATATGTGTAAAAGATATCTGACCAGGAGAAAAGAAAGGAAAATAGTTAGAAAAAATATTTCATGAAAAACACTAATCTACAGATCCAAGGCCAGGGAACTCCAGGTAGCATAAATACCGTGAGATTAATGTCTAGATACATCATAGTCGAACTGCTGAAACACGAAGAAAAAATATTAAATGACAAGAGAAAAACAATTTTTAACATACAGGTAAAGAACAGTAAGTAACAGTTAATACCTGTCTTCCCATTAGATTGGAAGACTGTGCAATATATTTTACATTATGAAAGGAAAAACCTGTCAACCATGAATTCTATATTCAACAAAACCAGCCTTCAAAAATGAAGGCAAAAAAGAAAAAAAAAAAGACATTTCCAAATATACAAAGACTGAGATAATATGTTGTTAGCAGACCTGCTTTCTAAGAAACAGTAGAGAAACTTCTTCAGGTTGAAAGAAAATGATACCAGAGGGTAACGTGAATCCACAAGGGAAAAATGGAGAGCACTGGGAATGCTAAATATGTGTTAAAATGTAAAAGAATGCAAATACATTTTTCTTTTTTTATAATTTAAGATTGTAAAACTGTACAAAGCAATAATTATGTCCCACAGTGTTGACTTTATATTATATATAGATGTAATACGAATGATAATGATAATAACACAAAGTGGGAGGGAGAACTGTGTTATATCAGGGCAAGATTGTTAATGGTTACTGCAATCAAGTCATAATTAACCAGACATGGATTGTGATGAATAAGAAGCACATTTTAATCCCTAGAGCAACCACTAAGAAGTAACTTTAAAACCATATGGTTAAAAGTCAACAGAGGAATGTAAGTGATACTCTAATAAGTATTTGTTTAACACAAAAGAGGGTAGTAAAGGAGAAAGAGAGAAACAAGAACATACGACAATACAAAAAACATCTAGAAGAATGGCCATGTACATCCAACTTGATTTACACTAAATGTAAATAGACTAAACAGTGCAATCAAAAGATTATCAAAATGGAGAAAAGTAAGATCCAACTGTATTCTGTCTACACCTTAGATTCAAAGATACAGATAGTGTGAAAGTAAAAGGATAAGACAATATACATTATGCAAATAGTAACCATAAGACAGTTGGAGTAGCTATATTAATATCAACCAAAACACTCTTTAAGACCAGAAATATTACTAGGAAAAAAGATATTTCATGATAAGAATGTCAATACATAAGAAAGATACAACAATTATAAATATATATGCATCTAAAATTAGAGCCCTAAAATACATGAAGAAAAAAAGACAGAATTCTAAAAAATTTTAGGTTTTTTTTTTCAAATTTTTGAGAGAAAGAACCAGAGCATGAGTGGGGGAGGGGCAGAGAGAGAGGGAAACACAGAATCCAAAGCAGGCTCCAGGCTCGAGTTGTCAGCACAGAGCCCAATACAGAGCTTGAACTGATGAACCATAGGATCATGACCTAAGTCAAAGTCAGACCCTTAACCAACTGAGTGACCCAGGAGCCCCCCAAAAACAGAATTTAAAGAAGAAATATACATAGTTTGAAATTTCAATAACTTTTTTCAATAAGTGATAGAAAAACTAGACAAAAAATTACTAAGAATATAGAAGAGCTGAACAAGACTATTAGCCAACTTGATTAATTGACATTTAAAGAACAGTCTACCCAACGAAATAATATATTTTCTTTTCAAGCATACACAGAACATGCTAAATACAACAATAAGCCATAGGCTAAGCACTACAACCAGTCTCATAAATTGAGAAGCGTTGAAATCATACAAAGTATATACTACAATCACAGTAGAATTAAATTAGCTCTTAACAACAAAGAAAATTTGGGAAACGCCCAAATATTTGGAAGCTAACACATTTCTCAATAGCTTATGGATTAAGAAGAAATCACAAACTTGGACCAAATGAAATTGAAAAGAACACATCTATCAGAATGTATGAAATGCAATAAAAGCAGTGTCTAGAGATAAGTTTATAGTTTTAAACTCCAGCCTGGAGAAACTACTAAAGGAAGAACAAATTAAACTCATAGCAAGCAGAAGGAAGGAAATACAGTAAAAACTTGGATTGTGATAACTTGTTCTGCAAGGATTCTGCAAGATGAGCACACAGTTCTAATAAATTCTAACTTGATAAACGAGAGTGATGTCTTGCAATACAAGTAGTATGTGATGCAGAATGTCACATGACCAGACCACAACTGAGCCAATGGTTCTTGAAATTTGCTTTGACATATGAGTGCTTTGGATTATAAGCATGTTTCTGGAATGAATTGTGCTCACAAACCAAGGTTTTACTGTAGTAAAAATCACAACAGAAATCAATCAAATAGAAAATAGAAAGCAGTAGAGAAAAATTGGGGCACCTGGGTGGCTCAGTTAGTTGAGTGTCCGACTTCAGCTCAGGTCATGATCTCATGGTCCATGAGTTCGAGCCCCACTTCGGGCTCTGTGCTGACAGCTCAGAGCCTGGAGCCTGCTTCGGATTCTGTGTCTCTCTCTGCACTTCCCCTACTCACACTCTCTCTCTCAAAAATAAATAAACATCAAAAAAAAATTTCTTTTTAAAAATTAAAAAAAAAAAAAAGCAGTAGAAAAAAATCAATTAAACCATACACTGGCTTTTTAAAAACAAAAATCAACCAAAGTGACAAATCATTAGCTAGATTCACCAAGAAATTATGAGAAAAGATATAAATTGTCAAAATCAGTAATATAAGAGGAAACTATAATGCTAAACTAAAAGAAATCAAAATGATTATAAAGAAATATGAAAAACAATCTCAAATTCGATGACGTATATTAAAGGAACAATTTCATAAAAAGACCTAAATAATCAAAAGTAACTCAAGAAGAAACAGAAAATTTGAATAGACCCATATCAAGTAAAGAAATTGAATTAGTAATGAAAGATCTTCCCACAGTGAAAATTTGAGGCCTAAATGTCTTCACTGGCAAGTTTTATTAAGTAAAAAAACACAAAATAAGAAATAATACAAATCCTACTCAGACTTTTTTTCAGAAAGACAGAATACCACACAGCAAGATCCTTGAGTAAAAATTCTTCACAAAATATTAACATACCAAATCCCAAAATATATAAAAAAAGTTTTACACCATGACCTAATTAGATTTATTTCAACAATACAAATCTGGTTTAATACCTTAAAATCATATAATTCAATACATCATATTCATAAAGGAAGAAACCACATTATCCACTTAAGTGAGGCAGAAAAGGCATTTGACCCAACCAAAAACCCATTCATGATAAAATCTCCCCACAAACTAAAAATAAAAAGAAACCTCAGCTTGATAAAAGACATCTTAAAAAACAAAACAAAACAAAAAAACTTCCTGACAACTGTTATCATGCTTAATAGTAAAATAGTAAAACAGTAAAAAATAGTAATGTAGGAATGCTTTCCTCCTAAGATGAGGAGCAATGCAAGGACGTCTACTCTTAGCATTTCTAATCCACCCTGTCCTTGAGATTCTAGACAGTTGACAACATCTTAAATGTAAATGAAGAGTCATTTAATGTTAATGTATTGGAGACTCAATATTAAGGTGGCCATTCTTCCCAAATTAATCTGTAACTTCAAAGAAATCTTTATCAAAATTTCAGCAGGCTTTCTTTAAAAATTTTTTTTTTTAAGTTTATTCATTTTTGAGAGAGGGAGACAGGGTGTGAGGAGGGGAGGGGCAGAGAGAGAAGGGAGACACAGAATCTGAAGCAGGCTCCAGGCTCTGAGCTGTCAGCCCAGAGCCCTACGCAGGGCATGAACTCACAAACCGTGAGATCAAGACCCGAGCTGAAGTCAGATGCTTAACCGACTGAGCCACCCAGGTGCCCCAAAATTTCAGCAGGCTTTTATATTTTCTTTTGTAGAAATTAACATGAAGCTCCTAAAATTTATAGGGAAATGTAAAGGGCTTAGCATAGCCAAACAAATTTGGAAAAAAACAAACAAAACAAAAACAATAACAGAGCAAATGTAGAGGACTTTTACTTCCTGATTTCAAAACTTAGTAAGGTTAGTTGCACCAGTCATGACAGTACAGTATTGGGGTAAGGACAGACATACAGATCAAAAGAATACAATTGAAATTTTAGAAATGAAGCCTTTATTTATGGTCAATTGATTTTCACTAAAAGGGTCCAAAGTAATTCGATGACTAAAGGACAGTTTTTTTTCAGTAATGGTTACAGGAACATTGAATATACATATGCAAAAAAAAAAAAAAAAAGAGAGAGAGAGAGACACACAGAGAGAGACAGAGAGAGACAGTGGACTTACATTTTTATCTCACATCCCACACAAAAAAATGACTTTAAATGGATCACAGACTTAAGTAAAAAGAAAGACTATACAACTTTAGAAGAAAACAGGAGAAAATCTGTTATCATATTATATCATAAGACACCAAAAAGCTTTAAGAAGAAAAACTGATTAACTGGACTTCTTCAAAATTAAAAAAAAAAAAACAAAAACAACTTGCCTTAAAAAAAAAAATCACTGAAAAAATGAAAAACACCAACAAGGCACACACTTCAAAGACATATACGTGATAAATGACTTGTCTCCGGAATTTAAAAACACTCTCACTATTCCATAAGTAGGCGGCCTGATTGTAAAGGAGCCAAAAGATTTAAAGATACTTCACCAATGGCATATGGATGGGTAAATGGAACATAAAAACATGGTTAACATCATTAGTGGGTAGAGAAATGCAAATTAAAACTTCAGCTAGAGGCCAATGTATACACACTGGACTAGATATAATTTAAAAAAAAATGACAATACCAATTGTTGGCGAGGATCTGAAGAAGCAGGAACCCTGCCTTATATGTTCCACGTGGGAATACAAATTATTGGAGCTGCTTTTAAAAAGTTTGACAGTTTCTTAGAATTTAAGGTATATTTATAATATACCCCAGCCATTCCATTCCCTAAGCATCTAGCCACGAGAAATAAACACATAATATCCATCTAAAACCCTGCACATAAATGTTTACCCAAGCTTTATTACAGTCGCCCCAAACTGGAGGCTAACCAAACCCAGGAACAAAATACAGAAACAAAGTAATACTCTTTACTGACAGAAAGAAATGAACCATTGATACATGCTATAACATTGATAAATCCCAAGATAATTATGCAAGGTAAAAGACGCAGACTCTAAAGGCTCATACTGCAGTATTCCATTTAAATTAAACTTCTAGAAAATGCAAATGTTATAGAGAGAGTCAGTGGTTACCTGAGGCAGGGGATGCAAGCTGGGAGTGCCTGAAAATGGGCATGAGTGAACTTTCTGGGTTAGCAGAAGTGTTCTTTTTTTTCTATTATTAAAAAAAAAATTAATGATCATTTATTTTGAGAGAGAGAGAGAGAGAGAGCGCACAAGCAGGGGAGGGGCACAGAGAGAGGGGAACAGAGGATCTGAAGCAAGCTCTGTGCTGACAGCAGGCAGCCTGATTTGGGGCTCAAATTCATGAACTGCCAGATAATGACCTGGGCAGAAGTTGGACACTTTACCAACTGAGCCACCCAGGCACTTCACCAGAAATGTTCAAACACTGGATTGGAAGGCCTGTTGCACAACTTCTTATACATTTACTAAGAATTACTGAATTACACCTATATGATGAGTGAAATTTTTTAAAATGTTCTTTTTTTAAATTTTTTAAATGTTTATTTTATTTATTTTTGAGAGACAGAGAGAGACAGAGCATGAGCAGGAGAGGGCAGATAGGAGAGGGCATACCAGAATATGAAGCAGGCTCCAGGCTCCGAGCTGTCAGCACAGAGCCCGACACGGGGCTTGAACTCAGGAGCCGTGAGATCGTGACCTGAGCTGAAGACGGATGCTCAACCGACTGAGCCACCCAGGCGCTCCTAAAATGTTTTTTTTTAATGTTTATTTTTTTACAGAGACAGAGACAGAGTGTGTGCGGGGGAAAGGGGCAGAGAAAGAGGGAGACACAGAAATCAAAGCAGGCTTCAGGCTCTGAGCTGTCAGCACAGAGCCCGACGCAGGGCTTGAACTCAAAAACCTGGAGATCATGACCTGAGCCGAAGTCGGACGCTTAACCGACTGAGCCACCCAGGTGCTCCTGAGTAAATATGATAGTAAATTATGCTTCAATATAACTGTTTTAAAAATCACTGCACCTGGGTGGCTCAGTCGGTTAAGCATCAGACTCTTGGTTTCAGCTCAGGTCACGATCCCACAGTCATGGAATTGAGTCCCATATGGGTCTCTGCACTGACAGCATGAAGCCTGCTTGGGATTTTCCCTCTCTGCCCCTTCCCTGTGTGTGGTCTCTCCCCCTCCGTCCCTGTCTCTCTCTCAATAAATAAATAAAAAAATAAGTAACACTTTAAAAAAATGACTGCACATACATCAGAGGCCCACCACTGCAATGACGGCCTCAGAGATGACGTGCAGTGCTTTGCTTTAGCCAGGTATGTTCCAGGTGGAAGCTTCAAAATGTTCATGTTCTTTCCACCCAGTAGTAAAAACTCTGTGGGTACACGAGAAGACAAATCTAGTTTAATAAATGCAATTAAAAACCAACTCCTACATTTCCATAATCATTCAATTTTTTTTTTTTAGAAACTATTGGATTTTATAGCACACTTGAAGAATGAACAGTCTTAAAAGAAAAATGCTTTGGGATTTTTGTTCTCATTATTTTTGATTACATGTGTAATAAAAAAGCTGAAAAAGAGCACATTTTAAAGGTAAGACATTCTTTCACTTCACTTCTCATTTATATGTCCTTTACTTATCTCCACAACAATGCCTCTTTATATTTTCTAAGCTCAGATTTTTCAAAACTCTCTGCTTTCATTTTTACTGAACCTTATTTTTTGCTTGGGAACATTTGTACTATTCTATTAGTCAGGGTTCTCCAGAGAAACAGAAGTAATAACAGAACAGAAAGAGATTGATTATTTGAGAAATTGGATCACAGATTGTGGGGACTGAAAAAGCCCCACAGTCTACCATCTGCAAGCTTGGAGACCCAGGAAAGTCAATGGTGCGACTCAAGGCAGAATTTGAAGACCTAAAAGGGAGCTGATGGTCTAAATCCCAGCCTGAGGGCAGAGAGAGGCTGACTTCCCTCAGCTTAAGTAGGAAGGCAGGAAGCTGTGAATCCTTCTTTCCTTTGCTTTTTTGTCCTATTGATGTCCCAATGAATTGGGTGATGTCCACCCACACTGGGGATGGCCATGCACTCCACTGTCTCCAGATTCAAATGCTAATCTCTTCCAGAAATACCCTCATAGACACAGAGAAAGAATGCCGAACCAAACATCTGGGTATTCTGTGATCTGGTCAAGTTGACACATAAAACGAACCACCATAATTATCCTCTATTATGTCTGCCTTCCTTAGAGATAACAACATTAATTCTAAGAGGGACAGCGCCCCCCCCCCCCCCCCCCCCCCCCAGCCCCATATCCCCTTTCAGGATCTGGTTCTACTGCTTCTTTCTGCTAGCTCTTGACCAGTGCTCTCTTTATTGGTTTGGCCATTCCCATGCTATGCTTCTGGGTTCTCATCTGTAAAATGATGGATACATAGAAGAACCTTTGAAGTTTGAAAGAGGTAAAACACTTAAAGTACATAGCACATTCTTAGCTCTCAGTAAAGACTGACTTCCCTTTGCCTTTTGAACCAATATTTACTGAAACAATCAATGTTGAAGATTGGCCATTTGTAATAAAATCCCTCCATGGAAATAATATTACATGTGAAAATTATTAGATTTTTGTTTAGGTCTCTCTATAAAGTCTAGATTAACCCATAACATCATTCTGTGGTTCTCAGTCTGGTGTCTATATATTGCCAAGTATATAAAATAGCATACAGAATATACTGAAGGACCAGAATAACTGTGACTCATATTTTAGAAGTGACTATTTTTATGCGTATAAATAATCTAAGACGTTTTCAAATTTAGATAAATACAGCAAGGAGAATTAGAAATGCTCAAAACTTTTATGATAAGCCTTACATCTAAAAAAACACAGCGGGGGAGGAGTTTGGGGGGAAATGAGAGGATTACACAGCTTCTGCCCTTTGATGGATGCTTGGACAGAAAAAACTAATCATTTCTCATCCAGCTTCAGGATGGGATGCACACAGTGGCACTTGAGAACCAACCTTCCTAGTGTAATATTGTGGCTATGGAGTAATTTTGCACTAGACGTTAGTTACAGAGAGAGGAGTCTACACCATTCTCATTTCTACCCTACTACCCTTTCAGTGGCCGTAATGCACCTTGACTTCTCTGCCTCAGTGGGTAAGGAAACCACACAGAGAGTCCCCAGGCAGGAGGAAATGGGAGTTTACTGTTCTTGAATGAGGATCCTAGGCAGCAGGCAAAGGGATTGAGGCAAAGGTCTTGCAAGATTTAGAAGGGGATTCAAGTCTTCCGTAAATCAGCTTGGGAAGTAAAATCTTGGGGAAGAGGGAGGAAAGGGGACGATCAAGCTGCTTAGCAGTCCCTGACAAACGGCAGTGATGGCTAAGGTCCTTAGCTATAGGAAGCCATCCACACATGAAGGATCTATAACTTCAAGGACAGCCTGTTGACCCTCTGCCATTGTAGGGTAATGGGGTAAAATAGAGGGAAAACGATGGTAAGGAGGAAATAACAGCCGCAACGCTTGATAGTGCAATGCACTGCTCTACTGGCAGCGGAAGCAGAGTCTCACAGAACGGAAATGGGTCCCAGGTCGGAGTGGCCATTCTGACTGATCATCTGTAATACGTCAGGCATTCCAAAGCTGGGGACTTCCTGTCTACACACTAGGAGATTACCTGTGAGAAGACAGTAGTACGCGTAACATGTGTAAACAAACAGCAGAGAGCAAAGGTCATGAACTGGAGATCAGGAAAGCACATCTGTCTCTCAGATGTACTGTGTTTGGCCTGGCTAGCACTTTACACACAAGAGGGGATATGATATACCTATTGAGATTTCTGGATTTTGTGGAAGAAAACATCACACGATCAGGTGAAACCTACCCCCGTTTCATCAAGGTGACAATCAACTAGAATGTGCTCTTCAGCGGTCTGCAGTCTGCTCCATTCCCTACACCTCACACCCAGCTCTCGGCTCTCCTCACTCACGTATTGCAGGCCCATGGGGTTTTAAGCCCAGGCAAAGACAAAGCATACCAAGGAGGCTCCAGAACATTCGTTTGTCTATGAGAATATGGTTAGGGAGTCTTCTCACTTGGCATGTTTCTAGTCACCTATCCTAACACAGCCATTGTTAAATTAGATGTTATAACAGTGTCTGACAGAGCAGATAATAATATTTATTATTATTCCCAGGAAATGCAAATAAATACTGAAAAACCTTTTTTCCCCCCATTCAGATTTTTTACTGATTGAGTCTGGCTATTTCTCACCACCCAATAATACTATTCCCGTGACCCACCCCCCAACAACCCCCCAGAATCTCTTTTCCTAAAACTCAATCAAATCTGCACTTATCAGTGAGTCAATATGAGCCTGGGTGTACATACTAAATTCTACCAAGTGTAATGTTAGCCTGATGTTACTTATTAACCTCTTGATTCATGATCTGGTAATGGAAGAGGGAGCCTGGTAAGCAAACTGGATGTCTGTGGCTCTCCCCTGGAGACTAAGATTTAAACACAAGTTACCATTTTTTTTTAAAGAAAGCAGGACACCTCTAAAATGGCTTTCACAAGGAGTCAATTCTTCGTACTGTATTAAAGGAAGAAATTAAAATTCCTACATAAATATGAAATGCTGTCAGAATTGCTTGGTGCGAGCACAGCCCTGGAAGATGTGATAGTCCCAGAAGAACTTATCTTGGAGCCGGAAGCAGGCTCCACCAGGTAACCCAATCCTTTTCTTCAGCTGAAGGAGGTGGTGAACTGAAAACAGGGGATGTCACCTGAGCAAGGGCAGGGACCCATGGTGGCTCAACCAGCCTGGACCATGTCTGCTCTCTGCAACCCAGCTCTCTCGCCCCTTGCAGACACCTACCCACATTGTCAGGTGCTTTGAGTTGCAAAACGCAGAGATGGCCACCTTGGGTGCTTCTCTTACCTCAGCATTAGTCAAGCTTTTATTTGAGCCCACTCTTCAAGGTCGCTGCCTTCCCCAGAGACATAATGGTGGCCAAGTGCGGAGAAAAGCAGTGGAAGCTATTAAAGTATAGAGGAATGGTCCCCAGGAAGAGAGGTAGGAGAATTTGGAGCGTATTGCTAAGAAGAAGGGTAAAACTTGACTGGTCTCTACAAAAGAGGATAAAGAGGTCGGTAAGTAGGCAATTAAGGTAAGGGTTAATAAGTCAAAGAACCGGGCCTTTAGAACAGCAGAGAAACTTAAAGAGAGTGTATTTAGATCCCTCCTTTGATCTACAATAAAACTGAGGCTCAGAAACAGTCAGTCACCAAGTCGTCTACAGGTCATGACAGAAATGGGTCAAGACCAGAGGACTCCTTACCTCTCATCTTCTACACTTCCCCTGTAGGAGCCACTGCAAGTCATTTGCCAAAAAAGAAAAATAACAAATACAGTCCCAAGAAGACTAAGAAAATGGTCCCAATTTCCCCGTGAGTAAGTGATGAATCACTAGAAGACAAACTTCTACATTCCCCTGTCAGGCTGGATCACTAAATCATTCCTTTGCTTTGAAGCTCTGCTAAAACCTGGACCTTTCCAGCCATTTTTAAGCCAGAAACTACTGATCTATCTTGCACAAAGTTTCTCTGGCTCGTAGCACTTTGAACAAATATGCCCAAGGCCTCTCCCTTTAACAGACTTAGCTCAAACCCTGCAAAACAAAACGAAAAGCATTTTCTACCATGAGAAGATCGGGTTTATTCTGATGGTATCATATTTTTCTCTCTTTTTCTGTTTTGGCTAGTGAGAATTCCAGCTTTCCATATGCTTGGGTATACCACGTAGGCACCAGGATGGGGCAAAGTTGTCTTCTTTCTTTTTTCATTTCGCTCCCCATCTACCCCACCACAGTCTTTCTCAGTAGTGAACAGGATCTGAATGTTGTCAGCATGCTATTAAGCTTCAAACTAGAACCGAATGACTCTTTGATTTTGTTCCAGGAAACATGGCCAATATGAAGCTAGGGCCCCAGGTTTGCAATTCTGAGGTCAGATTTAATATCTCAATAGAGAGTGGAGAACTTGTCATTTTAGCTGGGCTGAACCCCCAGAGGGTACGGGGGGGGGGCACATGCACTTTTCCCATCTCAGGCTTGCAGTAAGCCTGCTTATCAAGCAAAAGCCTTTTAGGTAGCGGGTACAATGAGTTCTTCCCCAAATTTATCTCCAGTTTGTTCAAAAAGCTCAGCAACCTATGGGCCTTCTGTTGCCTTTTTAAACATTTTATTATTATTTTCAGTCTCTTTGTTGAGCTTGCATGTGATTTTACAAAGACTACCGGTAATTTACATCAATAAAATCCTGGTATTTTCAAGATCAAAATGAACCCATCACAGAACCGATCACTGGTGGCTGATGGTGATTTCTGTCAACTCTTGGCAAATCCTTAAAATTCTTAAGGGGTTAGTAAGCAAAACAGCCTGTTAGTTATGTAAAATGAATTAAAAATAACGGGTCTGAAGAAAGTGATTCAGTTGCTATCAACTACTCTCTCCCAGCCCCATTCCATTTGACCACTGACTTTTTTTATTTCTTTGTTTCTTTATTTCTTGGGGTAAGAGTAATGGTACCAGTGTTTTACTAATTATTTATGTCAACTGGAACATTTTTATTTTCTTAATTCTAATAAAACAATAACATTTTTGAGTTAGAAGAAATCTCT
Source organism: Lynx canadensis (assembly GCF_007474595.2). Lineage (NCBI taxonomy): Eukaryota > Metazoa > Chordata > Mammalia > Carnivora > Felidae > Lynx > Lynx canadensis. The sequence continues at coordinate 134,904,147 of NC_044303.2, read as the reverse complement.
GCCTTCTGAAAGGTGATAAACCAAATTCTGCTTTCTTATTTTTAAAGGCAAGGAATGTACTTAGGTTTCAAAGTTATTTTTTTTCAGAAATGCAATAATATTACAGAGAATTTTATCGATTTTCTGTCCACTCTGAAAATTAAATACATTTGAAAAGAATACATATTTCAGTAGGAAAATATAACAGTAATTTCTTATTTTCCTTCATATAACATATATGAGCTTCATATTTTCACATTGCTTATAATGGAAGGCATTTTGTTGATATATGGATTTAATGTAAAATTTCCTTTTTTTTCCCCCCTGAGAAGTTGTTTCATCAGTGATGTTCTACATTTGATGGCATCTTGGTAAATAAAGACATGTGGTGATTATGATACCTTATATCATATGGCAACATAAAGCATTTTTAGTTCTGCTCATTTGGGGATAGGGTATGTGTCCTGTTTATGTGTGTACCTAAATTCTACTGAAAACTAGATGTTGGACATGTTGTCTTTCAGCTCCCACTCAAACAATTGGAATTCCCTAGATGGTAAGAGGAATCATGCCAAGGAAAACCCAGGACAGATTTCAGAGAAGGATAAACACAGAAGCAGAAAGTCAACCACTTAAGAAATGCTTCTGTACTCGAGACCAACTTTCCTCTCCAGCCCCTTCGGCGAGTCACTTAACTTTTCTGAAGCTGAACTCTCTTCTGTAAAACCAAGACAATAAAGCAAGTCTCTGAAGACCACAAGACCACAAATCACCTCTGGTGATTCTTTAAGCTCAAGCTCAATGGCAAAGAGGAGTTACTTAAAACATTTGATTGTTAATATCGCTCCTTTTTAAACCATATTTTAAAGTCTGGCCCAATATTGATGGTTGATGTTTCTTCTCAGTTGTCTATTAATATTGTTTCTATTGTCAAACTTCCCAGTGTGCTCAGTTTTGATCTCGAATGCCAGATACTATGAAAAAGGGACTATTTGAAAGGAGGAAGGATAATGGTTCTTTTTAGGACTCTGCCAGCATTCATTAGAACAACAGTGGGTAAATTATTCCAAAAACAATTTGAAATAATTCAAAGAGATGACATATTGATATTGAAAACCCAATACTTCCTTCAAAAATCACATGATAGGAGTGTTTTATTGACCTGAATTAGACTACTCAATATGTGGTACTATGCCCTTGGAGGCAATAGAAAAGGAGAATCTTTTGTGTAGTATCAGTTGTTCTCAATTCTGTGCTCCCATATTTAGCTAAGTCATGATTTCTGCTTTAATTAATCTCTGCCAAGCAGAGATTATTGCCACTCATGTTATGGCAATAACACCTGTCATGACTTAACACCTGTCAACACTGCCGTTCATCTGAAAAAAAATGGGGAGTGCTGGATGCCTATATGGCTGACATACTTCTCTAATTATCACATTTCCTATTCTATGGTAGGATTCAAATCTCTATCTTCCCCTTGAATAATCATAATGTCCATTCAAATGAAAAAGGACAAGGGCTCACATGGTATATATAGGCTCCAAGTTAAATATTTAGCATTCAGATCAAGATTTACAGAAAGCCTTAATTACCCTCTAGTATCCAGGGCATTCCTAAGTTATGCTTCTGATAAATGCTCAATGCAGGTTTTTGATAGCCCACTGGTCAATAAAAGGTTTTCTAAATTTCACCCAATATAGGGACTCCTAAGCAGTGGCATATATAAGACCTGCCTAGTTAGCATCAACAGAAAACTCCTAAGGCTGGCAAATACCTTATCATTAAACCCACTTTATCCCATGTGTAGCAATTTCCAGAAAAGGCAGTGAAGTTTCCTTTGCATTTTGATCAAATTGTGCTTTGACAGGAACAGGAGAGAATGTGTTAATTCTGTCGTCGAGAAGCTGGCTCAAACGCGGGAATTCACACCAGGGACTTATCAAAATAAAAACTGTGATGCAGACTATTACCTTCCTACCACTCCATGTCCCCAGTAAATCTTTTTGTGAGTCTATTAATGCACTAAACTGAAAAAAAAATATTTTCCTTCCTAGGCTCAGTCATGCTAACAGGGAATTCATTGTGCTGGGAATGCCTTCTTTCTTTTCCAAGAATCCCAGCAGCTGAACATAGAGCAACAATGATCTAGAAAATTATTATGCGCTGCATAAATGCTTTGCTCATAAGAACTAGCTGAAAATGCCTTTCGTTCTAAAGATTTAGGTACTTCAAAACCATTCTAAAGAAGGACCAAGGACTGGGGCGCCTGGGTGGCTCAGTTGGTTGAGTGCCTGACTTCGGCTTAGGTCACTCTCTCACAGCCCATCAGTTCGAGCCCCGCTTCGGGCTCTGTGCTGTCAGCTCAGAGCCTGGAGCCTGCTTCGGATTCTGTGTCTCCCTCTCCTGCCCCTCCCCTGCTTGTGCTCTGTGTCTCTCTCTCTCTGTCAAAAATAAATAAACATTAAAAAAATTAAAAAAAAAAAAAAAAAAGGAGGACCAGGGACTCTCCTATCACATCCTTTCCCCTCTACATCTACAGGATTCCTGGTTATCTCTGAGGACAGAAAGCATGGAAGAACACAGATTTCAGCAAAGTACTTGAGACCCTGCCTTTAAAAGCATCTGATTTTCATTCTTCCTTTGGCATTTTTATAGATATGCTTCTACAAACTTGATTTTCTTTTCTTTTCTTTTTTTTTTTTTAAGCTGTGAAAACAAAAATTCTCTGGCTGGAACGAACAGTCGGGAATGTGGAAATTCATACACTGTGTGCATGTGTGGTTAGTGGTGTGTGTGCCATTTGTACACATCACTGACTGGGGAAGTTAAATCATTTTTGGATACAGTTTGTGGCCAGAGTATCCAAGGTGCCCAAATCCAGGTCTTTGAAGTAACATTCTGTACAACCTGTTATTGAAGCATTTCTTGCCAACTTAAAGTAGAGGAAGTACCCATTGAAAGAGGAATATTTTCCTTTTCTTGCCATTCAAGCCACATAGGGACATTCTTTAAACTCATGTGAAAAAAAAAAAAAAGATCTTCTAAATGTTTCTTTATTTCCTTTCCAGCTGGTGAGGACATAATGACTTATGATATGAATATTTACCCTTCTTAAGTCCTCCTTTTGCCTCTCATCTCTTCTAAAGTATGATTTAATAAGCACATGTATAAATAAGAGAAGGTGAACGTGGGCAGATACAGTTAAGAGAAAAGCCCACTGCAGGAGATAAGGGGCTGGGTTAGAGATAAAAAGCTTAAAAGGTTAAGTCCACCCTCTCGTCGGGAGGACTGAGGATTCCAATCCCAAATGCAAGCAGCAGCCCTCCTAACTCTAGCATTCTACTCCCTCTCTTTTCACTTTATGGATAAAAAGAAGGTAATGGTAACTGTGGCATCCGCTCCTTCCACAGGGCTGTCTTGAAGGTTTTGCTCATTAAGCAGAGGGAAGAGGACTTTGGGAGCATAAGCAACAAAGTAATAGCCTTGGCTGACGGCAGACTCTTGCTTTGTCTCCCAGGGTTCTTGGATTTGTGGGCAGTTTTTTTTTTTCTTTTTAACAGTTCGTTCTACTGGATTTATAATACGCCAAGAAACCAAAATGAACGCAGGAGTATTCTAAAAGGCCTATCAATTCCAGCTGTGGACATCAAGGACATTGGATTTTGACCATGGAGTCCAAGGGTGCTGACCCTGTGCTCCAAGGAAAAGAACACAGAGGAGGTAGTTAGATCAGGCAGCGAGCTAGGCGGGTGTTGAAAGAAACAAAGAGACCAACATTGTTATTTGCTTCCGCATCAGGTCAAAAAGGTGCTGGCTGAGAAACCTTACCCAGTCACCACCTGGGTAACTGGCTGTTTCTTAAGCAAAAAGGAAATGCTTTCTCTAAGTATCACATGTGACTGTGCTGTCAAATGACTCCCATAGGGCAGCTCCCAAACTCACCTCCTTCCTCTCACATTCCATTAGCATAATAATATGTTTGTTTTGTTTTCAACTCACCAACCCTGTAACTCCACCCCAATAAGCCATCCCTTGGGATTCAGAGAGAGAGGTGTTATCAGCTGTGAGACAGGAGCACAGCCTGGGGTCCACCTGGACACAGTTTCTTGTGCCACCTCTATTAGTGTAAGGAGAGCTCACAGCATCTGGATGCAATTTCCGATAGGGGCACCTGCTAATGAGGTGTGGGTCCATGCTTGCAAAACCCCTTTCCACACTCCTGACAATGGCCAACAGATCCCCATATCCTGAATCAGAAAGTGGAAGCCTCTGGACAACTAACCTGAGCAGTTTGCAATGGCTCCCAATAGGAGTGGTGTTTCCAGCTTCCAAGAGCTACTCCTTTCTCCCAGCTGTACACATTTACAAATCACCACTAAAAGGATAAAGTCATCTTTCTAGAGACACTGCACCCCACTGGCAGCTTTAGGTTTCCTTGTGTTTCTATTCAGGTACCTAAGATGCCTTTTGCTTACGGATTCCTGCGGACAGTAAGAGAGGCAAGGCAAACAGATGGGTGCTCTGTGGTGCACAGCCAGTAGGCAGGTCTCACAGGTGGGACAGTGGCCAGCTGTCTTGTGAGAAAACCTACATGGCCAAAGAGGTGAGCAGGAAAAATACAGACAGCGCTTCAGACTCCCACTAGCTATTTGTTCATTAACTGAATCTCATCAAGGGTGGTGTAAGTGGAGGACGAAAGATTATCTGTGCCAGGACACCCGCGTGGCTCATTTGGTTAAGCACCTGGCTCTTTTTCGTTATTTTTTTTATTATGAGAGAGAGAGGTGCGCATGATGAGCAGGGGAGACATGGGGTGGTGGGGGAGGAGGGAGAGAGAGGGAGAGAGAGGGAGAGAGAGAGGGAGGGAAGGAGGGAGAGGGAGAGAAGGCTCTATTCTGTCAGTGTGGAGCCCAACATGGTGTTCCATCCCACAGAAAGTGAGATCATGACCTGAGCCAAAACCAAGAGTTGGACTCTCTATCAACTGAGCCACTTAGGGGTCCCAATGTCCTGCCTGTTCTCAGATCCCAAGTGGGAGCCTCTGTGATGCCAGGAGAATGAATTCCGAGGGGGATGGATTTCAAGGAAGGGTGGGAAGGAGACTATCGGCGATTTATGATGTTAAGGGCCGTGCTGGACACTCTGCACTCATTTCATTTAATTCTAACAATTCTGCGAAGTTGGCACAGTCATTCCCATTTTATGGATAAGGAATGGGAATCTAAGAGGCTAAGGAGCTCGACCAACACTAGGCTGATGGCAGATTAGTAGAATCAGTAGGGTGGGAGCCTTGGACTCAAGTTCCCAAGAATATACTTAGTTCACTAAGCCAGCTCTTCTCACACTTCTGCTTGGAAATCCTTCTAGAGGCAGAAGAAAGAACTTGAACCCTAGTGGTGTTGGTGGCCATGGCAACTGGGATGGGGGTGGAACTGGCAGCTTCTAGTCTTGCAGCATAGAGTTGTTCAATTCAAGCGCTCATCTGTAGAGGTCTCGTATTTTACCTTAAAACAAAGAACGGTGTTGCAACTAATCCCATGTTATATTTGTTTTGTACAAAAATAGAATTTCTCTTCCAACCTTTTAAGTATAACTGTCCAGAAAAGAAGGCATGTTTTGGGGCACCTGGGTGGCTCAGTAAGTAGAGCAACCGACTCTCGGTTTCGACTCAGGTCATGATCTCACATTTTGTGAGTTTGAACCTTGTGTCGGGCTCTGCATTGATAGTGTGGAGCCTGCTTCAGAATCTCTCTCTCTCCCTCGCTCTCTGCCCCTCCCCTGCTCACTCTGTCTCTCAAAATAAACAAACTTAAAAAAAGAAAGAAAAGGAGGCATGTTTAGACTACAGCCATGACAGTCTTCTGGGTACTAATGGCTGATAAGAATGTATATGCTTTGGTGGGAAGCGTGCCCAGTTTAAGAAACACCAGGCTCTCTGGTGCTGCACCCTTACTGGAGGCTACAGTACAGAGATGACCCAGTCCTGGGTGCACATCAAGGACATATGTGCATTCTATAAAAGATTGGACCAGAGGAGGCTAATTGCTAATTTTCTATGTGACTAAAATAATGCAATGACAAAGGGTAAGGCTGTGAGGTCAGACAGTCCTGGTACTCACATCTGCACTCTAGCAAGTGCCAGCTGTGTGATTTGAGACATGTTACTTAACATCTCCAAGCCTCAGTTTCCTAGTCTGTAAGAAGTTGTGCAGGGGCACCTGGGTGGCTCAGTCAGTTAAGCATCTGACTTCGGCCCAGGTCATGATCTCACATTCTTGAGTTTGAGCCCCAGGTCGGGCACTGTGCTGACAGCTCAGAGCCTGGAGCCTGCTTTGGATTCTGTCTCCCTCTCCTTCTTTCTCTCTGCCCCTCCCCTGTTCACACCCTTGTCTCTCTCTCTCAAAAATAAATAAACATTAAAAAAAATTTATAAAAAAAGAAGTTGTGCATGTGTTAGAATATGGAGAGGTACAGGAAGATTAGGTTCTACAGCTTGTTAGCACTTTTAAGTGGAAGATCACCCAAACCTCAGTCTTCAGCCTACTGTCTTACTGATTTACAACCTGCTATCACCAAGGTACATGTAAGTCGGGTGGGAAGAAACTGGAATCAGTTTGTAACAAATTAAATATTTAAATAATGAATGGCTAATGTGTTTAGGAGAGACAAAATAAACCCATAAATGATTTTTAAAAATTAGAGCTCCCCTCTAAGGGGCCTTATAAGGAGTAGACAACATACAGACAGCATGTCGCTCCGGGAGTGGCACACATCAAATATTCATAAATGAGGGGGCACCCGGGTGGCTCAGTCAGTTAAGCATCTGATTCTTGGTTTTGGCTCATGTCATGATCTCACAGGGCTTGAGTTCAAGCCCCGCATTGGGCTCTGTGTTCACAGCACAGAGCTTACTTGGGATTCTCTCTCTCTCCCTTGCTCTCTGCCCCTCCCCCAACTCATGCTGTCTCTGTCTCTCTCAAAATAAATAAACTTTAAAAAAATATTCATAAATGATGGTTATTGTTATTATTACCCAGGAGGCTTTGGGACCTGTGCAAATGAGCCCTCCAGCAATCTCCTTAGGCCTTCCTTCCCTGTGGCCCCTCCCCTCCTGCGATGACCCGAGGAAGACAGGGTAATTGGAGGTCAGCCAGGGAAAAGACGATGGACTGATGTGAGCCACTTCCTCTGCAGCAAATAGAAATGTTTGGGCTCCCTGTTTCCTGCCTGTGGTTTTGCACACCCTTGGAGGAATACTCATCCCCACTAATGCATTTCTTCCTCTCTCACTGCTCTCTAGGTACCAGGTAATGGGCATGTGGTTTTGGCTACAGCAAGAGGTGTTCACCAGGGGTATTCTCCTTAGTATTAGGTAGCAACACGTACAACAGTTGACTTCCTCATGTTTACTGTGAATTATGAGAGCAAACGATAAAGTATGCTAAGGGAATCTGGATTTTATACAGAGAAAGAGAGAAGCCAATAAGAAAGTACTTGCTTTGGGGCACCTGGGTGGCTCAGTCGGTTAAGCGTCTGACTTCGGCTCAGGTCACGATCTCGCGGTCCGTGAGTTCAAGCCCCGGGTGGGGCTCTGGGCTGATGGCTCAGAGCCTGGAGCCTGTTTCAGAATCTGTGTCTCCCTCTCTCTCTGACCCTCCCCCGTTCATGCTGTCTCTCCCTGTCTCAAAAATAAATAAACATTAAAAAAAAAATAAAAAAAAAAAAAAGAAAGTACTTGCTTTTAAAAAATCAGTCAAATGTTATAACCACGTTTCTAGGCTAACCAGTCATTTCAATGCATGGAAGTTTAGAATCAGGAAGAGCCTGTCTTCTAGTGTTAACAGAGCCAAAATCCACCAATTGTATCTGATGCTACTTCCAATCTGTGTCATGTCACTAGCCATGATGGCGAGCAGTCCTCCTGCCCTGGGCTGTAACAGAACATTCCCCCAGTGTATTCGCACCTCCTTGTCTTCTTCATCGATAACATGATTCTTGTTATCAAAAAACATTCATTTTGCTTTTTGCTTGAAGGAACACCAAAACAGGCAAAATGTGTGAACAGCCAAATCCCTGGTCCAAATGAATTTACAACATTTAAAGATCACAGCCAGAGGTGGGCAATGCCGAATAAAGCACAGTTCAAATAAGCAATGTCAGAATGACTTCTTAGGCGCCGTTCACAAGATAATCAGAGCCTCAGTGGGAAAACAGGTGAGCCGGTGAGTTCTGTCTTCACTGACCAGTTTGATTCACATAACTGGCATTTATGTGAAAAGCAAAAGGGGCCAAAAAAAAAAAAATCCCTTTCTGATGGAAATTCATAAAGAGCATTAGAGGAGTGACAGAAATGTTAGTGAGTGGAGCTCCTTATCTTGAATAATGGAGTATTTCCTCTTGGTGGAAATCAGCTGTTCTGCCAAGACAACCTGAGGGAGTAATTAGGGGGTTTTTACGTGTTAGGTAAGCAAGTTTATTTTGGGAGCTTGGGGTACGGTGTGCTGCTGCCTTTAACCACATCTGCTCTCTTCCCATATTGACCCCTTCACTCCTGGGCTGTGTGGAACATGGTCTACGTTAGCCATGGGTCATTAGGAGGTGGTGAAGCTCCAAAATTATCAAGCTGCTCTGATGATGATGATGTTGAACCCTGCTCAGAAATGAATGTATTGATTCGGAAATTTCAAGACACTACTAGTTAAGCCCATCTATTGTCTCTGGGTCCCCATTCTCAAATGTATCTGAAGGGACCTAAATTTACTCAGCTTTTGCTCTGAGGCAAAGTCTCTTTTTTACTTTATTCAGTTCAAGTAAGCATTGCCCAACATTTCTTAATGAATGCATAATGCAAATTCTGTATGCTTCCAACTTAAAAGCCTAAATTTGTAATGATGGCTTTGTGTTTGGGAAGCTCACACATCGCCTTGGATTTTCTCAGCTCTTCTTGGACATACTTCACTCTTCTTCCTGTAGCTCCGCTGCCTACGTCTTTCTAAGTATGTCCCTTCCATCTTCATAAAGCTGGTGCTTGTCTGTTCTCAGTTCTCCTCTTTTAATTGGCCTCACAGTCATTCAAGTGTAATTTTCAAAAATGTAAGAATCACGATTCTCAGGCATACATTAAAACAAACACCTCACAATCCCTCTACTTAACTCGTCAATTAATTAACAGAGGACTTGAAAGATGTTCACCCCAGCCCAAAGAGCACTCAAAAGGTTACCTATTTCAAAGAAACAAAGAAATATTAATTAGGGTAGTACTTAGGAATTAGATACAATACTGGTTAACATGCAACAGGTCTGTAAACCTGCGTCACACCAGGGGCCTGTTCACTCCAGGCAGCGAAAAAAATCTCCAGGTTATCCTCTGTCTCTAGAGAACTGTCTGTCATAAAAAAATTATAAAAAGGGAATCTTAGCATGTTACTCAAAGTCCATTCAGTGATACCTTTCCAAATATTGAGTAATTTTTTAAGGTACTATCTAGACTCTCTCACAGTACAAAAAACCTTGCAAAACAACAAAAACCAAAACAAACAAACAAACCCAAAAACAGTCATACTGGATGTTTCATCTTTAGTCACCTCTTCTCTGACTCTCTCATCCATTTTCATAGCCCGAGTACTAGAAAAAGCTGCCTACTTTCATGGACTTCACTATTTTCACCTTCCATTTCTCTTCAACCCACCTGAGTATTTTTTTCATCTTTTGTTCTGCTTACTCGTGACCATTTGTTTCTAGATCCAAGTATTTTTTTAATCCTTATCCAACCTTTCAGCAGCTTTTGAACTTTTCACAACACACTCTTGGATACATTTTCTTTTTTGGGCTCCTGAGACCTAGTACTCTCTGGACTTTTCCTCCTACTTCTTGAGACACTTCTTTTCTCTGCCTCCTTTGCAGGCTCAGTTCTCTACTAATACGCCATTCTATGCTGGAAGTTCTCTGGGTTGAGTACTAGTCACTCCTCGATTTTTCAATACTAATTTCTTCTTAGATTTCATCCAGGTTAATAAGCTCAAATTGTCCCCATTTGCAAATTAAGTACAAATTGGTAGATCCAGGCTAGATACTTCAGCTCATATATCCTCTGTCTACTTGACATCCTTTCTTCAATTCCCAGAGACATATCAAGCTCATTAGGTACGAACCTGGACTTATGAAATCCACCCCAACACTCCACATGAAAGCTCTTCTTCTTCCAGAGTAATGCATCTCAGTGAATGTCACAAGCAACCAGTCAATTACGCAAGCAACGACCCAGGAAGCAATATGGACAGATCCCTTTGGTCAATTCCTGTCCCCTTCAGACCCAGGGGAGATGTCTACCTCCCGGCAGAGAAGCTCTCCCAAGTTCAATCAATGCCTTTTAGAATTTATAATAATCCATCACAAAATTGTCCAATTACTAAATTCCAGTTAAGCCTAAGAATGGGCCAAATAAATGAAATTTTACTGATATAACTTCGAATATACATCCCAATTCCAGAAGGATGCATATGGGAGTCGGAGTTCCAAGGAGGAAGCAAGTATGTTGGTCCAAAGAAAAGTTAGAGATGTGTCTAGAGGGTAGACACATTGTTGGCTGGGTTCAGTTTGTGCTACTTCTAGTACAGAAAAAAGAGATCAGGATCATGTTCTAAAAAGAGCTGAAGCAAACTTGGAGAGTTTCTTCATTTTTCCTTATTTTTTAAATGTCATTTACTTTTTTATTATGATTGCAAAAATAAATATTCATTATTAACACTCTTGAAATGACTGAAAAATAAACAACGCAAACCGGTCTTAAACCCAACACCCAAATGAAACCATTGTTAACATTTTTTTTACCTGTTATTTAAAAATTTTTTTTTTAACATTTATTTATTTTTGAGACAGAGAGACAGAGCATGAACAGGGGAGGGTCAGAGAGAGAGGGAGACACAGAATCTGAAACAGGCTCCAGGCTCTGAGCTGTCAGCACAGAGCTCGATGTGGGGCTTGAACCATTGGACCGCGAGATCATGACTTGAGCCGAGGTCAGACATTTAACCGACTGAGCCACCCAAGCACCCTGATTTTAAATACTGCTCTATACTTACATACAATGACATTTAACTACTGTGCATTTATGTATTTTATTAAAAGTAGGTCCAAACTGTATATAATGCTGGAAAATAAATTTCAGTTTCAAAGAGAGAATATCCTAGTTTTTAGAACTAGTTCATTGTTTAGAGATTTACCTTTTGAAGTTGAGATTTCAATGCCAATTTATACATACCAGACTATCACCTTTAAATGTTTTCTGCTTAGCAATCATCTGCTTTCCAGTGTCACTGGGTTCCAGTCAAGAACCACACTTAACACCTACAACATTGGTTATGATGATAAAGTCCTGCCCAGAAGGAGTTTACCGTCAAAGAGCTGAATATTCACAAAGGAACTGAAGGTGGCCTTGAGACACAACAGCCACATGCTAATAATAAAACATATTGTCTTATTTTATGTATTCTTTCCCCTCAACCATTTACTTTTTTTTATTTTGTGGTGGAGGCAGAAGATGAGATCACAGTGGAAGGAATGGTCAAGGAGACAGGCAGTATGGGCACTAAGGTTCAGATGAACCTCCATCAAGAGAAGCATTTTCTACCCTGTTATGAAATTCCATTACATGAATGGGTAGCATTACACAACATGAGATGATCAAAATTATGATGTAGTGAAAACTTGGTTTCCAAATGAGAAAGCCTGAGCCTAAGGAAGAGCACCATCATCTAGTATTTTATTTTCACCTGTTCTCTCTTGTATTGTCTCTCCGACTCCTAATAGAAATAACAGCTCCTCTTAAATATAGTTTAAGAGCATTTAAACAGAATACATATATCTCCCAGAATTACTTGATGAAAAACTGATTTATATATTTATTTCTGCCTAATTGGGATAATGTGTTAGAAAGAAGCCCTTACACTTAAGGATTACTGGTATTGTTATATATTATTATAATAAGGATTATATGGATTGCCAGTACTTCAAGATTTCTACTTCCAGTTCCCTGTTATTAATGAACCCGTGTTCATATATAAAAAGGCGGCACAGTGTATGAGTGACAGTATCAAATTGAGTATTTGTAAATCCTCTGCAAGGAACCGTGTGTTAAACAGGAGCCGATTTCTTGAAAGTGGAAAAACTATCCATACCCGGTAGGCTGAGGAGGAGAAAGTGAATGCTTGAGTCATTGTCATTGTGGCTAGGGAGCCAGCCACGTGCCCAGAGCCTCACTTTACACCTAACCTGAGTGTCCAGGATAAGCCCATTTTGCCTCTGACAAATGTGGCAGAGACTGGCTAAGTATTCATCAAACCTTTCTCCAGGGGACACAGCTAGACTCGATTTCCTAGTCTTCCTTGCAACAAGGGGTGATCCTGTGACCGAATTCTTGCCAACAGACCTTGTGTGGATAGAGGTGCCACAGACCTCGCTCAGGGCTGGCCCCAGGACTCTGCCATTCTGGTTCTCGCTCTTCCCTTTTTGGCTGCATGGGAGCAAAGTATTCTGAACTTGTGTGGATTAGAGGGGCCACAGGAGGAAAGGAGAATGGGTCCCCGAATCACTTCCAGAAAAGAAGTGATTTCATCAGCCAGAAAAGAACCTCAATTTTCTTAAGCTACTAAGATGTTGGGGGCTTAGCGGCTAGGGTTACTTCAACTTAATACAATTATCAAAGTAATATATGCGCTTTTCCAGTACCAGGTTGGTTCAGCATTATCTGCCATAAAGTAACACAGGGTCATTCCTGATAGGGCCCTCCCTTCTCGTCCATCTTTAATTTTACCTCTTCTCCCACTTTGTCTTCCTCTTCTCTAGACAGGTATTTATTGTTCCCTCAACTCAGTATGTATGTAAATTCCCTTTCTTTGTGAATTCCTTTGCCTCTGCCTGGGGTACCTTTCCTCAGGGTATCCATTCTGAAAGGAAAACCTGTTTTCCTTCATCTGTAAGGCCACTCAACTATCTTCACTTTCCCTCTTTGCCGCTCACATCATCCATCCATTTATCCACCTAACTCTTCATTCATGCAAGCATGTACAGAGCATGACAATGTGTCAAGCCCTCAAAAGTGGGTAGTTAAAGGTGAATGATATCCTCTCTCTCCACAGGGAACTCAGGGTTCAGTCTGAGAGGAGAGACCTCTGAGCAGATACCTACAGCAGAACATATAGACTCAACTCTAGAGAAGTTGTGGGTACCATAAGAGCAAGAAGAGCCCTTAATGTATGTTTCTCCCTTCCCAGAACATGCTCTCCTGGCTCCGTGCATGACTGTTCCCTCCTCTATCTCCAACCTCAGGCTTATTTTCACCATACCAATGATCATAAACTGTCTCTATCTTACTCATTGGCACGTTTGTTTGCTTTCCTGCCCATCTCACTCGTTAGGAGCTAAGAACCCTGGGGACAGGATGCAAACTTTCTTTTCACCACTGTCCCTCTGGATCTAGCACAGTGACTGGTACACTGAAGGTGTTCAATAAATGCTTGTTGAGTGAATGAATGAATGGATACATACAACCAACCTGCCTGCGAATAGGCTAGTAAGAAGACTTTCTTGAAGGAGTCGATGCCTGATCCAAATTGTAAAGGATAAGTAGCAATTTGCCTGGAAAACACAAAAAGGGGAATTCCAGGTAGATGGGAAGGGACTGAAAAGAGAAAACATGGCCAATGTTTGTGGATGCCAGGGTCATGTTAGTGTTGCTAGAGCAAAAGTGGTTAAGAGCGGTGGAAAAGGCTGAAAAATAAACAGTAGGCAAATCACTGCTTTCTCTTCATTCACCCAACAAGCACTTTCTCTGAATTCTGGAAGTGTTTCACACAAAACTTATGACACCATATTCGTTATGATATTTTTAAACATCTCCGTGGGCTTGAAGGGCAGAAACTGATTCTTACCTTATGTCTTCGCTCCCAATTTTATCATTGATGTAAATTGTAGGCAATTGAGAACGAAGAGGATTAATTCACAGTATTTTTGGCTGTTCTTAGAACAAAGACAGAGGACACCTAACCCAGAGTCAAAATGTATCCTGGCAAAATGGTAGCGTAGAGGAGAAGAAGGGACGATGACGTCCCTTCCCTCTCACAAGGTCAGTGTACAACATAGTTTGGTGTCTTTTCTTCCCACAAAGCAAGGTAACAAAACTAAAGTTGATAAAATCTCAAATCTAGAACAGACTTAATTGGAGCACCAGCAGATGCTTACACAAATGTGATGTGTGCAGTGGTAAGTTAAAGGACATTAGGGTTCAAGAAAACACCCTTACACTGAGTGGAGGAATAGCATAGAAGCTATTCTAGAAGCCCCTGAGAGGGGCTCATTTTTGCTTTCAAGAAAAGTAGAAACAAATGCACTTACTGAAAGCTGAGTCTTTAGGACAAAGACAAAAAGGAAGCTGCCCCTGTAATAGACATCTTGAAACTAACAAATACCTCACACCTGTAACCATGTTTTTCCCCCTCCTTTGATTATACAAAATACAATTGTGTAAAACGCCAAGATGAAAAAGGAATTATATAAAAGCCCACTAACCGGCAAGAAACAGTTAATTTGTGTGTGTGTGTGTGTGTGTGTATGTGTGTCCTTCCAGATAGTTTTAAACACACACACATACAGTGAACACACACAAGTAGTTTATAATGGGATTCAAATTATACATGTGGTTTATAATCCGCTTTTCTACCTTAATATTTCACATTCCTTTTATACTAATGCTTTCATATATTTATTTTACAATTTTGCATAGGATACAGTCCAGTGTATGAATATTCCACGATGTATTTAAATGTTAATCAACAAATTTTTATTGGCTCTAACTCTATGTCAGCAGCTGTTCTAGATTATCAAATACACCAGGAGATAAAAGAGAATACTTGCAATCAAATTATTTACCTTTAACTTCAAGTAAGATAAATAAGATAAATTCAGGTATTGGCAAATACTACAGAGAAGAAAAAAGACAGTAATGTACTAAAGAGTGATGAAGGTTAGCTTGATTTCCAGGGATGAGGTAAACGAGTCTAAAAATAACCTCTTTTTATAACCTCAACACACATACACAGTTTAGAAAGAGTACAGATTTTTGCCCCTTTGGGGCACACATAGCCAAACTAGCACGGCCATAAGGAAAACCCCTGGACACAAAATATAAAAAGCAAACAATTATTTACAGTAAGACCAGCACTGAATCTCCCTGAGGCCGGCTACCAATATGGCGTTTCAATGGCTTCACCAGGTAGAGGAGACAAAGACTGAGGAGCCTGTAGGAGGAGCAGCCAGGGAACTGAAAAGCGGCACAAACTCAGGGCCACTGAAGTACTACCAACTCACTGAAAGGATGGGATAGGAAATATTCCACCTACCTTCTGAAGGAGGTGACGAAAGAACTTCTGTCTTGGCTTTAAATCCAGAAGGAAGCAGAAAATGGTCTCTCCCGAGAATTCATCACCACAGCTCTGCCCTTGTGTGGATTTGAGCTTTAAATGTGTACCACCTGCATGAGATAGGAAACCCTAAACCGAGAAATTAACCCAGGACGGTCAGTGCCCTGGGCACCTGGCCAAAACCAGAGAAAAATCCTCTGCTTAGTCTGAATTGAGGCCCTCCTGAATTCCAGCAGATTTAGGTTGCTCAAATAGCTCAGATATATTGAAAGACATATGAGAAACATCAGGAGAGGAAGATATGTGAAATCCAAGGGACATTTACAGGTGTAAAGGCTTGTCAAAGAAATGGAAAAACACTAGTAGAGATCTGTGCATCCAACTTAAGTGGCAGGAAAAAGGAAAGAAGGAAAAAAAGGAATGAAATCAACCAGAGAAATAGAAAACAAAGATTATACCAGATAATGGGGTTTTTAAGGACTAATTACAGGGACAAATTACGCAAGGATGATCAATAAAAAAGAAGAGAAGTTGTTAAAGAAAAAGTCAGAAGTGAAAGGGCTAGAATACTGATAGCTAGAAGCTAAAAATATGTTAATATAACCAGTGAATTTGTGTATGCCAATACATTTGACAACTTAGGAAAATGAATAATTATCTTCAAAGCCAAAGCTGAAAACTATTTATAGACTAGGGACCTGAATAGATCTCTGATCATTCCAAAAACTGGATCAGTACTTACAAATCTACCCACCAAACAAACAATACCCACATGCTTGGGGGCTCCCTCCTCTAGGACCAAGCCTCTGTGAGGTGTTCTGTCTTAGTGGAAATTCCAGTGGTGAGGAGTGAGCTATGCAAAAATCTGGAAAATAACATCCAAATGTAAGGAATACCAAGTGCAAAGTGTCTAAGAGAAGAGAGAGAGAGAGAATGAAAAGGCAGAAATAAACTAAAAGGGGTCATACTTGTAAACAGCTGTAACTTACTAAATTCTACTCTGTGCCAGTGACAGAGCTCAGAGCTTTATGCACATGATTTCCAGTCCTCAAACATTCCCATTTTATAGAAAAGGCAAAGGAGGTTCGCTGAGGTTGTATTGTGTGGCCCAGAGACACAGAGCTAGTGAATGGTGGATCCTCCACTTGAAACCAGTCTGAACATCTGAATTTCCATCTACGCATGCTGTGCCTAGGGAGAGAGGGCTCCAAACAAACGCCACCTTCTGCGATGGCTCTCCAAGTGTGGTACCTGGATCAGCATCACCTGGGAACTTGTTAGAAATGCAAATCCTCAAACTCTTGGCCTCATCCCAGATGTACTGAATCAGAAACTGTGGGGGTGTTCTAATGAGCCCTCCAGCTGATCGAGAAGTTCTGCTCTTGAGCAACTAGACAGGTAGGAGGTTGTCACAAAAATGACAAGGATCTCAGAGGCAGGCAAGCCCGGCTTGAGTCCCAGTTCTGCCACTTTCTAGTATGTGAACTGTATACGTCACTTAAAATTTCTTAGCATCGGCTCTCTTACCTGTTAAATGCGGAGATAATTAACAGCATCCACCTTTAGGTTTTTGTGAGGATTAAGTGGGGTCATGTCAAGACTAGGGCCTGGCACCCAGAAAGTGCTCAATAAATGTTTGCCATCATGAATTTATCTCCCATGCCTGGAGTCTGTACTCCCCCATAACCTTTCCACTCTCTACCCTCATGGTCCCCGAGAGGAGGAGCCAGAAGGATGGAGAAGTCTGAAGCTCACAAAAGCTGCAGGGGTGAGCTCCAGGTGAAAGCTAAGAGGCAGGTGTGCCGGAGCAGTGGCAGTGACCGAGGACAGAAGGGGAGGGCTCAAGCACTGTTACTCTGGAAGCCTGATTGGATCCTGGTGCCTGGTCACATGTAGGGAAGAGCAAAGAGCAAGGAGTCACAGATGACTCTGGGCCTCAAGTTTGGTGGATGGGGCAAGAGTGATTCCAGAGGGAAGATGGAATCTGGAGAAAGACCAGGTCTGGGGTCACAAAAACGGGTTTGCATTTGGAAAAGGGAATCTGAAGTACCTGACATAATAGAGAAAGGCATTCTCGAGTCAAGGTGTGGGTGCGTGTGTGTTTGCGCATGAGAGAGAATGAGTGAAAGAGATTAGAACTCTAATGTCAGTTTGACAACCAATGCTCTGAGTCCTTTGTAATTAAAATGGCTGTCCCCTCCCTGTGAGTACCAGTGTGGCAGAGTGGTACTTGCCAGCCAGCAGGCCCTGCTGGAAATGCCACATTCCGCTGATGCACCGCCATCGTGGTCCCTGCTAATGACACAAAGAAATGTCGTTCAGGAGACAGAGTATGTGGGAAGGGAATGAAGCTGTTACTAATGAATAGGCTAATGGGACCCGATGAGCAGTGAAAATCAATGAGGCAAAAACCGCTTGCCTCAAACAAATGAGCGAGGTAAGAATGGACCAGGGCCAAACCACAGTGTATCTCAAGTCCATGCTACAGACTCTGCCACCCAGGGGGACACAATTCACACCGATTGTATACCATCCCTGGCATGGTCAGGGGTCACGGTCGCTGGTGCTTTCTCTTCTATAATGTTAATAGCACGTCTAGGCAGGGCCAGGTATGGGGCAAGACGCTGGGCACGAAGCCAGGAAAAAGGCCTGGTCTCTGCCCCCAGGGAGTCATGCAGTCCTATCTCAAAGATGAATTCTAGCTTGTTCAGCCTATTACATGTAAGTTAGATTCTGCACGTCTCCTTTTCTTCCTCCTCCTTCGTCTAATTAAAACTACCACCCTTATAATCATCACCATATTGCCATCATCAATATTGATATTATTTTATCACTCAATATCACTCACAAACTACCTCCGACTCTCTTCAGCTGTTTATACATACCTATCTTGCAAAATCGTAATCCCTGTGCCCGATTAAGGAACTTGATCTGCTACTCCTATCTGTTGTCCAGACAGCACAGGCTGTGTCCGGGACTCCTTGCACCACTTTCTCTAATACTGGTGCACACATGGCACATTTACCTGGGTCTTGGTTTACTCACCTGTAGAAATATGGCCATATCAAAAGCCACTCATGGCACGGGAGTGTTTAGGCTTCTCCATAATTCCATTCCTGATTAACTGCTCTAAGTAAAGTGTGCGTGAATGCACGCTTTATATTTTCAGGAAGGCGTTTCCCCACCCAAGGCCATATTCAGCATCAGTGGCCAATTGGCTTGTTTGCATCTGAAGGCTCTACACAAGCCACACAAGGCTGCTGTTCCTTCCTTTAACGGAAGCAGCACATAAAAGTCCTTTGGCTGCAGAGGGGTGGCTTCCGCTACGGAAGCCACGCCGCTCTCCAGTGGCCTTCGTTGTGTTTTTCTGGCCACCACGGGTCCCCTGATTCGTGACCGTCTACTCAGACCTTTGTCAGCCCAAGACACCTCGTCCATCAGCATCTGTGCCTCCCTGTTGCCAGCACACCGCTTCTCTTGACAACCGGCGTCTCCACGCATCCACAGCTCCGAGTGCCTGCCTGGGGTGCTGACTTCGTTCTTTGACTGAACTGTTGACCGGATGGTCCTGGCTCCTAGCGGCTCCTCACACCTGACCCACATCCTGGGAGATGGCTCCCGTTCTCAGACACTTGGTTATCTCAGGCCGGATACTTGGCCTTGTGTCTATGACTCACGGCCTCCCGCCATCCAGATAACACCATGCAGATAGGATTCTCTGAAATGGTACTTGACTGGCCTGAAAGAGGTTGTTTGCTCAGTCGGATGCTGAAGAGAAGAGACGTCGATTATAATTGCAAAAACTGTATTCATTTCTTGCTATTTGCTGCGTTCTAAAAACCCTGCTGGGAGAGAGGAGAGGAAAGGGTGTGAACTCGCTCAGCCTTCTGATGAAGACTTCGCCTAAAGGAACTTGCTCCAGCTTAGACCTATGCATAAGGCCTAGCAGCTGCTGCCTTTATTATATGTGGTGACTTGGGCTAAACAAAATGAATCAGAACTGCACACTGTAAGCAAGGGATATGATTTCTGTCGTTTTGGGCTGCCAACAAAATGCCAACAAAATTACAAAGTAATAGCTACCACTGTGAAAGAGAATGAGAAATAAAATAAACTTTTTATGCCTAAGGAAAAGCTTTCCATTCCCTCTACTTTTACAGGGCTGTACAAGAGCCTTCTGTGGGTCCTGGCACCAGACATCCCATAAACAATCATTTGCACACGCCAGGAATCCAAATGTGTTCTGTTCCTGGGCTCTGCACCCTTTACCTTGAAAGGAACAGAGAAAGAGTTTTAATCAGATTTATTTTATATACAGCAGTTGCCTCTTTTGTCAGCAAGAAAGAAATCCAGTTAAATGGATATGCTTATAAAGAGCAGCATAAGCATTTTTAAAATTAAATCACACCTTATAAGACTTGGCCTTTCTTCCCCTTTTCCTACTTCCTCCCAAATTCATTGTGCAAACCTGGCAGTGACCTGCCTTCTCATTGTTTGAAGTCCTGGCAGGAACCTGCAGAGAAAGGGAAAAGCTGTTGTCCAATTATGCTGTAGATGTACATTCAATCCCTGTTGAAATTTTTCAAAAAGAAAATTTGCCTCAGGTGGTAATGCAACATTCAACATGTCTCCATGGTTTTCCCACTTGCTTCAGGATTGAAATCTGTAGGGTCCAGATTTCAGCGCATTGATGGGGGATCCAGGTCTTTACAGAAGAAAAACTCTAAAGAACTCTAAAGAAGGTTGTCTTTCTAGAGCCATGAAGGGTCTATAGACTGGGGAAAAGACCAAACCAGGGCAGAAGGGGAGACAGTAAGGAAATGCATGAGACAATTGCAAATTCATAGATTCAGTTCAATTTAGGAACTGAGGCATTCCCAGATGACAAAACACAGTCTGAGAGTGCCATAGCTCCCTTGGACTGCCATCTACCCTTGGAGAGCCACTGAACTGGCCAGCATTTCAGGCAACTCAAGGGGAGTTTGCTTTGTTAGTTCCGCAAACAATGAGATTAGATTGTAAGCTCCTCCCAGAGAAATAATACATCCTGTACTTTATTTTTGGCACTGGTGCAGGCCCTATAGAAGAGCCTGAATCTCCTTATTTCCACCTCTGAGCTCTTCTTGTTATGTCATGTTTAGTGGTCAGCATAGTGTTCACGTTTGGAAAGGAGCACGAAGATGAGAAGTTGAGAATAAAATATAAATATCTGTGCACGCTGCAAGGAGGAGCTCAGGATATTTCAGCAAATGATGGTGGTCACTTTCGTTGGGTAGATAACAAACATCTGAACTCTATGGGAAAAATAGAGACTTTTGCAACAGAAAATATGAATCCAATGTCTGGTTCTGTCATTTCCTAGGAGCAAGATTTTGAGCATGTCCCTTAACCTTTCTAAGGTGAGTTTTATTCATCTGTTAAAAATAATACTTGTTTGTCTTCCATTCTTACCTGGTATTTGAGAAGGTCAAAGAAAAAAAAAAGACAATGAAGAGATAATGGAAGGGATTTGTAAATACAATGTAGTGTATAAAATGAATCCATTTATTCAGCAAACATTACTTGACCAAGACAAACTAAGCAGTCCTCAGCCCTCGAAACTCAAATAATCCAATCTAATAATCATCGATATGTGTGCTTGAATATGAGGGAAAGTATACCTCTTGAGCTCTTGGAATCAAGGATAACCGGTAAACGATGCCAGAGAAGCAATTTTAGCAATAAAGTACGTCTCTATGCCATGCCAGATATGTTAAATTCCTCTTAGGTTTAGTATAACAAACCAAGTGTAGGAGTTGGGTGAAGGGTTGGGAAGGTTTCTATAGAGCAAAGGAGAGTACCCATTCTGTGGGGCATCCAGTAGGCCATCCCCGTGTAATTCAGATAAAACGCTGAGAGTACACCTTCTATGCTTCTGGTCTATTTTTTAAATATCAACCTTGGTTTTCTCATGATTACTTTCTAGGAAGACCAATAAGGAAACAAAATGAAGGTGAGATTTAAAAACTCCCTTGTTTTCAAAGGAAAATGAGATGGCCTGACAGTTTTCATCTCACCAAAATGATTCTCAGCTCAACTGTGAACATACAGATATATTTTACATTGTCTGTAATGGGACCACTCTAACATCAGTATACAAATGCGTATGGTCAAATTCCCACCTGCTTCATGGAGAACACCAGTCTAACAGAACCCTCTCTACATATTTCCAGGAATCTCTGGGGATGCACTCATATGTGCCTAAATCAGACTTTGCCATTTCTTGCAAATACTGGCCAGAAACAACCAGTGTTCTTGAATATCCCAAGTTAAAACTTTACTTACTTACTTATTTATTATTTTTATGTTTATTGATTTTTGAGAGAGAGAGGGCACACACATGAGTTGGGGGGGCAGGGGCAGAGAAAGAGGGAGACACAGAATCTGAAGCAGGCTCCAGGCTCAGAGCTGTCAGCACAGAGCCCGACGCTGAAGTCAGACGCTTCACTGACTAAACCACCCTCATGCCCCAAACCTTTATTTTTAAATTTTTTTTTCAACGTTTATTTATTTTTGGGACAGAGAGAGACAGAGCATGAACGGGGGAGGGGCAGAGAGAGAGGGAGACACAGAATCGGAAACAGGCTCCAGGCTCCGAGCCATCAGCCCAGAGCCTGACGCGGGGCTCGAACTCCCGGACCACGAGATCGTGACCTGGCTGAAGTCGGACGCTTAACCGACTGCGCCACCCAGGCGCCCCGCCAAACCTTTATTTTTAAAACTGTGTTCTTATCGTGACGGATGCTTCCCCTGAGCTGCAAATCCATGGTGCCCAATGTGGTGAAACCCGAAGATGACAGCTGTACCTCCGGGTTGGAGATCTTGCCGCTGTTCTTGCAGACTGTGATGGAGACACTCCAGTTTTAAGCTTAGGTTGGTGCTGGTGTGGGATCCCTAGAGAGCGATGTTTGGATCCCGATATGCCACGGTATTTAATGCTATGTTTCTTTCAGTGGGCACCTTTATTCCAGGCAAGCAGACACAACACAACACAACACTGGGTCAGGATGACTACTGGTGTCCTTTATCATTAACCTAGAACCTTCACTTTCCTGCAGTGCTTGGACTGTTTTCTGATTTGGTTCACTTTTTGAAATTGTCTTCCCTTGTTGGGGCCACCTCTATCTAATTGACACATTGGATGCCTGAACCCTAATGGTGAACAGGCTTCGATTCCAGGATGCTCCTTAGGCCCAGGGTAAACCAGTGGATTAAAACAGAGTTGTGGGCAATGGGTGTTGCCTTCCTCTACTCACCAGAACTAGGCAAGACTGGCTCCAGTCTAGCCAAGGCCCCCATTACTATTGTCAAGCCAGTCCAGCTTTCATTTTGTTTCTGGAACACAGTGAGGTCCTTTTTGCTTCAGGGACTTTGCACCTACTTTTCCTCCTCGGGTACTCTCTTCCTGTTGGCTGCTTATTTGTCCAGTGGCAGCTTCAGTGTCACCTCCCCAGAGACACATTTTCTCAGTCACTATTACATTGCCATTTATTTCCTCCAGAGGACTTCCACAATCTGCACTTGTCTTGTTTATTTTCTTGGTTCATGGAAGATCCACGAGAGCAGTGGTCTTGCCTGTCACTGCTGTATCCCTAGGCCTGGCAGAGTGAAGGGCAGAATAATCAACAAGGCAGTCAACACGGATGGAGCACTTACTATTTGCCAAGTACTGTGCTAAAGACTTTCACTCATAGTAACTCATCTAATCTTAACTAAAAGCCTAGCTAGTTAAGTACCATTATGCTCTCCCTTTCTGTAATAAGGAACACTGAGGTTAGATAAGATCAGGGACTTGTCTAAGGGCACAGAGCTAATCGGTGCTGGTGTGGGGGCGCAAACCTGGGCAATCTGACTCCAGAGTTCATGCACCGAACTACAATGAATATGGCCTCCTAAATTACTATATATTGTGTCATTTTGTCTCGTTCCAGGGATAAGGCAAAAGAACATCCCCTGATCACGCTCACAGAGAGAACACTGCCACTTTGGCACACACTCGGAAGGAATGTCTCCAGCACAATGATTCTGGTGGAAAATAGACACGGGCAACTAAATACCTCTGGGGTACTTGCCTTGACAGATAATAAAACTTAGTATTTGTTGTACATATATACCTATGATAATAGCACCCAAAAAGATATGTAATAATGGAACTGAATAGGGAGGACAAAACAGATCCAAGTACTCATGGGAACTTAATATATGGCAAAGATGACATTTTAATTCATGGCCGAAGTTAGCATATATGTAATGACTATTGCTGAAATATCTAGAAAGGGAAAAAATGGGATAAATAAAAGATACCACACATAAACACCAGACAGACTATGCATCTAAATTTTTAAAAATGAGAGGCGCCTGGGTGGCTCAGTCAGTCAAGGGTCCAACTTCGGCTCAGGTCAAGATCTCATGGTTTGTGGGTTTGAGACCCGTGTCAGGCTCTGTGCTGACAGCTTAGAGCCTGTAGCCTGTTTCGGATTCTGTGTCTCCCTCTCTCTGCCCCTCCCCTGCTTCACGCCCTATCTCTGACTCTCAAAAATAAATAAAAGTTAAAAAAAAATTTTTTTAAACATGTTGTACGAAAAGACATAAGCAAATTTTAAAATATACTGGGAAATGTATTTGTTACACAATTACCTTAAGATCCATAATATACAAAAGTATTTGTGACACAATATCTTTATTTTCTTAATATGCCAAAAAAGTCTCTTAAAATGAAGAAAAGACAAACACTCTATGGATCCGAAGGGCAGAGAAGGAAATGTACGTAACTGACAGGATGTGATCTTGTTAGCAGTCAGGAAGTTGCCAAAGAAAGAAGTCAAACGCCATTTCCCACCTACCGCGTGGCAAAAACATTTCAGGGCTGGTGAGGATCTTCAAAAATGGCGGTCATGCTCCCCTCACTGCTGGTGGGAAACTCAGCGAGGCTCTGTTAGGTAGTCACAGATACCCGTTAGGTATCCAGGCATTTGTTAGAGGTACAAGCATGAGAGGAGGATACATCTGAGGAGGGAAGATAAGAGGCAATATAACTAGTAGGCATATGGAAATGTTTTGGAGGCAGAAATGTGGATAGAATGCTCACTCAGGCAAAGTATACAGGTGGAGAACAGAAGGGGCTAAAAATGGAACCATGAGAGTCATAACCATGTAATGCACTCACAAAAGAATAACCAGTAAAGGATACTGGCCCTTATAATCAATGTTCACTCATTTCAAGAGCTATTTTATTTTATTTTAAAGTTTTTCTTTTATTTATTTTAAGAGAGAGCTAGAGAGCAAGTGGGGGAGAGACAGAGGGAGATAGAATCCCAAGTAGGTTCTGCACTGTCAGTGGAAAGCCCAATGCGGAGCCTGAACTCACGAACTGTGAGATCATGACCTGAGCCGAAGTCAAGAGTAGGACGCTTAACCGACTGAGCCACCCAGACGCCCCATCATTTCAGGAGTCATTTTAATCAATTTGTCTTCACACTTATGATTCATAGAGTTATGGGCTTGTCTTATTCTGTTCCCACCTTGCCCCTTCTGCCCCTTCACAAGCCCTAATCCCTTCATTAACACAACCCTATATTAGAGCAAGAATGCTAGAGCCAACTGCCTTGGCTTCACATCCTGGATCAGCCACTTCGTAGATACGCCACCTGGGGCAATTTACTAAACTTCTCAGCCTTTCATAAGATTATTATGAAAAATAAATGGGTTATATGTGGAAACCACTTAGTACATCCAATAACTATTAGCTATTATAGTTAGTATTTGCAAGTCCTCATGCTACTAATTTTCAGATACTATCTTGTGCGACTTTATTGAATTTCACAAAAGCCCTTTGAGGTCAGTACTGTAACAATTCCCTTTTGCAGATGTGGAAGAGGTTTAAGAACCTGGCCTCACATCAAGCACTTAGTATGAGATAAAGCTGTGCTCAGGTCCCATCTGGACTACACAGGCCAAGCTTTCAGCCTTACATTATTCTGCCTTTCCTCACCTTTTTTTAAAGGTGGTCATGTTAGCATATACCAGGGTCATGATAAGATCCTGGTACTTTCTCACCCCCTGCCCCCGCCAAAGTTACCTCTCTGTATTCATTTGCCAGTAAAGAAAACCTACCTACTATTTTTCCCTCTCTCCAGCATGACATCTCACTTTGGGGGAGAATGTCCCCAGGTCATCAAAGGTGTCCAAAAATGTTTCATCTCTAGCCATTAGGACCTGTGTGCACATATTCTCCCCCAAACAACTTGGTCACCAGCAGAAGGAGGATGGTCCTACAAAATCTCTTGTCCATCCTCCAATGCACAGAAGATTGCCAGAGGCTTCTTTCCTCCACACGTATAAGCCTTTTTTTCCCGTCTATGGGTGGTGTCCTTTCTGACACTAAAAAATAACTTCTTTTTCTCAGTCTAAGAATGTGTATCATATGCATGCTACGGTCAGTGCCCAGCCGCCAGGCTGACACCATACACAACCTCCCTTTGTGCTTAATGCCTCTGTCTTCCTCCCCACGTGACAGGGCAGCAGCCTGCCCAGACTGTAAAGGGACTGGAGCGAGATGGGTTGTGTTCTTTTTCTCCTGTGATACATGATTTCCTTTCAGCAGCAAGCAGTTCCTGCGATGCTGTCGATGCTGTCTCCTGGGGACACGTTGCTGCACTTGCCTTGAGCTGCCCTGGTTACATGGTCTGGGCTCATGTACAGCACTAATTCAATTTACAATGCAGTTACATAACTGTTCCCAATCTCCAGTTGACCTTGATGTCAAGCAGCGGTCAAGTTGTACCAACACAGAGAAAGGAGGAGGAATCTCTGGTCAGCCCTTGAGAACATTTCAGCTGGGGTTCTGGAATGGAATGTGGCATAGAAAGGCCAAACCAGACCAGGAAATTCTTTGAAAGGGTGACAAGCAAGAGTTGTTGATTTCTCTAAGATGGATGCAGTTGACATTCAGGGCAATCCTTTGTCACTCAGGATTATGGTAAGTGTCCTCTGACCAAAGATAAGGGGGCTGTCTTCTTTCCCAGGAATCTCTGGAAGTAAATGAGCCTTTTGGACTCATGGGAAGTGCTCTGAGGAGTGTCCTCAGCTTGGAAATCTCTCAAGGGCAGACTTTCCGCGCATTCTTTTCCAGAGAGTCCTGGTTCTTCTCAGTTCTAAATAGTGACAAGAATAGCTTCTGGTCTTAATAAAGCCAGAAAACCAGGGGTTTTTCAACATGAAAGCAAAAATACAAAGTAAAGCCTGAGCAAATTAGTCAAAATTTCAGAAACTCAATAGTATAAAAGCTCTCTGAGAGCAGGGATTATGTTTAGTCTGTTCTCTGTTGTATCCTTAACACCATGAAAATCATCTAGCACAAAGTGGGTGCTGAGAGAGTATTTGTGGAATGATGTATATAACATGACATACAATATGATTTATGGATAGTGACAGTTGATCTTATTCTAGTTAATTTGCCCAAGGCTGCCATACCAGAAGTTATCAGAACTCTGTTCTACATATTTATTTACATACATGTCTGTGCAAATATAATGTTAAATAAATATTACACAAAGTTACACACTTGGTATCACTTTATAGCTCTATCTATATACTAGTCAGGATTGATGAGTAATAAATGGTTGCTCAGCCATGATGAGCACATTTGGTACAGGGTGCCCTAGGCTGGAAGGTTCTGCACTAAGCAGAGTTCATCCACCTTCTCTGGCTGTCCCCATTGGCTGGTCTGGCTTCTTGGGTGTGTGACTTGTGCAGGTGCACAGGGCCCCTTACTTAGAAGGCCTGGACAATAAATTACATAAAACAAATAAATAAACTTTAAAGACATTAAAAGATGAAGAAGAAGAAGAAGAAGAAGAAGAAGAAGAAGAAGAAGAAGAGGAGGAGGAGGAGGAGGAAGAGGAAGAGGAGAAAGAGGAGGAGGAGGAGGAGGAGGAGGAGGAGGAGGAGGAGGAAGAGGAAGAAGAAGAAGAAGGGCTGGGTTTGGTTTCATCCTGTCATGATCCTGAAATTCTTAATGCTAATTTTTGACCAGGAAGACCCCACTTTCACTTTGCACAGGACCTCACAGATCAGGTAGCTGATCCTGTCAAAAGTACACAGAGAGCTAGTGTAGTGGTAAAGCATGCACTATCACCTACGTGTGTTAACAGCCCTTGGTGAGAAAAACAGCTGCTTATTGAGCAAGCCAACTGTTAGGATAATACACATATCAAGAAAGGAATAGTCTACTATTTAGAAATCATCGAGAGATACTAACTGATTCATTAACTTCACTAATGACAGATACATGATACGTACATACTTTGGAAAAGGTAATCAGGGATATAATTCATAAATTCACTGGTAGTTTTCTGCTATTTACCGTGCATCTCTGCTCTGGCCATCTCTACCTACCAAAGTTCTACCAATTTTTCTGGGCCTATAAATATTCTTAAATCATCTATATTGCCTACCTAAATATTTCTTACAACATAAACCTCTTGATTGCTAACTATTGCTTTCTCTGTATCACATTGTAGAACTTGGTCAAAATCAGTTTGGGACTTGAATAAATACTATCTAGTGCTTTACATAAAAAAGTGTTGGGGCGCCTGGGTGGCTCAATCGGCCACGACTTCAGCACAGGTCACGATCTCACGGTTTGTGGGTTTGAGCCCTGTGTCAGACTCTGTGCTGACAGCTCAGAGCCTGGATCCTGCTTCAGATTCTGAGTCTCCTTCTCTGCCTCTCCCCCACTCCTGCTCTGTCTCTGTCTCTGTCTCTCTCTCAAAAATGAACAAACATTTAAAAAAATGTTTTAAAAAGTGTTTCCATATCAAACTATTTCCAAAATCTTGCTTCCCAGGAAGCATAGATCAGGCAACATATATAATGTTAATTTTTCCAATACTACATAGCCTTGGACTAGGCACATGCAGCCAGTGTTTAAATATCTAATTAATTAGGACGCCTGGGTGGCTCAGTCAGTTAAGTGTCCGACTTCGACTCAGGTCGTGATCTCACGGTTTGTGAGTTCGAGCCCCACGTCATTCTCTGTGCTGACAGCTTGGAGCCTGGAGCCTGCTTTGGATTCTGTGTCTCCCACTCTCTCTGCCCCTCCCCTGCTTGTACTCGGTCTTTCTCTGCCTCAAAATAAATAAACATTAAAAAAAATTTTTTTTAAATCTAATTAATTAAAATAAAGTAACTAGCAATTAGTAATTTCCACATTAATGCAGGCAATAATAACATCTACATATCTTTTTTAAAGTAGAAGTTAAACTTTCTAAAGCAGAAGTTAAACTTTTGGCTCAAAAAATTATTCAAGTTGCCCTAATGTTAGATGGTACCCTACATATGCTGCTAGAATCAAATGAATTCAAACCCCTTTGTATTTCCAAACTAGAGAGCTGAAAAATTTTTACAAAAACATCAAGCCTTGGAAACAAATGGTAATGGTCTTTTGGTAGATTTAATTTTCCCAAGGTCTCCCAATTTCAAAGCACACCAACTGCTCAGACCTTGTGTTGCGGAGCCATTTAACTCCCACTTGCGTCTCATAAAGTCTCCCGTGTTTATAATTACAGAGGATATTTTACGACGGCCTGAATATTTATTTATTTATTGAAATGTTAAGTCACTCAGCACGTTGGCCGATCAGAGCAGGCTGATTCTCACGCACATCTTGATGCAACGCAATGAAAATGTTGCTTTCAGTCGAGCTGGGGCGAGATCCTCACAGTCAGGTAGTTCTTAATTGCTTTATTCTCTAGATAGGGATTTTCTGAAGTATATTTATTTTTCAGTAGAGAAAAAAGTTTTAAAACTTTGCTTTCACTTCACCCTGAGAACAAGAAATAGGCAGATGGAAAATAACGAGTTTCTTCAATGCTGTCTTGGCGGGAGAATTATTTTTTTAGACTCCACATTTTTCTACATATTCCAGCAACACCAAAATCCTGTTTTTCATTAGTTTGATTCTAGTTAACTACACTTCAATCCTCACTGGGTAGAGTGGAGCACAGATGGGGTGCCATCCTATCATGGTGCCCAGATAGCAAAAAATGTTCTCAAACTTTGACATTGACAGAGAAGCTAACATTTAAACTCATGTTGCCATATACATCACGGTGAAAGGAGTCTTTATGTACATTCCTCCTTTCTAAAGAGGCTCAAGCCTTGTGTCTTCATTGAAAAATGACAACGAAAAACAACAACAAAATACTCTCAAAACACTAAAAGAACACAATGAAATGATGACTTTCCACATGTAAACAGGCTAAGTTAGAGTAATAATCTTTGAAGGGAATCAACCTGAAATACAGCTATTAATTTACTTGTGAAAATCATCTAAGCCCACATATCCAGGCCTAACAAACCAAAAATATTAGCCTTAAATGGAAAGGGAGAGACATCTTAAAAATGTCTACATCTCCCAACATTTTCTACAAGGTCTGCTTTTCATAAAAATCATCGCTTTGGGGGAAATTCAATCTATCATTTGCTGCGGGCAAATGACTCTCTTATTTTCAAGGTTTACAAACTCAGTTAGCACAGACATGTTTTCTCTCATGTCTTCCAGGTTTGCCCAATTTTAAAAACACGGGTCTCCATAAATCTTGGCTACATTCAAAGCATACACACTTTCACTAAATCTACATACCTACAATAATGATTACAGTTGACTGGAACAACATAAGTTTGAACAATCCGGGTCCATTTACATGTGGATTTTTTTTTAAATCAATACAGTACAGCTCTTTACATGTATTTTCTTTCCTTATTATTTTCTTAATAACATTTTCTTTTCTCTACCTATCTTTATTTTAAGAATACTATATATAATTTACATAACATATAAAATATGTGTTCATTGGCTGTGTATGTTAATGACGATGCTTCTGAAGTTCAACAGGAGGCTATCAGTAGTCAAGTTTTGGGGGAATCAAATGTTTTGACCCAACGGGGGGGTGGGAGTCAGTGCCCCTAACCCCCACATTGTTCAAGAGTCCACTTGTACCCGATTAGTCACTCATGCTAAAAAGGAAGCAGAAAAAATAAATGAGAAGCTTGAAGGGATTGGTTACTGTAGGTGATCCACTAGGGTGTTAGGACTAACTGATTCTCAGACCTAGAACTGTGAACAACACATCTTTCCTCTCACGTGAGCTAGAAAGCCTGAAGAGAGTTAGCTGGGAGAAGCAGGCATACTTGATAAAGTGACTAGTGGCAATAAATCCAATATGCAACCCCAACTTCCTGCTCATCAAGTGTTTCTAACCAACTGTTCGGAACAGTTGCTAACGTATCCTGTGAACTATGGTAAGTTTTCAGACACTGAAAAATTTATCTATCATGGGTAAATACAAATTTGATGCTAACATTCCAAGATTTGGAGAAATTAAATGGATTCTTAGTGACCTTAAGTGAGATTTCATGAAATTCTCAGGACACAATTTAATTCACTTTAATTAAAAGAGGTTCTAACCACATAGTGTACGGGGTGAAGTGGAGGAGTCAAGACAGTATCAAAAAGTCAGACTAAAGTAGGTTGGGTCATGACATTAAGTAGGATGAAAATTACTAGCCAAGTATATATCCACTGATACTAGTTCCAAAACCTTTATTGATGACTACAGTTATAAGGGACTACATGGCCCTCTGGAGGCTTGGCCAGTCAGCTTTGGTCCAACCTGGCCTGAGTCCTGAGAGAACCCAGGCAAGCTAGGGCTAGTCCATAAATGAAAACCAAAGTTAGATTCGCATAGTAATTGAGAGTATTTATCGATCAAAGGGAATACGTAGTTATAGTCCCATCACATATTCATTATTAGAAAAGAATGAACTCAGGAACAAGCAGACGGGAGAGATGTATAAGGCAGGGTATGTGGAAAGGGGAGTGGAGCTTCCATGACCTCTCTGGGCGGGGGCACCACCCTCCCAGCACCTCCATGTGTTCACCAACCCAGAAGCTTCCCTACTCCCATCTTTCTGGGGTTTTCGGGAGGCTTCGTTACGTAGGCATCGGTGGTTAAATCTCCAGCCATTATTTGATTGATTCAAATTTCAACCTCTCTCCCCTTCCTGGAGGCTGAGGGGTGAGATTTAAAGTCCCAACTTTCTCACTATGATTGGTTCCCCCAGCGATCAGTGCCATCCTTGGGGGCTTTCCGAAAGTCATTTATTCAACAGAAACTCAGATGCGTTTACAAGGGGCTTGTTATGAATAAGATTCCTTTCACCTTTATACCCTGCAACTTTTTCAGGAGCCAAAAACAAAAGATCACATATTATAACAAAAGATGCTCCTAATGCTCTTGCTAAAAAGATCTTTCCTGTTTTATTGAGATATAACTGACATATAACACTGTACTAGTTTAAGGTATACAACATAAGGCTTTGAATCATGTTGTACACCTTCAACTATATATGTAATATATATAATTGAATATAATATTACCTAACATATATTGGAATGATCACTACAATAAGTTTACTTAACATCCATCACCTTATATAGTTATAAGCTTTTTCCCTTGTGGTGAGAACTTTTAAGATCTACTCTCCCGCCAACCTTCAAACATGCAATACGGTATTGTTATTGCTTAGGCAGGTGTAAGGGTTTTAGGAGCTTTTTACCAGAAATGGGATGAAAACCAAATATACAGTCCTTATTATAAATTATAATACCAAACTATGTTATATTATATTATACTATGTTATATATTTAATCTTATTTTAGAGAGAAGGCTAGATCTGTTATTCATGTTAAAGAAAATCTTTTAAGTCAAACTGACATAAAGCACAGTTTACTGTGTGGCAGTTTACTACACTTGCAGAAATATCTGTAGAATTGAATTGGGCTGATAGGTCAAAGGCAGAGAAGGCAGGGAGAATGGCAGAGAAGATATATAACACCTTTGGGGCAGTGGGGGAAGGGTGGTGGGGGGTGGCTGTGGCGTGGGAGTGAGGGGGACAGTTACGGCATGCACAGTGTCTAATGAGCTCTGCCTGACTTGGGCGGGGAACAACAGTGATAACTCAGGTTACAGATGTGAGGGGGAGGGGAGGTATGACTCACATGATGGTCTCCGAAGGTCGGAATGAAGAAACACACCTGTATAATGTTGGGACAATCCTCCCCCTTCTGCATGGTATTTTTCACATCTCGGGACTACTTTAAGTTAATTTTAAAATTCTTTCCTGTTGAGATCTATGTTGACAAGGACCTGCAGAGCATGAACTATCTCACTTTTAAAGAAAACAAAAACCTTTACAAAGCTCTGACGGGTACTTTCACCCCTATGGAATAAGGAAATTGTGTTTTATGATAAAAAAAGAAGGGGGGAGGGAGGGGCATGG
This sequence comes from Lynx canadensis, assembly GCF_007474595.2. Classification (NCBI taxonomy): domain Eukaryota; kingdom Metazoa; phylum Chordata; class Mammalia; order Carnivora; family Felidae; genus Lynx; species Lynx canadensis. The sequence continues at coordinate 134,871,367 of NC_044303.2, read as the reverse complement.
GCAACCTGCATCTTACATAAAGGTGAATGATTTAACTTATGTTTTTAAAAGAAAGAAAAAGAGCTTGGAAGGAATTCTTTAAAAGTAGTAAAGCTATTTACAAGGGGCGCCTGGGTGGCTCAGTCGGTTAAGCATCCAACGTCAGCTCAGGTCATGATCTCGAGGCTCCTGAGTTGGAGCCCCGCAACAAGTTCTGTGCTGACAGCCCAGAGCCTGAAGCCTGCTTCAGATTCTGTGTCTCTCTCTCTCAGCCCCTCCCCTACTCGTGCTGTGTCTGTCTGTCTGTCTCTCTCAAAAATAAGTAAACGTTAAAAATTTTTTTTAAAGTAGTAAAGCTATTTACAAAGAAAACCACATAATGAAAAAATGAGCAAATTACATGCAGTAACTCTGTGCTTAGTAACCAGTTAATCATGATATCAAGGTGAGACTATCTAGCATCTGGTTTTTTGAGGTCTAAATAACAGCAAATAGAATCTTGAGCAAAAAGAGGGTTTGTGAAGTGTTTTTCTTCTTCTTCTTCTTCTTTTTTTTTTATTACAAAGACAGCGATGCACTTAAGGAGATCTTAATTGGATTCACAAAGCCTGGCAATATGTTTAAGTGTTTGTTACTGTAAAGCTGTGTTAAGTATCAGAGCAGATTTTGTGAAGCAAAGGTATTGGTATTTAAATAAAAAACAATTTAAGGAGGATCATGGTCCAGTGGTGGAAACCAGGGCTTTTTCTTAATCCAGCTATTTAGCACAGAAAAGGTTATGACAATCACCAGACGGACCGGAGATGCTGAATTTCTACTAGCTATCACTGGCATGTCACAAAGGTGCTGCTGGTGGATTGTGGGTAAAATGAATGACTCTGCAGAGATACAGATACTTAAATCTTCTGAGTCAATGTAAAAGGCCACTTACTCATGTCTGGGATTAAAAAAAATACATTTTCCTCCTCCTCACACTATCTGACCGCCATTATAAATTTTCTTGAACTAAACTGGCAACTAAAATGTAGACAGTAAAATACCACATCTAGGCATGAGAGCTCAAAAAAGCTAACAGCGAATGTAGACTCTGCCATTCACAGGCTGCTTTCCTTCCTCTGCAGGAGAGGCCGGGAGGATGCCTCCTGGCAGGAAAGTATTGTCCTTAGAATTAAACATGATAGCAAATGCAAAATGCACAGCAAAGGGCTTGGTACATATTAATGACAAATGGGATTCCTCTTCCCTTTCCCCTTTCATTTTGCAACAAGGATGCCTTTTTGAAAGATTCTAGGAGAATCTTCCTTTCCTGCTTCCCCTGCTACCGAAAGCCACCTGACCTGCCCAGGCTGCCTCTGCTGCTTCTTTGATTTGTATGTGGAGAGGGTAGAAGTGGAGAGAGAACAGGAGGAAGGAGGATGGAGCCTGAAGCCTGCAGAAGTGGATGAAAGCAGGGCCTCTCTCCTACGCTAACGGAGTCAGGCAGAGTATAGGGCTTACCTCTCACCACACTCACCAGTGGCCTCACAAGCAGGAAAAAGGCTACCCCTGTGTCTTCACTGGATGAGGTTATGAGAAGCCATGGACATTCTTCTGTTTTCAGCCACCATGTACATCATACACCTGGACAGAGGTCCAAGGCCTACCTTCCAGACGCCCATGTGATTTGGCCAGGCAGAATGGACTTGTGCCTGCGTCACAGCAGGCACAGTGTGTTGGGTTGAAAATGCTTCTGGGGGCCACAGGAATGTTTTAATTGCTTTTGAAATGAGATTTTTTTAAAAAATGACCTTTTAGGTCAAAAATCATGTTTTATTATGTACTATTAATGTAACAACAGTCTTTACGCCAACAGAGTCATAAAATACAATTTTTGCTTTTTGCTTTTATTTTGGAGGAAGGGGCCTACAAAGACAAAAGCACCTGGGGCCCATGGAATTTATAATGTGGCCTAGTACCATAATGCATTACTCTTCTGTTGCCGACCTGGTGGAGTCAAGACTGCAATTCTTATCTTGACAAAGTCAGCTCAGTGCCACCAACCTCTCCCAGGTGGGAAGGCAGGTTAAGAGACATCACCTTGATTTTAACCCAAGGAATGAATAGTTTCCACTTGATTCTTACGAGACATCCCTAGTGGCCACTGAGTGTTTGCCCATTAATAAAGCTGACCCTGTTGGCTTTTCTGCCTTGCTTGTTTTAGTTATTTTTTTTTAATTTCATGTATCAATTTATTGTGTCTGTTTTAGATCAAATTAAAGCTGGTGGACATGAGAAATGTCTTAGGTCTCCATAATCTCCGAAAGAGCTCCCCAGCTGCTCATAACCTACTTTATTTGTGTGTGTGTGTGTATGTGTGTGTGTGTGTGTGTGTGTGTGTGTGTGTTTCCCCCTTCATTTCCCTTTGGAATTATTTGGTCACACTTTATTTCCCTTAGAAAATGAAGATTTGTTTGGAAACTGAAATCTTTATAATCAACCAAGAGTTGTGCAGATACAAGGCCTTGGATTCAAAAAGGAAATGTACTTGTAGTAATATTTCTCATAGTACTTTTTTGGTTCTAGGTCACTGGGATCTTTTGCGGGGATTTTGTGCCACAATTCTAAGGCATTCTACCCTAATTTATTGAATGTTTACAAAGTTTAAGACCCCATGCCTGAGCTCAGAGGTCAGAAGACACAGATCCAATCCTTCAGAATGGTGCGGTGCAGTATTTGATAACTGTTTTACGGGTTGAATTATATCTCCCCAAAATTCTTATGTTGCGGTCTTAACTCCTGGTACTGAATATGACCTTATTTGGAAGTAGGATCACTGCAGATGTCATTAGTTAAGATGAGGTCATTAGGGTGGGCCCTAATCTGACTATGTCATTAATTGTAGGCCAAATTTGGACACAGAGACAAGCACACAGGGAAAGGCCATGTGTAGATGCAGATTAGGATGATAACATCTGTAATCCAAGCAATGCCAAGGATTGCCAGCAAAACACCAAAAACTGGGCAAGAAGAACGTGCAATAGATTCTTCTCTCCTGGTCCTCAGAAGGAACTAAACCTGCAATATACCTTCATATGGACTTCTAGCCTCCAGAACTGTGAGACAACAAATTTCTGTTGCTTCAGCCACTCAGTGGAGCACACATTGTTATGGAAGCTGTAGGAAACTAATAAAGTAACTAACTGAACTCTTCACATAAAACAATAGAGACAAGTAATTATCATCAAGCAAACATGAGCTTTCGAAAAGACATTTCTTGTGCAGGGGAACCTAGGTGTTTCAGTCTGTTAAGCGTCCAACTTCAGCTCAGGTCATGATCTATCTCATGGTTTGTGAGTTCAAGCCCTGCATCAGGCTCTCCGCTGTCAGCACAGAGTCTGCTTCAGGCTCACTGTCTGCCCCTCCCCCACTCACACTATCTCTCTATCTTTCAAAAATAAATATTAAATTTTTTTTAAAAGACATTTCTTGTACAGAAAGAAATATGTAAAAAGACACAAAAATGTAAAAGCCTAGTAAATATTTCCATTCTGAAATTAGAGTGTTCTTTTAAAACTTACCAGGGAAACCTCCATTTTGGTTTTGCTCATCACCATTGGAAGAGAAGGATGTTGGATTTTTCCATTAACACTTCACACTGCCTTCCTCTTCTGCCTGGGTGGTGACCATGTGGCTGTCAGCCCTCTTCACAACACTCAGCTGTGGTCAGGGTTGGCCTACGACGCCGGGTTTGGTGTGGGCCTTTCAACAGACTCATTTGTTGGCAGATATCCTTCTACCACAGAGAATTTTTTTTGACCAGGTTGTGGTCATTTGTAATAAAAGGATAAACAAAAAAGGAACTCTCTGTACTTTTGCATTTGTAGAAGGAGTCAATATTTAGTACTTAAATGATACATCGTACTCTCCTCTGAATTGCTCTGCGGGAAGCTATTTTAAAATATGATATCTAGGTCCCCAAATAGACAGAACGTAATGACTTCAGATCAACTCTGAAGCCGAAAGGAGACTTCGTGGAGCCTTGTATAGCATCAGAGGTCAAGTGGTACATTCCCCCATCCCAATATATAAATGATAACAAAATTTAGTGTCTACCCTGAAAAGTTTCTGAGAGCAAACCTTCTCCTATCTTAACACAGGATTTTCAAACGTCCTACGGGGATGTCCATCCTACATAGTCATCCACTATCATGTAGGCAGAAAAAAGTAGTGTAGGGTCAGAATAGGGATGAAGTATGCAGCAAGCCAGATCTAGAACCAATAGCCTGAAAAACCACTTAGGGCAAAGAGCCAATTTTAGATTAACCAAGAAGACAGGTACTCAGGATTCATTCATTCATTCATTCACTTACTCACTCGCTTACTCATTCGACACCACCAAGTACATAAATGTGGTGAACAAAAACACTTGGTCCTTGTCTCATATGTCCTAACAGGATATAGGAGAAGAGATGACACACAGTCAAACCAGTATAGTACAATGTCAGACTAGAGGCTACTATAGGAACTCGTATGATCTTAGTTATGGAAATGCCCCTAGATTTGTCCTAGATCTTCAGGAACCAAATCTCTGCCTGTATAAGTTCCACTTCTACCATTTTGGAGTCCATGCAATATGAGTTATATGGAATAGAATATTCCAATTTCTATGGAATAGAAATTTCCAGATACCTGAGACATGATAAAGTCCTTTCTATACTGAAACATACTCAATGTAATTGAACCTTTCTTTGGTGATTCAGAAAGCTAAGGCAGGGAAAATACTGCTTCCATGCCTTTGCTACCTGATTCTCAATGGGTCTTGGTGATGGAATGAAAAGGAAAATGACCTTCTTTCATTTAAAGTGCTCAGGAAAATTTAGAGTCTAATGCATATTTTCCCCTGATTTTTGTTTCATTCGTGACTCATCCCCTTCAAGCTAATCCACCAGCAGGTCTTAAGGATTACCCCTACGAAGCACACCCCAGATTCTGAAGGTTTCTCCACCTATACTGCAACCACTACCCTACGATGCCATCATTTTGCATTAGACTACTGTGGTAGCTTCATAACCAATCTACCTACCTTACTACTACCACCCTCCACCCTAGCAATGCACGACAGAGCAGGCTTTTAAAGACATAAATCATACCACATCAGCCCCGGTTATAATCTTCACATGGCTTCTCATCAAGTCAAAATATCCTTACTGGGGCATGCAAAGCTTTACCTGATCTAGTCCCAGCCTGCCTTTCCAACTTCCTGGTGCAGAAGCTTCTCCTTTACTGCACAGTCATTCTGTTTCTCCAATATATACATTATTGCCATAGGGCTTTTCTGTTCGCTAACCTCTCTTCCCTTGGTTCGCAATGGCTTGGTCTTGTCATTTTGGTCCTCAGCTTAAGTGTAACCACTTCAGGGAGATTTGCCTGATCCCTCAATTCCAAACTAGTCACCAAGTTACTGTCCATAACCACCTTTTACTTCTTTACATAGCACTTCCCACTCTCTGCTGTATTTCTTACTCATTTTTTCTGCCTTTTCCCCCAAACTCTAAGTTCCATGATAAGGGAGGCCTTGTCTTGCCTTGATTACTGGCTCCCCAGCACCTTGCACATCTGAGGCAATTTGCTCAATGACTAAATGTGTTCCTGTTTCACTATTTGCTAAGAATATCGAATCAGTTCTTTTCAGGTTGCAAGGAGCGTAAGTTATGCTTAAGTTACTATATTTATTGAGTACATTAAGGGACAATAGGAAAAAAACCTTAAACTTCCCAGCTGGGCTAACAGGGACTGAAGAGTTATTCAGATGTCAGAGCCCCAACAACCCCATGACTGAGCTCCCCATCAGCCTCAACTGATGCTACTACCCCTCTGCTGCTCAGAGACTTACCTATCCCCTTTGTTTCTATAGTTCCTGCCCCTCTTGATGACCCTTTATCAGAGTCCTGCATTTGACCTTCCTGAGTGAGGACTTGATTAGGACACTGCTGTTGGTGGAGGTGTTGATTTAAGAGTCTTCACGGGCCACTGTCTCACCTCACTGAGGCTTGAGGTTACTGGTCAGCCTCCATGAAAACAGCTGAGGTCAGGATGACAGGGGTTGTGTGGGGAAGGGCTCCTCCAAAGAGGGGTGTGGTGATGCAGCCATTCTGACCCTTCTCAAAGTGGAAAACATTTTTGTCAAACAACTCTCGTGTCTGCAGAATATTTTGTATGTTCTAAAATATATAAACGTAAAAATGTATAATGAGGCCAGCGACTAGCCAAAGCACCAAAACTCTGGGGCAAATACATTCTGAGAATTAATCTTAATTCTGATCATTTCCCCAAAATCTATAATCAAAATGTGCATGTTTCAACAATATTTTTTTTTTTGGAATAAAATAAGTGGTTTGCAAAATATTTAACTACCAATCATAAATTGCCCTCACATAAAAATATGGTTAGTTACAAATTTGAAGAAAGTGGATATAGAATTGTTTGTAAATTGAAACAGCAGTGCTAAATTTTAAGTGTTTCCCATTTAGGAAAATGGTGCATTTGTTTTTAAAGATTTATTTCAGTGTAACCTCATTGGAGGGCAGTTTGGCTCAGCATTTCTCAATATATTAGCAGATGTGAGCAAAACTGTATCTACAAGGATATTCACTGCATAATGATTTGTAGTAGCAAAAGTCTAGAAATAGCCTAACTTCCTATAAATAAGGGACAGATTAAATCAATTATTGCACATTCTCAAAACAGAATGCTCCGCAGCTATCAAAAAAGTCAATCTATGCATGTTGATACTGAAAAAAAAATCTGAAAATATACAGTTAAGAGGAAAAGCAAGGTATAGAAATGTGAATGCCATGCACTTATTTATGTGGGCGGAAATGTGGCTTTTGAAGAAGGGAAAAGCTGAATGGGGTAGGAGAGACACTTACTTCCAATCTATAAGCCTTTTTGTCATTCAGTTTATCAAAATCCCATTCATATTTTGCTTAAAAATTTAAAAAAAGAGAACCTCATTTTCATACTAAGCAAAAAGTATACAGTACTGGTTTTCCACTGAGTTTAGAAGAAATGGTGGGGAAAAAAATTCCAAATATTCGGTATGTCTCACATTGAGAAAACTTAGCCTGTGAGTAACTAAAGAATATACCCATTCTTTGCCATTTTCCCTCCTTTATTTATATAATTTGTGACAGGAAGGCCTTAGAAATAGAAAATCCCTAAGCACAGTATAAAGATTAAAAGCATTTTCAACGTAAAAAAGTGCCTAGTACCAAAGTGAGTGTTTCCTGAGGGAGAACCAGTTAGATGTGGGCTTTCATCACGTCATTGGGCTCTCCCGGGCATTTGTAGGTGTATGTGACACAAATTATATCATTCGCCAATTACTGTAAAGACTGCTGTGCAATTCTTTTCTACTTTAGCTACTACAAAAGAATACGTAACTGAGATGTTGGCCTTCACACCGGTTTCATGACCTTCAGCTCTTCTCTTTTGCTTTAATTTTTATTTGTATTATGTTTAGTGTTACTCAGTGAACTAGGACAGAGCATTAAAGATAAATTCGTATTTCCAATTAGCATAGCATTGTAAATTTATAATTTTAGACCCCGCGAATCTTCTGGACATAAAACAATGAAAGGTTTCTAAAAAGAGAAAATAAATGGGGTTGCCTTGGGGGGCTCGGTCAATTAAGTGTCTGACTCTTGATTTAGGCTCAGGTCAGGTCACGATCTCTTGGTCATGTGATTGAGCCCTGCAATGTGTTCCATACTAAGCATGGAACCTGAAAATTCTCTCTTTCTCCCTCTGTCCCTCTCCCCTCTCCTCTAGAAAACAAATTTTTTTTTTTTATAAAATTTTTTTTTTCAACGTTTATTTATTTTTGGGACAGAGAGAGACAGAGCATGAACGGGCGAGGGGCAGAGAGAGAGGGAGACACAGAATCGGAAACAGGCTCCAGGCTCTGAGCCATCAGCCCAGAGCCCGACGCGGGGCTCGAACTCACGGACCGCGAGATCGTGACCTGGCTGAAGTCGGACGCTTAACCGACTGCGCCACCCAGGCGCCCCTTTTCTCTTTTTTTTTTTTTTTTTAATTTTTTTTTTCAACGTTTATTTATTTTTGGGACAGAGAGAGAGCATGAACGGGCGAGGGGCAGAGATCTAGAAAACAAATTTTAAACGTATAGGTATTATTAAAAAAAATAAAATAGACAAAAAAGATAAGATAGACATTTTTGCTGACCAGAAGAGGCACTTATATTACATAGGAAAAGATGGGCTGAAATTGAGAGACATTGGTCTGGGGACCTTAGATGCTCCAGGGCTGGAAGCTAGCAGAGGACGCTGTAGATTTTGATGCTTGTGCGATAACGGGAACTAAAACTGTGTGATGTAAGGCTGGGGGATATAAAATTGAAGCCTAGCTTACATCATAAAATTAGAGGCTGGGATTGATTGACCTCACCTGTGAAAGAGGCTAAACTAAACCTATTTGCTACCATTCTTTTTGGCTGTAGCTTCTAATACACTATGTGCATGGGGAAACATGATAGAGAAATACAGACTCAATGCCAAGAACTTCACTCAGCTGTGTGCTAGCCCGGATGTGTAATATTTTCGATATTTTCCAGCATTGATGCTGTGCATATCCAGTAACAGGCCTGAATCTGAATTCTGGGTCTTGAGAAGGGTGGAGACAATCACAGAAAGGTTAGTCAGTGCTGGGTGGTTTCTAAAAGAAAAGAAGAAAAAAAATACCGCTGCTCAAGATGAACCTTCAAACAAAAATTCCACTTATAAGAGGACTACAAATGCCAACAAAACCTGCAATTAGGAAATGAGTTTACCTAAGGATAAAGACAGTAGAACCACCTGAATATTCGTGGAAAATTAGTGTATTAAGGAAGCTGGAAGAAAGAGAGAACACCTCTTCCCTAAAATATGAAGCAGAAACAGTCAGACCGAGAATTTGTAAATTAGAGCACAGCTCTAAGGAATTGATCCACAACACATCACAGAAAGAAAAAAAATAGATTTAAATATATTTTAAAATGTAAAAGCGGTTGAGAGATATGGAGGACACAATATATCGAACACAGGCCCCAGGAAAAGGGAATAAAGAGAGGATGAGAGAGAACATTCAAAGGGAAAATGGTGAAAGACATTATCCAGAATTAAAGAAATCCTTGATTTTTCAGATTTAAATTGCACACTCAACACTAAGATAAATAAACAAACAAATCCAAACCCAGAAACTGACTTGATATTAAAATTTCTTTTTTACATTTTATTTGTTTGTGAGAGAGAGAGAGAGAGAGAGAGAGACAGAGTGCGAGAGGGGGAGGAGCAGAGAGAAAGGGAGACACAGAATCTGAAGCAGGCTCCAGACTCTGAGGTGTCAGCACAGAGCTCGATGTGGGGCTAGAACTCACAAACTGTTGGATCATGACCTGAGCTGAAGTCGGACACTTAACTGACTGAGCCACCCAGGTGCCCCGGGAAACTGGCTTGATATTTTATATGTCAAGTATAAAAAGAAAAAAAAAAAAGTACAAGTTACCCGATAAAGAAGATAGGTCACAGAATAAAAGCAGATTTCCATCAGCAACAATAAGTGTTAGAAAGCAATGGGATTGATAGGTTCTGGGAAGACTGCAGATTAAGATGCACAACAAGTCTGTCTCCCTACCTACACAACAATGGCACTGGCAGGATGTGTCTATTCATCTAGTTTGGAAAGTGGGGTCTGCTAAAGGTTTGCCAGCTTCCAGGAGAAGTGCTCCCACTCTGTGGGAACGTAAATGAAACAGCCTCTGTGGAAAAGAGTATGGCAGTTCCTGAAAAAGCTTACCATACGGTCTAGCAATTCCACTTCTAAGTAGATATTTAAAAAATTAAAAGCAGGGTCTCAAAGGGATATTCACACACCTGTGTTCAGAGCAGCATTATTTATAATATTGAAAATGTGGAAAGAATCCAAGCATCTATCAGTGGATAAACACAATGTGGTACATACATACAATGGAATATTATTCAGTCGTGAAAAGGAAGGAAAAGCTGATACATGCCATGACATGAATGAATCTTGAGGACATTATACTGAATGAAATAAGCCAGTCACAAAAGGCAAATACTGTGTGGTTCTACTTACATGCATTACCCTGAGAGGTGAAATTCATAGAGACAGAAAGTAGCATAGTGATCATCAGTGGCTGTGGGAGAGGTAATAGAAAGTTTTTATTTAATGGGTAGAATTCCAGCATTCTGGAGATGGATGGTGCTGAAGGTTGCACAACAATATGAAAGTACTTAATATGACTGAACTGTATACTTAAACATGGGTAACGTAGTAAATTTTATGTTAAGTGTATTTTACCACAACAAAATATATTGTAAAAGGGGAGAAAAGGCAATAGGATAACATTTGCAAAGTGCCAAAAAATAATTGCCAATGTAAATTTTATTTAGTATTTATTTATTTATTTATTTATTTATTTATTTATTTATTTTGAGAGAGAGAGAGAGCAGGAGCAGGGGAGGGGCAGAGGGAAAGCGAGAATATTAAGCAGGCCCCACACTCAGAGCAAAGCCTGACGTAGGACTCAATCTCACGACCCTGGGATCATGAACTGAGCTGAAATCAAGAGTCAGATGCTCAACTGACTGAGCCACCCAGAGGCCCCATCAACGTAAATTTTATAATCAGTGAATATATTCTTTGAGAGTAAGATATAAAGTCTAAATCCTTGACCTAATATTCACAAGCATTGCTGATAAACCACTAATTAACGTACACACAAAAAGAAACCCAGAAGAAAGACATGAGATATAAAGAATAAGGGTGACTGTGGAAATTCATGAAATATGTTAGTGTGACAGATTGCATCTTTCAAGTATGGGCACAGCAGCATTTCCTGTCCTTGCTGTTATAAAACCTCACCACACCTCCATCAAGAGACTGAGTCTATTGTCCCTGCCCTTGAATCTGAGGACACTGTGTCTGCTTTAATGAGTAGGATTCAGTCAAAGTGGCACTGTGTGACTTCTGGAGCAGGTGATACATCTTCCGCACGGCCATCTCTCTCTTTAGGGCTTGCCCTGGGAACCCTGCTATCATACTCTGGGTAAGTGCAAACTAACCTACACTGAGAAGCCACATGTAAAGGAAAACAAAGAGAAACTGAGGCCCCCAGCCAACATCCAGGTTCCAGAGGAGGCCTTAAACAGGGTGAAACAATTTCACATTGTCTCTAATTTGCCCTGCTTAAATTCCTGACCCACAGCATCTATGAGCATAATAGTGAATTTGCTTTTTTATGCCACTAAGTTTTAGAGCAATTTGTTACAGAGATATATTGACTGGAACAGTTAGCATGGTTAACTGTTGACTTTTAAAAAGATTTTGGTAACTACTATTCCTGCTACTATAGCTACTAATGATAAAACAACAAGGAAAATCAAGGGTAGTAAGTGGAAATTGTTTAGTAGGTAGGTTTCTTGCTTGATTTGGGAGAAGGGTAAAGATGTTTAATAAATTCAGACTTTGATGACATTTCATATTTAAATTGGTGTGCTAAAATTTGAAGACTAGCATTAAAAAGAACAGAGGTGGAATCTATAGCATCTAATCCAGCAAAAAGAGAAAGAGGGGAGGTAATAACGAAATTTTCATGAATGTATAGAATGAGAGCCAAATCATGTAACATTGCAATAGTCACTTGACTACTTCTCATTGTTTTTCAAGTTCTCAGAATTCTAGTTGATTCAGGCTACATCAATTTAAAAATCCACGGAGTGAAAGGAATAATAGTCATGTGTCTCAGATTTTCAGAGAGTATAAAGTTCTGAAAGTTTTGGTGTTTTTTGTTATTTTCAGCATAAAACCTTTACACTTTTGAAACAGTGCAGACATACAAAGTCTGAGAACAGCAAAAAATGGTTTTCATTACCCCATGTTTTGTGATATTTCAGTGAGAATGTGTGGCCACCACAATGTCTGTTAAAGTTAGATTTTTCCATCTCCCTACTGGAAGAACACAGAAGAGAATGACTCTAACTAGTTAAATCTAAGCCACTTTTACTAAGATAGCTGATTCATTAAGGAAAAGAATAGCGTTAATCTTCTTCGGCTAGACATGGTCGTTTGCTCGCCGACCTTATTTTTATCTAAGCAACGCACACAAAAATAATGATCATTCGTGACCGTCAGTATTTGGTTCTATTTGCCAACACATTTCACCAGCTTTTGTGCTCGCCACTGTTCTCCGCATCTCTGTCCCTCCCTCTGTGATTCCGTACAGCGCACTAATGAATGCCCTGTTGCGTGCTCTAAGCTGAGAAAAGAGACACACAATCCACAGCTTCGTGTTCTTAAGCTGTGAACTCTACCCCACTCTTCTCATTTCTGTGCCAGTGGGATCCAGGCCCTGGAGCCAAAGATGGCAGCCAGAACAAAGGAGAGCAGCCGAGGATATCAGAGAGAAGCCATGATGACTTCCTTTATGCATTTATTTCCTTGCAAGATGAGGCAGCTTTCTCTTTTCCTCCAAGGAATGCCAGTACTTACTAAAACTATCACTTATTTGTGTCTTGGTTCATTCGTTGTTTTAGATGGATAACTGTATGTGTCTTATCTCTTTAATCAGACGGTGTCCCATCTGAGGGGTAATATTTTATGAATTTTCGTATCTCCAGCACTTAAGGTAGTGCAGGCCCATAGTGAATACAATATTGTGTGCTGAATAAATAAAGGCCACCAACAAGAAATGAGTTTTCTCATAATTTTCTCAGCAATGGATTTCCTCTGTAAAATAAAATGAAGTCTGCCCAAGGAATTTAGTGACAGAAACCGAACAAGAAATGAAAGACCTTGCCTCCCTCTGTCCTTCCAAGTAGGTGCTACGTGCTTTAAATACACAAAGCTCATACTCGGAAACCTCCAGATTCCTTCTCGACAAGCCTGTTATACCCACCAGGCTTTTGCGAGGCAATGTCTATGGTCCCTGCTGGCTATAAAGTACCGTAACAATGATCTGGTGCCTTTAATGTCTAGCAAGAATTATGAGTAAAGAAAGCAGTTTAATGATACAGGCACACTTGTGACCTTAATCCTTAGGTGGACTCCTCTTTTTTAATTAGGTAAAGGACACATTTCACCCTGAGTGCAGCTCTCTTTTTCCTTGAAATAGTCCCAACTATAGATCCTAAGAGCTGACCTCTTGCTTGCCATTATAGTAGTGAGAGTGCTCATTTATTTATGTAACATGGCACGCCATTTCTTTATATTTTCTATGTTAATAATCCAATATTAATCCTGGGTACACTACCTTCCTGGAGCCTAAGGGTGAGAGGCAACAATCTTCTTCCCCCTCAGAATATTCCTTCCTTATTTTATAAACTTCCCAGTAAAACACAAAGATCCTTGGAGAACACAAAAAATCAGTCAGCAACAATGTCATAAGTTATAAACAATATCAAAATTCCTGAGTCAGTTTCTCTGGGTAGGTTAGACCTTTTTTTCCCATTAGAAAGGACTGATAGGTTCATTGATCTGCACATCTTTTTCTCCCTTTCAACTTTTTCTTTTAAATGCTTGTGAAGTTTTGTGCCTTACATTTATTGCCTGATAGACTAAAAAGACAGGAGGAAAGGGGCAGCAAGAACAGCTGAAGGGAATTGTTGCTTCTGACTGACAAAGAGCTGCAGTGTGTGAGAGAAACAGAGACCTTTGTGCGGGTGGGAAGCATGTGACCAGCTGCCCCAGTTCGGCCAGAGCAGTTCGATTTGTTAGTCTACTTTTCTGGATTTTCATCAAGATTCTGAGTGAAACTGCCCCTTTCCACACCTCTTCCCACTCCTGTGCCTGGGTCATCATAAGGGATAAGAAAAAGAGGGACCCCTATGAACAGCCATATGGCTTCCTTTATCCTCTACACCCTTCCTTCCGTTTTCTACAACATACTCTCCAAACATTTTGTTCGTGGATTCAATCAGTAGAACATATGGCCCCATTTGTAAATTCTATACATGTGCTATTTATGTGGATACTTTGTGCCAATGTATATTTTATTTTTTTAATGTTTTATTTATTTTTGAGAGAGAGAGAGAGAGAGAGAGAGAGGATGTGAGCACAAACGGGGGAGGGGCAGAGAGACAGAGGGGGACAGAGGATCCGAAGCAGGCTCTGTAATGACAGCAGCGAGCCCAATGTGGGGCTCAAACCCGTGAACCATGAGATCAGCTAATATATATCTTATAAAGTACACAAAAATAAATTATAAGAGTGATACAAAAAAACCATGTAATAGAATTTTTCTTAACATCTCCTCTTCTGTACCCTAATGCATCATGTGTGCACTCCCAGGGTATCTGCGCCCTATTTGGAGGCTGCTGGGTAAAAGACAGTTAAAAATTGACCACAGAAAGGTGTAGTCTGATCTGAGAAGCTGAGTCCTTCTTTTGGCATCATTTAGGGATGTGGTAACTCAGGCGGCGGTCCTCATGTTTCTGGATATTTCTGGAAAGATGGTGCAAAAAGCACAGGCAAGTACCCAACCCCAGGATTCTGAAGACCTAAAATCTCATTCCAGCCTTGTCATTAACCAGCTCTGAAAAAAATCATTTAAACTCTCTGGGTTTAATGTCACTGGTAAAAATAGTAACTTTTCTGCCCATTTCTCCTAATTGCTACAAATATCAAAGGAGGTAATTGATTTGCAATTTCTTGCCTATTTCTCCTAATTATGATATATAATAATAATAATAATATAATATATTATAATATATGTTATATATAACATACTAATTTATATATATACATGTATGCATGTGTGTGTATATATATATATATAAAATAAGATAATAGATTCACAAAGTTAACATGGACTAGAAACATACAACAATATTGTTATTCTTTTTAAAGACAATGGTGGACAGGGCGACTTTCCTCATAGTGTTTATTGCATCAGCAGACAAATTCCATATAGACTCACTTCCCTTTGGCTCCCCCCTACCATATATATGATCCCTGGTGAAAATCCAAGCCTTTTATTTCATTTATATATTTTTTTAAGTTTATTTATTTTTAGAGAGAGAGAGGGAGAAAGAGAATCCCAAGCAGGCTTCGCACTGTGCAGAGGAGCCCCATGTGGGGCTCAGTCCCACAAACGTGAGATTATGACCTGGGCCAGAGCCAAGCATCAGACACTCAACTGACTGAGCTACTCAGGCCACCTCAAGCATTTTATTTTAAATATTAGTGAACAGTTTTCTAACTATTCCTCTCAAGGTTTTAGGAACATAAAAAGGAAGAAGAGGAGAAAATTTTTGGAGCTGCAGGAGCCTATAAGATTATCTCAAATGATTTTCTTAATTTATGGATGAAGGTACTAAAGTTCAGAGGGGCCATGTGAGTTTCCCTGGATCACAAAGCAGGGAAAAGGCCACAATGGGACCTGGGATCCCTACTTTGGAATTGATGCTGCCTTTAAGGGCTGGTTCACACCATCCCCATTGTCTAATAAATGACTTATTTCTCATTGGTTCTATGTTTCTTTCAGCAGCAAATCATGTCCTGATAAAACCCAGCCTATGTCAATTCTCTATCACAAAGGATTCCCTCCTTTTTCATACCTCTAAATCTTACAAGTCAATCCCAGTCCCCAAATTGTCTCCAACTCTTTTTTCCTTTTATTCAACTCCCACTCCAATTGCCTTTGTTAGCCACCAGTGATCATTTCTCATCAGGAAAGGACTGTGGATTAGATGGCCAGAGGTGGCCACTTAAATTGTCATGGAGTTGTGCGTTCCTTTCAAAGCACTGACAACTCTTATGTGAGTCACTCAAGGTATAATAACTGTCTCACAGAGAGTAAAAATAAGAAGGTAAAAATAATCTTCTCACAGAAGTCTCGCACCTGAAGAAGGCGTGGATATTTTGAAGAGGAGAATTTAGAGATGTGTGGCAGAGATGATGGGGCAGGGGATGGTTAAATGGATCTGTGTCCCTCCCGGATTCTGTTTCTTCTGTCAGATCTGTTTCTGTAACCAGGAGGGTCTTACCTCTTTCTTCTTATCTCCTATTCCTCCTTCAACCCCAGCTAACCACTCCCTGTGCCCAACCTACCCACCCCGAACAATCTCTGAATGTGAAATCCTGTTCATGTTACATTTTCAGTGGGTCCTGCTTCCCCCTACCCAGGTTGTTTACAGGTATTTAACAGAAAAGTAATTCTCTATGAGTAAGATATATTAAATGTCAGGGCCCATGTTTCTAATGGGGTAAAGATAAGTTAGTGAATTTATTTAATAAAATGCTTGGAAATGAAGGCTTGACCTAAGCTGTTACTATGAGATAAAGCAATCAGAGATCCAAGGCAAAGAACTGGTGAGATATTTTTGAGATTTCCAGTCATTTTTGACTTTGGGCTCATAAAATAATCACTTGGTATATAATAGGATCAGAATGAAAATAACCAGATCACTAGTGCAACTTTTGAGAGCAAAGAAAAAAATTATATATATTCTGTTACCAATTTGTCTCCTAGGAATATCTGGCCACTTAAGTATTCATGGTGCCCTACTTTGTGCATGGAAGAAGGTCCAGCATTTTCTAGTTTGCTTCCCCTCCACCAGACTCTTGTCATATGTACATTTGACACCAAAGTATCCAGCAAGGCCCCTAGCACAGAGCAGGTGTTTCATAAATGTTACTAAGTTTAATAGACTGGTGTTCAAACCCAGGAAAACCTCAGACAAAAAGATGAAAAAAAAAAATTTGGTCTAAATGTTAATGGTAAACACAATGTGAGCTCAAAGTTAAAAAAAAATACATTGAAAAAGATGAATTAGAGAAGGAGGTCTAAGATAGCAGACAGTGGACTTAGAGCTAGCCTAAAACATCTCAAAAAGTCAAATTAAGGGCCTGAGTTTCCTGGAAATGTGTCAGAAGACTCCTGAGGTAAAAATCTGCTAACTAATCACCAAGAGGAGGAGAACCTTGAGCAGAAAAGATGGAGGAGGAAGAAGGGTGGGCCAGGAGGTGCCTGGAGGATCCTGGAATTGCCCCGCCCATCATCTCCTCATCCTTCCCTCCCACTGCAGACTCCCCACGTGGGCTCACCTTACAGAGGAGGTCCAGATCAGACTCTTGCCACGCTCATCCCACTGGAGTCCATGGAATGGGAGGGAGAAGAAAGGAAGAACTCCTTGCTTCTCCACCTCTCACTCCGATCCCCTGCCAAAAGCTAAAAATGTCTGATGGCAAAGAAACAGTCCTTCTAACTGCTAAGCTCTGATGTAGTATTCCACATAGTTTGGACACTTGGGGTGGCTTTAATTAGGGAAGATTTTTGCTCCAAAGCCTCACATGCCCTTAAGCATATATGTGAGCACATGTGTGCGTGTGTGTGTGTGTGCGTGCGCGCACGCATTGGTAGAGAGGTAATGAGCTCTAATCTTAGGCTAGATTTACCACACTAAGAATTCTTCTAGAGGTAACTAGGCTTACATTGGAGCAATTATTTTTAATGTTTATTTTTGAGACAGAAAACGTGAGCAGGGGAGGGGAGAGAGAGAGAGGGAGACAGAGGATCAAAAGCGGGCTCTGTGCTGTCTGCAGAGAGCCTTATGCAGGGCTAGAACGCATGAGCTGTGAGATCATGACCTGAGCCTAAGTCGGACGCTTAACTGACTGACCCACCCAGGTGCCCCTAGAGCAGTTTTTTTTTTTTTAGTACCAATAGTAACTGGTGAATTTTCTAAGATCATATATTTGGATCCAAGGTAAAACAAGTAACCGACCAACCAAACAGGCAAACAAACAACAAAAACCCACCCAAAGTTTGAAAGTTATCTTCAAGGCAACTTTCATATTATAAACAAATTTCCCAACACAGCTAATGTTTTAGAATGGACACAAATTCATCGGGCTCTGTGCCGACAGCTCAGAGCCTGAGCCTGCTTCAGATTCTGTGTCTCCCTCTCTTTCTGCCCCTCCCCTGTTCATGCTCTGTCTCTGTCTCTCTCTCTCTCTGTCAAAAATAAATAAACATTAAAAACATTTTTTAAATGAACACAAATTTATTTTCCGGGGCACTTACTAGACACCTTCTGCCTGTCTTGATCAAATGCTTTTGTATTCTATTATTTCACCATCTCACGCCTTTACTCCTTCCACTAAAGATCCTCAGGAACTTGACTGAGCCAGTTTGAGAGGTCCATTGACTAGAGCTTCCCAGTGAGATATGAAAGACTTAGGTGATTTGCAAACTTACATAAATATCCAGAAACATGCGGTTACCTAAAGGTCATGTACAGTGCTTGGAAGTCTGGGATGAGAGGAAGGATAATGGGTCTCTCGCTGCTCTGTCCAACACAGTAGCCACAAGCAGCCAGGAGCACTTAAGATACAAAGTGTGGAACTCGGAAATTTTAAGTATGTTGGGAACACCTTGGGGACATGGATATGCTTTTCAAATTTAATTTTATGAAGTCTTAAGTACAGATCATGGGTTTCTGATGAAAGTTTAGCATCTGAATTGAGACATTCTTTAAGTGGGAAACAAACATGCACCACATTCTGAACACTCTGTATGAAAAAAAAAAACAGCCTCGTGAACCTATATTTGTACTGATTAAACGTGGAAATGATAATATTTTGGATATGCTGGGTTCAATAAAACGTATTCTTAAAATAAATTCATCTCTTTTTACTTTTTCATTGGAAAAATAATATTTAAGATGATATGAATCTTAAAAAACTGAAGATTAAATATTACGGCTCACATTGTATTTTCATTTGATAGTTCTAGTCTAAAGGGCGGTTTTGACTTAAGTCAAACTACTGTAGTTCATCCACCTGCCTAATCATATCTCTGGCAGTAAACTTTAATACTTCTTGGTCAAGCATGCTTTTTGTCTTTCAAACAGAATTACTTAAATCTTCAAGAAAAAACTGAGATTGTGAAGGAAGAGAAGCCAAAAGGGACAGAAGGCTATTTCTATAGTGAGCTTTCTCCATAAACACGCAAAGGCACCCACTTCTTACCTCAAAAATTTGTGAGTTCTAATTCCTGAGTAATGGTCAGTGACAGAACCACAGAAAGATTTAAAGAAATGGAAGTTGCAACAAGGTGGGAAGCAAATGGCATTCTGGCCAGTTTTTCATGACACCGTACGGGAAAAAGTTGAAATGGGAGAGGGGTGTTTTCAGAATAAATTCTCGGGCGCCTAGGTGGCTCAGTCAGTTGAGCATCCAACTGCGGCTTGGGTCATGATCTCACAGCTCTGTGCTGACAGCTCGGAGCTTGGAGCTGCTTCAGATTCCGTGTCTCTCTGCCCCTCTCTCTGGCCCTCCTCCACTCACACTCTGCATCTCTCTCCATCAAAAATAAATAAACACTAAAAAAAAAAAGGTTAAATTCTCACAGTACTGTCAGTGGAACTTTGGACTTACA
Organism: Lynx canadensis; assembly: GCF_007474595.2. Classification (NCBI taxonomy): domain Eukaryota; kingdom Metazoa; phylum Chordata; class Mammalia; order Carnivora; family Felidae; genus Lynx; species Lynx canadensis. The sequence continues at coordinate 134,851,953 of NC_044303.2, read as the reverse complement.
GGAAACTTCATTTCTTTCTAATGAAGTGGTGCCTAAAGGATGTCAGGGGGTGGAGGTGGGAGAGCAGGGAGTCTTGGGGAGAACAGCACTCACAACATTTCAAAATCTGAGATTTGTAATTGCATATTTTCACTTTGTTTTTTTTTTTTCTTTTTAGACGGTGTAGCAAACCCCTAGGATGAGCTGCCTCTGTGCCTTAAAAATCCTACCCTTCAGATCTCTGACACCAGCCTTGTAAATCACTATTGGGTATACAGTCTCCATGAATTGGTACCTTGTGTGCTTTAGTGCTCCATTACCTCTTACATGGCAAATGTACCTCCAAACACACCCATTCGTCTATAATACTTAAACCAACTGATGGCTCCATTATCCATCCCACTCAGATGCAGAAAACCGAATTGCTTTCAATTTATCCTTCTTTCTTACCTCTCCAACACCCAATCAATTAATCAATCACCATGTCCAAAATTTCTCAATTTCATCCTCTCTCTCCGTGCCCACTCATCATCTCTATACTGGACCTCATAACTCATCTCCCGGTCTTCAGTATTGCCCCTTTGGAATGCATACCTCAAAAACACTTTAAAAATTATCTATCTGAAATCTAAATCCGACCACATTAGTCGCCACGTAAATACATTGAACGACCATATGTCACCTACCAAATTCACGCTCTTTGGCCTGGCCAGCAAGGCCCTTAGTGCCTTTAGCACCTACCCACTAGCTTCTACAACTTAATCACTTGCTGCTTCTTGACTCACACTTTATGCTTGAGTGATAGCAACTATTTATGATCCCTGTAGATGCTGTGCTGTTTTATGACTTTTTGCCGTTGCTCATACTCATCCCTCTATCTGGAACAACTTTCCCACTTATTATAATATTGCTTATCCCTCAAGCCCTGATTTGGTTATAGTCTCTCACAGGAAGTCTTCCCTGAACCTCCAGGCTGAGCCATGCGTGCTCTGTTCTCTGTGTTCCCACACTACAAGGGGCAGATTTCTAGTTCAGCACTTCACGTGCTGTAGTGAAATTCTTAAAATGATCTGCTAATTGTCTCTCCTGTTAGACTCTAAGAGCCGCTAACGCAGGGACAAACTAACTTATCTTTGTCAGTCTCACTGCTACTGTCAGCTAGCTTTTGGTAAATATTTGTTGGAATAAATGGGACAAAGGGAAGCATCTAAAGGGATTGCGGCTGGAGGCTCTACACCTCTAAAGTCAGACCCTAGACTCTTGGTGGCCTCACTGTAGGGCAGGGCAGTGAAAGTGCAGGAAAACAAGAACAATGTGGAAGAATAAGAGTGATAAAAGAATGGAGCCACAGCTGTCGACATAAAAACATCCCGGAGTGAGGACTTACAAAATCACTGAACACATGGGGCGGTCCACACTGGCAGCCCACAGGCTGGGCTCTTACACTTCTACTCCTATGCCCCAGGAAGCATGTGACCCCGTAAGGATCCTGCCCATTTCTGGATCTTTAATTCTACCCCTGAAAACTGTTGGATCAGATTCCACCTGTATAAAACAATTTGGGGTTCAGGGAGTGTAATTTTCCCAAGTCCAAACAAATCTGATTATGTTCATGATTAAAAACAAGATAGGGGAGATTTGAGGGCCAGCCCTTAGGAAACCAACACATTGACTCTCAGTATGAAGAACAGATGTAGCTGAAAGCGATATCCAGATGACTTACCCAATGACCGTGTTAAGAAAGTTTTCTGATGACTTTCCCAGTTGGCAACCAGCGCCTGGTGGCCCAGAGTATGATAGCTGTCCATTTCCTATCTGGGAAGGTCAGGGGGACCCGGAAGTTGAACAGGAGGTCTTAATTGCCAGCTCAGCACAACAGACTTAGCCTGGATGCATGGCTAATGGCGACGCTGGCTTTCTTTCATGTTCAGTTACAGTTACTAGGCAGGGCGTGTTTGAAGTGCCGAGGGATTGTGATTCACGTTTCATCTCCCACTTTAATGAGGTACCACTCTGAATGTTACCTACATGACTGAAAATTAGCATATCTCCCTAATGAAGAACTGCCCAGGGAGCAGCCAGGAGGAAGGAGAGTTGCCTCCCCTTCCATGTTTGGACTTGGCTTCACTGCAGTGGCAAACCAGTCACCCTAAATAGAGCTGATCTTGTGGCTTGAGATTTTGCAAGCCAGATGTGCAGATGAATGTGCAGATTAACAACAGGAAAGCATATTTGAAAAGCTTTCAAGTCCACTCGAACTTGCATAGATTTCACCACGCACTCCCTGAGCCCAAGGCTTATGAAAGATTCTGTGCTCCTGGACCATGGTGCCCGGAGATCCTGTGGACAGGCCAGTAGTTCTACACCAAGACACTGAGACATCTGTACCCTGCAGACTGAGCACAGCAGTCTCTCCCTTCTCTGCCCACACTTCTGGGCAGAGGCTTCGCCCCAGGAAAGTACAGTGTGAACTGGGACAGCAGGATGAGGTAGGCAGCAGCGTAGCAGTGACAAGAGAAGGAGCAACAAGGTCAAGGTTAATAGCAGAGTAGCAGAAGGGAGGTGATAGTCTGGGAAGAAAGGCAAATCTGACAACCCTACATTATGCTGTCAAATGCTAACCCAAGTGAATCTTACTCCCTTTTAGACTGTGGGAAAGGGTGATTACGATGGAGTCTGGTTTCCCACATCATTCTCGAGTGACCGTACCTCTCCAAATGTTAAGCAGATGAGAGATTACGTTGGATGTAAGACACGCAGTTGAGCCCAGATGCAAAGGGCATGACAAAGGTTAAATGATAAGCGTTGCCCGTGGACAAGCACATACATTTAGAAATGAAGTTGTCCTCAAATACATTTTCTTTATACCATGCATTATGCAAGCTTCCCTAGCAATTCCTTATATTTGTTCTTTTGCATGACATCACAAGTGTTCATGGCCGAAGTATACACCGTGTGCCAAATGCTTACTGCATGAAGGGATCGGCTGTTGGTCCTGGCCAGCTGCTGACCCAGATGGGCTCTGCATAGAAAATGAACACCTTATACAGAACACACTGTGGCCTCTACTGATGCCCAAATGGACTGGTGCTGGCAAGACCTCTAAAGAAAAATCTCAGCTGCCAAATTTCCTTCTATCCAAACATTCCTTCTATCTTCCATCTACTACGTGGTCAACGCAGGTAGTGTAGACAATGCCAAGGCCACCAGAACTCCATTTCCTTGCTATCCCCCAACATTTGTAGTGTGAGTTGCTGGGTATCCTGTGGCTGTCCTCACATACTGTTTCATCTTCAGGACCCCCCTGGTGGTAAGGCCACTTTGACCTCATCTCCCACCACCTTCTCCCTTTGCTTACCCACTCGAGCTACACCAGCCTTACTGGTGTTCTGTCCTTAGCAATGGCCTTTGGCAAGTGTACTTCTACCCCAACACTCCCCCTCTAGTCTTCTCAGGACTAACTCCCTGGGTTCAGTTTCTGCTTAAATATCACAACCCCAGAAAGACATTCCCTTACAATCTCATCAACCTATTCCTCCCATCCACCTTCTTCCATCCCTACATGTTCTATCATGTTACTCTGTCTAATCATTCTTCAAGCGGCTTAAATGATCTTATAGTTATATGAATTCTTGTTTGATTATTTTGATGGTGGTGTCTCTGTCTGCAACTAAAATGTAGGATCTATACAGGCATAGGCTTTTCCTCTCTACTGATCTCTAGTGCTACAACACTGCTTGATACATGGTAGGGGAGCACTAAATATTGGCCGATTGAATGAGCAAAAGAATGATATGAAAAACATGTACAGTTTACTGGCTTACTTCATATCAATCCATTAGGCAGAGGGGGAGATGTGACTCAAACCAGGTCTTTGGGGCTTCAAACTCCATGCTATTTCCTGTACACAAGGTTGCCTCTATTGCAAAACTTACATTTGGTTTCAATGTTTATTCTAGGGGGAAATAAACTAATCTAGACAGGAATCCTAAGGCCACTGTCACTGCTCTCATGATTTGGAACTGCACTCATGATTTATTATTAGGCATTTTACTTGTAACCCTCTCAAAACTGAAAACAGCACTTTCCCTAAGAAAATGCAAAGCTAGACACCTAAGAAATAATTTCTGGAAGAGTGGGAGCTGCTAAGCCTCAATAAATCTGGGGTGTTTCCAACTGGCTTCCAATAATGAGTGTATTAAAAGATCCCCAGAGGCACAAGGCTGACCACCTCAACTTCAAGGGAACAGATTAAAATCCTGATTATAGGGTGTGACTCAAATGGTCACCTCAGCTATGGATAACAGTGACTTTCCTAGCTCCCCGGGTCCTCTGATAGAAATCAATCTCTCCCTTTGAGATGTGAAGTACTTGCTTTATTCTTCGCATATGTTCCTCATCACAAGGTCCATGTACATGAAAGACTACATGTATTCTACAAACTTTATTATGTACTTATTAATATGCATGAAGCATTTATATAATTTATATATTATTATTAAATATTTTTCAGATGTAAAAGTGATTCACACTTATTATATGAAACCTGGAAAATAAAACTCCTAAATAAGAAAATTATTCATCATCTCACATAATTTTACAGATGAACTGTGGAATCATTTAATCAAGTACAAAGAAGAAAAATTCTACTGGAGCTATATTTTAGATTTATTTTTATGTTTATATTTCATTAAACTTATACACTGACTTGTGAAGAATTAATATTTTTATAATACTCAGTCTTCAATTCTATAAGCATGATATGTATTTCTATTTGTTTATTGTTTTAAAAAATATATCTTGGTATATATGTATATGCAAAACTATATCCTAATATACATTATATGTAACATATGCATTATATGTGTACAGAATATATATATAGACACACAGACATATATCAAATACATGTAGGATTTATATGAAGAAACGTGCAAAACTTTCCTGAGGTACATAAAAAAGACCTGACTATGTATCTGAATCATGTATATATTACATATATACAGAAATAAGTATTTTGAGTAATGTAAGGATCGTTTTGTGTGTAGTTTTACAATGTTTTTGAACTTGAAAATAATTTTTAATCAATGCATTACATTTCATCGTGTGACTGTTGCATACAGAGCTGAACCATCATCCTACTATTTAAGTAGTTTCCTAGTTTTTACTCTAAGCAGTGCTGAAATGAATACCCTTACAAACAGGTCACTGAATACATCACTGATCATGTCCTCCAGGTTTTTAGTAATCGGATTATGACACTGAAATAGATGAACTTCTTAAGGAATCCTGATACATAGTACCAGATACTTTTCCAGAAAGGCTGAACTAATTTACATGCCTTTGGCGTCTCAATTTAATTTACCACTGTTCTTTTTTAGTATTTGCTAAGTTGTAGACAAACATGGTATTCTAACTCATTTTAGGTTCATTCTTTGAGTAATAAGGTTGACATTTGGGAAAATAGTTCAGCAGTACTACTTGTGCTCTGATAAAGTTCCTATGTTCAGGTCCTGGAACACTATTCTAGGTTGTTTTATGGAGACAGTAAGTTGTGGGCTGGGAAATATTTAACAAATAGTTTTTACTGGGGGGCGTGGTGTTTGTAGCATATGCCAATTTCTGTGGTGTAATATTCCCATCAAGCTACCAACGTGACATTACTAAATAGGGAGCTGGGAAGAGGCATATTCTGTCAACTCCAAGGAGTGGGAATGAGCTGGCATCAGCCTACCACTGACGGAAGTACAGCTTTATGGTTAAATAATGAATTTGGAGTTGGTCAGACTTTGGTGCCCAGTCTCATTACCTACTGGCTTTGAGATCTTGGGCATGTATCATACCCAGTTATTTTAAATATTTAATAAGATAATGAAAGTATTTAGTATAATTATTGGCTCAGAGTAGTAACTTCACGATAGTATGATTATTCTTTTTCATATAGTACTAGTAATGCTTAGTTTTTCTGTCATGAATTGTCTGTTCCTATTCTTTGACCATTTACCTTTTAGGGTATTGCTGTTTCTCTTATTGAAGTATGAACACATTAAATATTGATGGCATTAACTATTAAGAATATTTTTGGCTTTAAAAAAATATTTTGCTTCCTAACAGTATGTGCTTTTAGATACTTAGAAATTAGAAATAGGTCTTTAGATACGTCTGTGATTTCTTCTACCTGTATTCATGCCTAGAAAACATACCACATAATCGAAAACAGTATAAATATTTTTTAAAACTCTCTTCTAATTATTTTGCCTGATTTCATGTTGTACACGTAACTCTTTAAATTGCTTACAATTTATGTTGGCCATGTGCTGTGAGTGAGAAACTAATTTTTATGTATATAACCTACTAGCTACATACTTACTGTGATTGGGTACTATGAACTTTTCTAAGTCAATTTCCTCATTTGCAAGTTAGAGATGATAATATTACCTACTTGATAGGTTTGTTAAGAGAACTATTGGGAGGATTCTGGGAAGATGGCGGCGTAGGAGGACGCTGGGCTCACCGCGCGTCCTGCTGATCACTTAGATTCCACCTACACCTGCCTAAATAACCCAGAAAACCGCCAGAGGATTAGCAGAACAGAGTCACCGGACCCAAGTGCAGACGAGAGGCCCACGGAAGAGGGTAGGAAGGGCGGCGAGGCGGTGCGCGCTCCACGGACTGGCGGGAGGGAGCCGGGGCGGAGGGGCGGCTCGCCGGCCAAGCAGAGCCCCCGAGTCCGGCTTGCAAAAGCGGAGGGGCCTGACGGACTGTGTTCCGACAGCAAGCGCGACTTAGCGTCTGGGAGGTCATAAGTTAACAGCTCTGCTCGGAAAGCGGGAAGGCTGGAGGACAAAGGGAGGGTGAGCTGCGGAGCCCCCGGACGACAGAGCTCAGTTTGGCGGGGAACAAAGGCGCTAGCCAGCGCCATCTCCCCCGCCCATCCCCCAGCCAAAATCCCAAAGGGAACCGGCTCCGGCCAGGGAAATTGCTCGCTCCGCGCGAACACCCAACTCTGTGCTTCTGCGGAGCCAAACCTCCGGCAGCGATTTGACTCCCTCCGGCTGCCACAGGGCCCCTCCTGAAGTGGATCACCTAAGGAGAAGCGAGCTAAGCCTGCCCCCTCTCCCGCCGTGCACCTTGCCTTCCCACCCCAGCTAATACGCCAGATCCCCAGCATCACAAGCCTGGCAGTGTGCAAGTAGCCCAGACGGGCCACGCCACCCCACAGTGAATCCCGCCCCTAGGAGAGGGGAAGAGAAGGCACACACCAGTCTGACTGTGGCCCCAGCGGTGGGCTGGGGGCAGACATCAGGTCGGACTGCGGCCCCGCCCACCAACTCCAGTTATACACCACAGCACAGGGGAAGTGCCCTGCAGGCCCTCACCACACCAGGGACTATCCAAAATGACCAAGCGGAAGAATTCCCCTCAGAAGAATCTCCAGGAAATAACAACAGCTAATGAGCTGATCAAAAAGGATTTAAATAATATAACAGAAAGTGAATTTAGAATAATAGTCATAAAATTAATCGCTGGGCTGGAAAACAGCATACAGGACAGCAGAGAATCTCTTGCTACAGACATCAGGGGACTAAGGAACAGTCATGAGGAGCTGAAAAACGCTTTAAAGGAAATGGAAAACAAAATGCAAACCACCACGGCTCGGATGGAAGAGGCAGAGGAGAGAATAGGTGAACTAGAAAATAAAGTTATGGAAAAAGAGGAAGCTGAGAAAAAGAGAGATAAAAAAATCCAGGAGTATGAGGGGAAAATTAGAGAACTAAGTGATACACTAAAAAGAAATAATATACGCATAATTGGTATCCCAGAGGAGGAAGAGAGAGGGAAAGGTGCTGAAGGGGTACTTGAAGAAATAATAGCTGAGAACTTCCCTGAACTGGGGAAGGAAAAAGGCATTGAAATCCAAGAGGCACAGAGAACTCCCTTCAGACGTAACTTGAATCGATCTTCTGCACGACATATCATAGTGAAACTGGCAAAATACAAGGATAAAGAGAAAATTCTGAAAGCAGCAAGGGGTAAACGTGCCCTCACATATAAAGGGAGACCTATAAGACTCGTGACTGATCTCTCTTTTGAAACTTGGCAGGCCAGAAAGAATTGGCACGAGATTTTCAGGGTGCTAGATAGCAAAAATATGCAGCCGAGAATCCTTTATCCAGCAAGTCTGTCATTTAGAATAGAAGGAGAGATAAAGGTCTTCCCAAACAAACAAAAACTGAAGGAATTTGTCACCACTAAACCAGCCCTACAAGAGATCCTAAGGGGGACCCTGTGAGACAAAGTACCAGAGACATCACTACAAGCATAAAACATACAGACATCACAATGACTCTAAACCCGTATCTTTCTATAATAACACTGAATGTAAACGGATTAAATGCGCCAACCAAAAGACATAGGGTATCAGAATGGATAAAAAAACAAGACCCATCTATTTGCTGTCTACAAGAGACTCATTTTAGACCTGAGGACACCTTTAGATTCAGAGTGAGGGGATGGAGAACTATTTATCATGCTACTGGAAGCCAGAAGAAAGCTGGAGTAGCCATACTTATATCAGACAAACTAGACTTTAAATTAAAGGCTGTAACAAGAGATGAAGAAGGACATTATATAATAGTTACAGGGTCTATCCATCAGGAAGAGCTAACAATTATAAATGTCTATGCGCCGAATACCGGAGCCCCCAAATATATAAAACAATTACTCATAAACAGAAGCAACCTTATTGATAAGAATGTGGTAATTGCAGGGGACTTTAACACCCCACTTACAGAAATGGATAGATCATCTAGACACACAGTCAATAAAGAAACAAGGGCCCTGAATGAGACACTGGATCAGATGGACTTGACAGATATATTTAGAACTCTGCATCCCAAAGCAACAGAATATACTTTCTTCTCGAGTGCACATGGAACATTCTCCAAGATAGATCATATACTGGGTCACAAAACAGCCCTTCATAAGTTTACAAGAATTGAAATTATACCATGCATACTTTCAGACCACAATGCTATGAAGCTTGAAATCAACCACAGGAAAAAGTCTGGAAAACCTCCAAAAGCATGGAGGTTAAAGAACACCCTACTAACGAATGAGTGGGTCAACCAGGCAATTAGAGAAGAAATCAAAAAATATATGGAAACAAATGAAAATGAAAATACAACAATCCAAACGCTTTGGGACGCAGCGAAGGCAGTCCTGAGAGGAAAATACATTGCAATCCAGGCCTATCTCAAGAAACAAGAAAAATCCCAAATACAAAATCTAACAGCACACCTAAAGGAAATAGAAGCAGAACAGCAAAGGCAGCCTAAACCCAGCAGAAGAAGAGAAATAATAAAGATCAGAGCAGAAATAAACAATATAGAATCTAAAAAAACTGTAGAGCAGATCAACGAAACCAAGAGTTGGTTTTTTGAAAAAATAAACAAAATTGACAAACCTCTAGCCAGGCTTCTCAAAAAGAAAAGGGAGATGACCCAAATAGATAAAATCATGAATGAAAATGGAATTATTACAACCAATCCCTCAGAGATACAAACAATTATCAGGGAATACTATGAAAAATTATATGCCAACAAATTGGACAACCTGGAAGAAATGGACAAATTCCTAAACACCCACACTCTTCCAAAACTCAATCAGGAGGAAAGAGAAAGCTTGAACAGACCCATAACCAGCGAAGAAATTGAATCGGTTATCAAAAATCTCCCAACAAATAAGAGTCCAGGACCAGATGGCTTCCCAGGGGAGTTCTACCAGACGTTTAAAGCAGAGATAATACCTATCCTTCTCAAGCTATTCCAAGAAATAGAAAGGGAAGGAAAACTTCCAGACTCATTCTATGAAGCCAGTATTACTTTGATTCCTAAACCAGACAGAGACCCAGTAAAAAAAGAGAACTACAGGCCAATATCCCTGATGAATATGGATGCAAAAATTCTCAATAAGATACTAGCAAATCGAATTCAACAGCATATAAAAAGAATTATTCACCATGATCAAGTGGGATTCATTCCTGGGATGCAGGGCTGGTTCAACATTCGCAAATCAATCAACGTGATACATCACATTAACAAAAAAAAAGAGAAGAACCATATGATCCTGTCAATCGATGCAGAAAAGGCCTTTGACAAAATCCAGCACCCTTTCTTAATAAAAACCCTTGAGAAAGTCGGGATAGAAGGAACATACTTAAAGATCATAAAAGCCATTTATGAAAAGCCCACAGCTAACATCATCCTCAACGGGGAAAAACTGAGAGCTTTTTCCCTGAGATCAGGAACACGACAGGGATGCCCACTCTCACCGTTGTTGTTTAACATAGTGCTGGAAGTTCTAGCATCAGCAATCAGACAACAAAAGGAAATCAAAGGCATCAAAATTGGCAAAGATGAAGTCAAGCTTTCGCTTTTTGCAGATGACATGATATTATACATGGAAAATCCGATAGACTCCACCAAAAGTCTGCTAGAACTGATACATGAATTCAGCAAAGTTGCAGGATACAAAATCAATGTCCAGAAATCAGTTGCATTCTTATACACTAACAATGAAGCAACAGAAAGACAAATAAAGAAACTGATCCCATTTACAATTGCACCAAGAAGCATAAAATACCTAGGAATAAATCTAACCAAAGATGTAAAGGATCTGTATGCTGAAAACTATAGAAAGCTTATGAAGGCAATTGAAGAAGATTTAAAGAAATGGAAAGACATTCCCTGCTCATGGATTGGAAAAATAAATATTGTCAAAATGTCAATACTACCCAAAGCTATCTACACATTCAATGCAATCCCAATCAAAATTGCACCAGCATTCTTCTCGAAACTAGAACAAGCAATCCTAAAATTCATATGGAACCACAAAAGGCCCCGAATAGCCAAAGGAATTTTGAAGAAGAAGACCAAAGCAGGAGGCATCACAATCCCAGACTTTAGCCTCTACTACAAAGCTGTCATCATCAAGACAGCATGGTATTGGCACAAAAACAGACACACAGACCAATGGAATAGAATAGAAACCCCAGAACTAGACCCACAAACATATGGCCAACTCATCTTTGACAAAGCAGGAAAGAACATCCAATGGAAAAAAGACAGCCTCTTTAACAAATGGTGCTGGGAGAACTGGACAGCAACATGCAGAAGGTTGAAACTAGACCACTTTCTCACACCATTTACAAAAATAAACTCAAAATGGATAAAGGACCTAAATGTGAGACAGGAAACCATCAGAACCTTAGAGGAGAAAGCAGGAAAAGACCTCTCTGACCTCAGCCGTAGCAATCTCTTACTCGACACATCCCCAAAGGCAAGGGAATTAAAAGCAAAAGTGAATTACTGGGACCTTATGAAGATAAAAAGCTTCTGCACAGCAAAGGAAACAACCAACAAAACTAAAAGGCAACCAACGGAATGGGAAAAGATATTTGCAAATGACATATCGGACAAAGGGCTAGTGTCTAAAATCTATAAAGAGCTCACCAAACTCCACACCCGAAAAACAAATAACCCAGTGAAGAAATGGGCAGAAAACATGAATAGACACTTCTCTAAAGAAGACATCCAGATGGCCAACAGGCACATGAAAAGATGTTCAGCGTCGCTCCTTATCAGGGAAATACAAATCAAAACCACACTCAGGTATCACCTCACGCCAGTCAGAGTGGCCAAAATGAACAAATCAGGAGACTATAGATGCTGGAGAGGATGTGGAGAAACGGGAACCCTCTTGCACTGTTGGTGGGAATGCAAATTGGTGCAGCCGCTCTGGAAAGCAGTGTGGAGGTTCCTCAGAAAATTAAAAATAGACCTACCCTATGACCCAGCAATAGCACTGCTAGGAATCTACCCAAGGGATACAGGAGTACTGATGCATAGGGGCACTTGTACCCCAATGTTCATAGCAGCACTCTCAACAATAGCCAAATTATGGAAAGAGCCTAAATGTCCATCAACTGATGAATGGATAAAGAAATTGTGGTTTATATACACAATGGAATACTACGTGGCAATGAGAAAAAATGAAATATGGCCTTTTGTAGCAACGTGGATGGAACTGGAGAGTGTGATGCTAAGTGAAATAAGCCATACAGAGAAAGACAGATACCATATGGTTTCACTCTTATGTGGATCCTGAGAAACTTAACAGGAACCCATGGGGGAGGGGAAGGAAAAAAAAAAAAAAAAAAAAAGGACGTTAGAGTGGGAGAGAGCCAAAGCATAAGAGACTGTTAAAAACTGAGAACAAACTGAGGGTTGATGGGGGGTGGGAGGGAGGGGCGGGTGGGTGATGGGTATTGAGGAGGGCACCTTTTGGGATGAGCACTGGGTGTTGTATGGAAACCAATTTGTCAATAAACTTCATATAAAAAAAAAAAAAAAAAAAAAAAAAAAAAAAAAAAAAGAGAACTATTGGGAGTTGTAATGTGTCAACACAGAAGCAGAAATCTGCTACGTTGTGAGCACTAGATAGGGCTAGCATCACCTTCATCATTATCAGCCTTATCATTAGATCCTCACTTTTATGTAGCCCATCCTTTCCTTTCTGATTTTTTTTTCAAGGGATTAGACTAGTTAGCAAAGCAAAGCAACACAAACACACCAACACCACTAGAGTAAACTCTGACAAACTTCTTCTGCGGCCCAAGCCCAGCTTGCGTGACTGTAAACACAGGTGTGAGGGTCACTGTGGAATGAAATTGTTTCCCTGTGCCCCGAGCTATTAGAGAGACAGCCTTGAGACTGCTGACTTTCACCTTACAGTCCTTTATAGTCAGCAATAACGTGCTCTGGAATGCTGTCTTTCCCCCAGTGTAAACCTCAAAGTGAGGTCTCTGACCTGTTTGCTATGGAAACTCTGTTGTGAGTGATTCAGTTCTACAAAGAACAAGCAGTGCTGGAGGGCCACCAGACTTGCTTGTCCTTTGCAGAAACATGGAACTTCCTGACGGAAATTTGTTCTGATACAGAGAGACCATTCATTGCCTTACAGATACCTAAGCATTGATTGTCAGGGCCAGGCTATGCCAAGCTGTAATTTCAAGGGCCCATGGAAAGACTTCTGCCCCTTCCCCAAGATTCCCACCTGCAAACTGGAAATAAAGCATGGTCTCCTACATTTCAGTTTAAGCACGGGAGAGGGACTCAGTTTTGCTGTGAATGAATGAATGAATACCTTGTCTGATTGTTCACATTAAAATGTGCATGGCTGATTAAAGATTTTGGCTAAAAGTAGGAGAACAAACAGTGCTACCCACTGCATACTTCAAGAAGTTGGAGGGGGAGATCGGTTAAGATGAAGGCAAAGGGACAGAACAGTGAACAGATAGCAAGTAAGCCTGGCCCCACTTAGGGCAGGTGAATTTCAGCCCCCAAACAATTTCCTGGTTCTGTATAAGGGCTTTCCATCACAAGGTGACAAAAGCCATCATGTCAGAGATTTTGTGCGTGTACTTTGTACTACACAACTCTAAACAACAAACCAAACTCAATGGCCATAACCTCTGAATATTGCTTTCATGTAACATTTCATTTCCCTTCCTTGAGCTCTTCAGTCAAATGGGTTGTTCCTCCTTCCGGGAAAGGTTTTCTGGGTGCCCTGGTTTTACTCCTGAGTTGGTGAACACATCGAGAACCTTTCACAGGAGGCTGCAGCCCTGCTGTGGGAAGTGGGAGCTCCCATCACAGGCCTTCATTTTTATTTGCCCGAGACAGTATCTCTTTCCCTGTGGAAGGTAATTCCTCAGAATACAGAATTCTAGGTTGGTAATTTTTTCTCTCCCAACAGTGAATATTTTACTCCCCTCTAGCTTGCAGGGCTTTTGAGTAGAAATCAGATGTGATGCTTCTTTTGTTCGTGTATAGGTAAGGTGTTTCTTCAAAAATTGTTCCTTTGTCTTTGATTTTCTGCAGTTTGAATATGAGCTGCCTGGATAGAGTTCTTTGGCGTTAATCCTGTACAGTGCTTTGGGAGCTTCCTGGATCTGTGATTTGGTGTCTGATGTTAATTTGGGAAGATTCTCAAATGAAAAAATAAGATACAAACTTAATTCTGAAGCACCTAATAGAATATGTCTCTGCTTAAATTTCAATGCTTTTGAAAAAAAATAAACCTTCTTGAATGTTTCCTTTCATTTTCAGGTAAATTTAGAAAACTATTATCAGGTTAAAAAAAGAACACTGTTTAAATTTTAAATCAAATTATTAGTTTGTGAAGGTTGACAATAATACAATATTACAATACAATAATATAATAATACAAAAATACAATATCCATCTTGAAAAGGGTGTGTATGTGTGTGAATACACATACTAATTAATATTTTTAATGTTTGTAGATATATCTTAATGGAAACAATATATAAATATATATAAAGATTATATATGTTAAAGAATATGTATATACAACAGTATATATGTGCAATTTTCTGTGCTTTATCTCTACATTGTAAGCTCCATCAAAATTGAAATCTTATTCTTTTTGTAATGCCTTGGCCAAGTGTCTTCTATATTTTGGGCCAATGAATCCAGGTTCACTTTTTACACAGAAGCAAAAGGTTAGCACCATGTTAGAGAATGCCTTCCATACTCCTTCCAGGAGGCACTGGAGAATAATTACTCCAGCAAGTTTAAATTTTCTTATTCATGTCCTGAATTGAAAGGATGCTACTGGTGAGGTAGGGCTAAGATTATGGGGGAAATGTTATAAGGCAGCTTCTGTTTCATGCACACAATGGTGACAGAGTACGTGATTATGTCACAACATCTTGAGAAAAGTATCTTTATCCTTGGTGTATGACAGAATCCTTATTCACCAGGAGGAATATAAAGAATTGTTTACTGCATCATTATACACAACAGCTAAATTATGGAAGCAGCCCAAGCATCTAACAACAGATGAGAAAGATGATGTGATACACACACACACACACACACGCACGCACACACACATACACACACACACACACACACACACAGGAATATTATTCAGCCATAAAAACAAATAAAATTGTGCTGTTTGCAACAACATGGATGGAGACAGAGAGTATAATGCAAAGTGAAATAAGCCAGTCAGAGAAAGACAAATACGATATGCTTTCACTCATATGTGGAATTTAAGAAACAAAACAAATGAACAAAGGAAATAAAAAGGCAAACCAAAAAACAGACTCTTAACTATAGAGAACATATAATTACCAGAAGGGAGATGGGGGCAGGTAAAATAGGTGCAGGGGATTAAGAGTACACTTATTTTGGGGGCACCTGGATGGCTCAGTTGGGTAAGCATCTGACTTCCACTCAGGTCATGATCTTGCAGTTCATGAGCTCGAGTTCCGTGATGACAGGTCAGAGCCTGGAGCCTGCTTTGGATACTGTCTTCATCTCTCTCTATCCCTCCCCTACTCATGCTCTGTCTCTCTCAAAAATAAATAAACATTTTTAAAAAATTAAAAAAGACTACACTTATCTTAATGAGCACTGAATAATATGTGGAATTGCAGAATTACTATGTTGCATACCTGAAACTAATCCAACACTGTATCTTAACTATACTGGAATGAAAATAAAGTAAAAATAATAAAGAACATACCATTAACTAATATTTGACAAAGAAGCCAAGAGTATTTATTAATGGGGAAAAGACATTCTATTAAAACAAAATAGATAAATCTAACTTTAGTGATATAGCTGCTTATTGCAACAAGGATAATGAACAAAAATTGCAATTCTCAAACCCATTTGCTGTGAGAGGTTTAAACTCTTTCTCTAGCTATATAGCTAATGTGAAGAGTAAATTAGACAATTATCCAATGGATTAGAAGAATAAATATTGTTAAAATGTCAATACTACCCAAAGCAATCCACACATTCAAAGCAATCCCAATCAAAATTGCACCAGCATTCTTCTCAAAGCTAGAACAAACAATCCTAAAATTTGTATGGAGTCACAAAAGACTCCATTCTGGACTCTCTATGCTATCCATTGGTCTATATGTCTGTCTTTATGCCAGTACCACACCGTTTTGATTCCTGTAGCTTTATAATAAGTTTTGAAACCAGGAAACACGAGAGCTCCAATGTTTTGTGTGTGTGTGTGTGTGTGTGTGTGTGTGTGTGTGTGTATGTGTTTGAAGATTGTTTTGGTAATGCTTTTCTTTTTAGTTTCTTATTTCTCATTCTTTGTTACATTCCTTAAAAAGTTTTTTCCTCATATTATAGCACCTTCTCTTTTTTTCTTTGACAGAGAGAGAGAGGGGGAGAGAGAGAGAGAGGGAGAGAAAAAATCCCAAGCAGGCTCCACACTCAGGGCAGAGCTCTAAGCGGGGCTTGATCCCATGATGCTGGGATTATGACTGGAGCCAAAATCAAGAGTTGGATGTTCAACACACTGAGCTACCCAGGTGCCCCAAGCACCTTTTCTTTTATAGTTTATATGTCCTGTATCCTTCACAACTGGAACAAAGATGGAACAAGACAGCTTAATAGAGTAACCAAAAAGTAGTTGTGTAAAGTAGGCAATACTAACACTGTGTAGAATAAGTCGCTAAATCCTTTCCAGGAAAGGAAGTGTGAGGCTGGAATAGAGACCTGAAGCAGGAGGTACAGACCTGTGTTCTCATCCTGTCCGCAATATTCATTAGCCATCTAATTTTGAGCAAGCCACTTGACTTCTTTGGCCATTAATTTTCTCAAGAACCAAAAGGAAGGGGGTGGTTTCTAAGCTCTAGAATTCTATCACTCTTCTGGTAGACAAGAGATGTTACCTGGGGACTGGATCTTAGCCAAGGCAATTCAAACCTTCAGGAGCTGGGCAGTCTACTTCTTGTCCTCCTCTTTTCTCTTTTCCTTTATAGTTCCTGACTTCAATGGTTTTCCTTTCTTTCCTGTAAAATTCTTTTTTTTTTTCATTTTTCCATTAATGTTTCTAGTTTCTTACCTTTTAAAATATTCACTCTATTCTCAGAAAGGAAAAAAAGTACCATTGTTCTAAGACTCATGCATTTAAAGACCATACCACACTCTATCCATTCTTAGAGAAAGTTCAGCTAATCATAGAGCTGGCATCCAAAACGGTTGAGTGGCCAAATATCTACATAAGGTGAGGTGAAAACTGGGAAGATACACATCTCTGTCCTGTAGTATCTGTCTGAAATCTTCTGTTGGGGTGATGGAGAGCACTATAAGATCGGACAATCAAACGTCTTTATTTCTTCTTTCAGAATATTAACTATTCTTTTCTAACTCTTTTGCTTTTTTCTTTTTTTTTTTTAAATTTTTTTTTCAAAGTTTATTTATTTTTGGGATAGAGAGAGACAGAGCATGAACGGGGGAGGGGCAGAGAGAGGGAGACACAGAATCGGAAACAGGCTCCAGGCTCTGAGCCATCAGCCCAGAGCCTGACGCGGGGCTCGAACTCACGGACCGCGAGATCGTGACCTGGCTGAAGTCGGACGCTTAACCGACTGCGCCACCCAGGCTCCCCTCTTTTGCTTTTTTCAAGTACCTGATATAATTCTCCTAATTTGAGCAGCTCCACTAGGCTCAAGCTGGCCTCTATCATTTCATCTTCTCCTTCACCTACCTTGCATACGAGGCCCAGCTAATCTTCCCGACAGTACACTCACAGTTGTCATCTATTCAAAAATCTACACTGGTGTCCTGCTATCTTTGGAATGAAGCTATAAATTCTTCTGTTTGGCCTTCCAGACTATTTATCAACTGATAGCACCTTTATTCCCAGGGGTCCCCGGAAGAATTCCCTAACAGCTTACTTCCTTTCATGTATTCTATTCCTATTTCTAACTCTTCACCTTTGCGGGTGCTGTTTCTCATCATTAGTAAAAACTCTCCTCATCTCTGTCTACCCAGCAAGTTCTGTCTCCTACATAAAGCTTTCCTCAACTACTCTAGACAATACAGATGTTTCTCCTCATTTTTAAAAAATGTTTATTTATTTTTGAGAGAGAAAGAGATCACAAGTGGGGGACAAGCAAAGAGAGAGAGAGAGACATAGAGACAGAGAATCCCAAGCTCCATGCTGTCAGTGTAGAGCCCAACACGGGCTTGATCTCATGGACTGCAGGATCATGACCTGAGCCAAAATCAAGAGTCAGAGGCTTAAAGGGCTGAGCTACCCAGGCTCTCCTGTCCTCATTTCTTATTGCCAATACAACCCACACCATCCAGTTCAACACTTAATTATTCTATGCATTTGCCTTTTGTTTCCCTGGCTGGAATGTAAACTCTTTTAGGAATGTGGATTTATGTTTTCAAATGTATAATACCACAGGCAAATGAAAGATATCATTATTTTTAGAACCGAAAGAGTTTTTTTTCATATTCACTGACCTGTGTATTCAAATCCCTGGAATTAATCCAGCAGAGAGAACTATCCCAAGTCACACAGCAGGCCAGTGCTCTAAAAGATGAATCCTAGTGTTGATGGGAGCCACTGGGTCTATACCAGTGAATTTAAAATTGAGTTATTTATCTTCTCTGAACCTGAAAGTCTAATAGGTACATGTATTTCTTTTTTAGGAAATTATTTAAATGATTCCTTCTCATGAATGCATCCAAGAGCAGCCCAGTGTCTTTCAAAATGACAACAATGTACAAAATGAAAGAATACACAATGAAGCCAAACCAAGAAGAAATTTCTCAGCTTGTCAATGAGATGAAAGAACTTTCCAGGCAGATTCCCCAAAAAAGCAAGCCTCCAAAACTTTTACAGATAAAAGTTAAGATGTTTGAGAAGTCACGGAGCAAGGAAGAAGCCTCATTCAGTCATTTTCCAAACTGAGTTTCATTCAGTTCCTCCTCTAAGTAGTTCACAATACATATTCAATTGTTGTCATACAAATAAGGAATATCTTCAAGGCTGCCTTTTAAACTGAGGTAGTATCTGTGGTAACCTCATAAATATGCTGACAGTTCACAGCTCTGTTAGTTATGTACAGCCTCTACCCTCCTATGTTCCCTACCTGCACTTCTCCTAAGTCTCGCTCATTTCTCAAAGATACTAAAGCCTACTGAGTGGAATAATCAAAAGGAGAGAGGCCACCGACTCACTCAAGGCTCATTTTAATTCAGCTATGTAATTTATATGACTTATCTATGAGAAAGACCCCCAACAGTGTTCACACTTTTGAATAAACATGAATTAAAGACAATGCTAGGATTTTCGGGAGATATATGAACTTTTATAGATTTCAGTAAAATAATAAAACCCTAGGGTTAGAAAGAAGAAGTGAATGTTTGGAGAAACTTCACTTTTGCCTTTGCTGCAGGGGCTAAGGGACCAAGATTATTTGCAGCCAATATGTTTGTGCACATGATTCTGAGTGGCTGCATGAAAACATTGTTTTCTCTGAAATCTGGAGAAAGAGCTTTGGTCTCCCAGTCATCGTGGAAAAAGGAGCCATGTGTTATGTTGCAGATGGTCAGTTTCCTCTGGTCACATTCACTCTTTGTACATTGGGAAAGCGAAGAGAAGTGTGAAATGATACGACAAAATAATGCTCTTTATACAGGCATAGTGGAGTATTTATTTTTAAAAGGTCAGTTAAGAAAGGGTGTCATGCATTGTAGAGTAATACATATGAAAATTAGTTAAAGTCATGAACCCCTGCAGGGGGCTCGGTATTGAAAAGTCACCCAAAGTCCTACAGGAAATGCTATGTTAGCTGGTGTGGTTACAGAATGAGTGAGGTCCTCCGGTTAAAAACATGTGGCAGTTAAGTCTCCATTATGATTTCTCTATCATGCCTGGATTTTCAATACCCAAGCCTCTGAAGTCAGACAAGCTGATTCCAAATCCTGACTAGAACTCTTACCAGATTTGTGATATTATCTATTCTCTCTGAGCCTTGATTTTTTAATATCTGGAAAATGGAGCTAAACCTTGATTAAATGCTATTCTAGGACTTCCATTCTTCCATCTCAAAATGTCCTTTGGGGGACAAGGTGTTCCCTCTTGCCTCACAGAAATAAAAGAGCAGACAAAATATATGAAGAAGCACTGGTTTTCAAGACGCTGGATATTAGATAGCAAAGGATAGAGACCCCTGGGATATGAGAAACAAGTGAAGTGAGACCTCTGATTGTCCCAGCTTACTACCTTCAGAAAGTTTCCCGATTCTGGAGTGGAGAGGAAAAACAAGGTGTAGTCCAGCAGAATCCCGTAGTTGAAGACACAGAGGTGACTGTCTAGGGGTACCAATGAAGCTGGAGTTCATAAGAAAGAGTACAGAGAAGAAAGAGTCACATAGAAAGAGAACTCTAGAGAACTGCACAGCGTCCACCTTCAAGTTCAGAAGAGTATAAATCAGCCCACATATGTGATAAAAGTAATTGACACTGGGGAAAGAATCACCCAAAAGGATGAGAGGGAAAGGTACCCGCGGCTCATACAGAGTCAGAGCCTATTCTCAACACCTAGAGGGGACATCTTTGTAAGCCGCCTGGAATTGGGAAAGTAGTAATAAGGGTTTTGCCTCAATAGTGGAGAATAATTAGCTCTAAACTAATCGTGGCTCTGGGACTACATAACAAATCTTAAAAGAAAGACCTGAAAAGGTCAAAAGGTTTCCAAATAGCTTACTGTATCCTAGAATAAAACACAAGAATATTTATAAAAACACAAAAATATCCAACACCTACACAAAGGTAAAGGTAGAACACAATCTTTAACATCCAATAAAAAATTATCAGATATGGAAAAAGGAAGGAGAATATGAGGAGACGACTCAGTCAAAACTCACCCATAGCTGGCACAAATGTCAGAATGAGCAAAGGACTTGCAAACACTTACTGTGACTGTATCCCATATGCTCAAAAAATTAAGTTGGGAATGGAAATATAAAAAAAATCCAGACCAAATTTTTGAAGATGAAAACTAAAATGTACAAAATGAGAAAATAAACTGGATGGGATAAACTTTAGATTAGACATGGCAGAAGAAAAGAGCAGTGGACTTGAAGAGAGTGATGGATACTGTTCAAAATTAAACACAAAGATAAAATAATCCAAAAAAGTGAAAAGAATACCAGTGACCTGTGGAACAACCCCAAATGGCCTAGTACATGTATAACTGAAATGCTTGAAAGAGAGGACATAACAGAAAAATATTTAAAGATATAATGGTAGAATTCCTTCCCCCAAATTTGATATAAACTATAAACCTATAGATCCAAGTAGCTACCAAAATCCAGAGCGTGCAGGTGCGCACGCACGCACACACACACACAACTACACTAAGGCACACCATAATAAAATTGCTCAAAAATAGTGATAAAGAGAAACATTTTAAAGTAACCAGGGACAATAGATGTGCTATATAGAGAGCAATAATGACAAAAAACACAGTGGATTTTTTTTTGGAAGAAACAATGCAAAAAGATAGTGGCCAACATATCAAAGAAAAAAGTGTCAAGCTAAAATTCTGTGCTCAGGGAAAATATCTTTCCAACAAAACTAAAGGCATACAAGACTTTTTCAACCATAAATTGCTGAAAGACTTCATCACCAGCAGAAACAACACTCCAAGAAATATAAAAGGAAATTCTCTAGGCAGAAGGAAACTGACAACCCCTGAAAATATGGATCTACACAAAAGGAATGAGGAGCACCAGAATGGGAGCAACCTGAGTACGTATATAAGATTATTTATTTGTGATTTAAATAACTTTAATAGTTAACTGACTGTTCAAACAAAAATAGTAAGGTCCTGTTGGGTTTATAACAGACAAAGGATACTGAACCACACCAATACTACCAAGGCTAAGTAGAGGGAATGTGAAGTATAGTATTGTAGCCTTCTTAAAATATGTATGAAGTGGCCTAAGACCACTGAAAGGTAGACGGTTGTAAGTTAACAATGTACACTATAAACACAAAAGCAACCACTAAGGTAACAAACAAAGAAGTAGAGCTAATAAACCAACAAAGGAGATAAAAGGGAATCATAAAAAATATTCAGTTGAGCCCCCCCTCCCCCAAAAAGGGAGGAGGGATGAGAAAAGAGGGAAAGGAGAACAAAGAGTGAATGGGATAAATATAAAACAAGGGACACAATGATAGAATTATACCTAACCACATCAGTAATCACATTTAATGGAAATGCTCCTAACATCCTAATTATAAGGCAGTAATTGTCAGACTGGACAAAAATAAGACCCAAATATTTTCAGGCTTTTGTTTTTATCTAGACACTGGCAAGCTGGTTTTAAAATTCATATGGAAATATAAAAGACCTACTACCATAGTCAAAACAATTCTAAAAAAGAAGAACAAAGTTCGAGAATAACACTACCTAATTTTCAGATTTATCATAAAACTTCATCAATCAAGACAGGATAGCATAGACAAAGAAAGACAAATAGGATCAATGTAACAGAAGGGAATCCAGAAATAGACTCACATCTACATGGATAACTAAATTTCACCAAAGGTGCAAAGGTAAATTCAATGGAGAAAGGATATTTTTTTTCAACAAGTGGTGCTGGAAGAACTGCATATCCATACACAATGAAAGAAACTTGAATCATATCTTGTTTCACACAAAAAAATAACTCAAAGCGAAACATAGGGTAAATGTAAAACCAAATAATAAAAAAGACATTATATAGAAGAAAACACAGGAGGAAATCTTTGTGACCTTTGGATTGGTCAAAGATTTCTTAGCGCTGACACCAAAAGTGTGATCCATAATATTAAAGGTTGATAAATTAGACTTTAGGAAATGTAAAAATTTGAGCTTTTTGATAGATACTCTCAAGAAATTAAAATTAAGAGATAGATTGGAAGAAAATATTTCAAATCATGTATTTGATAAAGGGTTTATACCTAGATTATATAAAGAACTCTGAAAATCCAATGAGAGAAAAAACTACCTAGTTTTGTAAAAATTGAGCAAAAAATCTGACCAGATACTACATTAGAGAAGATACACAGATGGCAAATAAGCACATGAAAACATGTTCAGCATCATTAGTTATAAGAAAAACGCAAATTAAAACCACAATGAGATACTCTTATTAAAATGGCTAAAATTAAAATGTCTGAGCATCCTAAGCATTGGTGAGAAATTTGAAAAGCTGGGAGTTCTCATGCAGGGTTGCTGGGAATGTAAAATGGTGCAACCATTTGGGAATACAGTTTGAAAATGTCTTAAAAAGCTAAACATGCATCATCCCACTACAAGGTAGTTACAAGATAAACGAAAGCATAAATCATACAAAGACTTCTACAGAAATAGTCATTGCCCTGAATGGGAAACAAACCAAATACTTATCAGAACAAATGGTGATGTATTGATAGTGTGGAACACTACATCAAAGTCCTGGAGAGAGACAGTGTTGGTCGGGAGGAGGAGCTAGGTCTGAGAATCAAAAGTCTTGAGCTGTCACTCAGATAAACAACTTCATTTCTCTGGACCTCAGTTTCTTCATCTGTCCAATAAAGCAAAAACATTTCTTTTTACTCTAAAGAGTTTCTAATTCCCTCACTTAAAAAAAAAAAGTCTAAAGAGAATGAAGCAGAAATGTTATATAAAGGCTAATGGAGTCTGTTCTGTTTCTGTTACTGTTCAATTGGCTATTCCAGAGAATCTGTGCCCACAATGGAATAAAAGTGACCAAATATAACTGGAAAAGAACTTTTGCTCCAGAAGGAATAAGGAATCAACAGCCTAATCCTGACCTCTGAACCACAGAACTCAAGAGGTAAGCCCAGAGTACAATTCTCTAGTGTTTTGGTAGCTCCAATATGGATCTAGAGCCCAAAGCTTTATGGATATTTGCTTTTCTTTTTCTTCCCCACCCTCCCTTTCCCCCAAGCTTTAAAATTATTTCTATATTTTATATCACAGAGAAACAAAATTCTATAAGTAAACTAAAGCATATCTGCTGTTTAGTTTGTCTAATCCCCAGGACATTTGCATGAGACAAAATCTATGGAAGAGTAGAAATCTTCAAGGTCACAGGAAGCCATCTTCCTAGTTAAGATCTCTTGATTCCCCCGCTAGGCTCGAATGAAATCAACCTGGACATGGTTTCTGGAGCAGAAGTGGCCATCCAGAAAGTTACATTCCCATAATATAATTTACAGGTTGACAAAAATTTGGAGCAGTGCCAAAGTCTTTAGGCTATTTAATCATGAGAATTTGTTTTCTAATGCAAGGGTTAATGTGAATAATTTTAGCTATGCCTAAGGCAGTGGGTTACATTTGGAAATTTCATTTAAATGAGTGTATCCATGTATAAACTATCCATTTGGTAATGGGAGTAAGCACTATTCTGATTTAGTTCATGCCTTTCCCCTCTGAAATCTTCTGAGGTCTTAGGTGAAATGGCTTCACAATGAAGAAATTCCATGTTTTCCTTTTGCTATCAAAACTAAAGTCCTTTAACGTGGACATAATCCCCTGCAAACATTCAGATTTACAATCACACCCAAGCACACCCGGGCTTTTCTGACAGCTTGCAAATATCCCTGTGCTCCTTGCATGCAACCTTCACAATTACAGAGTTAAAATTTCTTTGGCCTTTCCTCTCATGTTTGTAGAGCTCAGCTTTTCAAAGGGTTTTTAAAAATTCTTTAGGCACACCTAAGAAAAATATGCATTTCTTTTCATTACCTGGCTAAAGGCCAAGGTTTTTTAATCCCCATTTACCAAGAACGCAGTGCTCTCAAATGTGTTTTGTATCAGCAAATTGAAGGTGCTTTTGATAGAGATTCACTTTTCTACCTGAAAAAGCCCCTATCATCTTCCCATTTTCTTCTGCCTGTGTTGTACACAGTCATTTGTTAACCACAGAAAGAGCTGTTCCGCTATCCTTCTTCTACTGATGAATCTCTGGTTCATATCTGGTGTCTGACAGAACACACACAATGTAAACCTTACCCCCCTACCCTTAATCTTTATAAGCCTTGGAGGGGCATATTTAATGAATAAAGATTTCCTACTTTTCAGGGACAGGGCAGGTGATTTATTAAAGACAGGCAAGAGAAGCTTGCAAGGCAATGTAGGAAGCAGAATAGGGAAGGAGAAGGAGTCAGGAGGGGTGTGGTTCCAGGCAAAGTCTCATGGTTGCTTCTAAAGGCACTTGGGAGTATCACTTACACCTCAGTTTTTCTCCTTTGGGATTAGGGGGCTGGGCCATTGGCTAAGGATGGGTTAGGCAGATAAAAACCCCCAGGCACTTCTAGATCTCTGAATATCCTGACAACGAGACTCCAGATGTCCCAGGGAAGTCCCTGGAAGAAAGTCAAAGAAGCTGGCATTAGACACAAAAGCACACAGAAGTCAAGGTGGGGGACACAAGAAATTTTAAAAGGACCCTAGGAGATGTGGCCAGCAGTGACCCAGCTCCTGCTCTGTGCCGGGTACTGTCCTCAGTTTAGGAAACACCATGTTAATTGGACCCATCGCCCATTCCAGCTAAGGTTAAAATGGCATTGACAAAGAAGACATTTTAGCCAAGAATCACACAAGTGGATAGAACATTATACACTGTGAAGTGCTTTGAAAAAAAAGTTAGGAGAGCATTTATTAGACGCTCTTGACTTAGTCTTGGATTTAACAAATGCTTTTGCAAGGAAACAGCTCAAAATGTAGCAACTTGGATTCTTGGCTATATGAAGAAAATCCACACCGTAGTTGTTAGTGTTTTTGTATTTTTGCTAGGCAAAAACAACTTGTACACTTCCAGGTGTCCTGAAGTAATTCCCAAAGTCAGGATAAAGCCTCAGAAAGCCTTTAAATAGTGAATTGGTGGGAAAAGAATATTATGAAGGTATTTAGGTTGGATGAACTAGAGAATATTCTTCTACAGTGCAAGCTTATAATGGCATTGCAACCTAAGACAAACAGGCAAAATAAGAAAGTCACACACACACACACACACACACACACACTGGGTAGGTTTTGACAGCAGGGACAATTCTCTGACTAGAAATAAGGACAGAAATTTCCACATGGTGAGACCATATGACCTGCCAGGCACCAGGCAAGACGCTCTAGTTTCATTATCTGGTTAAGTCCTAACAAATAGCCCATGAATTAGGTACTTTCTTTATCCCCACTTTGCAGAAAGGAAACTAAGATGAGAGAGGTTAAGAAATGTGCCCACGTTACAGAGACGCAAAGCAGCTGAACAGGATAGGAATGTAAGCCTGAATGACTTCAAAGCTGAGCCATAACCATCTTATTAACTAGCTGGAAAAGCAGCACCTGCTTGTGTGGAAACTCACATTGGAAAGAGAAGACATTGTGGCAGCTTAAATCCAGCAGGGTACTAGCTAGTTATCCACCTTATCCAGGAGACTGGCAAGCTAGCTAATAAGCCCGTTTTCCAAACAATGTGGCTCCACACAGCACTTAGCTGGAGTCCCCAGCTCTATGGATCTGCTCTCTATGGCCTTGTAGTTAAGTATAAGGTGAAACTCTCCGTAGCCTCCATCACATCATACCTTAGACTTGATTGTACCAACATTTTCACCAGGGAAGGTACAGAATCATTTCCTAAAAGTTCCAGAGGGCCACCAGATCTTGGCAACTAGAGTCACTGCCAGCAAGAGGGTACCTTTTACCATAGCATGGCTTATGAGATTTCACGTCAAGGATCTATCACCCATAAGTTGCACTGGGATGATAGACTGGTTCTGTCGTCTCTCATATGGTAACTTTGAGAGACTGGTAGTGACTGACTGTCTGGAACACTGTTAGGAAGAAACCAGAGACTGTATGCAGGCTCAGCAGGAAGCAGCTCCAAACTGCTAAGTTTCCTGGTGGAAGCTAGAAGCAGAAGAACCTGCAACATTTTGCCCACACTGGAGGAAGCAGTGTTTCCCAAACCCGCCTAATATAAGAATCCTAGAGGACTCGTTAAAAGTCCAGATTTTAACGGTGTGGGGCAAAGCCTCAGAACCTGTAGGGCAGGTGCCTTGCAAATGGCATGTTTATCGACTGACTCAGGTGATTTTCATGATTAGGTAAGTTTGGGAAACATCAGGATCACCATTCTTTATCCCATCTACACTTCCAGACTTTATGGATTCAATTTAAAAAATTCTCATAGTTGAATTTTATTTGACTCGAACAGCCCTTTCTGCAGCTGTATGTACTTGAGCACATGTGTGTGCATATACGTGAGTGCAGGTGTATGGGATCTTCCACCATTCGGCTACCCCAACAAGCAGCGATGAGATCTTCCCTTCCCCATCACCACCTCTCCTCCAGGGTTCCAGAACTCACACCTTCTTTTGAGTGTGGCAGGAAATTAAAAGCATACCGAGCAGTTCACAGAGGCTCAAACAATTCTCAAGTGAGAGGCAGACATCCTTCAGTTGCATGATCATGGCATTATGCACACTACAAGCCACCAGGGGAAGGCCCTTTGGTCACCATGATGAGAAGAGCCACCTCCTTTGGAGAACCAACAGGCATTCCCAGTCCAAAGGCCAGGGTATACAGGCAACTGGCTCAGCACCCATGTGGTCCTGCTTCTGACCACTGGTAGTTACTGGCATTTCTCCTTTTGTTAACAGTTTTCTCTCTACTTGACTCCCCTACCTGCTCACCAATTCCCTGACTGACCTCTACCAAGGTACAACATCATGACCTCTGTTTCTCTTCTCAGCACAGATATACCTCATCTATAGCCTATTTTTCCTTTCTCTCTCTCCCCCCCCACCCTCTCTTCCCCCCCACCATGGTGTACATATCTTAAGCTCCTATTTGCACTCCCCTCAAGACCTTTCTTCTGATTTTACTGGCTTAGAAGGTATAAAAAAGAAAACAACAATAAATATTTACTGTTTCTTCTCTTCCTACCCTCCTAATTACAGCTTTTCTGTAGACAATATGTTTGTATCTGGCTCTACCTGACATTATGATCATGAAATGCAGGAAAAAACAGAAATAGACAATATCTTTGGCCAATTAAGTATTTCATGGTCTTATCTTGCTGTTTCTTCACTAGCATGTAAGCTCCCTGAGGACAGAAAGTTTGCCTGTTGTCTGATTGTGATAGTTTCAGTGCTTGGTGTAGGGGAGGCATGTGTTAATACATCCTTGTGGAATTAATGCACGAACGACCAGATCTCCAGTCCTGACTTCTCAGGTACAAGTGTGATATTCATAACTTCTCTAATTTTTTGAGGTAGAGCTCAAGTCTCCCCTCCTCCAAGAAGACTTCCCTGAGTGTCCCGGCTGTGCCCTAACTAACCCCTGTGCCGATATCATCTGCATCTCACATGTCCTCGTTATTTCTATGATTTTTAGTTTATTTGTTTAAGGCAAAGGATGTTTTCAACAAATCTCCAACAAATACTGTAGTGCATATCATTCAAGTTTGTTTCTTAGAAATCCCTCAAAGCTGACCGATGGTATCACTCCAGAGTCTAATTCAAGAGAAGTAAGTTGGGTGAAAACAATGCTTTCTGGGTACACAATTCTTTGACTCCTTGACTTGTCATTATTCTCTTATTTTTAATGTGTGTCATATTTCCTCCTCACTTCCTTCATGAACAAAAGATTATGTGTTTTCCTCTACAGAGATGAGCGTTGCTCAAGGCACGTAGTAAATTCCCACTGGTGACTTGATTGATTTTAAAGACATTAGGGTTATTTCAGAGACTCAAATGTTCTTTCCATGGACAACTCTGTGGCAAAGGTGTCCTTCCTAATTCACAGCAGGGCCCTCTTGGTCGTGTTGTGCTTTCCTTTTTCCGTGGACAATAAAAGGTATAGGACTGTAGGATGTGTTCTCCCATCCTCCGTCAGGATATAAATGATAATTAAAGTCCATGAAAATGATTAATTAAACTCCTAAGGGGGTGTGTTTTCATTTCTTCTGAAATGTTACTTTTGACTAAAATTCTAGAACGCCTGAGCTCTTGAATGTTCTTTTGCTTTTCAAAGCTTTGTCTCAATTCAAAGCTGCCTTTGTAATTTTTTTGCCAGCAAGTGAAGGAAAGAGGATATTTTTGCCACAACATTTGTCTCCATTTCAGCAACGAAAACATAAATGTTCTAAAGGCACTGGCAGTACAACTCCAACCTGAGGAGGTGATTTTTTGTACAAAACCTGTTCTTAATATTGAAAAATGCAACAATGGTATTGTTGGGATTTCATACTAAACTCCAGTAAATGGTAGCATCTTTTAATGAAAAGAAGCAAAAGATAATGACAGAAAAATAAAGGGGAGCCTCCTTCAACAGTGAAGACTGGACTCATGAGAGAACAAGGCCTTGATTCTTTACTCCAAGATCCAGCAGTGCTGGCTGGGAATGCAGTGATGAGAGTTTGTAAAACACGAAGCCCAAGCACAGCTTCCTTTAACCACAAACCCCTCACCTCAGCACTTTATATTATCCAACGCTTGTGTTCGTCCCTGGAAAAGCAAACACATGTACGTTGTAAGTGGTTTCTCTGTAATCATAAAGCAATTTGAATCGTTGAGCGGTATCCTAATTGAGGATGTTTGGATGTACTTCGGCAAAGATTAAAAAGGACTCGGGGACATTTTTAAGGGCAGTAGCTTTGAAGCACGAGTATTTTCCCAATTTTCTGAGAGTTTCCTTTAAATTTTTGTACAAGAATAATATAGTTCTTGGCTTAAAAATAGTTTACAGGGAAAGATCATTTGGTAAGAATGTTCTAGGCTGAAAAACTTCATACATTTGGTGAACATGTTACCTCAGTCAAGATGAATTTTACAAGTATTTTAATTCTCCTGAGATTTAGACAATTTCTAGGTGACTAAACACTGGAGGGGAATGCATGAGACTTGAAAGAAGGCATCATTCATGACAATATGTTCTTCACATTTGGGCTGACCTTTTGATTCTTATGTCTTTTGGAGACTTTAGCCAGATTTTAATTGTAGAGTTCTTTTTTTCTTTTTTTTACATACTCAAGCCATCAGCCAATTGGCAGAAATAATCCAGGACCATTAGCAAAAAACAAAAAACAAAACAAAACAAAAAAAACCCCATCATTATCTTTTGGTCAATCTGGATGAAGTAAAAGAATGAGAACTAGGAGCCAATGATGGACTGCAGCCTTTACAAACTGTAGTT
This sequence comes from Lynx canadensis, assembly GCF_007474595.2. Taxonomy (NCBI): domain Eukaryota; kingdom Metazoa; phylum Chordata; class Mammalia; order Carnivora; family Felidae; genus Lynx; species Lynx canadensis. The sequence continues at coordinate 134,821,860 of NC_044303.2, read as the reverse complement.
AAATAAATCCTTATTCAGACTCAGGAGCACACCGAAAATTACAGATAGCACACTGCAGAAAGGATTCCTTGTTTTGTTTTTATCCCCCCCCCCCACGGGGGAGGAAAAATCACTGCAATGATTCTTCTGATTAATACTAAAAGATATATCTGAAGGGGGGAAAAAAGGGAAAAATACCATTATAGACTGGAAAAAAGAAAAACACTTAAAAGCAGGTTCCCGATGTCCTTATCGTTAAAATGGAAGTAATTATACTAGCAGTGAAAATAAGCACTCAACAGGGACAGGCCACAGGGACAAGATGATGGTGAGAGCATCTGTGTGAAATGACAGTAAGAAAAAAGTTGAATGGGTACTAACTCTAAAGGATATTTCATAATGGTGTCTTGTTCCTCATCTATTTCTTTCACCAGCTGATGTGGCATCGTAACAGAGAAGTGTGGGCACTTGGATGGTCTGTGAGTTAGCTCACAAGCTTAGCTTCTGTAACAAAGACCCAAAAATAACAATGGCTTACAAAGGAGAAAGTGAATTTCTCCTTCGCGTAATAGTCTATATACTGGTGATAGTGACAGGGACCCTACTCCTAATCTTCTGCTGTGCCATCCTCAACATCCATCTTCCATTTGTGTTCTAAGAAAAAGCCACTCCATGTCCTGCCTTCATCAGCACAGAGCCTGACGCGGGGTTCGAACTCTCAAACCGTGAGACCATGACCTGAGCCGAAATCAGACACTTATACAACTGAGCCACCCAGGTGCCCCTAGAAATTTTTTAATATTGTATTATTTTAGTTTCAGAATTAGAATTAGTGGGTGGCTCTGTTTTGGTAGTTTCTGTTTTTCTTCTGAGCTCACCTACCCATCTTCTCATTCATTTTGGCCAGGTTTTCCTTTTTTTTTCCCTTAATATTTTTTAATGTTTTATTATTTTGAGAGAGATAAAGAAACAGAGAACAAGAAGGGGAGGGGCAGAGAGAGAGGGAGACACAGAATCCGAAGCAGGCTCCAGGCTCTGAGCTGTCAGCACAGCTTTTCCTTTAAGCCCTTGAACATATTTCTTTTTTCACTGTTTTAACATCTTTGTGTGCTAATTACAATACCTGTCTTGTCTCTGTTTTTATTGACTGTTTTCTCTCCTACTTTGGGTCATGCTTTCCTGCTTCCTTATATGTCTAGTAATTTTTATTGTATGTACAACTTTATGGATACTACATTGTTGAGAGTTTGGTTTATACTGTCTTCATTTAGGAGGGTGGAATATTATGGCAGATCAGCTCTATCCTAGAGAAGCTTGATTTTAGACATTTTAGGATGAGTCTAGAATAACCCTCACTATGGAGGCAGAGCAGCTCCATTCGTAAGGCATGATATTTCTGGGGTTTCATTTGAGTGGCTGAGTTGTTCATGAGGTCTTTCCACTCTGGCTTGCCAAAACTCCAGTGTTTCCCAGTACTGTGTCACTCTTGGGGTTCCAGTTTTGCTGTCAGCACCCCAGAATCTGTTCTCTGTCAGGCATCCCAGAGTCTTTCTTTGTGCATACACAGCTTAATGTTTGGCTAAATAGCCCAGATAACACTTCTAAGATTTCTGGGGTTCTTTCTCTACACAAGTCTCTCCTCCTGGGACCCTGCTTACACAAATCCCAGATGCCTCTATACACCCAAATTCCAACATCTGCTTTCTCCTTGCAGGCCTACTAGTGCTCTCTGAGGGGTCCCTACTCCCTTGTGCCTCAGTTTAGATAGTGTCCTCAGTCAGAGAACTGGGTAAAGGTGAAGCTCAACTCATGTTCATCCCTTCACTTGGGGATCAGAGCCCTGTGTTCCCTGTTGTCCAAGAAAAGGGCTTCTTTATATACTTTATTTTGTAGGTATTTACGGTAGGAAGGTGAGTGTGATTCTCGTTGATCAGTTATATCCAGAATTAAGGGTTTCTGCTTATGAATGTTTTAGTCTCTCTCATATTTGAATTGCTGCCTCTTCTTTTATTTCCATCATTATAATCTGTGCCATCTCACCTTTTTTTCTTGGGCAGTATAATTAGGATTCACTATTTATCTAGTATGAATTATTTGTCTTTTTTATAGTTATAGAAATTATTCAGTCATTTCTAAAAAGCTGTTGAGTTGTAGGCTTGACTCATTAATTTTCAGTATATCTTTATTTTCCACCATGTTCATTCAGGGTTATGAATTTCCCTCTAAGTTCCACTGTTACTTGATCCCAAAGTTTTGATGTGTAATATTTCCATGATCTGTTCTAAATATTTTTTAATTTAGATTCAAGTTAGTTAACATAGAGTGTAATGCTGGTTTCAGGAGTAGAATTTAGTGATTCATCACTTAAATATAACATCCAGGGCTCATTCCTTAATGCCCATCACCTACCTAATTTAGCCCATCTCCCCACGCACCTCCCCTCTAGCAACCCTCAGTTTGTTCTCTGTATTTAAGAGTCTTTTATGGTTTTCCTCCCTCTTTTTATCCTCTTTTGTTTTTCTTTCCCTTCCCCTATGTTCATCTGTTGTGTTTCTTAAATGCCACATATAAGTCAAATCACATGATATTTGTCTTTCTCTGACTGACTTATTTCGCTTAGCTTTACACACTCTAGTTCCATGCATGTCACTGCAAATGGTAAGATTTCATTCCTTCTGATCACCAAGTAATAATCCATTGTGTGTATGTATATATAAATGTGCATGTGTGTATGTATGTATATATATATGTGTGTGTGTGCACACACATATATATACATACATACACACATGCATATATATGTGTGTGTATGTACACACATATATATACATACATACACACATGCACACACACACACATATACACACACACACACACACACACACACACACCACATCTTCTTTACCCATTCATCAGTTGAGGGACATGTGAGCTCTTTCCATACTTTGGCTCTTGTTGATAGCACTGCTATAAACATTGGGGTGCATGTGCCCCTTCAAATCAGCAGTTTTGTATCCCTTGGATAAATACTTACTAGTGCAATTGCTGGGTCTTGGATTAGTTTTATTTCTGATTTTTCTGAGGATCCTCCATACTGCTTTCCAGAGAGGCTACACTAGTTTTCATTCCCACCAAAAGTGATCCTCTTTCTCTGCATCCTCGCCAACATCTGTTGTTTCCTGTTAACTTTGGCCATTTTAACAGGTATGAGGTGGTATCTCATTGTGGTTTTGATTTGTATTTCTCTGATGATGATGTTGAGCATCTTTTCATGTGTCTGTCAGCCATCTGGATGTCTTCTTTGGAAAAGTGTCTATTCACGTCCTCTGCCCATTTCTTCACTGGATTATTTGTTTTTTGGGTGTTGAGTTTGAAAAAGCATGCTATATAATATAAATTTTACAATATTTGTGAACAATCATTTTATACAATACAAGAAAATTTTATAAATCTTCTATGTGAGCATAGAATGTTTATTTTCTACTTACTGGTATAGATATCTGTAAGTTTTTATTAGAAAAACGTTTATCTTGTGGTTGAGATATAGAGTTTTGTTTGAATGTGTGATCAGCTCTTCAGAGAGATGTATTTTAATCCAAATATAATGGAGATTTGTAAGTTTTTTCTTGTAATTCTATAAATTTTAATTTTATATATCTGGAAGCTGTGCTATTATGTACATATAGATTTGGAAAGGTTATATATTCCTCATTAGTTGACAAATTCTCCCTATTTTTCTCTCCCATTAACTACTCAAAGGTACAAATTCTCCCTCACACCAGTGAGAAAACCTGTGTTCTCAGTGAACATGGCAGCTTAGTTTGCTATCTCTCCAACTTGGCTGAAAGAGGAGGCCAGTGCAGTAACACACTGCATTGCTTTCCTTCCTATTGTTCTTTGTCACACTCCTTTAAAAATAATAAACATTTTGTGTTAGAACAATTTGGATTTATGGAGAAATAGTACAGACAGCTCCCATATGCCTCATGCCAATTTCCCTTATTATTAATACCTCACATCACTATGGCAAATATGTTACACTTGATGAACCGATACGACATTATTACTAACTGACGTTCGTTCACGTTTTAGTCAGATTTCCTTGGCTTTTACCTAATGTCCTTTTTCTGTTCCAGGATCAGTATCACTGATCATTTTACTTTCTCGGGTATAATCAGAATCATACAGGATGTAGTCTTTTCACACTGGCTTCTTTGGCTTAGCACTGGAATTTTTGCCTCGTGTTCTGCTTTCCGAAAGACAAGTGTTATAAAAATGAATGTTTGTACTCCATCCCCCCAAATTCATATGGTGAACCCTCCCTGCCCCCCCCCCCCATACATCTGTATTTGGAGATAAGACCTCTAAGGAAGTAACTAGGGTTAAGTGAGGTTGTAGAGTGGGACCCTGATCTGATGGGATTAGTGTTCTTTTAAGAAGAGACACCAGAGAGCTGTGTCTCTGTCTCTGCCTCTCTCTCTCTCTCTCTCTTTCTCTCTCTCCCTGCATGCTCTGAGGAAAATCCATGTGAGGACATAGTAGAAAGACAAACATCTACAAGCCAGGATAGGAGGTCTCACCAAAAACCAACCCTGAGAGCTTCTTAACCTTGGACTTCCAGCATCCAGAGCTATGAGAAAATATATTCCTCCTGTTTAAGCTGGTCAGTAGCAGTATTTTGCTATGACAGCCCAAATAGACAATGCACTCAGAATAACACAATGTATAACTTTTGTAACTATCAAGTAGATGGATTCCATTTTCTTAATCCAATCTGGTAATCCTGGTCTTTCAACTGATGAGATTAGTTCATTAGTTAGCCTATTCTGGGTAGTTTTCACTTTTATCACTTTATTTCATGATTTCTGTATCACATATTTTTATTTGTCCTTTTTTTTTTATCTTCCCAAAACAAGCATTGGAATGATTTATTTTCCATAATTCTTTCTTTCCTTTCATTGGTCAGAAAATTATACATTTAATCTATACAGTTTTATGGTTTATCCTTTTAGTTGTGTACACCTGTCTGAACAAAGTTGAAAGTGAAGCAAAAATTTTACCAGGTTTCCAAATATTACCAGGACTTTAGAAACTTTAGCTATGATTACCCCTTCCTTTCTTGTTTTTTTTTTTTTTTGGTTGTTGTTGTTGTTGTTTAACTTTTTAATGTTTACTTATTTTGAGGGAGAGAGAGAGAGAGAGAGAGAGAGCAGGGGAGGGGCAGAGAAAGAGGGAGACACAGAATCCAAAGCAGGCTCCAGGCTCTGAGTTGTTAGCACAGAATCCTACACGGGGCTCGAACTCATGATCCATGAGATCATGACCTGAGCTGAAGTCTTATATTCAACTGACTTGAGCCACCCAGGCACCCCATCCTTTCCTTTCTTAAATGTCATTTTTCTCAAAATTTTAGTTCAACTTGATTCGTATGAACACATACTTCATAGTTATTTCATTTTTTATATTGTTAACATCTGTTTAGATTTACCCTGTGTTTGCCAATTGTTTTGCACATTACCGCTTTTGGAAACCCTCTTCTTCCTTCTGGGTTCGATTTTCTTCTTTCTGGGGTAAATCCTTAAATAATGGCCTTCGTGAGAATATGTGGGTGGTAGCGCCTCAATGTCTTTTTGTGTGCCTAAAATTGTCCTTATTATACTTTCATCCTTGATTGATAGTTTGTTTAGTTTCTAATTCTAGGTTGACAGTTTTTCCTCAGCAACATGAAGATATTCTTCAAATGTACCCTGGCCTCTATTGCTGCCATGACAAGTCTATTATCAATAGTTTTTTTTAATGTATTTATCTTACTTGAAACATTTTATTGTTGGATCTCAAGATCCATGTTTTTCATCATTTATAAAATTCTTAGCCATCATCTTGTTACTATTGACTCTTCATCATTCTTTTTCTTTTTCCTCTTAAACTTTCAGCAGATGTATATTAGACCTTGCCATTATCTCCATGTCACTGAATCTCTTTTTTTAAGTTTTTATCTTTCTCAGTTATATTTCAGTTAATTTTCTCAGATCTATGTTCTAGTTCAATATTTTTACTTCAGCTGTTTCTAATATGCTCCACAAGCTGTTTGTTTATTGTTTAACTTTAAAAGTTCTATTTCACTTGTTTCAATCTTTTTGTTGTTATTTATGGTGTATTCTTAGAGTTGATTCTTTGTATTAACATAATTATTTGAACACAATGACTTTATATTCTCTATTAAAATATGTTCTAATATGAAAAGACTGATCTTCTAATGTGACCTATTATGTCTATAGTTCCTCCCCCATTCTAGATCATTTACTCCCCCAGTGACCTGTTATGTCTGTAGTTCCTCCTACATTCTAGATCATTTACTCATGAAAGTTTAGTGTGAGAGGCACTTCATTCATGAGAATAATGGGGCCCACACGCCGCGGAGTGGTTTTCTCTTCATGTGTAATAATTGCCCCAGAATTATCATTGGTATGGGAGCCCAATGATGTTAATTTCTCAGTTTGGAAACTCCTAAACCTTGAGAGGACCTCAAAAGTGATATAAATTTAAACCCCACATTTATGAACAGAAGACCCAAATATAACTCCCCAGGAATTTTGGCAGAGATAGATAAACCTCCCTGTGGCCTTCCTGTGGCACTAGGCACAGCTTTATCAGTCCTGTATCTTACTGAGGCTTAGACCTTCAGGGTTTCCAGCTCTGCCCTCATGGGCTTGCAGGCTTTGTTCTGTTACCCTGAGGGTCTTAAAATAAAAGCTCATAGCTACTTGAACCAGAAACACACTAATCCTGATCTCCCACACACACCCCCACCCAGGATTAACCAACTAGGGAAACATCTCTCGTGCCTCCTGGGATCACACCCTGCTTTTCAGGTTACTGCCATGTGGGCATTTTCCTCACTATTCCTGGTATCTCAAACATGCATTTTGAACAATGCCCTTGGGGAAGGGGTTCAGGTCACTGAAGTCACATTATTTATGGAACAGGAAGCGCTGAAATTCAAGTTTTCATGAATAGAGAGAAACCACACCCCAATTTAGGGGCTCAAATTAAGATGCGAAATACATTATTTATATTTCATGTTTACTAACTATATCATATACTAATTTGAAGTCACTGCTTTTTGCCCTGAGAATGTGAGACAGGATGGAGTTTCACAGCTGTTCAAATGTCTAAAGAAGCGGAAGTGTTTTAACAAGACCTAAAGGAAGATGCTGGCCAGAAAAGACTCATCTTGAATTGATAACACCTGGATGAGACCTGTGTGTCTTCATTAGTTTACAAGCATCTTTAGGGGAGGCAAAGTGATGTATTTATTTCTTAATCTGTGAAGTAGAGCATCAAACTTGCCACATGGTAGGTACTAAATAAGTATGGAAAGAAGAAAGGATGGAGAGGATGAGGATGGGAGAAAGAAAAAAAAGAGAAAGAAGTAAGGGAGGGAGGGAAAAAGAAAATCTAACCCACTTCCAGAAACTCAGGGTTTGGGGCATCCATACAGGTATCCTTAAGAGTGACTCCACATTCTTAAATTCTAAGTCTTGCAGAGAACACCAATATGATTAAAGATTTTAGCTGCTTGCAGCAGAGATTACGTAAGACTCTCTTAAGCTACATGTCTGAACTAGAGGAACTTATGTTTTGGGTAGAGTATGATTCTTCACAGTCCCCATGGCGTTGTGGAGCATGTTCCCATGTCAGCAGATCTGAATACTTGGATGAGTCAAATATTTCTTTTTTTAAAAATTTGTTTAACGTTTATTTATTATTGAGAGACAGAGACAGAGCATGAGCATGGGAGGGGCAGAGAGAGGAGGAGACACAGAACCTGAAGCAGGCTCCAGGTTCTGAGCTGTCAGCACAGAGCCCGATGTGGGGCTTGAACTTACAAACTGCAAGATCATGACCTGAGCTGAAGTCAGACGCTTAACCGACTGAGCCACCCAGGTGCCTGAGTCAAATTTTTCTAAGTTGCACCCAACTTTGGAGAGTTCTGTGTTTTCCTTTCTTAATGTCCCAAACTTCCTTTTCATTCTGATAAATTTCTTGCAAATTCGTATGTCTTTCCTTTTGGCAAAAACCAAACTCCAGAAACAGGTATAATGGTAGAAAGCTCTTGGGTTTTTTTGTTTGTTTGTTTGTTTGTTTGTTCCCTATTGTTGTAGAAACCATCAACTGTATACGTGTTTCTCTTCAAAGGGGAGGAGGTTGTATGACCTAATTATACCTTCAGTAAACCTCTTTCCAGCTCACAGGGAAAGTGTTCTTGGTTTAGATGGGGCAGTTTTAGCTACATCCAAAGGAAAGAATGAATGTGAAAGCACTCTGAGAGTCAAGCAGCCTATAGAGTCATTACTGTATTAACGTGGTTAGCATTATACTCTGCACTAGAACATGGGATGATGGTAGCCTAATTCAGTGTGGCATATAAAGGTAGCCTACTCTGTTCAAACTGCTCCCTCTTTGTCTTAGCCCAGCCTGGTAAAACAAAATACCATAGACTACATGACTTAAACACAACAAAAAAATTTTTTTCTCACAGTTTTGGAGGCTGGGAAGTCTAAACTCAAAGCTCCACCATATTTGACATTGGTGAATCCATTTCCCGGTTCCCCACCATCTTCACGCTCTATCCTCGGATGGCAGAAGAGGGCAGGAAGCTTTCTGGAGCCTCTTTTGTAAGGGCACTACTCCCATTCACGAGGACTCCACTCTCAGGACCTAATCGTTTCCCAAAGGCGCTACCTACAAACACCATCATACTGAGGACTGGGTTTCAATATATGTATTTTGGGAGGACACAGACATTCGGTCTGTAACATTACCAAACATGCAAACCACTGCCCCAGAGTTTCAATGTGGGCGACTAGCAACAATAGAAAGAAAGAATGCACTGTGCTCTGAAAGCACACCAAACAAGGGAAGACTGGAGCCACTGACCTGAGAGCACAGGGTTCTCAATCTCTTCCATTCCTTTTGGGGGAGAGGGTGGGAAGAGTAGTGTCACTTCTCATTTCTCAGCATATATGGAAAATATATGAAACAGAAGTGATTAGCATATTATTATGCCAATATTGAAAAGGCATGCTATCAGAAGAGGGCATTTCAGAAGAGTTAATGAATAGTTCAAAATTATTCATGAGGGGCTGTAGCAATATTTTTCTAGACATGCCTCCGGAGGCAAGGGAAACAAAATAAAAAGTAAAGTATTGGGACTACATCAAAATAAAAAGCTTCCGCACTGTGAAGGAAACAATCAACAAAAGTAAAAGGCAACCTACTGAATAGGAGAAGATATTTGCAAATGATGTATCTGATAAAGGGTTAGTATCAGAAATACAAAAAGAACTTACACAATCCAACACCCAAAAAAATGAATAATCCAATCTAAAAATGGGCAGAAGACATGAAAAGATATTTCTCCAGAGAAGACATACAGATGGCCAAAAGATGAATGAAAAGATGTTCAACATCACTGATAATCAGGGCAATGTAAACAAAACTACAATGAGACATCACCTCAGACTTGTCAGAATGACTACAGTCAACAACACAAGAAACAACAGGTGTTGGCGAGGATGTGGGGAAAAAGGAACCCTCTTACACTATTGGTGCAGCCACTGTGGAAGACAGTATATAGGTTCCTCAAAAAAGTCAAAAATAGAACTACCTGACTATTCAGCAACGATACCACTGGGTTTTTACCCCAAAATTACAGAAACACTAATTCAAAGGGATACATGCACCCCTCTGTATATTGCAGCATTATTTATAATAGCCAAATTATGAAAGCATCCCAAGTGTCCAATAAAAGATGAATAGATAAAGAAGATGTGGTGTATGTATATATATGTATATATACATATATATACACACACTATTGAATACTATTCAGTCATTAAAAAGAATTAAATCTTGCCATTTACAACAACATGGATGGAGCTACAGAGTATAATGCTAAGAGAAACAAATGAGACAAAGGCAAATACCATATGATTTCACTCATTTGTGGAATTTGAAGAAACAAAATAAATGAGCAAAGAAAAAAAAAAGAGACACAAACCAAGAAACAGACTCTTAACTAGAGAGAACAAACATGGCTACCAGGGGAAAGGTAGGTGGGGGATGGGGGAAATAGGTGATGGGGATTAAGGAGTGCACTCGTCATGGTGAGCACAGGGTGATGTATAGAATTGTTGAATCACTGTATTGTACACCTGAAACTAATATAACATAGTATGTTAACTGCACTGGAATTAAAAATTTAATTTAAAAATAAAATAAAAGTAAAAACACATACGTCTGAAAAAAGTGATTTATGAGGTACGCGTACCAGGATCTGGGTCAAAGGGCACCACTTATATATGTTGCTGGGGACTTTAAAAGAGATTAAAGTACAGGACTGTTAGAACTCCACTATTTATAAAGAAAACAGGTAACAGAATATTTTCTCATCATGATCTAATATTGAAGGAAATGAGGAAACCTGATTTTATCATGTTCTGGCCTAGGAGCGTTCACCTTTTTTTGTCCAATGAACAACAACAAAAAATAGGCAGCAAGCATTAAAACCTTTCTTTTTTCCATTAAAGTGTGGGGCATATACTATGACATTTTACTACCACTTTCCTAACTCGGCATCCTGTGGCGGCATTCTTTTGGGTCTAGAAGGTGGCTAATGAACAGTGAGTTTTAAACCTATAACTTAATGTACAACATGAATCCACAAACCTTACGAGGTCTCTGGGCTCCGCTGAACAGACACCTTGCTCACCCGGATGAACCGGGTGGAGCCGGGTCAGACCCTCATGAAGTCTGTACTCCTCTAGTGAAGCACAAAGTCGCATATGTCTCTCCAAATTAACAGAAGCAGCAAAAGAAACAGTGACTATAATGAAAAGAATTGGGCAATGAGTTGTTTTTTTTTTTTTTTTTTTTTATCTTAGTCTCGAAAAGGCTACACCAAACTTCTGTGCACAGCAACACCTTTAAAGCCAGTTATAAATCATCTTCCCAATGGTTGGTGAAGGAAGGCACACAAGGGTGCCTTAGGGGGACTTACAGGGAGATGAAAAGCAAATGTTATGCTCATCTTAAAAAAAACAACTTCTCTATTATTTTGAACTTACAATTCAATTCATGGAGTTAAATGGTCTATTATTTACTTGAAGCTTGTGGGCTGAACTGTGCTCTCCCTCAAATTCATATGTGAAAACCTAATCCCCAGTATCTGAGAGTTGCACCTTATTTGGAAATAGGGTCACTGCAGATATAATTAGTTAAAATAAGATGAGATCATACCAGAGGACGGTGGCTCGTAATCCAATATGACTGATGTCCTTATAAAACGGGGAAATTTGGACACAGGCAGACATACAGGGAGGATGTCATATGAAGATGAAGGCAGCCGCTTCTACAAGCCAAGGGACACCAAAGTGCCAGCAAACCACCAGAAACTAGGAGAGCGGAATGGAACAGATTCTCCTTCCCAGCCCTCAGAAAAAAAGCCAAGCCTGCCAACACGCTGATCTCAGACTTTAAAGCCTCCAGAACTGCGAGACAAACTTCTGTTGTTTAAGCCACCCAGCTTGTGGTACCTTCTTACAGCATCCCTAGCAAACTAATACAAAGCTCGAGCGGACATAAATTACATTTTCCAGAATATTTAGTCACGTTTTCCATCTTACATTAATGGAAGTGCGGCACAATTTGTCCACACTTCAGAGTTTTGCCAGCACAAACCCTCACCTCATCAAAATCACCACAGGGAGGAAGAGGGAACAAGCCAAGGTATGTGTGTGCAAACACATGCTCGCTCCTCTGAAGAAACGGAAGGCGCACTTCTTAATTGAAGCCTATTTCCAAAGAGGCTGAAGAAAGGAAATCACATTTAAAACAAACATTTACCCCCGTTGCTAAGTAAGCGCCTCACAACATTACTATAGAATCAGACGCAAGAATGAAGCCAGAATTAGGCGGTCGGGTCTAATGCTGTCTATTCAGGATCTAATGATAGACAAAGAGAAAGAGTTGCATTTTGTATGATAATTGGTCGGGGATGTGCGGCACGCATTTAAAAACCATGTCAGGACATCTTTGCATATCAGAAAACAATCTCATTAACACACTTCGAGAGACACTTGTGTAGTGAAAGAATTTTAATTATCCCTGAGGCCTTGGACAAGGAGTAGGATAACAAACCACTTCAGTGACTGAAGAAAAGAAATCTTTGTATTGCCATCAGCAGTGTCAATCTTATCATTGCATCTTCGTTAATATTTCATCACTGTTTTACTGGAAGAATTACGACTTTGTACTATGAGTAAAAAGATGTGCTTATGGAAATACGAGTTACGAATGGTATCCTTCTTCCATTCAACTGATACCGTGGAATCTGCTCAAATCAGGAATGGGTAGAGATAGGGTATGAAGGAAAAATAACTGATTTCTTGTGGGTCATTTTCAGATTTGCAGAAAACCCAAAGGATTAAATCAAAACATTAAAACAAAAAACCCCAAAAAACAAAAAACAACACAAAAAAAAGAAAAACAAAGCCCACACAACAGTTCACCTCCCCAAACTCGATCTGCCAGTTTGGCTTCAAGCCTTTGGCACCGAAATGAGACGTGAGGTTCCACACAGCTGACCAAGGATTTTTGAAACTGCTGTTCCTACTCTGACCCCAGATTCCTGATCTGCACCCATCTGCACCCCACCCAGACAGGCGCGGCTCCAGACTCCTTCTGAGCAATTCCGATGGGACAGAGCAGCACAGGGCAACCACCCAACCAGACCGTAACCAGCCTCATTTCCCAAACCTGTCTGTTAGAACTAATGGAAGGGTGACTCAGGGGCCCCCTGCTCCACCACCCAACCGCTTTAGGAGCACTGCTCTGTCATCTTAATAGGTAGACCTGTAGGCAACAAGTCCTGTGTTATGATTAAGTGAGGAGCATACAGCCCGTCTAGGATCTGCTTGGCAGAACAACCTTCGTACTTTATAACAGTTCTTAGAAATGCTTACGGAACACTGTGTTTTGCACCTCAGTGTAAGGCACACTGAGAGAAGCCATGCCCCGATGCACCACAGGGCTGCGGGACACTGAGAAACTTCAGTTTTCCCAAGAAAGGCAGTCTTTCTCTTTACTCCAAACACTTGAGAAGGGGCATGGAATCTAAATGAAGATGAGAGAGATAGAGACGATATGTGAAGAACTTAGGGCTCTCTCTGAAATGAGAATGGCCTGTCTTTCTAAGAGAATTCAATCTCCTGGGGGAGTTTTAAACAATGACAATATAGATTTACCCTTCACCCTTTTGGGGAATATCCAAATTCAGTGCCCCTTGGGAGATCTCAAAGAAACATGTAAGACTACATCGTGCCTCTTGGTTTTAGATCTAGATCTCCATGGTCTTTCCTGTTTTTAGCAAATTCTTGTGAATTTATGGGGAAGAAATGATTTTTTTCTAACTCAACCCATGAATATCTCCTATCCCACCTATGGGTGCTCTTCTTTTAGCTGTTTTTGCTGCTAATCCTCCTGAATCTCCTCTTTCTTCTCTGCAGTCTTGCAAAACCGCCTCTGCACGATACAAACAGCTTCACACCTTCTGCCTTCAAGCTTGGAATGTTCACATGCAAAGTCCAAAAACTCACCCCATCACTATACCGTATCTTGGTTTGTGGGACTTGAAAATTGAAGAAAGCATTTTCATGCTCATACATACACAGAAATAGTGAAGGAGAAAGAAGTGTGTAATTAAATAAGGACTCACTGACTCACTAAGAAGGACACATTAATTAATGGACGGAAAAATCAGCTTCATAAAGAAGTAGAGTTATGTTAATTGCAACCCCAACCTTAGATGGGGGATACAATGCTTTGATGAGTGGAAGTTAATCTTTGAAATCCCTGAACTCTCAGGACACCTGAGTGCCTCAGTCAGGTAAGCGTCCTACTATTGATTTCAGCTCAGGTCATGATCTCACGGTTTGTGGGATCTAGCCCTGCGTCAGGCTCTGGGCTGACAGTACAGAGCCTGCTCGGGATTCTCTCTCCATCTCTCTGTGCCACTTCTCCACTTGTGGTCTCTCTCTCTCTCTCAAGATAAACTTTAAAAAAAAATGAAATCCCTGAATTCTTATTCCCCAAGTGCAGATATTTTGTGTGATTCTGTGATTGGTTCAGCTTGACTAAAAGTGGGGAGAAAGGAAATGTCATTTCTGCTCTTATGTCGTTCCCCTTTGTGAGTCTCAGTGATGACTAGTGCATGAGTGAGAGCAAGGGTTTTGGCCAATTGCAGAAAATCTGGAAACAGTATTGTTGTCAACCATGTTTAGTTTTTAAATTATTTCACTCAATGGGCAGTATTTGACAATAAGTATTCAGAGAGGCAACCCTTTTCCATCCCAGCTATGCCAGTAGCTCCCACAATCACCATCTCCTCAATTCAAATGCCATTATTGAAATATATATATCATATTTGTTTATTCTATGTATGTAATATAGAGAACTATATATAATAATTATATTCTAATATATATATATATATATATATATATATATATATATGGTTCTTCCAGTGAGTCAGCAAAAATTTATTGAACACATATCATGTGCCAGATATCATTCTAGATCCTGGGTTACAGCCGTAAAACATTTGATAAACGTTCCTACCTTCATAGACTTAACTTGTAGTGAAAGGGGATGGACATTAGACAAGTAAGTAAAAGCTACAGGGTGTCTGAGGGCTGAAGGTGCTGTTGAGAAAAATAAAGCAGGAAGGGGGCTGGTCTAATGGGGTGGGGGGGTGAGTGTTGAAGTTCAAGTGCAATGGGCCGATGAGAATTGCTGAGAAGAAGCTATTTGCGCAAAGGCGTAAAAGAATGGGGAGGACTGCGTGTGGATATTTGTAGGAAGAATACTCTAGTCAGAGGGAATAGTAACCACACAGGCCTGACCATGAACCACACAGAACTCTTGTCAAAGCATGCCATCTCCCTTGTTCTACCAAAATTAATGTCACATAGAATAAAACTCTGCGCCACTAAGAGTAATTGCCAGTTCTGCAATGATACCTTAGTTTACTCCCCTCAGCAACAATTTGATGGTATAAAGTGCCTTGAGACTTGGTTCATGAGTTATATCCATTTTATGTAGCTTTCTATTTGTTTTTATTTTATACTGGTGATACAGAAACACTTTGTTGTTGGAAAGGTGCAAACAATACAAAAGTTTATTGAGGGAAATGTGGAAGTTTCCTCACCCAACTTTCCCTGTTCTACTTCCCATCCACCTACGGACCTCCTCACTGCTGAAGAAATTACTGTTAATCGTTTGACATACACTTGTATGTCCTTTGTGTATTTATATGCATATATGTGTATAAAAACAGGGTTTTTTTTATGAATGGGACTTAAAAGTGTGTAAAAGATGTAACTGTGTTAATATAGAAAAATTTCTATCTCATTCTAGGGGAGCCTGGGTGGTTCAGTTGGTTAAGCATCTGACTCTTGATTTTGGCTCAGGTCATGATCTCACATTGTGAGACTGAGCCCCGCATCAGGCTCTATCTACACTGAGTGTGGAGCCTGCTTGGGATTTTCCCACTCCCTCTCCCTCTGCCCCTCCTCCACTTGTGTGTGTGTACTCTCTCTCTGAAAAATAAAATTAAAAAAAAAAAAAAGATCTATCTCATTCTTTAATGACACTGTAGTATCCCATGGTATAAATTTACTATAAATTATTTAAGCTTCCCATTAATGGACTTAAACAGTTTTTAAATTAATAGTCTGTACTCAACTCAAAGAGAACATATGTGTTTTCTCCAGGATAGACATCCAGAATTTGGAGAAGGATATATGAGGGTTTAAAAAAATTACTTGGGAGCAAGGCTGGGTGTCTCGGTTGGTTAAGTGTCCAACTTTGGCTCAGGTCATGATCTCATGGCTCGTGAGTTCGAGCCCTGCATCAGGCTCTGTGCTGACAGCTCAGAGCCTGGAACCTGCTTTGATTCTATGTTTCCCTCTCTCTCTCTGCCCCTCACTAACTAGTGCTCTGTTTCTCTCTCTCTCTCTCTCTCTCTCTCTCTCTCTCTCTCTCTCAAAAATAAGTAAACATTAAAAAATTTTAAAAAATGTTTTTGGTAACATGCTTATTGATATGCAATTCATACACTATACAATTCACCCTTTAAAGTATATAATTCAGGGGTTTTAGTATATAGTGCAGTCATTACCACAACTTTAGAACATTTTCAATACCCTAAATAGGGACCTCATATCTTTAGTTATCACTTCTCAATCCTTCTGTCCTTTTCAGACCTAGGAAACCATTATCTACTTTTGTTTCTATGAAATTGCCGATTCTGGACATTTCATATAAATGGAATTATACAATTTGTGGACTTTCATATCTGGAATCTTTCACTTGGAATGTTTTCAAGTTTCATTCACATTGTTGCCTGTATTAGTATTTCCTTCTTTTTATGACTAAATACTATTCCCTTGTGTGGATATGGATACACTAGAGTGTATTTATCCACTCATTATTTGGTGGATATTTGGGATGTTTACACCTTTGGGATATTATGAATAGTGTGCCTATGAACGTTTGTGCACAAGGTTTTGTGTAACCATATGGTTTCATTTCTCTGGGGTATACACCCAGGAGTAGAAATGCTGGGCCATAAAGTAACTCTATGGTTTAACTTTCAAGAAATTGTCAGAATGTTTTCCAAAATAGCTGCACTATTTTAGAATCCCACCAACAGTGTCTGAGGATTCCAGTTTTCCACATCCTTCCCAATACTTGCTATTATCTGTCTTTGTGATTATAGCCATGCTAGTGGGTGTTAAGTAGTATCTCATAGTTTGATTTGTATTTCACTGAAGAGTCATGATGTTGAGCATCTTTCCATGTATTTGTCAGCCATGTGCATATATCTTTGAATAAATGTCTATACAGTTTTGCCCATGTATTAATCTTTGTATTATTGAGTTGTGATAGCTCTTTGTATATATGATTACACATATTTTCTCCCATTCAGTGGGTTGTCTTGCAGGGTGTTTTTTGAAGCACAGAAGGTTTGAAGTTGGGCGAAGCCTAATTTAACTACTGTCTCTTTCATTTTTGCTTTGGGTATCATAACTAAGAAACCATTGCCAAGACAAAGGTCATGAAAATTTACCTCCCTGTTCTCTTCTAATGGTTTATAGTGTTAAGCCTTACATTTAGGTTTTTGATCCATTTTGAGTTAATTTTTAGTATATAATGTAAGGTAGGGGTCTAATGTCACTCTTCGGCATGTGGATAGACAGTTGTGCTAGCATCATTTGTTGAAAAAACTCTTCATTGTTCCTTTGACTGTTTTGGAATCATGGTCAAAAATCAATTCACTGTAAATGTGAGAGTTTATTTCTGAATTCTCTATGCCATTCCATTGATCTGTATGTCTGTATTTATGTTGGTATAACACTATCTTGTTTACATTTGCTTTGTAGTAATTTTTGAAATCAGGAAATGTGAATCACACAACTTAGTTCTTTTCCAAGATGGCTTTGGCTATTTTGAGTCCCTTGCATATTCATATGAATTTTAGGATCAGTGTGTCATTTTTTGCAAAGAAGCCAGCTTGGATTTTGATAGGGGTTGTATTGAATATGTTGACCAATGTGGAGAGTACCGCCATCTTAATAATATTCTCTTCTAATTCATGGACATAGAATATTTTTCCATTTACTTAAGTCTTTTTCAATTTATTCCAAAAATGTAAACACAGGTCTTGTACTTCTTTTGGTAAACTTATTGGCAAGTATTTTATCCTTTTTGATGGCATTTTAAATGGATTTTTTTTCTTAATTTTATTTTTGGATTGCAAGTATATATAAATACAGTTGTTTTTTAATATTGATCTCATATCCTACGGAGTTGCTAAACTTGTTTATTAGATCTGAAAGTTTTTTGTGGATTCTTTCAGATTTTCTATATACAAGATCATGTCAATTGCAAATAAGTGTAATGTTAGCTGTGGCCTTTTCATAAAGGGCCTTTATCAGGATGAGGAAATGCCCTTCTCTCCTAATTTGGTGAATGTTTAAATCATGAAAGGGGGTTAGATTTCATCCAATGCTTCTGTATCTACTGAAATTGCCATGTTGTTTTTGTCCTTTATTCTATTGATATATTACATTAACTGATTTTAGGATATTAAGCCAACTTTACACTCCTGAGATAAATTCCACTAGGGTACGGTGTATGTGTGTATGTACATGCACATGTATATGTATACATCAGATAATGGCCGAGATAGTTCTTTTTTGTGTGATGTCTTTGTCAGTTTTGGTATTAGTATAATACTGACCTCAGAATGACTTGGGAAATATTCTCTCTTCTTCTGTTTTTTTAGAAGAATTTTATGAGTAATTACTAATAATGCTTTGAATATTTCGTAGAAATCTCCAATGAAGCTATTTAGGTGTGTGTGTGTGTGTGTGTGTGTGTGTGTGTATGAGTAGTTTTTAATTGCTGCTTATAAATCTATTCAGGTTGTCTATTTCTTTTTGAGTCAACTTAGGTGGTTGTGTTGTTCTAGGAATTTGTTCATTTAATTATCTAATTTACTAGCATAATTGTTCATAATATTCTCTTATAATCCTTTTTATTTCTGTAAAGTTGGTAATAATGTCTTGTTCACTTCTGATTTTCGTAATTTGAGTTCTCTAAGTATTCTGTTTTTCTTGGTCAAACTACCTATGTCAATTTCATTTTTTTTTAATTTTTTTTTTTTACCTATGTCAATTTCATTAATCTTTTCAAAGAACCAACTCTTTATTTTGTTGATTTCCCCTAATGTTTGTATATTCTCTGTTTCATTGATTTCCATTATAATTCTTATTTCCTTCTATCCACTTGTTTTAGGTTTACTTGCTTTTCTTTTTCCAGTGTCTTAGGTAGATGTTTAGGTTGTTGATTTAAGATATTTCTTTTCTTTTAATATAGGTATTTGCAGCTAAAAATTCTCCCCTAAGTACTTTCTTAACTGTATCCCATAAACTTTTGTGTTTTGTGCCTTCATTTTCATTCATCTTAATGTATTTTCTACTAATATTTTTGATTCATGAGTTATTTAGGAGTATGCTGTTTAACTTCCACATCTTTATGAACCTCCCAAGTTCCTCTCTGAGTTTTGATTTCTAATTTTATTCTATCATAGTTGGGGGGCATATTTGTACAATTTCATTCCTTTCAGTTTTGTGGGGTTTTTCTGAGGCTTTGTATGTGGTTTTTAGAAATATTTTCATTGATAGTGTGAAAAAGTCCTCCCCAACAAGTATATAGCTTCTCATCATATAATTGTTTAAAATATCAAAAGTTTTATAGAAAACCAAAGTAAGAATATCTTAAAATTTTTTTAACATTTATTTGTTTTTGAGGGGGGGAGGGGCAGAGACAGAGGGAGACACAGAATCTGAAGCAGGCTCCAGGCTCCAAGCTGTCAGCACAGAGCCCAATGTGGGGCTCATACTCATGAATAGTGAGATCATGACCTGAGCTGAAATCGGACACTTAACCGACTGAGCCACCCAGGGGCCCCAAGAATATCTTTTATAATTTCCCTTCTGAATTTATTTGGTTTATCACTAAAATTAGCTGAAATTAAGGTATTCTTGAGGACATCACAGAATAATAATTAGAGCTCTCATTCATGTAACACTGGTGTGTGCCTGTGTTACATATTGAAAATACAGTACCTATAAAACAGGTATTAAAATTTCCATCTTGTAAAGGAGAAAACTAAGTCAGATTATTCAAGCAGCTTGTCTAAAATCACACAGAACATGAACCATCACACTCTTTTCCTAAGGGCAAGGAAAAACAGTTGCTCAGAGACCATGCTTTTCTTTCACCTTTCCTCACCTCTGTAACAGCCAAGGAGCATCCAGAGTCATGTTCAGGCTACTCTTGGTAGCCATAAACTTCCATTTTCCATTTCTACTTTCACTTCTTTC